>NC_139617.1:36589981-37189981 GCF_964270895.1 Podarcis filfolensis
TAGGTTGGCAGGAGCTGGGACCGAGCGACAGGAGTTCACCCCGTCACGGGGATTCGAACCGTCGACCTTCTGATCGGCAAGTCCTAGGCTCTGTGGTTTAACCCACAGAGCCACCCAAGTCCCACTTATTCTAATAAAGACACTGCCAATTCCATCATCTGTGAGTTGAAGCTTGCCTAACCCGTTTCATCTTTTGAAGCAGCTTCCAGTGTCTTTTGTTTTCTAATCTAATAAACGATTTGCGGAAACAACACAGTCATTCCAAGGTTTGTGCACACAAATACAAGCACAAAAACGCTGTCTCTTTTTTATGGTGTTGGTGGATGTGGAGAGTGCATAGCTTACATACTCTTGGATCGTAAAAGCTGACCTCAGCTATCTCTAGCGGAGCAATTTCCCCATCAATATTTTAGTTTGAAACTGTCACATTGCCACAGTTGTAACTCTGCTGAGTCACTAGGCTGCTCCTAAACTTGGCAGCTTACGATGGGATCCTCTCTTAATTTCCATGTGGCTGAAGTGAAATGTTGGTTGAAGTATACTCTTAAAAGTAAGTATACTTTGCTTAGGGGCAAGTGGAAGGGAGAATATATTCTTCCAGCCCCAGCTGTTGGCTTTCAAACAGGCATTTGGTTGGCCGGATCTGAGAACAGGATGCTGAACTAGATGAGCCTTTGTTCTGATCCAGCAGGGCTCTTCCTATGTAATTGCAAGCAAGGGATTGCCGTTTTCTTCCAGCCCTGCCTATGGGCTTCCCTCAGGCATCTGGTTAGCCACTGTGGGAAACAGGAAGCAAGACTGGCTATGCTTTTGGTCTGTTTCAGCAGGGGCTCTTCTTACGCATGTTGGGGCCTCAATGAGAAGTCAAGTGTTGAGAAGACAGCCAAAGCCAGTGCGCTGCACTAGGACCTGGGAAAGACAAGGGTTTAAATCCTCCATCGACTGGCAAAAACCCTCCAGCATTTCAGAAAACAGGACATTCCTAGCCCTACCTGGAGATGCCAGGGATTGAACCTGGGACCTTCTGCATGCAAAGCAGATGCTCTACCACTGAGCTACAGCCAGGAGCGGCCCATCCCGCTTTGTTGCCTAAGGCAAAGCAGGAAGGTACCTCCCTGTGTGCGTACCATACACTGCCACCCCTTGCCACCCCCGCCAAAGCCTCACGTACCAGGGTTGCACAGCTGCAGTTATTGGTGAGATTGCACAAGAGTCCCGTGGCATCTTGTGAGAGGCCTCCAGAGGCCCCTGCGTGATTTCACTGGGCTCTCACAAGATGATCGTGCCAGAAGCAACTTTAACCGCTTCTTCTCTGGCAGCAGAGGGCACCCTCTGATTCTTCTACCTGAGGCAGCTGCCATGGTCTGCCCCATGGACAGGCCGGTCCTAGCTACAGCACAGCACTGCTTCAAATTCAGCCAAGGCACTGCTGTAGAGGAGAAGAGAGCCCAAGGACTACATTCCTTGGAGGAGCTGGAAGGCCTTACAAGGAGAGGGCAAGGTTGTTTCACATCGCCAGCCTTAATGACTCCCTGCGTTCCTCGCCTCTTCCCCAACAAGGTAAGCAGCGCATTGAAGTAATACAATGAAGCAATACCTTTCTTTAAACTTATCTTTCACAATACGGCCTTCAAAAGCGGAGGGGATGCAAATGGAGACAGGCGTTTTGCCGAAGCGTTGCAGCCCTCCCTATTAGAGCCACTGCCGCCTCCTTTCAAACAAAGCCAGGTTTGAGCTTCCTCCTTACTTATTTATTTCCACCAACCCTTTCTCCACCACGAACAAGGTGACTTCTCTCCCCCCCTTCTTTTTTTGAAAAAGAGCGAGCAAGCTTTTTCTTGACATCAATTATTAACAGAGAGAGAGAGAGAGAGAGAATATTGGGATGAACTTGAAAACAGTTGTTATGTGTTGGGTATCTTTTTTCATGTGTGTGTGTTTCCCCCCAAAAAAGCTCTTTTTCTTTTCTTCTTTAAATTAAGGGCTTCCGGCAAAGGCACGGATGTTTAGAGTGAAGGGTGCGTGCATGTGAGCATGTGGGAAGTTGGGAGGGAGAGGAAGAGAAAGGAAGGAAAGGCTTGTGTGTGTGTGTGTGTCTGTGGGCGCCAGGGCGCTGCTTGCCTCCGAACGGGCATCTCGTTAAGGTTGTGTGCGGAGGAATTTGAAAAGCTGTTTCCTCCCCTGCCAACCTTGTTCGAGCTTTGATTCCTAACTGACAGTGTGCTGAAGGATTGATCTGAGCGAGGATAAATAATTCATGAGCTGCTTTCCTCTTTTTCACCACGCCACTTGTGCCTGTTTTCTTTCTTTTCTTTTCTCTCCCCCCCCCCCTTTGGAGCAGCTGCGAATGTTGAAAAGCCACATCCCGTTACAGCGCTTGGCCATTGGTGGTGGAAGTAAAAGACAGGTTAGAGCAGAAAACTGTATATATAGAGAGAGAAAGCTATAGATCCATAGCCCTGTCTGGTGACATTAGCAATCTCTAATCTCTTCCCACCCCTCTTGGACCTGATGTGTTCATCTCACCATTTGCAGGTAGTGGCAGGGACCATTTGAATGTCTTTCACTTTGGGATGCAATATGGTCCTTCCAGGAAGGAATGCTTTTTAGCCCAAGGGTCATGTCCCCTCTAGGGGCTGCATGCAGGTGGTAAAAAGGTAAAATGACCCCTGACCATTAGGTCCAGTCGTGGACGACTCTGGGGTTGTGGTGCTCATCTCGCTTTACTGGCCGAGGGAGCCGGTGTACAGCCTCCGGGTCATGTGGCCAGCATGACTAAGCCGCTTCTGGCGAACCAGAGCAGTGCACGGAAATGCTGTTTACCTTCCCGCCGGAGCGGTACCTATTTATCTACTTGCACTTTGACGTGCTTTCGAACTGCTGCGTGGGCAGGAGCAGGGACCAAACAATGGAAGCTCACCCCGTCGCGGGGATTCGAGCCACCAACCTTCTGAACAGGAAGTCCTAGGCTCTGTGGTATAACCCACAGCAGCAGAGGCTAATGTCAGCAGATCAACAGGTGCAGCTCTAACTTTTATTCAGTGGCAGACCTTGGGGTCTCAACTTGTACCCTGTGCAAGACCAAAATTCGGTGCTGTCCTCCACCTCTTGCCTTCCAGTCTAAATCATAGTTGCAACGCCCCCTGCTGCGCCCCCGAGACTCCGTGCCCAGTCACGCTCTCCTAAATCCACCTCTGCTTTATCCAATAGAAGTCCACCCAGGCATGCAGGAGACTTGATCACAGTGCAAATGCACAGTCATAACCACATACAAAGAGCCCTGGTGGATGGGGCCAAAGGGGGTCCGTGCAGTTTAACATCCTGTTCTCACAGTGGCTAACCAAATGTCCCAACATGAAGCATGTGAGCAGGGCCTGAGTGCCCACCAGCAACTGGCACTCAGAGGCAGACTGCCTCTTGGAGTAGAGGGAATGTCTGGTAGCTATTGATGGCCTTGTCCTCTATGAATTTGCATAATCCTCTTTTAGAGCCAGCCAAGTTGGTGGTCAGGCAAAATCACTTCATCCTGCAAATGGGGGTGAAATAAAAAATTTAAGGTCTTATTTATATATTATAAATGTTCTTAAATGTACCAACCAAGCGCATACATAGATGTGTGGACCATATGTCTGGAGCAGCACAGGAGGACCGCCCTGAAACCATTTTCAAATGTTTTCTCTGCAAGGAGGGAGGAGGTGGGGGAGCCTCCCCATTGTCTTTTCCTTCACAAATCATGTCTTGAGGGTATGTCTGTGTATGAATAGGGTGAGCCTGTGACCTGGCTCAGGAACTAAGTATTTATCATCACAAAAGACTGGCCAGGCTCCCCAGGGTATCTAATCAAGTAAGCATTAACAGGTAACCTGCCAGACAGGAGGTAAACAACGCACTCAGATTTCTGTTGTAGACCGCCCTTTTTGTGATGTAGGTATGATGTTTCTGGGGATGGTCTTGGACTCCAGGGCTGGCAATTTAAAATGTCTATATAAGGGCGGACACACCTTGGTTCTGGATCCTCCTCCTCCTCCTGCATGTGAAGGTGGCACCTTGTTGCAACAGTTCAATAAAGATCAGGCTTACGAGCTGCTTTGCTTCTCAGTATTCTCTGGTTGGTCTCTGTTATTTTCTCCGACCGATGGAGAACCTGCAAAGGACTCTATAAGGGCTCTTATGTCCCCCATAAGGGAATAAGGGCAGATTTACATTTATTACAGGGGCATGGACTGGTAAGGAACATGGCTGTCAGAAGAGTCCTGAGAGCTAGATAGAGAGGCCTGCAAGACTGCATTCAGCCCCTGGATTTTCCTGGACATAACCAGGGGGAATTGACATCTGGGGGGGTTGGGGGGGTTGGGAAAACTCAACAATTTTGGTGGTTTCCTAAACTCAACTTTCGGGGTGTCCTGGCAACCCTACCTTACCTTGTCCTGCTATAGCACAGTGACACAGCTTACAGCATTGCAGTGTTGAATACTCCAGCTGCCAGCCAGTCCATTCCATTTTCTATCCCGCTGTTGTGTCTGCAGCCCACAAGCAGAACCTGAGGACAAGAGCCCTCTCTCCTGTGGTTTCCAGCAACTGATATTTGGAAGCATCACTGCTGGTCCTGTGTGAACTTGTCTAGTTCTTTTTCAAAGCCTTCCAAGTTAATGGCTGAAATATACTCGGAGTCAAGTGTGGATTTCATGCTCTTTATTCAGCTCATAGTAGCGAGGAATGAAAGTTCCCCCACAATATCTGCTTTATATACATTATTTACACAATGGGCCGCACGTGATTGGCTAATTCCAGGATTCTCCCGTAGACCAATCAGGTTGCGGATTCACTTCCACCTGGAGCTGGATTGGATGGCTCCTGCGGACCAATCAGACTGCTGCATTTTGAATCCTATTGTTCTAGGACCAGTCAGACTGCTGCATTTTGGATCCTATTCAACTCAGTACGTAACATTGGCTACCACTGACTCCTGCAGGAGTGAGTTCCAAAGTTTAATTCTGTACTGCGTGAATAAGTACTTTCTTTTATCTGCCCTGAATCTTCCAGCATTTAGCTTCATTGTATGTCTTCTACACATAGCTGTCAAGTGTCCCTTATTTGAAGGGACAGTTCCTTATTCCAGCGCCATGTCCCTCTGCTGTCCTGTCAGGGAACTGACATCGGAGCCAGGAGTGGAGGCAAGGCTCCCAAGCGATGCCGGAGAAGGGCCCAGCAGGGAGAGAGGGGACTCATCGGCTGGGGAAGGAAATCAGCGTAACACCAGGGATAAAGGGGGGTGGATGGGGGAATCGGAGAGGGGGCTCCAGGACTCTTCGCCGGAGACCAGCGGGGAGAGCACAGGTCCTCCGCTACCCACACCCACCCTGCGCAGAAGACTTCCGCACAGGGAAAGTAGGCGTAGACTTGGAGTCAAAGAACTTCTTTGCTGGAAGAAGTTCAAGAAACGCCCACTGACGGATTCTGCTAGCGACTGAAGCAGCCACGAAGTGAAGGGCTGTCCAGCCAGGAAAAGGTTTAACCAGGCAACCTCGCCAAGAGTGGCAGCAACTTACGCACGAGCAACCCCATATAACCATTACATGTCCCTTATTCATGGATGTCCCTTAAATGTCCCTTAAATGATGTCCCTTAAATTTCAAAGGAAGCAGCTCCTCTCCCTCCCTCCCTGCCGGCCATTGAGGAGGAAGGCTCCAACTGTGTTGCTTGGCTGTGTTGCTCACCCAATAAGAAGTCTAAGAATGACTGGGGGGTGGAGCTTGCATGCCTTGTGTGTGGCTAGTTAATGCAAGCTGAGGGGGGGTTTGAATGCTGGACGCCATTTTGTTGCACGTGCTGCTACAAACTTTGCAGTGCAAAGCCAGGCCGGGGAGCCATCTTAAGTTGAGGCTGCATAGGCCTTGTGGTGCATGTGATTCAGATTCTATTCACTTGAACCTCTGGTTACAAAGTTGGTTGGACAGTGTTCTCGAAGCTACCCAGCATTAGTTTGACCAGACTGCAGGAGGACAGGAAGACTGGAGTGCCTGGAACAGGTGAGGCTGCAGGTCCCTTATTTTGGCTGCTGATCCCTTATTTTCAAGGCTGCTGGTCCCTTATTTTCAAATCTGTAAGTTGACAGCTATGCTTCTACATCTATATTACATGAAAGGGAGAAAAACTTTTCTCTGCCACTTTCTCCATGCATTGTACTAATCTAGAAACTTCTGCCATGTCATCTCTCACCTTTTTCTCTAAACTCCAAAGCCCCAAACGCTGCAACTTTCCCCTCACATCAGAGTCACTCCATCCCCTTGCCCACCTGGAAAAATTCAGTGAATTCCCCCCCCCCCCCCCGTCCTCTTCCTCCAAAAAAATAATTTCTCTGCCAGCAAATTGAGTGGTGAATTTTAGAGGCCGTTTTGCAAGCATATCTAAAAATCTAGAATATTGTTTCAGTCTGTCCTTTTAAATTTTATTTTATGTTTTTATACATGATGGCGTCATCTTAGTTAACTGGGTTTTCTGTGGTGGTGAACAGATGCCTGCCTGTGGATCTGAGGCTTAAAAAAAATAAATGAGATTACAGCTCCCCACTTTCAAGAAGCCAGGCAGATTTCCACTGTTGTTGTTTTTAATTTCTGATCTTCCATGGATGAGCTGAAGCTTTGTTTATTTTGTTTTTCTTCTTTCCCCGCTCTGGTCCTTGCTCTCTGAAGCAGACTCTGTAAAGAGCCCTGTCCAAGCAAACAACTGCTCATTACTGACAGCCAAGGAGGAGGTGGGCTGGAGAAAACACAGCCCCATGGAGAGGAAATGTGTGTTTAGTTGGTGGGGGAGTGAGAAAGGGGGGGGGCAATGTTATTTCTCTGTCTGTCTGTCTGTCTGTCTCCTTCTCTTTCTGATCTGACTCATTAAGCCCTGAATCCCAAGTATGTGTTGCAGAGCTGGGTAGAACTGAATCAAACTAAGAGTAGACCTACCAAAATTAGGAGGCCTGTTTTAGACCACATCCATTCGATATTTTAAAGCACTATGATACCAACTTTAAGTACTCATTGCTTTCCCAAGGGGCTTGGGAGCTGCCCTTTGTTATGGGTGCTGAGGCTCCTATTCCCCCCCCCCAAAAAAAACATGGCATTCTCAGAGTGGTTTGAACCACCAATCCTCACTCCTAGGGAACTCTGAGAAATGTAGCTCTATGAGGGGAATTGGGGGTGTGTGTCCTCCTAATAGCAATCTGTGCCCTTAGCAGACTACAGCTCTCAGGATTATTTAGTGGAAGCCATGACTGTTTAAAGTGGTATCTAAGGGCTTTTGATTGTATGGTGTGACTGTAGCATTACTCACCTCCAACAATTTAAATGGGTTAAATAAGAACAAGATGAGTTTTTTTTTAAAAAAAAATTGGGCTGCTATCAAATGAAATAATTTCAGTCATTTAACTACCTTACCTGTTGATGGTGGGCTCCACATTTCTTTAATTTAATTCTTTAATTTAAAAATAAAAAAATATTCTGCTTTTCACCATCCAGGTTTCAAGCCACCACAATTTGCATATATGCAAATTACCAAAACCTCAGTATATTAGTGTCCTTTTGAGACACTGGTGGGAATGCATAGCAATTTAAAGTTTAACTAGGGACTGTATCCCTGCTCACTCCACTGTCTGTCAATGGCCACATGAACTACTTCTGTGTGGTGACACTCTTACATTCTTATTGTAAGTACAGATAGATAATTGCCACTGCTATTCACTGCTTCTCTCATACCTTTTATGAGGTTTCTTTTAGATTTCTTAGGAAGTCTCTCTTAGACCTATTAGAACAGAGCTGTGGAACCTTGGGTGGCAGCAAATATGTCCCTCCAAGTCTCCCTACCTGGGCCTTATATTAGAATTCTCTTGGAAAAGCTGTCAGTAGAGGGAGAATTACCGGTAACCTCTCTCTCCATTCACTATACAGGCTACAGTATAGGAGGACATGTTCAGCAGATTCTACTTCTACAGCTTCATACAAATATATCCATTCATTAACTGGGAGTCTTATTGAATTGTCCATGTAACATGGCAGCCAACTGAAGTATGCAAGAATAAGAATGTAAGAAAAGCCTGTTGGATCAGGCTAAAAGGCCCTCTACTCCTGCATCCTGTTCTCACATTGGCCAACCAGATACTGGTGGGAAACTCACAAGCAGGATTTGAGCACAAAAGCACTCTCCCCTGCTGTGGTTTCAAGCAAATTGTATTCAGAAGCATTTCTGCTTTCTGCTTTCAGCTGTGGAGCAGCCATCGATAGTCTTCTCCTCCGTGAATTTGTCTGGTCCTGTGTTACTGCCATTATGATGGGATGTTGAGCTGCTTGTGCGTAAAGTTCCTAATCCCTCAGTGTTTGGCTAAGTCCACAAACCACTGTCTGTAACGGAGCGCCATAAGCATGGCTCCGTCAGTCGCTGGCAGAATCCGACAGTGGGCGTTTACGGAATTTCTTCCAGCATAACAGCTCCTTAACGGAAACACGTCTTCTGGACTCTCTACGTGACAATTTCCGGCGAGGAGTGGGTGTCCCTAATGGAGGTCCTGAAACCTCCTCGCTGTTCTCGCTGGAATTGTCTCTGAGCCAATCTTCTGACTCGCCTTCCCTTGGAGCTCTTTCTCGCCCCCTGCTGGTTCCCTCCTCCGCTGATAAGTCTCTCTCAACCTCTGGGAGCCCCTCCACCACCTGTTCTTCCGATGACAGTTCCCTGACATCCACCTCCCCTCCAGGGCCCCCTCCACCCCCTCCCCTCCCTTCCTCTGCTGGAGGCGAGGGAGCAAAACCCCTGAAAGAACTTCCCTCATCTTCCGAAGTCTCGAACATTTTCCTCCACAGGTTGCTGTTTTGGGTTTCTAAGTACTCATCCTCCTCGGAATCTATTCCTTCTTCCCACTCTGACCCCGTGAATCCTTCCAATTCCTCCTCGTCGTCGGTGGTGCCAAAGTACTCTCTCCGGAACCTCGCTACTGACTGAGGTTTCCTGGGGAACCTTTGATGGAACGCTTCGATCAAGACCTCGTCATTGACTTCCTCTGCCGTCACCCAGGTGTTTTCTGACTCCGGTTCCCCTTCCCACGCTACCAAATACTCCACCTGATTACCCTTCCACCTGGAGTCGAGGATTTCCGCCACATGGTTGCTGCTTTCCCTCTCTTCTAAGACAGGTCCCTGTGGGAAAACCCCTTCTTTTCCCCCCCTATACGGTAACAGTAATGACCTGTGGAACACTGGATGCAGTTTCATGTGGTTCGGTAACCGGAGTCTGAAAGCTACGGGGTTAACCTGTTGAATGACCTCAAATGGTCCCAATCTTTTGGGTCTTAATTTCTTGCAACCCCCCTTGAACGGCAGTCCTTGGGTGGACAGCCACACCTGATCCCCCACCCTTATGGTTTCACCTTCCCTTCTGTTCTTGTCTGCCTGCTTCTTATATTGTTCTTTGGCCCTTTCTAAGTTGAGTTGGAGTTGACGATGGATCGCTTCCATTTCTTCTACAAAAAGTTCTGCGGCTGGGACGCTCCATCTCTCCCCTCCTCCCCCTGGAAATGCCCTGGGGTGGCACCCATAATTAGCCAAAAAGGGGCTCATCCCGGTGGACACATTCTCCGCATTATTGTAGGCAAATTCCGCCAGCGCCAACTTTTCCACCCAATCGTTCTCTCTGTCATTGACATAACACCTCAGATATTGTTGGAGGATACCGTTTGCTCTTTCCGCCTGCCCGTTGGTTTCTGGGTGCCGGGCAGTCGAAAAATTGACCTCCACGTGCAGTAAGCTCATGAGCTTCCTCCAGAACCTGGACGTGAATTGTTTGCCCCGGTCTGAGACCACCCTCAAGGGGGCGCCATGCAGTCTAAAAATATGTTCTACAAACAATTTAGCTGTCTCTTCCGCCGTGACTGCATGTGAGCAAGCTACAAAGTGGCCCATCTTAGTTAACAGGTCTACTACTACCAGTATGGCGGTTTTCCCCTTGGATTTCGGCAGATCAGTCATAAAATCTATCGATACCGCCTCCCATGGCCTCTCTGGTGTGGGCAACGGTTCTAACAACCCCACCGGTGCCCGCCTTTCTCCCTTGGCTCGCTGGCATTGGTCACACCCTCTTACATACTCCCTTACATCTTCCCTCACTCTGGGCCACCAAAATTCCCTGGTAACCAACCACATGGTTTTGTGTTGCCCAAAATGCCCTGCTGTAGGGCTGTCGTGCATCTGTTTGAGTACTCTCCCTCTCAATTCCCCTTCGGGTATATATAGTGCCCCTTTGTAATACAATGCCCCGTTTCTTTCTTCAAAACCTCCGGAGTTTTCTCCCTCCCTCCTTAGACCTTGGAGCTTATTCTGGGCGTATTCATCATTCTGCGTCTCCTCTACCAGTTCCCTTTGCCCCACCAACGCCGCCCCACACACCCAGTGGTCCTCTGGGATGATATGTCTCTCTTCGGGTGCTCCCTCCCCCTCCAAATACTCTGGTTTGCGTGAGAGAGCGTCCGCCCTGACGTTTTCCGGGCCTGGCACATAGCAAATTTCAAAATAAAATTTGGAGAACTCCTGTGCCCATCTCACTTGCCGTTGGTTGAGCACTCGTGCCGTTCTCCAGTACTCTAAATTCTTGTGGTCCGTGCATACTTGCACCTTGTGTTGTGCACCAATTAGTAAGTGTCTCCATTTCCGGAACGCTTCGTGAATGGCGAGTAGTTCTCGGTCATATACCGTGTAGTTCTTCTCGGATTTATTTAACTTCCGCGAGAAGAAGGCACACGGTCTCCACTCCGACTTATCCTTTCCCGGCTGAAGAAGCATCGCCCCCACCGCCCGGTCTGATGCGTCAGTTTCCACTCTCATGGGTTTTTGTAAATCCACATGCAGGAGCTGTTCTTCCGAAGCGAAGGCCTTTTTCAATTCTTCGAATGCTTGCTCCGCTTCTGCCGTCCAAACAAATTTCTTCTTGCTGCTGAGACAGTCCGTGATGGGAGCCGTTAAATGGGCAAAGTTCTTGATGAACTTCCGATAAAAGTTCCCAAACCCTAAGAATCTTTGCACATCCTTTTTCGTTTTCGGTCTCTTCCATTCCAGTACCGCCTGGACCTTGCCTGGATCCATGGCTAACCCCTTGTCTGACAAGCGGTACCCCAGGAATTCCACCTCCTTGGTGTGAAACTGACACTTCTCTAATTTCACCCACAGTTGGTTTGCTTGCAGTCGGCTCAACACTTCTCTGACGTCCTTTACATGCTGCTCCTCATTCTCTGAATAGACTAATACGTCATCTAGGAAGGCCACACAATTCTTGTAGAGCAGAGGCCCCAGCACGTGGTTCATGAACGATTGAAAACATGCTGAGCCTGCTTGTAATCCAAAGGGCATAACGAGATATTCGAAAGCCCCTAGGGGGGTGAACATCGTTGTCTTCCATTCATCCCCCTTCCTTATCCGTATCAGGTTGTATGCCCCCCTTAAGTCCAGTTTAGTGAAAATTTTTCCCTTCCTCACCCGGGTCAAAATGTCATCAATCCTGGGCATGGGAAAGGCCACTGGTTCCGACACTGCATTTATGCTCCGGAAGTCCACTACAAGTCTAGGTTTATCCGTGTTTTTTTTGTCCACAAAAAACACTGGGCTGCCCCCCACCGCTCTGGACTCTCTGATGAAACCTCTCTTCAGGTTTTTGTCAATAAACTCCCTCAACTCCTGCATTTCCCTGTCTGACATGGCATACAGCTTGCCCACAGGGAGCTGGGCTCCAGGGACTAGATTGATCTGGCAGTCAAAGGGTCTATGCGGTGGTAGTTTGTCTGCTTCCCTTTCGCTGAAGACATTGCTCAGGTCAGCGTATTGTTTGGGCACCTTTCCTTTGTCCGTTACTTCTGTTCCTGCTAGAAAGGCCTTTGCCCCTTCTGGAGCCTTGCCCTCTTTGCAATGTTCTAGGCAATGTGCTGACCCAAAGGAGACCACTCTCTGATGCCAACCCACTAGCGGATCATGCAACGCTAGCCAGCTCATCCCCAAAATAATGGGAGCCCCTCCCAAGGTGGCCACATGGAACGCTATTCTTTCGGTGTGCCTGGCTACCCTCATTACCATTGGGACGGTCTGTAAGCTGACTCCTCCTCCCAACAGCTCTCTCCCATCGATCGTGGTCACCTGCAAGGGGTTGCTTAAAGGGATAGTCTGTATCTGGTGTTCTGCTGCAAACTCCTTGCTCATAAAATTACAGGAGCTGCCTGAGTCCAATAGCGCCCTTATCTTTAAGGGATGTCCGTTTGGCAGCTCTAGCAACACCTCTATCACTAGGGCTGGTCTCGGAGGTTCTGGCGTGGGCACTTTTACTGCTCCTTGGCCTGACTGCTGTGCCCTGATGGTGGCAGTCAGGCGCTGGCTTTTACTTGGTCCTGTCCTTCCTCCTCCTTCCCCCCAACAGCTCCTGCCATCCCTTGCCATTCCTTTCTTTGTGGACAGACTCTGGCAAAATGACCTGGCTGCTGGCAGAGATAACATTTCTTGGGGCTCTTCCCCTCCTTCTTCCGCCCTTCACTGGGATTTGAAACTGCCCGCGCGCGCGCTATTCCAACTTCCATCGGCTCTGCGGGCGGGAAAGCTGGCTCCGGAATCTCTGGAATGCGGAAATCTCTCCAACGCTCCCCTTTCCCTTCCCGCTTCTCCAAGGCTCTGGCCTCCTGGCGTGCTCCAATGGTCAGCGCTGATTTGGTCAGCTGGTCCATAGACTCCGCCCTGGGCGCCTGGGAAAGTTCATCTTTCACAGCCGAGGAAAGTCCCTCTTCGAAAAGCATTTGAATGGGTTCCGCTGACAGATCCCACCCCAATTTGTGTATCAACATAGTAAACTCAGTCCAGTACTCACGGACAGATCGGCTCCCCTGTTTACAAGCCATCAACTGTCTGCGCACCACTCCCTGTTCAATGTCGCTGGAAAACATCAGGTCCATGGCGCGAAAAACTTCCGTGCGTCTTTCAAGACTTCATTATGCCCTGCCATCAGGGGTCTAACCCAGTCTCTCGCCCCTCCTTCGAGATGGCTAATCACAAACGCCACTCGCGATTCCTCATCGGGAAAGTCATCAAACTGCAGATTAAGAGCATACTGCATCTCTGTCCTAAAGGCTTGATAGTTCCTGGGATCCCCCCCAAACTTCTGCACCAATCCTGGCATCTTTCTTGCTTGTGGGGGGGCCTTTGCCTTTTCTGCATCCTGAGCTCTCCTCTCATCGAGCCTCGCCGTTTGCAGCGCTAGCTGGACCTCCAACACCCGGTACCTTTCTTCCAGGCTTGGACCGGCTCCAGCTCCTCCTGCCTCTCCGGTTCCGGCTGGGTTGCTCATGATGCCTTCTCTGCACAAGCTGCTTTCAGGGACTGTCGGATTGCTATGATGGGATGTTGAGCTGCTTGTGCGTAAAGTTCCTAATCCCTCAGTGTTTGGCTAAGTCCACAAACCACTGTCTGTAACGGAGCGCCATAAGCATGGCTCCGTCAGTCGCTGGCAGAATCCGACAGTGGGCGTTTACGGAATTTCTTCCAGCATAACAGCTCCTTAACGGAAACACGTCTTCTGGACTCTCTACGTGACAATTTCCGGGGAGGAGTGGGTGTCCCTAATGGAGGTCCTGAAACCTCCTCGCTGTTCTCGCTGGAATTGTCTCTGAGCCAATCTTCTGACTCGCCTTCCCTTGGAGCTCTTTCTCGCCCCCTGCTGGTTCCCTCCTCCGCTGATAAGTCTCTCTCAACCTCTGGGAGCCCCTCCACCACCTGTTCTTCCGATGACAGTTCCCTGACAGCCATCTTAGTTGGTGGACACCATTGCTTCCTTCAGGAACAAGTTTCACAGTTTAGGTGCTGCATGAACAAATCTTTTATTTTATCTGCCCTGAATCTCTCAACAGTCAGTTTCATTGGATGTCCATGAATTCTTGGGTTGGAGATACATCCACTTCTGCCTCTGTGGTGTTAATATGATGCCCCATTCATTCAAGTGAGTCCTCTCTTGAGGTTGCGTTTATCAAACAATGATTGTGCATGTATACAAATTAGCCCTATGTAGTGGCTGAATTTTAATCCTCTCTCTCTTTCTCTCTCTCTCTCTCTCTCTCTCTCTCTCTCTCTTTCTTTCTTTCTACTGTTGAGTTTCCTCTCTCTCAATCTGCAACAGTCTGCAGGGAAGAAGGAACAGCTGTGCAGAAAGACGAGAACTTCAAAAACCCCTTTTTGCTGCCTGTTGCAAAGAGATTATTATTTTTTGGTTTAGCGCCTTTTCCCCAAGAGTTGCAAAGATCACATAGAGAAGTTACCAAAAATAACAGCTGTCTGTCTCTGTCTGTCTCAGAGGTGCACTTCTAAGTCAATAAGAATGTTGTCCTCTACCCCACAGATTATGATAACACATTATGTCAAATTAGGACTCCTTATGGACCATCCTTCAGCATGAAGCAAGTAGGCCACAACGCAAGGCAAACAAACATATGAAAACAATTTTATTCCTCATCCTCATTTGGGGTGGTTTGGAGCCGGCTGTAATCATGGTATGACTGAGAGACATGGCAAGGAATGGGGTGAATATATAAATGTCCATATTCAAAGCATGGCTTTGAGAGAAGGCACTTACCAATCTAGGCATCACAGCAAACTGTGGTTTGCCCACAACTAAGTTCTGCACAGAGTGCACCCATTGAAATGAATGGACCCAAGTTAGTGGCACCCATATATTTCAATGGGCCTGCTTTGAGGAGAACTAACATTGGATAGCACAAAAAATGTGCTTAAAATAAACAAAACTGTAAGTTAATTGTCAAAAATATATATATATGATTTCCTCCTTTTAAAAATAGCTTAATAAGCCAGGTTCTCCCCCCCACCCCTTATGGTCTGTCTGTTTATGGCAAATGAAACCCCATGTGGAACAATCCCAAAGCAACAGCAAGGAAATCTGTCTTTATTTCTTGGTGGTTAGTTGAAAGAAAAGAAAATGTTGACTACAGGAAGCACAAGTTCTTTCTGTTTCTAAATGCCCTCTGCACAAGCTCAGAGGTAAGATGTTATTACATGGCAAGCTCTTGCTGCTTTGAATGGGCTTCAGCCCACTTTTGTCCAATAAATTTCACATGAATTTGGCATCACCCCAAAGCATCTTCAGTTTTCAGGCATTCTCCCTCAGAATACTAGAATTGGAACTGAATGGGCAAAGGCTCAGGACAGACACACGATGCACTCAGGCAAGTAGCTAAACAATGGTGTTTGCTGCAAGAAGATGTGGTGATGGTTACAAACTCAGACAGATTTTTAAAAGGATGGGACAAACTCATGGAGGAGGGTAAAGGCTATCGATGAATACTATGTTCTAGCTCAGTTGGTAAGAGAGTGGTGCTAATAATGCCAAGGTTGCAGATTTGATCCCTGTATGGGGCAGCTGAATATTCCTACATTGCAGGGGGTTGGACTAGATGTCCTCAGGGTCCCTTCCAGCTCTGTGATTCTATGAATCTACATCCAGGTCTCTGGATGCCAGCTCCCAGGAATTGCCTGTGGGGAGAGTTGCTGTTGCACTCTGATCTTATTTGTGGGCTTTCCTTGCGAGAACAGGAGGTTGGGCTAGATGGGCGCCCTTTGGCCTGATCCAGCAGCCCATCTCTTCTTATCTTCTAATGGTGCCCCTGTGCAGAGCAAGATCCTGCTCTAGACAGACCTGAGGTCTGATTCAACAGGGCTGTATGTATGTTCTCATTTACAACTACAAGGTTTTCCCTTCCTTTCTTTTTCTTCCTACAAAGACATACAAATTCTCCAGCCTTCTCTGGATCTGCCTGTGGCTGGTGGAGGACGCTGGTGGGGGTGGACTAAATGGTATTCTGCTAACCAGACATTGCCTAATTGGCTGTCTCCCAGGGCTGCTTGTTGCTGCTGTAACTGCTTTATTTAATGTTCAGAAGACCCTGGGCTAACTTGCTGTGCACATTTCCTTGTTGGGGCCTCAAAGGCTTCCACATCAAAGAGCCAGCCCGGGCGCAGGAAAAACCAGCCTTCGGGAAAACAGCATCTCGTGCAACGTCTGGTGCAACCTTCCTTGAGGAGAGTTGAAAGGTATGGGAAGCACTGACCCATTTCGGAAACCGAGGGTGGTCCATCTTTGAAGGTCAAACGAGGTGGGGGCTCTCGGATAGAAAAGAATAGCACATAAATTCTTGGGGAAGATCTCTTCCCTGTAATCCGGCTCTGTCCATGTTATCTGGAAAGATTTGCCCACTGAAACATCATTTTTTAAAGCAACAACAACAACATTGTTTTAGGTTTCTCGCCATCCTGGCCACAAGAGAGCTATCCGAATGCAATGCCTTCAAAATGGCAAAAGAAGTAGTGAGCATTTTTCAAGGACTTCTTTGATTCAGAACGAGCTGGTCATTCGTTCTGTCTTTTATTATCTTACAATCTGAATGAATTTAATTAATGTATTAATTAATTACATTTATACCCACCTCGCTTCCTCCAAAAGGAGCACAGGGCAACAAACTCTAAAGGATACAGCAGTTGCTGTTTTTCAAACAACTTTAAAACAACAGCACCATATCTTTGCATATGAATGAGCTGGCTTGTAAACGTTCTTATAAATAAATAAAAAATAGCAAGACAAATAGAAGCTAAGGTCCTTGCTCGGTTAAAGAAAGCTTAGCCTGCAATTTTATGATCCCTGGGAAGGGCCCATAGAAAGCATCTGCAGGCAGGGAGCATTTACAGAGCAAGGTCTGCAGCAATAAAGGCTCCCCAGGGTCGGACCGGCCCAAATTTGGTGCCTCCACAGTCTGCCCCAGCCCTAGCACCTAGCACTGTGCTGGGCTTTGGGAAGGAGATCCAAGGGCTCCTGCAGGGTGCTGAAGGCCTCCCAGCTCCTTCCCAAAGCTGAGCAAGTGCAAACACGCTTTGAGAAGGAGGTGGAAGCAATGCCAGATTTACGTATAAGCTAAACAAGCTATAGCTTAGGGCCCCACTCTCTTGGGGGCCCCAAAAAAATTAAAAGGAAAAAAAAATTACATTTCCAAAATATAAGATAAAAAAACAAATAAAATAAAACCTACATACAGCAACAGTGATTTGTGTTGTGTAGGCTCCTATGATGTAAGGAATGGGCCCCGCCTGCTAGCCTGCTCACTGGTTTGCTCACTTCTATATACAGTGGTACCTTGGTTCTCAAACTTAATCCGTTCTGAAAATCTGTTCCAAAACCAAAGCATTCCAAAACCGAGGCGTGCTTTCCCATAGAAAGAAATGCAAAATGGATTAATCCGTTCCAGACTTTTAAAAACAACCCCTAAAACAGCAAATTAACAATGAATCATGATAAAATTATACAGTTGAATGGGTATTGGGTAGATGCATTAATATAATTAGTCCTCTTAAATAATTTTTTGATGTACAGGTGTGTATAGTATTGGTATTATTTATGAATGTGACATATTACTAGAAATACCCTCTTTTACACTTACCGTACTAAGTGTAACAGGATACAAAGGTCTGCTGTCCCAATGAACAGTGTGGACTACAATGGTGATCTTGATATTATATTTTAAAAATGCATTGTATAAACTACAGTTGCATTGTACAGGTTATAACACTTAATTTCATATGAGTAAAGCTATTTATGATTATGAGTCATTTGCATCACGTATTTGCACCTATCCTTATTTCATGTTATAGCAAGTTTCTAGAGACTAGATGATTAGTCTTTGTAAATTGTGTTCCTAAAGGAACTTTTGTTCCTGCCCAATGTGTTTGCAGTATTAAGTTTATGAATGAAAAATCATTTCAAGTTAGAGCTGAATAATTATTTCACTATTAATATACTTCTTAATTGTATTTCACTATGAATATACTTCTTCTTAATTGTATTTCAGTTCAACAATGACTTTGATAAAATACATCTTTTGTGATGTGCAAATGGCTTGAGATACTTATGAGGTCCATCAATTACCATAGAGGATATATTCAACACACAGAAACAGAGACAATTTGTTGTTGACAAAGAACAGCTGGACATATAAAGGGCCCCATTACCTTCAGTAGCTTAGGGCCACATCAAACTTAAATCTGGCCCTGCGCACTGCCTCACCTCCTCCTCCCAAGAAGTCCCAGGGTAGGTGAGTTTCTGACAGTGGGCAACTCCAGAGTTGTCTGGCTTCTTGCCCCAGCTTGGGCGGCAGCGCTTTGGGGGCATCTGGTTGGCTCTGGATGTCAGGGGTCCTCAAGGAGGAAGACCTTTGTGGCTTCCCGAGGAGGGAAGGGCAGTTTGGCAGGGCTGGAGCAGCCACTTCGCTGGCAAGAGGGGCAAGAGGGGCATATTGCAGTCAGGGCTGGCAGGACTGAATGAGATGAATCTGAGGTTTGACTTGCTACAAGGCAGCCTCCTCTGGCCCCCTGTCCAGTTCCCTCGGCTCTCTGGGAGAAGCTTGCATTCTTTTGCAGGCTCCAATTTTAAGAGAAGCAAATAAACTAAAATATGTTTCAAAATTGCTTGTCCACAAGCAGCCTTTAAATCCTCCTCTTCAGCTTCATGTTAAGAGACAAAGCAAAACAAAAGTTGATATTTATGGGTGAATTTTGGCAGTATTTAATTATTATCACCATCATCATTTCACAAAGCCATTGCAAAAGAACGAGAGTGCAGGCATTCTGGGTGGCATTCCTAGCGAGGTCAATGGATCTTTGTAGAAGACGACATTAAAGTGTGACAGGTATTGTTCTAAAGAGGCACAAAGAGCAAAAAAAGATCATACAATCATAATATTGTAATACCGTATTGACCCAAATCTAAGACGCATCTGCAAATAAGCCACACCTTTAAAATTGAAGGCTTATTTATGGGCGTGGCGCGCCTCCCGGTACTACCGCCACCCAAGCCCACGACGCCTACGCCCCCTTTCCCCATTCAGAGCAGTAGTGTCGGGAGGCATGCGTGCAGTGCTTCGTTCCAAATATAGGCCGCACTTTAACTTTTCAAAGCCGGAATTTGAAAAAAAAAGTGTGGCTTACATTTGGGCCAATATGATATCAAGCAATCATATCATTCCACAAGCGATCATGATATAGGCATCATGAAATCATGACATCATTAAATCATGAATTCACGAAAGCATGAAATCATGACATCATGAATTCATGGAACCGTGAATTCATGACATCATGAATTCACGAATTCATGAAATCATGACATCATGAAATCATGGATTCACGAAAGCATGAAATCATGACATCATGAATTCATGGAACCATGAATTCATGAAATCATGAATTCATGAATTCATGACATCATGAATTCACGAAAGCATGAATTCATGACATCATGAAATCATGAATTCATGACACCATGAAATCATGAAATCATGGATTCACGAAAGCATGAAATCATGACATCATGAATTCATGGAACCATGAATTCATGACATCATGAAATCACGAATTCATGACATCATGAAATCACGAATTTATGACATCATGAATTCATGGAACCATGAATTCATGACATCATGAATTCGTGAATTCGTGAGATGAAATCATGATTTCATGATATCAAAGTGTGAGATCAAGATATCATGATTTCATGATATCAAAGTGTGAGATCAAGATATCATGATTTCATGATTGTGTGTTGTCACAATTCGTGAAATTGTGATTCCGTGGCATCGTGGTGTGAAATCGTGGTATGCTTTCATGATTGTATATCAGCAATTGTATGATATCACGATTTCATGATATCGAATCACAAAATCATGATATCATGCAATTGTGATATATGGAGGGGTGTTACGGGAGAGGTACCGTATTGGCCCAAATACAGTGGTACCTCAGGTTAAGTACTTAATTCGTTCCGGAGGTCCATTCTTAACCTGAAACTGTTCTTAACCTGAAACACCACTTTAGCTAATGGGGCCTCCTGCTGCCGCGCGATTTCTGTTCTCATCCTGAAGCAAAGTTCTTAACCCGAGGTACTATTTCTGGGTTAGCAGAGTCTGTAACCTGAAGTGTATGTAACCTGAAGCGTATGTAACCCGAGGTTCCATTGTAATGCAAAATGGATTAATCTGTTCCAGACCTTTAAAAACAACCCCTAAAACAGCAATTTCTTCTTAACTGTATTTCACTATTAGTATACTTCTTAACTGTATTTCAGTTCAACAATGACTTTGATAAAATACATATTTTGTTATGTGCAAATGGCTTTAGATACCTATTAGGTCCATCAATTACCATATAGCATATATTCAACACAAAAACCAGCAACAATATGTTGTTGACAAAGGACAGCTGGACATATAAAGGGCCCCATTACCTTCAGTAGCTTAGGGCCTCATCAAACCGAAATCCGGCCCTGGGTGGAAGGACTATCAGAATCCTTACGCCTCCTTCCCATAGCAGAGCAAGTGCTTACTGGGCTCCCTCTCTACTCAGTGCCCAGTGCATGAGGGACCAATTGCACTGCCCTAAAACCACCTCTGAGACTCGCTCCCTAACAAAGGCCAGACTGAAACACAGGGGTCCCCTATGGAATGCTCTCAGCGATTGCTGTGGAGCATAATGGATCAGGCTGTCCTTAAGGTACTACAGGCCCAAGTTGTTCAGGGCTTTGCTTATTAAAGGGGATGAGTTTCTGCAAACATAGGAAGCTGCTTTACACTGAGCAAGACTCACTGGTCCATCATGCTTGGCGTTGCCTGCAGTGACTGGCAGAAGCTCTTCTTGGTTTCAGGCAGGGGAAGTGTTATGTACTGAGTTGAATAGGATCCAAAATGCAGCAGTCTGATTGGTCCTAGAACAATGCAGCAGTATGATTGGTCCGCAGGAGCCACCCAATCCAGCTCCAGGTGGAAGTGAATCCACAACCTGATTGGCCTACAGGAGAATCCCGGAATTAGCCAATCATGTGCAGCCCATTGTGTAAATAATGTATATAAAGCAGATATTTTGGGGGAACATTCATTTTCCTCCTCACCACTATGAGCTGAATAAAGAGCATGAAATCCACTCTCGACTCTGAGTATATTTCACTGGCAATGAAGGTGGGATCTCACTGAGCTGACCGCCACACACAGCACCACCACCTGCCGCACCGCTGCCTCGCACTGTGTATCTAGGCTTCAGCTCCGGGACCCAAGGAACTCAGAATGGCAACCGACAGCAGCTTCTCACCATTCAACCCAGCATCTGGAGACTGGGAAGCGTACGCCTCCCGTTTCACTTTCCTCCTAGAAGCCAAAGGGGTCACCAACGAAGAAGACACCAAGAAGAGGGCAATATTCTTCAGCGTCTGCGGAGGGGAGACATTTGAAATCGCCCGGGCTCTCCTTGCGCCTGAAGACGAAGTTCCCAGCCCCACCTGGAGATGCTGCCGGGTCTTGAACCTGGGACCTCCTGCATGCAAAGTAGATCCTCTGCCACTGGACTACACCCTTTAGCCAGGCCCAGCTGAGAGAGCACAGCTATGTCTGGGAATGTCCCCTGACTGCTGTCTGGGAAGCTGTTTTCATTCAGAGGTTTTAATAAGGAGCTAGATGGCCTGATGGCCCGTCCTACTGAGACAGCTCCCTATCTTCATAAAATGTGTATATAATTGTGTGTGTGTGGAAGAGAGAGAGCTACAGCAGAAGCAAGTTAAAACTCTTTTTTGTGTGTGTTTGGGTTCTGAATTTGGACAGAAGCCGAATGCCACACAGTCTGGCAAGGTCTGCCTTTGAGCAGATGGAAATCCTATATGAGGCTGGTGATTCACTGTACTAAAAAAGAAAGCGGGGAAAGAAGAGGAGAAGAAAGAGGAGAAGTGGGGGGGGGGGGAGAGAGAGAAACAGCAACATGCCTGTTAGTCAATGTGCAAAAAGTGACAAAGTTGGGAGGCGGAACGTTTCCAAGTGAAGCAGGTAGTGCTGCTCGCGTCTTGAGTGATGACCAGATGCCAAGGAGGATAGCAGAGCTCCTGCAGATTTCGTAGCTGTTTGGAAGATGGAATTTTGGCAGACGCTACTTGTCAAGGAAAAATCTTCACTTGCTAAGATTCTGCCCCAGCACAGATGCTTAAAAGTGCAGGAAAACACAGGGCTTTGCTGGATCAGGCCAGTGGCTCATCTAGTCCAGCATCCTTATCCAACCAGATGCCCCAAAGGATCTGAGCATAAGAGCTCTCTGCCCAGCTCTGACTTCCAGCAACTGGTACCCAGAAACAGGCTGCTCCGACCGTGGAGGTGGTGCATTAGAAGAGCCTTGTTTGGATCAGGCCAGTGGCACATCTTGCTTGGTCATGTCATGTCTGCAGTGGCTGGCAATAGTCTCCCAAGGCTTCAGGCAAGGGCCTCTCCCGGCTTTACTTGGAGATGCCAATGAGGATTGAACCTGAGACCTTCTGCATGGCAAAGCAGATGCTCTGTCACTAATCTGCTGCCTGGAGATGTGAGGAATCAAACCTAAGTATGTCTGCCTGCAGAGCAGATGTTCTGCCACTGGGCTATGGCTCTGTCTGTCCTGAATTCTCCAATGTTCAGCTTCACCAGATGCTCCAAGAGACAGAACAACTTCTCTTTATCTATTTCCTGCATGTCCATGCACTTCCATCAGGAGACTTCTTTGAGTATCCTTCTTGGTAGCAGACAACTCTGTGTGTGTGTGTGTGTGTGTGTGTGTGTGTGCGCGAGCGTGCCCGCATACATGTGTTCTTCTTGAGGAGAAACAGGGCACAGAGCTGGCTCCAGAAGTGTCACCTGCTGGATCGCTTCCTACCTTGCAATTGCAGGCTCCAGTTCAATTTTGTTTTTCAGTTTACTTGTGTGCTACTCTGCCATGGTAGACTGTGCTCAAAGCAGCTCACAATGACATCGGGGAAGTTAGCATAGCAACATAATCAAGATTATTCCCTAACAACTGCAAAAAAGCAAAAAGCAAAGATTAATGCAACTATTAAAAGGCCAAAGAAGCGTCTCCTGTTAAGGCACACCAAGATTAGACAATCCACAAATCACGTTAAGGCATAGCAGTAGAAATACAAAAACATCAGTGTAAATAGGAGCTAAAACGGTTCAGCTTAGGGGAGCACAGCAGGGGCTCAGTGGTAGAGAATCCATTTTGCAAGCAGAAAGCCCCTGGTTCAGTACCCAGTGGCATCTCCAGATAGGACTGGGAATGTCCCCTGAAACACTAGGAGAGCCCCTGCCAGTCAGTGTAGACAATACTGAACTATATAAAACAATGGTCTCGCTCAATATAAGGCAGCTTCCTAGGTCCCATCAGAATTAAACATTGTCTCTGGCAACAACCCCTGGATGAGCCAGATATGGCCTTCAGGCATCTTCATCAAGCCCACACGCTCCCCTCTTGTAAGCAGACTCCAATTGGCTCCAATGATTTTGTCTATATAGGTGTGTGGGTGGATGTGTATGGATGTGTATAATATCTGTGTATGCATGAGAGAGTGGGGTGGCACCACCCACCACTGCAATGCAGCCCCCTGCAAAGGCTAGCTGCAGGAGAATGCATCTGCCTGAAAAAAAAGAAGTTCCATCACCACCTTGATTCAAAGGTGAATGAATGCAGCTGTCTTTCCAAACCTCGTGTCAAAATATTAACACAACCAATGCGTTGAGCTCTGCACCTTGCCAAAGTAACTCACCAGCTGCCTGACAGCTGTCCATGATCCTGAAGACCCTGTGGTGTAGTGGTTAAGAGCGGTATAGACTCGTAATCTGGCGAACCGGGTTCGATTCCCCACTCCTCCACATGCAGCTGCTGGGTGACCTTGGGCTAGTCACACTTCCCTGAAGTCTCTCAGCCTCACTTACCTCACAAAGTGTTTGTTGTGGGGGAGGAAGGGAAAGGAAAATGTTAGCCACTTTGAGACTCCTTGTTGTTGTTTAGTTGTTTAGTCGTGTCCAACTCTTCGTGACCCCATGGACCAGAGCATGCCAGGCACTGCCTCCCACAGTTTGGCCAAACCCATGCTGGTAGCTTCGAGAACACTCTCCAACCATCTCGTCCTCTGTCATCTCCTTCTCCTTGTGCCCTCCATCTTTCCCAACATCAGGGTCTTTTCCAGGGAGTCTTCTCTTCTCATGAGGAGGTGAGACTCCTTAGGGTAGTGATAAAGCGGGATATCAAATCCAAACTCCTCCTCTTCTTCCTCCCTCCCCTGGTCTTGCCTGCCTGCCGCTGTGCCTCCTTCTCCTGCAGTGACCTGTTGTCCATCCTCAGCAATGCTGATCAGCTCCAGGCTACCACTGCAAACTCTCTTAATGCTGCCAAAAAGGCCATTTAGGGCTGACCCCTGCACCCCACTAAACCCAGGCACCAGACGCTTAAGATTCATGGGTGTTGCCCAGGTGTGGGGAACCTTTTTCCACTCAAGGGCTGCAATCCCCTTGTGGATTTCCTTTTGCGGGTGGATGGGGACAGAGGCAAAACATGGCCGAGGCAACGAATGTGATTCCTACCTTTGTACAATAGGCAACATTCCAACCAGGCAAAGGCACCCAAGGAAGACAAAGAGCAGGGCCAGAGAGGGGGTGTGGCTTTTGGAGGGGGTGTGGTGAAGTGAGAGTCCCCAAGGGCCACCAAGAAGGGCGCATTTGGCCCCTGGGGGCCTGATGATCCTCACAGTTGGCATACCTCAGAGAATTTCAGCCTTTATCAGAGGAGCCATGGGTTGTATCAAAGTAAGTTGTTATCCTGAACTTAGTGGGCCTGAGTAAGCCATGCCCATTATTTTCAGCCAGTCTGCTCTGAGTAGGACTTATTTATTTTGAATAAATAAAATAAATAAATAAAAGCAGCGCAAAGCAACTGGCACCGGATAAAAACCTGCGACTTCTGGAACATTCTTGTGAGCTGTTGGCCTAGCGCAAGCCTAACAGATTTTGGCACAGGGCCCTTCAAGGATCAGTGCCTCCATGACGATACCAGCTTGTGACAGCAAGAAATATTGGGTCTGGGGTGGGTGGCTGGGTGTCAGAATCCACACGAACCCAGGGAAGATAGGAAGGCCTTAGCACAAGGCTCTTCTGCTGCCAGTCAGCAGTTCTTCAAACCTCAGCAGGCTAATAATGTGCATATAATCGATCTAGCTTTTTACAGAGAGTCATTTCCCACCACTGCCACCCCCTTCCCTTTACAGATCCTCCCATCCTTCTCTGACGCATTGCGCTTTTTAATCCATCCAGGTCACCACTTCCTCATCTCGGGCCAGCCACAGGGTCATTGCTAACAATATGCTAATGAGGACAGGCCAATCAATCCCACCCTTAATCAGGCAATCAATCAACACTGCAGGTGTTTCTGATCTCAGCCAACGAGGGGGAATGGTGGTGTGTTTTAATGCAAGCTGTGCTTTTGAACTGTGGTTGACGTGGTTGCGCTGTGGGCTCAGGGAGGCAGCCTGGGAAATGGGAGGGAAGCTGGGAGAGGGAAGGATCTTTTGAACTGAAGTGTTGATTCTAGCACCTGTTGACAAATCAAAGGCCTTCGGCATGAATATAGCGTTGCGGCCAAGTCCTTAGATCTCTCAAATGATGACTCGGAAGAAGAGCCCGGCTGGTGGATCAGGCCAAAGGCCCATCTAATCCAGCATCCAGTTCTCTCAGAGGTCAGACAGATGACCATTACAAGAAGCCCACAAGCAGGACATGGCCTTAATGGCACTCTCTCTTCCTGAAGTTTTCAGAAACTGGTACTCAGAGGCAACCAGCCTCCAACAGTGGAAGTAGAATGCAGTCGTACCTCGGAAGCCAAACAGAATCTGTTCCGGAAGTCCATTGGAATGTTTGACTTCCAAGGCATGGCTTCCGATTGGCTACAGGAGCTTCCTGCAGCCAATTGGAAGCCGTGGAAGCCCTGCTGGATGTTTGACTTCCAAAAGAATGTTCGAAAACTGGAACACTCACTTTTGGGTTTGTGGCATTCGGGAGCCAAAATGTTCAACTGCTAAGGTGTTTGTCAACCAAGGTAGGACTGTATAGCCATTGTGCCTTGTAGCCAATTGCTAGCCTTACCACCCACAAATTTGTCTAATCACCTTTTGAACCCACCCAAGTTGGTGGCCATCACTGCTTCTTGTGGGAGTTTATAAAATTATGCAAGGCATGGAGAAAGTGCATAGAGAAGACTTTTGCTTGTTCTCTCAAGACTTTTGCTTGTTCTCTCAACACTAGACCTAATGGATATTCAGTTTACCAGAATGCTGGAAGATTTGGGGCAGATAAAAGTATGGAACTCACTCCCATATGAAGCAACGAACTTGGTCCCAACTTTTCCCCAACAGTTGTCATGCACCTCCTGCCAAGCTTTTAAAGATGAGATGGTGTGAGCTTACTTGGGAGACTCCCTCATCAAACACGTGCTTCATTGGGGAGTGTCTGGTCACACCTATGGGGCACTGTTAGAAATTAGGCAGACATCAGGTGTGCTTTGTGACTGGTGTGGGTCAAACTGTGACCACATGGAGGTCTCTGGATGCCAGGTTGGTACCTGAGATCTCCACCTGGCTGGCCCCACCAGCTTTCTTAAGCTTATTTATTGCATTTATATCCCACCCTTTTGTCCAAAGAGCACATGGTTCACCAATTGTTGGCCTACTGGTCCTTCAAGCTCAGTACTGTTGACACTGACTGGCAGCAGCTCTCTGGCATTTTGAATAGGAAGTTTCTCCCAGCCCTCCCTTGAAATGCCAAGGAGTGAATCTGGACCTTTTGCAAGAAAGGCAGAGGCTCTACTCCTACAGCCCTTGCCAAGAGGTGGGAAAAGGTTCTGCTGCAATAAAACAACAAAGCAATGGCACATGTTTTAAAGTGTGGGAGTGGTGAAATTGCTGAATGGAAGGAAGCAGAGCAGGGATATCCTTTGGATCTCAGAACCAGGGAGTGGGGTCCAGTACTCAGATACTCAATTTATACCTGGGCTAGCCATAAGGACATAAACAGAGCCCTGTTGGATCAGGCCAAAGACACATCTAGCCCCCCACAGGGCTACAGCTCCCAGAGTTCTATGCATGCTCAGCACAGAAAATGATAAACTACAACTTTCTGATTTTGTTGATAAAACTGGTAAGTTTGAATCCAAAAAGAGCTCAAAAGAAACTGTCCTGACTTTGTAAATAATGTAATGTTATAACGTATAGCAGGGACGCAGTGTGGCGCTGTGGGTTAAACCACAGAGCCTAGGACTTGCTGATCAGAAGGTCGACGGTTCGAATCCCCGCGATGGGGTGAGCTCCCATTGCTCGGTCCTTGCTCCTGCCAACCTAGCAGTTCAAAAGCACGCCAGTGCAAGTAGACCAATAGGTACCGCTCCGGCAGGAAGGTAAACGCCGTTTCCGTGCACTGCTCTGGTTCACCAGAAGCGGCTTAGTCATGCTGGCCACATGACCCGGAAGCTGTACGCGGCTCCTCGGCCAATAAAGCAAGATCAGCGCCGCAGCCCCGGAGTTGGCCACAACTGGACCTAATGGACCTTTACCTGTCCTTAACGTATAGCTATGATTCCCCTATGAGTGTTCTGTGTGATCGTCTTCATTAATTCCAAACTTACGAAAGGTTATAAATTTATAAACCATCTTTTAATCAGTGCTAAGATTTCAGCAATGTTCTGCTTCCATGGAGTAGATAAAGAAGAGAATGAGGTTTTGTTTCTCATGATCAGACGCTATTAAGTTTCCTAGCCCTGCACCTCCGGTTACTTTAATCCAGGCCTGCTTTCCAGTCTTAACTAATGTCCATACTTGACGGACCTGGACAGAGGGATGACTATGTTGATTCAGTTCTCTTAACTGTTCAGTCTCAAGGTTAGCTCATCTTATTTCTGCATCAGTTTGTTATTTGGGTGGAAGGTATCCTGATATATGCTGGAAGCTGCCTTGATTAGCTGGGTACAAAATAATAATAATAATAATAATAATAATAATAATAATAATGAAGTTTGTCAGCTTTTTCATGTGCATTTCTCTGATTAACATATATTTTTGTAGGCACCGCTGCCCCATCTACACATTTTTGCAAGCAATTTTGCATTACCATTAAGTATTATTCGTATTACTATTACTATTACTACTTCTACCTCTACTCCTATTCCTACAATAATAAGAAAAACAAAAACAAATTATTTATATACCACAATGCCAAAGTAGGCTCCTAATGTAAAAACTCACTGCAAAGTCAGTAAAATATAAACACTGAAAATTAAAATACGTAATGAAACATCCCCATTAAAGTGTAAGCACCCATAGTTAAAATGCACAATAAAGCAGCCCCATTAAAACAGCACAGCAATTAAAATGTGTGTGCGTGTTGCATTCAGTATATATGCATTTTTACAAATGCTTCCTCCCTGAATAGACTTATTTCTGTACTCATTTTTTTCTTCACTTGGAAAGCTGTAGGGCAAAAATCCAAAGGGCAAATTTTGAAGGATAGCAGCTTTTCTCTCCACATACAGTTCTGGAGAGTGTGGATTAGGTATGTTCACAAAATGAATCAAATTTTCTCCCAGTTCCCGGAAGACTGGACTCCTGATAATATAAGTGCATCTTCCCCACCCACAGACTGAAAATGTTTCCTGATAAATCCATTTAATTTGTGCAAAAAAACAAACCACCGCCTTTTTTTATATATAGGATTGCTGGTACCACTGGTCTTTGAAAATTGCATTGCCTATCTGAGACAATTCGATATGAGAGGCCTTGTGACTTCCCCTCGTTAGCTGATTTAATTGCACTGAAGGCCAAGTGTTAATCAGGCTGTGGATAAGGGAGTTCTTGGCCTTGGCAGAAATGGCTGAGGATGCATGTCCCTGGTGGGAGTTTAATTAAAAGTCAGGCCCTACCATGAGGCAATCTGAGGCAGCCACCCTAATCAATGGATTTAGGGCACCATTAAAGGTGGCAGAGTGGGAGCAAGACATCCACTGATCAGTTTTCCCTCACTGACCCCCAGTGAAATGAACAGAAGCCTCTTTCTCCCTGATGTGTAGTTACTACAAGTGGGGCTCTGTAAAAACCAGTCCTCTGGTTTCTCAAAGGTTTTCTTCCTCTTCTTCTTCTTCTTCTTCTTCTTCTTCTTCTTCTTCTTCTTCTTCTTCAGGCTTCAGTTGTCCTGCTGCATTCTCAGGAGACTAGAATATCAGGGGGCGAGGGGTTCTCAACTTAGTTTGTCATTGTGAGGTGACAGAATAAAATGGGAAGCTACCTTGTTCCATTTAGCGCAGTATTGTGTACATTGGTGTTCCCATAGTTCAAGAGCACTTTCCAGAATTGGTATGACAGAGTGTGGGAAATGACACTAATCCTTAACACAACACTGTAGAGTCATGAGGGGTGAAACTGACATAGATAATGTCCTTAAGGACTGGCTTCCTTTTATTTCGTTCATTAATTCTTACCCAGAGGACCCCTGACCACGTACTATTCAGAATTCCCTGCCAGTTGAGATCAGGCAGGGACTCTACTGTATTTTTGTCAGATGCCTACTAACAAGCCTACCCAGATATTTGGAACATTGAAGCATGATTTAATCTCTTTTTCACTTTTTTGAACATTTACAATTATTGTTGTTAACTCTTCTCATTGACAATTTCATTATACGTTTTTTGTAAACTGCTTTCGGGGTTCATTTTGACAATTGAGCAGTATATAATTATTACGAAGAAAATTTAAAAACCACTTTTTGGACAGGTTTGGTGTCTTGATTCTTGACATATTATCGCTTTCATTAATACAAAATTAATTTTCGAATATGGATTGCATCTGTCTTAGTGTATTGCAGCTTATTACAGGTGCAGCCTTTTGTTTGGCATCCTTTTTTTAAACTGACACAACAAGTCCCTCTTGCCTGATAAAAACTAGCAGACGACACATTCCAAGCCAAACAAAGGCTCTCAAGGAGGGTGCTGAGAAGGGCTGGGCACGGGGCCAAGGGAGAGCTCAGAGGGCCAGGTAGAATGAAACGTAGGGCCACATTTGCTCCTGGTGCCTGAGGGTCCCACCTTGCCATAGCAGATGAGCTATAGGCACCCACTCCACATCAGTCAAATGAATAACTCTCATTTGTTCTTTCCTTGTTTCACTTCTGCACAGTAAGCATTTTCCGAAGCCAGGGAGGGCATGCATATTACAAGCACACAGGCTGCTCGTCAGAAGGTTTATGGGCAGGAATTACGCATAAGCCTTCAGGACGAATCTGTTGAGCTGTAGCCTGGAGGTGTATGGTGGTGGCGAGAGCAGAGAGGCAGGGGGAGGAAGGAGACAGTGGAGAGATCTTCAAATCTGGAGCAGCTGGGTTGCAAATCCTGATGGCGTAGGTTTTGGCCGGCAGTGTTTTCCAGTGGAAGCACCCAGAATCTAAGGAGATGCAAGAGGCAAAAGGAGACCACAAGGCACTTGGGAGGAGGAGAGAGAGAGACGTGAAAAGTTTTGTTAGGCTGCCGGACAAAATGTTCTTAAGTGGTGAGGCAGCCAAGCTGAGTCAAAGAGGGTAGACAGAAGGTCCTGGGTTCATTCCCAATTGGCATCTCCAGGTAAGGCTGGGAAAGACCCCTGCCAGAAATCCCAGAGAGTCACTGCCAGTCAGTGTAGACAGCACTGAGCTACATGGACCACAATGGTCATACTTGGGCTTCCTGTGCTCCTATATCAATCAGCACTTTATTCATAGGAACTAGAATCTTAATTCATTTTTAGGGGGAGGGTCACAGCTCAATGGCAGAGCCCCTGCTTTTGAAGGCCCTGGGCTCCGTCCCCATCATCTCCAGGTGGGGCTGGGATGGTTTCCTGCCTGAGACCCTGGAGAGCCTCTGCCAGTCGAGATAGTAGAAGACAGCTTCTTATGTTTCTCTTAGGTCTGCTCAGGCCATTTCACATAAAGGAATACTTAAACCATGGGAATCACTGGAAGCTCTGCATTTTTATGGAATAAAGGAAACAAGCTTGGACCACCCGACTTACAAGCACTTTGCTGGTTCAGTAAAGACATTGAAGGAGAGGGCCGTAGCTGAGGGACAGGACAACTGCTTTGTGTGCAGAAAGCCTCAAGTTCAAGTGTAGGGCCTGGGGCAGCTCAATATGTTTTGGCACCTGAGGCAAACCACAAAATGACGCTCCCCTCCCTGCCAGGGAGAGTGAAGATCAGGAACAAGGGAGGAATAAAGATTGACATGTATAGGGTTGTCATATGTCTGGAATGCCTTATTGGGTCGAATTCCCAAAGCTCAACAGCTTTTGTGTCCAGATTTTTACCTCTTGAAATATGGCAACCCTACCCCTGTAGCTCCTGCCGCCTGAGGTGGTCACCTCACCTTGTCTCATGGGTGAGCCAGCCCTGTATTGGACATCTTGCCTTGAGGGGAGGGGAGAAGAAGCAGCAACAACTTTTTTTAAACAAACAAGCTGCCTCTTCCATGATGCTTATTGCTGTAATCTTAGATAAATGGCTTTATGAGGTCCATCTGAAAAGCAGCATATAAATACTGTTATTAATTAATAACCCCCCAGTGCCATCACCATATAGGGAATTTAATGGGGAAAGACTTTGTAGCAGGACACACATTTATTTATTGCATTTATATCCCACATTTTTTTTTCTCCAAAGAGCTGAAGATGGTGCACATGGCTCTACCCCATCTCAATTAATCCCCACAAAAGCTCATTAGGTTAAGCTGAGAGGCAGTGACTGGCCCAAGGTCACACCCAGTGTGCTTAATGGCCAAGTGGAGGGATTTGAACCCTGGTCTCCCCCAGATCTCTTCCACTCTAACGATTACACAGCGCTGGCTGTCATTGCTCCACCCAGCTCAGTATTATCAACACGGACTGGCAGCAGCTCTCCAGGGTTTCCGGCAAATAATCTTTTCCCAGCCTTACCTGGAGGTGCCATCAGGGATTAAACCTAGGACCTTAAGTATGCAAAGCAGGTGCTCTACCACTGAGTTATGTAACTTTTACCCATTCTGGAAAACTCCGGTGAATCGCTGCCGGATCAGGATGGTTCCCTTGCAAAGTGGCGCTCGTCCTTTTGCTTAGAAGCAGTTGACTTTCTCTAGGCCCGCAGGAGGAGAATGGGCCCTAGCCGTCTCCCTCATCACGCAACCACGCAGCCGTGGTTTGCGCCTTGGGTCCATTGTTCCTGCTTCAGCTCTTTGTCTGAAATACGTGAGGCATTGTTCAGAACAATGTCAGATTTGCCAGAGGAGGGATCTCAACTCTCGAGTGACTTCATTAGCTCCAGTGCCTCTAGTCAGTTAAAGTCGCCGCGATTCATTATCTCGCAACAGACTGACTTTCCCCCCTCGCCCTCTCACACGCAGGATCCTCATTAGCCAGGAATACAGCACCAGTTAATGGTTCTATTAACTTAAACTCTTTGGACTTGTTTTTAACTTTTTGCTCTGCCAGAGGTCTCCTCTTTAACCTGATCAGGCTGCAGGTGGAGACTCTGGAAGGGAATTAAGTTGTCCTTAATTGCACAATCTAAGCCTCCCCACACCACCCCCTCCTGCCCCATGCACACCCCATTCCCCCGTCAAGAGATTCCTCTGAAAGTTGGTGGTTTTCGGTTTGCAAGGATTATCGGAGTGATTTGCAAAATACTGTTACATAGGGGTAATGCTGTTCTAGCACTTGGGATGAAGGTCTGCAGAGCCTGTAGTGTCCTTAGGATATATGGTCAAATAAACAGATATAAACAACCTGAGCAAAAGGTGGAAGGGCTTTCAGCATTAACATCCCAACAGATTTTGCATCTCCATTAGTCACAGTTTGGCATCCATCACAGAACAAGCATGTATCTGTGTCTCTAGCTTCCATCCTGATTCCAGCTCAGCTCATGATCTCCTACCTGGCAGCTAGGTGGAGGAAAAGCCCACCCATTAGCCTGGAGGGCACCATCACTTAGTTGTAGCTCTTGCAACCTAGTTCAACCTTTGGGGATGCTGATGAGGACCCTTAATTGGCCAGGTAAGGTCATGTGTCTTACAAAGACTAGTTCAGCAACTTCCTCTCTTAGATTCCAGCCTCACTGGGCACAGAACCTCAAGAACTGGAAGGGACTCAGGTCATCGTCTGGACTGACCTGCCACACCCACAACAATGCTCATCCATCTTACATGTGAAAAATATTGCTGTTATGTGAGCTACTTCCCAGTCCCATGATCCTCCTGACCCTAAAGAAATATCACTTGTGATAATCTAGTTTTACTGTTAGGGTAGCCTACCTGGCATGTTGATTTGCCTGCAGTAGCAAAAGTAGAGGATGCTTCTTTCCCTGCTAAAACAGATATTGCTAGACTACAACTCTCATAATTCCTGGCTAATGCTGACTGGGGCTCATGGGAAATGGAGTCCAACATTTGGAGAGAATTAGATTCCTCATCCCGCTGCAGAATACTATATATGTAAGGGAGTACAGTGGTACCTCGGGTTACAGACGCTTCAGGTTACAGACTCTGCTAACCCAGAAACAGTACCTCGGGTTAAGAACTTTGCTTCAGGATGAGAACAGAAATCGCACGGCGGTGGCGCAGCGGCAGCAGGAGGCCCCATTAGCTAAAGTGGTACCTCAGGTTAAGAACAGTTTCAGGTTAAGAATGGACCTCTAGAACAAATTAAGTTCTTAACCCGAGATACCACTGTATCTGCCCACCTTGTATACTTCTTTCTTTTTTTGGCACCTTCAGAATTGTGACTCTCAACCTGCTTGTCAGGGACTGGGCAGATGAAGAGCAGTGTTGGAGACCATCTTCCCAGGAGCCTTCCAGAGAGGAAGAAGGGACAGATAGTATAGATCTACAATACTGGTTCGACACAGGGCACACCCAAGAGGAAGAAGAAGAGGGAAGAAGTTGGGAAATGATAGGAGATGAGGAGCCAGGTAGCATTGAGCAGGCACAGCCCGAGCAGCAGCTGACTGACATGCTGTTGTGTCTCCCAGAACCCGTCCCCTTCCCCCAAACCAGACGTTCACTGAGAATAGCAAAGTTGGCATCTGGGTTTATTGCAGGTGCCAGATGCCAACTTTGCTGCCACATACACCCGGACAACACCATTACTGGCCCCAACAACACCACACATACCATCTCAGGACTATTTAATTGCTCATCGTCTAACATTGTATATGCCGTCAAATGCCAACAGTGTCCTTCAGCTCTCTATATTGGACAAACAGGCCAAACCTTACGCCAAAGAATAAACGGACATAAATCGGACATCAAGAATCACAAGACAGAGAAACCAGTAAGAGAACACTTCAATCTCCCAGGACATTCTATACAAGATCTCAAAGTAGCTGTATTACTACAAAGGAATTTCAGAAATAGACTGGAAAGAGAAGCTGCTGAATTGCAACTCATTACCAAACTTAAAACCATGGAGAGACCTGGTCTGAACAAAGACATTGGATTCTTATCTCATTATACATGACAAAGCCATTTTTCACCTTCTCACCCCTTGCTTTTTCCTGTAAGACCTATTGCAGTCGTTAAGAGTCGTCAACAGGCTCATCACAGCTATCTGCCAATCACCCATTCCCACCACCCTTCTGAGTAATACCCCTCCCCACCTTCTCACTATATAGAAGGATCTGGCAACTTCTGTTTCAGTGTATCTGAAGAAGTGTGCATGCACACGAAAGCTCATACCAAGAACTAACTTAGTTGGTCTTTAAGGTGCTACTGGAAGGAAAAAAAATTTTTTGTTTAAGCTTCAGACTGTTCCTGTCCTAGAACTCCCATCATTCCTGACCATTGGACCTACTGCTGGGGCTGCTGGCAGCTGAGGCCCAATGGTATTTGGGGTGGCAAATTTCCCTGCTTTAAAACTTGTTGACAATTAACACCTCTCCTCTCCCATCTAAAATTTAAAATGGTCCTCATGCACTTAACTTAGAAGGAAGAAGATAAGAACATAAGGAGAGCCTGATGAATCAGGCCAATGACCATCTAGTCTAGTATCATGTTCTCACAGTGGCCAACTAAATGCCCATGGGAAAGCCTCAAGCAAGACCTGGGCATGAAAGCTTTCTCTCCTCCTGTGATTTCCAGCAACAGGTATTCAGAGGCATCACTGCCTCCATGGCTAATAGCCTTTTCCTCTATGAATTTGTCCAATCCGCTTATAAAGCCATCCAAGTTAGTGGCTATCATTGCTTCCTGTGGGAGTGAGTTCCACAGTTTAACCATGAGCTGTGTGAAGAAGTACTTTCTTTTGTCTGTACCAAACCTTCCAACATTCAGCTAGACTGGATCTCCAGGAGTTCTGGTGTTATGAGGGAGTCAACAAAAAAGAAAACTTTATCCACATTCTCCATGCCTTGCATAATCTTATAAACCTCTGTCATATCACCTCTTATTCTTCTTTCTCTTTAATAGCTAAGTTCTAAGATTTGTGTGTTCCCATCCCAGATCTGAAATACTGGATTGACAAGAGGGGCAGACTTTTATTTCTTTAATTCTGCCTGTTCAAGTTCCTTTCTGCAGTATTTCACACCTCAATTTTTATTCCCGGAAAAACGCTATTTCACCTTGATCTTTTGCAGAGGTCAGGAAGAATGGTCAGGCACAAGACGAGCGTATTAATACTCAGCATTATAACCTTTGGAGATTCCTGTCACACTCTGGCCGGGCCGGCCTTCTGGGCCAGGTTCAATCCTGGGCTGGTCGCCCAATTGCTGCTATTGAGTCTGAAAGATCAGCGAGTAATCATGGCCACTGTACTGAAATGCATTATTCATTAGAGGCCCTCTTCTTGCCCTTATCATGAAAGATCAGGCTTGGTTCCAACAATATTTAAAAGCAGATTATTATTATTGTTGTATGTTCAGGCATTAAGATTTAAAATCCCATCAGTCCTAACAAAATGAAAATCTTGGCTCTTTGAATGGCCTTATGAAATCATTCCTGTGTCTCTGGATCTGCCAAATCCTTCAGACACAGTGTGGGGAACCTCAGGTCCAGGAGATGGTTGTGACCCTCCAGCCTTCTCTACATGGCCCTCAGAATCCTTCCCCAGCTCATGCCCCTCCCTCACCAGCCTTGCTCGCTGCTGATGTTATAGACAGTTTTGGAAAGTCCTGACCTTCACCTGTTGGTTACTATTTCTTGGGCCACTGATGGCTTGCGTCACTTTTGCTTGGACCTTTTACCACTTCTGCAACATCATTTGTGCAATGAATGAAAATGAATTTGCAACTGAAGGTGAAAATGGATCATCCATTTAGATAACAGCCCCTAAAAAAACAGATGGCTTTCATCATCAGCAGAATAAAGAGGTCAGAATCTTCTTTTGACTATAACGTTGCATGCATTGTTAACAAATTGTTGTTTTAAACATTGTTACAGTGGTACCTCGGGTTACCTACGCTTCAGGTTACAGACTCTGCTAACCCAGAAATAGTACCTCGGGTTAAGAACTTTACCTCATGATGAGAACAGAAATCGCGCGGCGGCGGCAGGAGGCCCCATTAGCTAAAGTGGTGCTTCAGGTTAAGAACAGTTTCAGGTTAAGAACGGTCCTCCGGAACGAATTAAGTACTTAACCTGAGGTACCACTGTATTTTATTACATCAGCTGTTTATTATTGATCGCCTTCATGTCCTGTCCCTTGCCTGACATTCTCAGGACAGCATATGCCTGTTCCTGAGAGGTTCTGCCTGGCCCAAAGTTATCAAGTAATCTTTATGCGTGGATTTGAACCCTGATTTCCCTAGTCTGAAAGCCCAAGTCTCTCATATCTAATCCTGGACTGACACCAGCCATGGAGTACTCCAAGGATAACGGCACTTGTTGAGCATCTTAACCAGCAGACAGGGTCTTCGGGTACTGGTATTTAGGATCCCCTTGGGGTGCCCTCTGGGTCAGGACTTGCTGGAGAATCCCTGTTACAGATAGGTAGCCGTGTTGGTCTGCCATAGTCAAAACAAAAAAAAATTTTTCCTTCCAGTAGCACCTTAAAGACCAACTAAGTTAGTTCTTGGTATGAGCTTTCGTGTGCATGCACACTTCTTCAGATACACTGGAGAATCCCTGCAGCTGTTGGAGGAAAAGGTGGTGGTGCTCCAGTCCTCAAGAACATCAGCACCAAAGGTCCAGCCTGAACAACAGCATCATAGCATACATCTATGCACCCAGGGTTGTTGTGCTACTCTTGAGTAAGGGGCCAGCTTGTAAGCAATCCCTGAAAGTTATTTAGTGCTAGTGGCTGTGGTCAGTGCATGGTCCAGGGGGCCTGAGGTTCCCCACTCCTGAAGTAAGATTTAACTGTCTGAGTGGAGGAATGGCAGATGAAGATGATGAACTTTTTGGAGCTGGCCGACCTGATTGGAAGAACCCGTGAACAGAAAGAGGAGGAGCATCAAGAAGAATGGACGAAATTCAAGGACTATTTAGCTAGAAATTCTAACATAACATAAGTAGAACTACTCGTAAGTACCAAATTGGCCTAGGAGTAAAATATGTTGAATTGTATAACATTATGGATTGAGAACATTATGAAAAGAAAGAAAGATGTTAATTGAATAAGTTAATTTTATTTGAAAGTGGATATTGGAAAACTGCTACAATGAATTCTATGGAAACGCAGTTAGGGGGGATTTGAGGAAGTCATTCAACAAGGATATTTAAATTGGGATTCTGCAAGTTAGGATACATGTTTGTTTGTTTGTTTGTCTATTTAGTATTGTAATGTTTTTCTTTTGTGTTTGTTATAAATTTGAAAAACCAATAAAAACATTTTGGGGGGAAAAGTAAGATTTAACTGTCTGTCTGGTATGTATCTCTATGTGATTTTTTTGTGTTGGGATGGGGAGGGGAAGTATAATCTTATCTGCCTCAGCCAGCAAAATGTATTGGGTCCAACACGCAAATCCCTACACTGCTCTGGCCCTTTTAATTTTGTTTATATTATTGTGGCATCTGTAACTGTGCCAGTTTCGCATATCGAAGTGGGGATATATGGCGTCAGGCCATCTCTCAGGTAAACTGGCTCCAAGCTGTTAAAGGCTTTGTACACCACTGGTAATACTTTGAACTTGACCGGTTAGCAAATCAGCAACCAGTTCAGGTCTCTGAGCACAGGTGTTATACACTGACAGGGCCTCAGTGCTGTCAGCGATCATGCAGCAGCATTCTGTGCTGGCCTACTTTGAATTCTGCCTCACACAAAAGGCCCATTCTAGATCAACCACTGAGTGACAATTAGCTCTTTGACAACAAAGAGACTTGTGGCATTTTCAAGACTGGCAAAATTTATTAGGCATCAGCTTTTGTGAACTTCGATGGATGTGAGACACATTCAGAGACTGTATTGTTAATCTGCCGGGCGGTGTAGGGTTTAGTTTCCGGTGGATAATGTGAAAGGAATGAAGATGCCAAGAGGCGAAATCTTGAGTGGGGCCAGAATAAATGAGCCGAGTGGCTCCTTCCAACTGGGCTCGGTAGGAGCTCTCTGATGGCACAGTTGAACTCGATTAACTTTTCAAGGGTTGGGGACCTCCTGTGGCCACCGGGAAATGAAGGCGCAACTGCCCTCCCTGCCACGCTATGGACCCCCTTGCCTATTCTGGCCTTTGTTCCCTTTGTCTGACGAGGAAAAGGCTCTGTGTGTCAACAAATAGGCATTATGGAGGGCTTCTTTCCCTGCTGCTTCCTCTGAATTACCAGACAAAATAAACAAATAAATAAATAAATAACCTCCAAAGACGGAAATCTGGAGGTCAGGCTCTGAAAAGGGGGAAAAGGAAACACAGAGTCGGAGTTGAGGCAGACATGAATTATAGAATCATACAACTGTAAGGTTTGGATGGGACCCAAAGGGTCATCTAGCCCAACCCCCTGCAGTGCAGGAATTGTGAAGAGGAGTGCTTAAGAAAGGAAATAATGCTGTGGCATTTCTCTCGTGCCCTGATATTTTTTTTTTAAAAAAAAATGTGTGGTCTGGAAGCAATTGCAAAGGCAGATGTGTTGTCTAATGGACCAGGCAGCTGAGTTAGCTTAATCACAAGGTCATGGGTTTGAGTCCCACATCGGACAAAATATTCCTACGCTGCAGGGGGTCAGACTGGGTGGCCCTCGTGGTCCCTTCCAACTCTACCAATTCTATGATTCTAAGAGAGCTCTCCTCTTCTGCGGTCAGGAACCTTAAACCCGGGGGCCAAATGCAGCCCTCCAGACCTCTCTGCCAGGCCTGTGGGACTTTCTAGGCTACGCAGCTTCCTAGGTCACACCCCCTGTCCTCAGGTGACACAACTCAATCTGTACCTTACCCAAGAGCTTTTTCTTGCCTGGGATGTGCCCTTCAGCTGTAATCATGTCTCTTGCTTGCCTGGATAGAGGACAGAGAGTGAGGGGAGGGGTATCTCTGAGTGTATGCAGAAACAAGCCTAGTGCACAAAGGTAAAGCGAGAATACATTCCTCCCCCCACTTTTGCTTCTGGTCCTGCCCACCACCTTGGAAGGTTGCCCAGAAGGGAACATGGCCCTCAGATGAAAGGCTCCTGCACCCACTCACAGCACACAAAGCATTGCGTAAATACTAACAATGAACTCATTATTCAGGTGTGCCTCCGTAGTTATCCAAAACATCACCTTCCATCCATAAGAGGAAGGAATCAGAGAAACCTAAGGCCTATGTTAAAAAACCGCGCCAGTTTTCTGTAGAGGGGAGAGTCCTAAAGGGATAGGGGGAACCCAATGGCCACAGACTGCTGATTGTAGTAGGAAATGGAAAGCAGGGGACCAGGGTATGGAAGGCAGCACTGCAGAGGAGGGCAGGGCTGTCTGGCACCCTACTCCATGATAAAAAAAAGTTCTGATCCCATTTGAATTTCAGTCTTCAGGAGCACCCCCCCACCCCCACCCACTTCTCCACACACACCTTCCCCTCCCCTCCCCATTTCTGGTGTTACTGGTCCACTGTTAGCATCCAGGAAGTTTGTGGGAACTTGGCAATACGGAGGGATGCTGTTTTCTTGGCTCCAGAATAAACTCTGCATGCCCGGAACTACAGCAAGGAGAAACGAAATTGGAGATCAGAGCTGTCATGTCTTGTAACATTTCTCGTGGGGGTCACCTTTCCTTCCAGAGCATGATTTTTTAGGATTTGACTTTGGGATATTGATTTTGAATTTCCTTGTTTTTGTGTCCTGTTAATTTTCACTTGTTTCCTCTTCTTCTTCTTTCTGCAAAGCAAGCCCAGAGTCACCTTCAGCTCCTCTCTGATTTTGGATGTGGGGGAGGCAGGGAGGAGAGAACAACTCTGCCTTTGAATTTGCTGGTCATAGAAAGAGTTTTCAAAGGAATGATGGCTCTGTTGGCGATTATTTGACTAGAAAAAACACCATGGGTTGCATGCTGAGATTTTATATGGAATGTCTCTCTTGTAGATGATCAAGGAAGCCATCTCAGTCTCAAAGATGCATTGTAGTGGCTTACTCTATGGCCTTTTGCCACACTCCTAACCTTTTCTCCAAGGAACTCAATGTGATGTATACACTTCTCTCCCCCTGCTACATTTTATCTTCAAAACAAGACTGTGGGGTAGGTCAGGCTGAGAGACAGTTGCTCAGTCACCCAAAGTCACCCTTCATGGCTGAGCAGGGATTTGAACCCTGGTCTCCCAGGTCTAGCACTCAAAGGTAGCTGTGGACCTACTTCAGGCATAGTCTCATTCTGCGACTTCCAGCCAAGGTGTCACTGGGAGCTATCCAGGGTGCTGACCCACCTTTGCCTTCTCTACCTGGGCTTGTCTTCTGCTGTATTTAGCCTGGCCTTGCTGGGGCCTGGTTCTGTCTCTCGGATTACAAACTTGGTGCTAGCTGAAAAGGTGATGATGTTGAGAACCCCCTAAAAACTAGGCAAAACATATGCACACCCCAAACAAATAAAACACAAGACATAAAAAACAGGCAACAACGTCCACTGCCCCTAAACAACACACAGTCCTAGGGAAAAGTCCTAGCAATGCTATAGAGCTTGAAAGGCTCAAGTGTTTTTCTACTGTAGATTCTATCAACGGGTCAGATAATGCATAATTTGTCCCTTTACGGGGCAGTTTCCTGGTTGATCTTTGGAGATCCTTTTGATATCTTCCTTGAAAGGGAGAGGGGTGGCAACATACTTGAATGTTGAGATATTTCTTAGACCTCGATTCTTCTTCTGAGGCTATGATTATGGGGTTTTTTTCTAAATATATTAGGGGCTCTGCTCACCAACCCAGAGTTTGCCGACCCCTATTCCCCCACACCAACCCCACCTCCCTTTACACCTGACCAAACCCCTCTTTTTACACCTCACTCAACACTTACAGCTCACCCCAGCCTCTTTTAAAGAAGGGTAAGAAGCTACAGAGAGCAGTTTTCTCAATAGTTTCCCCTCCCTCCATTAAACTTCACTACAGCCTATCAAAGGGATGCGGGTGACACTGTGGTCTAAACCACAGAGCCTAGGACTTGCCGATCAGAAGGTTGGTGGTTCGAATCCCCGCGACGGGGTGAGCTCCCGTTGCTCGGTCCCTGCTCCTGCCCACCTAGCAGTTCGAAAGCACGTCAAAGTGCAAGTAGATAAATAGGTACCGCTCCAGCGGGAAGGTAAGTGGCATTTCTGTGCGCTGCTCTGGTTCGCCAGAAGCGGCTTAGTCATGCTGGCCACACGACTCGGAAGCTGTACGCCGGCTCCCTCGGCCAATAAAGCGAGATGAGCGCTGCAACCCCAGAGGCGGCCATGACTGGACCTAATGGTCAGGGGTCCCTTTACCTTTACCTTTACAGCCTATCAGCAGCTACATGAACTGCAGCATGATGACATCCATTTGTTTTATGTATATAGGAAGATATTTGGCACTTTCTTTAGTGTTTGGTTGACCATAACAAATATTTGACTGATAACTTTAAAAATTAGTTAAGAAAAAAAACTTTAAGAGGAAAATATTGAAATGGGCAGGGGGAGCCTTGGCCAGCAGCAAGGGGGTGTCTAAAGAGATCAGGATGCCTAGACCTGGTTCTCCCCATTGACCACAACCAGGAATCAAGGTTAATCAAAGAGAAGGATTGTTCTCGTACTGTAATGTAATACTTTGGTAGCAAGTAGGTAGATTTTAGCTATGCTTCCATGCATCATCCGGTTACACTGAATGCAGATGTCTCTGTTTGGAATCCTTTAATAATTTAAACTTCAATTATAATGGCATGTTTATTATGTCCCATGCAATGCTGCCCTCTAGAGAAAATTGATGGTATCAAATTATAACTTGTATTTATGGTAGGCCTATTATTGAATAAAATAGATTTAATCATGAATTGATTGATGGATGGACAAATGAAGGCTTAAAAGTTTTTGTAATGGAAAAAATGAGGTTGGAGCCAATGTTAGTCCTAATCAGAGTAGACCCATTTGTTTTAATACCCTGATGTTTTAATACTCTGATGGATTTGTTATTACACATTTTCATTACATATTTATTTTATTTATAGCTGTAAAACTGTTTTAGAGGCCATTATGGTATTTAAGTTGTGCATGAATTAATAAATAAAACAATGGACATAACTAACATGGATCCATTATTTTAAGTGGGTCTACTCTGAGTAGAACTTAAGTTGAAGACAACATAGGATTGTCTATTTTTATGGAATTTATTTTCTGTTCTTGTTTTTCTCTGTCTGAATCTGTTAGATGCCTTTGTTCTTTTGTTCTTTAAGAAAAATACATCTAAGGACATAAATGAACTAAACTTTAAACACTGCCCTTTTAAAAGAGGACATTTTGGACTGGAATAGTCTAACCACATATATTTGAAAGTATATCCATATACTTCAGTGAAGATTCTTGCCAGACAAAAACAATTAAAATGAGGTTTTAAAAATTATCAAAATGTATCAGAAATTGTGTTAGAGTTATTACTTTAAAATATTTTAGGCATCTGGTTGGTCACTATTATTTATTATTTGTTTCATTTATGAACAGCTTCCTGTGAGACATCTGGAAGTGAATTACAATGTCTTCACATATATTGCTGGAAACCTGGGGGGGGGGGGCAGTTGTTGAACTCAGGGTGCTGCTTGCAGACTTCCCAATGCGGCATGTGGTTGGTTCATAGCTGTCAACGTTTCCCTTCTTTTTAAGGGAAATTCCCTTATTCCGAATAGGATTCCTCGCAAGAAAAGGGAAAAGTTGACAGCTATGGATTGTTTCTCTGTAAGGATGTTGGATGAGGTGGGTCTTTCAGCCTGATCCAGCAGGGCTATTATTATGTTTTTAACAAGCTGAAAATCATCAATCACAACAGTTCCCTGGTGATGCCCCCAACCCTTCTTATATTCCTCCTTTGTGTGACAACTGTCAATGTAACCCTCCTCTGTTTCCTGTTGCCAGGAGTGGACTTTGGTCTTTCAAATTTCAGCAGTGCTCAATTCACAACGTCATAGTTCAACTGCCCCATGGCTCCCCCTAGACTCAGTGCCCAGTGTTGCAGAAGCGGTTCTGCTGCCCTAATTCTGCCTCTGCAGTTGCTGATCCTGATCATTCAGCATTCTCATATCACAGAATCATAGAGTTGGAAGGGACCCTGAGGATCATCTAGTCCATCCCCTGCAATGCAGGAATATGCATCTGTCACTTTCTGGGATCAGACCTGCACCCTTGGCATTATGAACACCACGTTGTAACCAAATAAACTATCCTCTCATTCGGGTCCTCAGGTGGGTCTTTGTACTCCAGGGCAACAAGACAAACACTAAACTGACTGCTGCATTTATTCTGGAGTCTTTAGTTGATGCATGGATTGAGTTAACAGGAATACATTATATCTATCATCCATCCATCTATCTCTCTCTCTATCTATCATCACCTCCCTGGATTTTTATTTTTTGTACTTCTGCAGACCTTGGGGTTGCCAGAAGCCTCCTGATTGCTCCCTGTTGCTTGTGCATTGATCCTGGTTAAATAATGATTGACACTCACCTCTGAACACCAGAATTAGCAAGAGTACTGATGAGCAAGTAATGGAATGAAGCAGACCACCTCATCCTTGGAGCCACAGAACAGAAAGAGACACAACATTATACCCCTCTGGCCTAGTTTGATGTGTGTTGTGATTGATGCACATTAAAGCCCTCTGTTTCACCTGCTGTTGGGGGCTGTGAGGAGTTCAAATGAAGAACTTTTGGGTCTGTGTGCAGCTGCCCTGTGTGGTGAGGCACAGAACTGCATGTGGCAGCAACGGCCTGGGCAATTTAGCATCCTTGGTCTCTGCAGTAGTGTAGCGTGGGTTGCCAGGGCCCAGGGCCATGTTGATGTGTGGGTGAGAAACAGGCAGAGTATGTATACCCATTCAATTGCCTAATGCTTCACTCAACCCGCAGCTGCAGAGATAAGAAGAGTTGCTCCGTTGTCTGGATGGAGAGGTCAGTTCCTGGTTTGCACGAAGAAGCTATTTTCAATGGAGCCCAGTGACAGAAACACGCAGTATTAAGGAATTGCTGGTTGTTAAAATTTTGCTCCTCTAACAATTTTGCACCTGGGGAAACCACCCCTGTCTCCCACCACCACCACACTATGCCACTGGGTCTCTGCACTCACTACATCCGTTCTGTATGATAATTGACTCCTTCTGGACAAGAACAACCATAAGGGGCTCCTGCTCCAGATAAACCTTGCTTGAGCTTAACTGCATCATACAGTTGCCCTTTGGTTTTGGCATTCTGGTTTGCCCCTCTACCCTGCCTCTTGACTTGCCCCTTGTTCCTGTTAGTTTGTGTGTGTGTGTGTGTGTGTGTAAATAGCACAGTGAAGTGCATAAATAAATAATCTGGTAAGACTGCTAGTTGGAAGGATAAAGAAATGTTAAGGTTCATCAAGCCTGGCAAACAAAACTATTCTGAGCACAAGCTTACATTTGGCCATCATGGAGTCATGAGGATGTGAAAAGGAAGATCCAACACTGAAGAAGCAGCAGGAAGGAAGTAAAGCCTGAAGGAACAAATGGTTACTCAAGAAGGAATCGGTGAGGGAAGAATAGGATGCCTTTCTGTCTATTGTGCCCAAATGGTTCAGGTAACTTATTGCAACTGTTGTTGCTTTAATTCCAGCATTCGATGACTTCTGGCTGGCTCTATGGTCCTTATCCACAGCTCCTGTCTCACTGCAGACCACTCCCCACAACTCAGTGCTAACTCCCTGGAACTCTGTATGCACTGAGCTGATGGTAAGAAAATTATTCTCTTAAATACCCCCAAAACAATCGCTGAATCTCAGTTATGGGAAACATATCTTGGCTGTGGATAATAACACCAGGGCTAATGACAACTAAGAATATAACATTATGGTTGCCAACTGGCAGTGGGTGGGGGAGGCTTGGCCAGCTCCTGCAGCGTGAAATGCAGTAATTAGGAGGCAAAGCTTTTCACAGCATTAATGGGAGAAATGTGCCTATTTGGCACCCTCAAAACTCTGCAGGGGTGGAGGCCAATTAGAATGGCTCACCCCCAGAGTCTGATAGATCCAACTGTTTCTTAGTTAGCTCAGGGATGTGTGTGTTCCTGCTGACATGGCTTGTGGTTCTGTCAATGCCTTGGTCACCCTCTGGAGGTGAGAGCTTACTGGAACATCTGACCCTATTCTGCTTCATAAAGCCTATTCAGCTCTGAGACAGCAGCCAGAGTGACAGTGGAGGGGAAACTGAGGCCGCATGTGATTGAATGACAGCTAAGCAGCCATTTCAGTTGTGTGCATTTACTGTTTAGGCTTAATTGCAGGCTTTTGGAGGAGAGCAGTGATGGGTCCATTCTTAAGGAAATCAGCCCTGAGTGCTCACTGGAAGGACAGATCGTGAAGCTGAGGCTCCAATACTTTGGCCACCTCATGAGAAGAGAAGACTCCCTGGAAAAGACCCTGATGTTGGGAAAGGTTGAGGGCACAAGAAGGGGACGACAGAGGACAAGATGGTTGGACAGTGTTCTCAAAGCTACGAACATGAGTCTGACCAAACTGCAGGAGGCAGTGGAAGACAGGAGTGCCTGGCATGCTCTGGTCCATGGGGTCACGAAGAGTCAGACACGACTAAACGACGAAACAACAACAACAACAACAGTGATGGATCCTACCAGATGTTCCCTGGGATTGGGGATTGATAAACCACTGTGGGAATTGCAGCTCCATGAGGGGAATAGGGATCTCCTAATCATTCTCAGCACCGTTAACCAACTATAGCTGCCAGGATTCCTTGAGGGAACCCATAATTGTCTGAAGTGGTATCATAGTGGCTTTTATGTATAGTGAAGATGGAGTCTGGGGGGGGAGTGGGGGGAGGACAGAAAACCAGAAGGGAGAAAGAGTAGCATATCATGGATGAAGTCATGGGTGCCTGAACAAGAACACTCCATACACAGCAAGATTTTGTTTTAAGTTTGACTTGTATTCCTTTAAAACAATGTTGTTTAGTATTATGAAAAACACTGGAGTTAATTTAATAAAAGAGTTGCCTTTCACATAAGTTTCAAGATGATTTACAAGCATACAGCAAAAGTAACAAAAATAGGTTTAAGAGAAATACAAAGGTGTGTATTAAAAACATCACAAACACCCTAGAACCATGGTTGTACTGCTCCCTGGGGAGGGGATTAACGGGGGGGGGAGAGGCACTGGAGATGTAAATGACTTAGAAAAGCTGGAATCACTGGATCAACTTCATCATTTTTGTTGAATTAATTAAATTAAATAGTTTTAGTTGGATTTTGAATAAATGTGCAATTAATTGTTACTGGTTTTAATTTTATTGTGTTCTTATCTTCTGGAGAAGAAAAAGATAGAGAGTAAACATTACAAAAATCTGTAGTGAAGTCCCCACAGTTGGCTGGAGCCTTGTATGCCTACTTCTGGAAACTCCTGGCAGCCAAACTGGTGCCAAACGTATTGCTCTGCTTTCCCTTGGACCACATCAGTGGTTGTATGGGCAGCCCATGACCTCCATGCACACTGCCCAGGCCTGCATCCTGGGGATGGCACTTTTGGTGCTGCTATTGGAGCAAAAACAACAGAGGAGGCAGCAGTTATGAATTACTGGTCTCTGCAGCCACAGCAGGCGCTGGGACTCTCCAGCAGTTTGACTTCAGCCCCAGAAGTGCACTCCATTGTTTCTCGAGACAGATGGATCCCAACAATAACATTAGTTGTGCAAACAGCTGCTCTGAACCATGTTTTCTATAGAGCAGGGTAGGAGGCACTGGAGATGAACTTATGGAACTAAGGGGGTGGTAGCTTGAAAAGGTTTGGGAACCACCGTCCTGGGCAGAGACCTTATCTTTTAAAAATAAATAAATACATACATACTTACATACATAGTAAAGGTAAAGGGACCCCTGACCCTTAGGTCCAGTCATGGCCAACTCTCGGGTTGCGGCGCTCATCTCGCTTTATTGGCCGAGGGAGCCGGCGTACAGCTTCCAGGTCATGTGGCCAGCATGACTAAGCCGCTTCTGGCGAACCAGAGCAGCGCACGGAAACGCCGTTTACCTTCCCGCCAGAGCAGTACCTATTTATCTACTTGCACTTTGACATGCTTTCGAACTGCTAGGTTGGCAGGAGCAGGGACCGAACAACGGGAGCTCACCCCGTCGCGGGGATTCAAACCGCCGACCTTCTGATCGGCAAGTCCTAGGCTCTGTGGTTTAACCCACAGCACCACCCGCGTCCCTAAATACATACATATATACATACATAATAAAAATCAGTCAACTGGAATGGTTTGTTGAAACATTAAAAAAAAATCTTCATTTGTTTTCAAAAACCACATATGCTGTTCCACAAAAACAGAGACTTCCTTAACATGGAGCTCTATAATATGGAAAAAGCTTACCTGAAAGGCAGATTACTCACCGGAACTGTCACCTTAGGAACAGAGGGGGCAAGCTAGAATCTTTCCCACAATTATCTGCAAGCAACGGGGTTCTGAAGCAATCACGCAGGGGGTATCCAACAGGCAAACTGGTGTGGTACAGGTTCTCTAAAAGGGTTAGAAAGTTTTGGAAAGTAATACAGTGGTGCCTCGGGTTACAGACGCTTCAGGTTACAGACTCTGCTAACCCAGAAATAGTACCTTGGGTTAAGAACTTTGCTTCAGGATGAGAACAGAAATCGTGCAGCAGCGGCGCAGCAGGAGGCCCCATTAGCTAAAGTGGTGCTTCAGGTTGAGATCAGTTTCAGGTTAAGAACAGACCTCTGGAACGAATTAAGTTCTTAACCCGAGGTACCACTGTATTTTTAAAAATATATTATGCCAGATTTATGCAGCATAATGTATCTCCCCACCACCACCACTAGAGGCCACCCACTCTCTCTGTCTGGCCGAAATAATTTCCACTGGAACTGTCAAAGAGTACAGTGGTACCTTGGGTTAAGTACTTAATTCATTCCGGAGGTCCGTTCTTAACCTGAAACTGTTCTTAACCTGAAGCACCACTTTAGCTAATGGGGCCTCCTGGTGCTGCCGCACCACCGGAGCACAATTTCTGTTCTCATCCTGAAGCAAAGTTCTTAACGTGAAGCACTATTTCTGGGTTAGCGGAGTCTGTAACCTGAAGCATATGTAACCTGAAGCATATGTAACCCGAGGTACCACTGTATACCAACCAGGGTCAGGATTACAATTGAACCAACAAGAAGCCGTGCCTTTCAGGAAGTTGGTTATAGAGAAGGGCACAGTGCCCAGTGTGAGGGGAGAATGTGTCATTTATTTATTAATTAAACCTTTTCCTCCCAGTTACACTGGCATGATACTCTGTTTCCCATCATACATGGATGCACAGTCTCACTTTTTTAGGGGCTGAGGGAGGGGGGGAACCTGCTTATTGTTATTCCAAAATCAAAATAAGACCCAATCTGGATAAGAACACAAGACTGTAAGAGCTGTTCAACAGTGGAACAAACTTTCAACAAGAGGTGGTGGACTCACCTTCTTTGGAGGTTTCAAGCAGAGGTTGGATGGCCATCTGTCATGAATAATCTAGTTGAGATTCCTACATTGCAGGGGGTTGGACTAGATGACCCTCAGGGTCCCTTCCAACTCTACAGGTCTATGATTCTATAAGACCCGTCTAGTTCAGCATCCTTTTCTCACACTAGCTAACCAGATGCCTCAATGGGAAGTCCCACATGCAGGATCTGAGCACAAAGGTTTTCTCCCTACTTCTACCAACTGGTATTTCTGCATTTCTGCCCCTCTGACTGTGGAGGCAGACCATAGCCATTATGACTAGTAGACACTGATAGCCTTATCCTCTGTAATTTGTGGAATCCTCTCTGAAAGCCATCCTGTCACTGTTTCCTGTGGGAGTGAGTTCCACAGTCTAACTATACACTGTGTGATAGAAATATGCTTGCATGTGAAAGGGAGCTCATAATTGCCAATGCGTTCTTATTCTAAAGATTAAATACACAAGTGAATGCAAGGCTGAGGGAAATGTCAAGGCTTTGCATTGAGGTAAATGAACTAAAACCAACAAAGGAAAGCTACTACCCATCTCTTAATCTCTCCATACCAGGAAAAAAACCTTCACTTGAACAGAGATATTTAGAAGACCAGGAAACCTACCTCCAGTTTAGTCTCTAATTCAGGGATAGGGCACCTATGGCCCCCCAGATGTTGCTGGATTACAATTACAGTCATCCCTGACCACTTGCCAGATTTTTTCTTCTTCTTAAATATTTATTTTTATTTATTTAACCAAAAACATATAATTCAATTAACATATTATGGTAAAGAAATAAAAGAAAAACAATACAGTTGAATGAAAATTAAAATGAAACACTCACAATCCCTGGGATAGCTCAGTCAGTAGGGCATGAGACTCTTAATCTCAGGGTTGTGAGTTTGAGTCCCACATTGGGCTAAAGATCCCTGCATTGCAGAGAAGGTTGAACTAAACAATCCTTGTGGTCCCTTACAACTCTATGACTTTGCTTTGCTGCTATGGAGGGGGCAGTGAAAAATTGTTTTGTTCATAAATTGTTTATGTCCTCAAGATCTTGCAATATTTTCACCTAAAGCTGAAAAGTGACTAAGAATTCTAAGCAGCAGGCGTATTTCACATGAGGCATTTGAACTCTTGGCTATGTTGATGGGAGCTTGGAGTCCAACATCTGGAGAAGGCCATGGGTTCCCCAGTCCTGCTCAAAATGGCTACAGATTACTTTGCCTTTAGTTCTGATATGATGTTCAAACTCCTCTTAACCATTTACTACAGCTGGGGGGGGGGCACCAGAAACCTTGGCCTTCTAGATGTTATCAAATGGTGGCTCCCATTAGCCCTAGCAAGCACAGCCAGGGATGGGCAATTGTAGTTCAGCAACACCTGAAGGGAACAAAGCTTCACTACACCTGGTCCACAGGCAACCCAATTGCCCCTGCGTTGAGTTGGTTATGGTGAGAAGTCACCTTGAAACTTTATAACTGCTCCTTAGTAGACACATAGACTGCAGTCCTATCCATGCTTACTTTATTAGCGTTATTTGCTTTTATATCCCATTTTCCCTCCAAGCAGTTCAAGGTGGTGTACAGTGGTTCTCTCTGCTGCTTCCCTCCCCCCCCCCCATTTAAACCTCACTCAGCCATGAAGCTCACTGGGTGACCTTGGACCTGTCACTGCCCCTCAGCCTAACCTACCTCACAGGGTTGTCATTAGGGTAAAATGGGGAGAGGGTGACTTATTTATGTCACCTTGAGCAACTTGGGAGTAAAATAAAACCTATTATTGACAATCCTATATATGCACTTCCCTGGGAGTAAGTTTCTGCTGGACTCAGTGGGGCTTAACACAGGATTTCCTTGGAGGGGTTTACTCCTGTGTAGGCAGTGTTTTGCCCTGAGGGACCTGCCTCTGACTAGACAGGACTTTGTTGTTGTTTAGTCCTGTCCGACTCTTTGTGACACCATGGACGAGAGCAGGCCAGGCACTCCTGTCTTCCACTGCCTCCCGCAGTTTGGTCAGACTCATGCTGGTAGCTTTGAGAACACTGTCCAACCATCTTGTCCTCTGTCGTCCCCTTCTCCTTGTGCCCTCCATCTTTCCCAGCATCAGGGTCTTTTCCAGGGAGTCTTCTCTTCTCATGAGGTGGCCAAAGTATTGGAGCCTCAGCTTCAGGATCTGTCCTTCCAGTGAGCACTCAGGGCTGATTTCCTTAAGAATGGATACGTTTGATCTTCTTGCAGTCCATGGGACTCTCAAGAGTCTCCTCCAGCACCAGAATTCAAAAGCATCAATTCTTCGGCGATCAGCCTTCTTTATGGTCCAGCTCTCACTTGCCTTTTTGCCCCACTGAATTCAACAGGGCTTCCTCCCAACAAGGTCACAGCGCCCGCTACCCCGGAGTAAGGCTTGCTGAATTCAGCAAGCCCCGGAGTAAGGCTTGCTGGTTCATGACGGGGCGAGGCCTTCCCCCTGCCCCACTGAGTCCAGTGGGGAGGGGGGCTCCCTGCCTCCCAAGGCAGGCTGCCATCCAGCAGGGGAAGAGAAGGCGAGAGGCCTTTTCCTTCCCCTTAGCCACCGCCACCGGCTCCACTGCCTTCTCCAGGGCGGGCAGCAGGGCGCGCTGTGCGGCCTCCTCTCCAGCCTCTCTCTCTCACACACACCGGGGCCCGGCCGAGGGAGGGGAAGCGAGACGAGGCGGCGGCGACCGAGGAGGAGGAGGACGAGGAGGCCGGGCTGAGCCGCTCGTCTTAGGCCCCGCTGCGGCGTCTTGAGGCGGAGCAGACTGGCTTCCTTCCCGCCCGGCTCGGGTGTTCCCTCGCGGCGGCAGCTTCGTCGTCGTCGTCTTCCACCTCCGCCGCTTCCTCCAGCCGGGCTGGGCCTCTGAGCCCCGAGCTCCCGTCCCAAGCCCCCCTCTGCAGGCGGGCGGGATCGGAGCCCAGCCCCGGCGCGGCCGCGACATGTCCGGCAAGATCGAGAAAGCAGGTGGGTGGACGGCGGGAAGGCCGCTGAGAGAAAGGGGGCAGGGGGAGGCCGTCCGCCTTTCCTCAGTCGGCGGGGCGGTATTTTGGGGACGGGGGGGAAGGGAAATTGTGTGGGGTGGGGGCGCACTAGAGACCAGGGCTTTTCATTCACACACCGTTTTGGTTCCTGATTTCTTTCATCAGCTGGATTTATATGGGTCTGAGAGAGAGAGAATCACACAGACACACACGCCCCCCCTCGCCCATGCTCAATGGAGGCAGCCCCCACCCGGAAGGGTCTGGCCGCCCTACAGAATATAGTAATCCTCCCGCGCCCACGGCAGAGATCCATTGAAGTTCGACTTTCCTCTTCTCCCCTTCTCCTTTTGTTTTTCTTAAAAACGTTTTCCTCTTGCCCCATAGAATAGCAGCCCCATCTCTTTTCATTTTAAAAAAAAAAGTCTTCTAAATGCCAGAGAGTAGTAGGCCCTTTCCTGCCCTATAGAAGAGCAGCTTTAAAAAATATATATGTAAAGGGTAAGGCTGCAAATCATAAATAGCAAATGTGAGAGATGCACACACACATACCCCCCAGTATAGGGAGCCCTATAGAAAAGGCGTCTTTCCTACCCCCTTTGGAGGAACACACCCCCTTTCCCCCTTTTTTATTATAAAAAAATGCTGTTTCTAATACTGTGGAGTAATAAGGGTTCCTGCCTCTTGGCACTGCTGTCAGTCCAATAGGACACATACGTTTGGGGACTAACTCAAACCATAGGTCCTGGGATGCTCCTAATTTCCTCACATATAATGCTCTTTATTTTATGCATAGAATCAGAGCCATCTTCCCTAAGTTCAGTATCCCCCTGATATTTGCATACAGCCTTTTTTCCTCCTGTGGAATAATTCCTATTGCACCCTGTACAGCTATTTGTTTACTCTTTCAGTCCTGTAGGAGGGTGCTATAAAACAGGTTTACTCCTGCCCCATGGAATAGCGGCTCTACATTCATGTACCCCTGTTGTAAAAGACATTGAAGGCTTCTTGACCTATGGGGGGACTTGCACCAAGCCCCACATACTACTGGGAGGGTTTCTCAAAACCAATCTTAAAAGAATGAACTGGATTCCCCCCCCAAAGGACACTCTTTATTTCTCAGGCCTGTGTGTCAGGTATGCTCCCTCCCTCAGAACTATATAAGCTTCTCAACTTCTTTCAGCACAGAACCATTCAGAGCAGAGTTCCTCCTTCCCCATATGGCAGCAGCAGCAGCACCTTTCCCCGAAACTTCATTCAGAACAGACTCTTTCATATAATCATAGAATTGTAGAGCTGGAAGAGACCCTGATGATCATCTAGTCCAACCCTCTGCAGTGCAGGAATGCTTCTCTCCCATATGGCAATTGGACCTGCAGCCCTGGCATTATCAGCACCACGATGTAATCACTTTCATAGTGCAATACAGTAGATAATCTTGTTTCCTGACCTGAACAATCATCTCCAGCTTCATAAATCAGATTCTTCTTATTACTGTAGAATAGATGGTTTCCCCAATGCCACAGAGTATCTTGTTTTTCTTCCAACTCTATAAAAAACCCAGCTCTCATGCTTCATAAAGCTCTGTAAAACAAACTTCATTCCACTTGCAGATTAACACTTTTTCCCCACCCTGACCTGGGCCTTTTAAATAAAATCTATAGTGTAAATTCATCCTAGTACAGTACTGGATAAAGAGTTTATTCTTCCAACTCCTTATTATTTATTTATTTATTGCATTTATATTGCAGCTTTTCTCCATGGAGCTCAAGGTGGTGTGCATGATTCTCCCCCTCATCATTTAATCCCCACAATAACCATAGAAGGTAGAACAGGCTGAGAGGCAGTGAGTGGCCCAAAGCCATCCTGTGAGCTTCATGCTGAGTAGGGATTTGAACCTGGGTCTCCCGGGTCTTAGTCCGACCCTTTAACTACTATAGCACATTGGCAACCCAGTGCCCTCCAAATATTTTGGACTCCCATCAGCCCCAGCTTCATTGAGTCCTATAAAGCAGACTTTGTGGGGGAGCTTTCTCAAGTAGTGTTCAAGGGGGTGGTATTAATTTCCACTGACCTACTGTATTTCACTATTAGGATTTGGTGGTATTTGGTGGTATTGGGCTGGGACTGTGGAGGTCTGGGTTTATAGCCACACACAGCTATGAAAAGTTGTATCTGTAGATGCTACTTCCCAAGGCGCTGGGTCAGTCTGATGAGAGTTGTAGTTCAAAATATCTGGAGGATATCAGATTGAGGATGTGTGGTTTACACGAGTAACCTGTCAAAGACCTTTGGCTTTCTCCCTCATCCCTCCAAACAGGGTCCTTTGCAGGTAGCATGGAACAACAGAAGGAGACTTCTTGCATTCATGTACCGTATTTTTTGCACCATAACACTCACTTTTTTCCTCCTAGAAAGTAAGGGGAAATGTCTGTGCGTGTTATGGAGGAAACGCCTACGGGTGGCATGCCTACGGATTTTCCTCCTCTAAAAACTACGTGCGTGTTATGGTCGGGTGCGTGTTATAGAGCGAAAAATACGGTATATGCTTATCCTCTATTGATTAGCCTCATGAAAGTGTTCTTTGGCATTTTCTTGATATTTGCAGAAGCCCCACAGACTTAGAATTTCCAGAGTTTCTGCTCCTGATTTGCGGTATGAAACTGGTGGTGACTGGGGGAACTGGTGGGTGTTTCCAGATGTGACTGATATTGGGGTGTAGGTGGGGAAATGCCTGTCCCAGCACCCATTGAAGGGGGGATGGGGTTTTCCTGCTGAATTGCATTGCCACTGAAGTTTGAACAGAGAGGTATGAGTTGAGGCCTCCTGTGAGGGGAAACTCCAAATGGCACTTGAAAGAAATTTTCTACTTGTTTATATATTTTTCTTGCTTTTTTGCATGCGTTGAGAGGGGTGCACTAGAAATTAGTTTCTCAAGTCTTTCATATTATTTCTGAAAACTAATACCCACTGTTCTGAAAGTTGTATTTTTGCACATTTATTAGCTAAAAACAAGGCTGTTAATGAGTGGCATAGCTTTGTGCATAATGACTGATTTTTAAATTCTAAATGTCCTGTTTAGTAGAAAGAGTGGAATATATTCTCTTAATATTCCTTCTTTCCTCTTCTTTGTTCTCCAGAATGCTGGATCTGGCTGGGATCTCCCTCTCCCTAGTCTTGAAAAGAGAAAGGTTAGGAAGACATTCCTCTGCTTGAAGCAGTGAACTGGGAAGCATTTAACTGGGATGCCTAGTGGCACTTCAGACTCCTAAAGGGTCTCCTCTGATTTTAAGCTGTATCTGTTTACAGCTGCTTTTCGGTGTACCAGAGGTGTTATATTTAAAGATTCAATTAGTGTTTTGCAAATCAAGCAGTGAATTTATTTGGTTTCATTATGTAGCATTTAATTAGCAGAGAGAAATCAATGTTGTATTGTGTTCTGTGCTGTAAGGACTCTCTGGATATCTTCCTTGGGGGAATGTACAGTAACAGTTGTGGTGTCATGCCACCACCCTTTCCCCACCAAACAGGCACTGTTCAGACCTGTCTGTCTCTACTTGCTTGAAAGGCATAGAGAGATTTCTGGGTCTGATGATTTTTAAATGCTTTTTGTCTTGACTTCTTAGCTCTGTGCAGCATCTGAATCTGTCTTCCTGTGATAAGGTTTTGGAGGGACCACTTGGAAATAAAAAATGACTTGGATTTCCTAGCAGCTGATTTCAAGTACTATGCACTGTGCAAATCGTGTCTCTTGTACCAAGTACGGTAACTGTCTAAAACAAGTGAGCATCCCATTGTGTCAGAGGTCAGATTGTTCCCCAGATACTGATTAATTGCTGAGTAATATCTTCTGAATGCTTGGAGCAGAATACTATGACAGAGGGACACGGATGGCGCTGTGGTCTAAACCACTGAGCCTCTTGAGCTTGCAGATCATAAGGTCAGCAGTTCAAATCCACCCAACAGTGGTGAGCTCCCGTTGCTTTGTCCAAGCCCCTGCCAGCCTAGCAGTTCGAAAGCATACCAGTGCGAACAGATAAATAGGTACCACTGTGGCGGGAAAGTAAATGGCCTTTCTGTGTGCTCTGGCACTCGTCATGGTGTTCTGTGTGCCAGAGCTGTTTAGTCATGCTGGGCAGTTGAGCTGAAAAGCTGTCTTCAGATAAACACTGGCTCACTTGGCCTGAAAGTGGAGATGAGTGCCATACCCCATAATCAAATTTGACTGGACTTAACCATCCTTTAAGGGGTCCTTTACCTTTACTTTGCGTGTGTGTGTGTGTGTGTGTGTGTGATGAATAAAGCAACTGTATATAAAGCAACCTAGGGCAATACTTTTCAGGGGATCTCCCATTCCTTCGGTTAGGGGGCGAAGCAGTAGCCAGGATCAAATACAGCCCTTTGGGCTTCTGTCCAGTCCTTAGCTCTCTTCCCAGGCTGTCATTCCCCTCTCAGGCTTCCTCCATGCCCTCCTTGAGTACTTTTGCCTGGCTAGGATGTATCCTTAAACTGTGCTGTAGCTACCTGTTTGTCTGGGTAGAGGATGGAGACAGGCATGGAAAGGTAGTATTGAAGACTCTGGCCTTTGTACAGCTTTGATGAAGCCCACTGTGCCATTCTCAGAATTACATCTGTTGCCCTCCTACTAGTGTCATCTTGCTCCCAAAAAGTTGCCTATGAAGCAATGTGGACTGAAAAGGATTCCCCAACCCAGGCGTAAAGGAAGGACACAGGGGTTTGCCTGATGCTGTTGGGAGGCAAGGATCCCAGTAGCACTGTGGAGCACTGTGAACCTCTGGTGAAAGATTAACTGGCTGTCCCAGCAGGTTAATTGGAGAAACGAAATGTCATGTCAGCCTGCCGTTACAGGACAGCTAGACCTGGCTGTTCTTTCTCTTCCTGGCTGCAAATAATAAGCCCAGGTACTATATCTTGAAAGGCAGCTAGCAACTTCTGCAAGCTTATTTGCAAAACTGCCTTCAAACCAGGGGCTTTGGAATCTTTTTCAAGAAGTTGTTATGGTAAAGGTAAAGGACTCCTGCATGGTTAAGTCCAGTCAAATTCGACTGTGGGGTGTGGCACTCATCTCCGCTTTCAGGCTGAGGGAGCCAGTGTTTGTCCGCGGCCAGCTTTCCGTGTCATGTGGCCAGCAGGACTAAACTGCTTCTGGTGAAATGGAACACCATGATGGAAGTCAGAGTGCACGGAAACGCTGTTTACCTTCACGCCACAGTGGTACCTATTTATCTACTCATGCTGGTATGCTTTCAAATGCTAGGTTGGAAGGAGCTGGGACAGAGCAACAGGAGCTCACGCAATCACACAGATTCGAACTGCTGACCATACAATCAAGAAGTATTATCAAATATCAAGGGCACATTCCAGCCAAGAAATAACACTCAGGTGTGAAGGAGGGCCGGTGAGGGATGTGGCCTCAGAGAGGGTGATGGCTTGGGGAGTATTCCAAGGGCCAGAAAGAGAGGCCAGAAGGCTGCATTTGGCTCCTGGGCTTGAGGTTCCTCACCTCGTTTGGAATTTGCAAGGCTCATTTCGCACCTGGCTATTAGCCACTTGCGACCAAGTGAAGATGACCAAGCGAAGGGCAGCAGGATGGTGTCTGACTTCATCATCTGGAGGTGCATGGCTGGGGATCCTTGGACCTTGACTGTGTTCACACACTAGTAACACATCCTGTAGAATTCTATGGGTTATGTTTTATCTGCACAATCCAAATGAATTTCAGTAACCAAAAAGTCATATTGAAAAATACGACTTTTGAGCTGTCTGGCCCCAAAATGGCAACTAGGCATTTCATTTTGGTGACTGTACCCTGATTTAAGAAGCCATTTGGTGCCTAGCTTATAATATTTGAATTTCTAACATTGCTCTGTTGAAAGTAACAGGTGGTTATGAGACTGATTCTATGCATGCTTATTTGAAAGCAAGCCTTGTTGAATATGATAGGATGTGTACTCCCAAGCAGGCATATACAGAGTTGCAACATTTACATCATCTTAAGGTTAATTAATCCATAGTAATTGATCTTACGCAAGCTTGCTTTGTCTACAGGAGTATTTCGCAAACTTTTGATAGTTGAGGCATGCTTCTTCTAAATTAAAATGGGAGGTTCCCTCTGTTTCTTTTTCCAACAGGCTTATTTTTTAAAGCATTGAAGCAGCTTCCCCTCCTGTGTTTTTGTCAATAGGCAACCAGCTTCAAGGGTGGGTAATTCTGACGAGTGTGCGCACTGGGAGTGATTAAATGTCTCAGCTGCTTCTAATGTAGAGACTTCGGGAAGGGCAGTAGCTCAGTGGTAGAGCGTCCCATATTCCATCCCCGGCATCGTCAGGTAGGGCTGGGAAAGACACTTATCCTGGAGACCCGCTGCCAGTTAATGCAGGCAGTATGGTAGGGTTGTCATATACAGTATTGATGAGCAAAAAAGAGGACACATTTGCCAATTTCCAAAGGATGTTCATATTTCAGCACCATATACTACTGTTTGAAGCAAACACACTCCCCAGAAATTTCTTTATTAGTTGTGGGAGTCCCATGGGATATTGCATTCAGAGGCTCTGGGCAAAATCTCATGTCTTAACCACACAGTGTTGTAGTGAGGGAGCTTAGGCTAACATCATTTTGAGCTTTTCAGACTGAGCCCAATTTAGATTTTTACAACATAATGTGTCAGAACAATACTAGCCTAAGTGCATACTGCCCCTCCCTTTAAAAAGGGAATGATTTTCAGAGCAAACTGATACTTTCTTTCCCTTTCCAAAGAGACATTAATGAAATCTCCTATCATGAAAAGATTGGGGGGGAGCAGACTTAAGCATAATATGTCTTCCTAAAGATAAACAAAGCTTTCTTGATTGGCCAAGAACATCCCTTCTCCCCCCCCCCTTCTGTAGAAATTTAGAGAAGTGGCAATTTGGGAACGAATCCTGATGGCCCCAAACAGAAAGAAAAAAGCTGATTCTCTCCCCACCCCTATAATAGTAAATAACCCTCTTCCCCCATCCTAAAGAAAAATGATGTTTCCTCTCCCACCGGTCCGCGCTCCCAACTCTCCCACACTTAGCCATCTACTTAAGTTCCAGAAGGGCCGTTGCATCCTCACAGCCTTTGGTGGGCCAGGTGGGGAGGCAACAAGTTCCACACCCAGCACACCAGGTCCATCTTGGGACCTTCCTCATTCCCATCACTATAACTAATTGTAGGAAGAGAAAACACAGAGGCAGACATTTTCCAAAAGTTTAAAAATCTGCCTGGACAGTAATTTCACCCCTGAAAAAGAGGACATGTCTGGCAAAAACTGGACGTATAGCAACCCTACAATATGGAGGATATTGACCCAAGGAATCTGACTCATACATAGGAAGTTACCTTTTATGAGGTTGATGAGGTAAATCATTTGGAGATGCAGAAAGTGGCCTCATTATTAAGATTTTCCCATAATCTAGTGAATTACAACTGCAGAAGATACAAATCAAATAAGTAAAATAATTATAGGTCCTTACCACCCACAAAGGACAGTAGTCCCTGCCAGCTCTCACCTGGGATTTTTCCTTTCTCCTCCCAATCTCTCACCCTGGGAGACCAAAATTTCCAGGGGTCTCTCTCCATCAACCACAGCTAATGATGGCCACTTGACTTTCAGTTTCACCAATTCTTTCGTGGCAGAGGGGGGAAAAGATTAAAGATTTTCAAATACAGGAATTCCTATAATTCATTTTAATATTTCTTGTCCACCATAAATCAAGCCTTCTAGTTTGCTTTAGATACTTTAAGAATTAGTTCCCTCTCTGTTTTCTCAACAACAGAAAGTGGTACTCAAAGATTTTCAAATTTTAGATTTTCCCCAGCAGATATTTTTTTTGGGGGGGGGGTGTCTTGTGACCATCCCAAAGATGTTTTAAAAAGAGAGGATGTGATTCTTATTTACCTATAAGGTGACTGTGTGGCATTTTGGCATGATGGTGTTACTCCATAGCTTACCAGCTCATCCTATCTTCTGTCCAAAATGCAGGCATAGACAGCAGGAAAACGGCTTTGATCCAAGTGTCTTGAGGTTGACTCCCAGATCACCATGACCTCCAGAGTGATCTGTCGGAATTTTTTCAATCACCACATACCGTAGATTCCGGTGTATAAGATGACTTTTTAACCCCGGAAAAGAGGTTAAAAAGTTGGGGGTCATCTTATATGCCGGGTATGGGTGGCACGGCTTGGAGCCTCCCCCCCCCCCCCCGCTGCTCCGAAACAGCAGCAGCGGGCTGTGGGCTCCGCTCTGCGCCGGGAGAAAGTCGCCCGGCGGGGAGCCCCCCCCACTACTTCGGAGGCAGCAGCAGGGGCGGTGGGCTCTGCTCCACACCTGGCGGCTTTCTCCTGGTGTGGAGCTGCCTAGCGTATTAGGCGACTGGGCTTCTAAGACAAACCCCCAAATTGCAACTGCCAATTTGGGGGGTTGTCTAATACTCCCAGTCACCTAATATGCCGGAATCTACTGTAATTATCTTCTGTCAGTTGCAGCGAGCAGATCCACAGCTAAATCGCCATTCCTCTCTCCCAGAAGTGGCCCCAGAGATGCTCAAGGGATTGGAGTCTGTGAACTCTGATGCCAATTTACCCTTATCTGCACCTCCTAGGTTGATGTGTGGATCAGAATAACAAATTATTCCTTCCAATTTTGTAGTTATCTGAATTTTGAGATTGTTATTGACTTTTAAAAGGTGTTTAAAATGCATATTTTATAATGAAATATTTAAGAAATAAGTACACTGAGATAAAATACATGCTTGGGTATAAATTTCATTTTTCCAAAATAACATTTTAATGTAGACATGAGATGGAGGCAATTTATGAATGGAAATCGAAATGGACAAGAAATCTGTATACTTGGCACTCAATCCTGGAAATAACTGGCAGGCTTGCACTAACACTGTGATCAGCTGATTTCTGCTTTCAGGCTGGTGCAAATGTATCTTACTGCTCACCGCATGGCAACAAACTGTATGTATGAAATGTACACCATGGGTGCAGTGCATAGCTTTTACATCCGGTAAACATTGAGTGCTGATGTGTGGTGAGGGAGAGCCAGCTTGGACATCAGAAGAGTCTGGCTCCTGGATCAGGCTAAAGGCTTGTCTAGTCCAGCATCCTGTTCTCACAGTGGCCAACAAGAGGCCCATGATGGGAAGCCTAAAAACAGGACCTGAATGCAATACAGCAACTGCTGTTCAGGGGCAGATTGCCTCTGATAGTGGAGGCAATTGAAAATAGTGTTGAAAATACTGTGGTTATAATCTAAAAAACAGTATTGCTAAAATAAACAAAGTAGCAACTGACTCATTAAGGTAACACGTGGATGCCTGTTCGGGTGTAAGAAGGGAATGTGTGTTTTGTGTTATTGGGATGGGGAGGGAGACAGCTGGAGTCTAATGGAATGCAAGGCAGCTGGCTTGTGACTTAACCAAAAAGCTGAATTTGGAAAGAATTTCTAAATTTATTTTCTGGGTGTGGACAGTTCCTTTGGGCTCACCATCAAAGAGAAGAGGGGCTCAAAATCTGGCTAAAAATATCTGTTGGTGCAACCCGGCCGCCCTTTTTGGCAAGAGATTTTTCTCCCCCATGTATCCTGAACCCATAATTTGCTTTTTCCAATGTAGTTGTTGCTGCCAGACTCTTCCGATGGCGGAAAGGCAACGGTTAGTTCTTCATGTGGGATTTGGTCCTACACGAGGCAGTGATGGCCACCATCTTGGAGGGCTTTAAAAGAGGAATAGGCATATTCATGGAGAAAAAGGCTATTGCCTCTACTGTTGGAGGCAGTGTACCTCAGAGCACGGGTTGCTGAGAATCACATGTGGTAAGAGTGCTAATGTACTCAGGTCCTGCTTGTGGCTTTCCCTTGGAGGCAGGAGTGGGGAACCTATAAACTTCCAAATGTTGCTGAACTACAATTCCCATCACACCTAACAAACACAGCCAGTGGCTAGAGATGAAGGGTGTTTCAGCAACATCCGGAAGGCCAGAGGTTCTCCACACCTTCTCTAGGGCATTTGGTTGACCACTTTTAGAACAGAACGCTGGACTAGATGGGCCATCAGGACTTTTCTTGCATTATTATGTGAGTGTGCTGCTGATTTCCTTAAGACATCTACTCTGCTTTGCAGTTCTTTGAACCATAGAGTGGGAAAGGGGATCATACAATGCACCAGATATTGTGGACACCCAACTCCTGTCAGTCCCTGCCAGCATAGCTAGTAGCCAGAGATGATGAGGGTTATGGCCCAGCAAAATCTGGATGGCCACAGATTGGCCAACAATAGTCACATTGTTTTGTTTTGGTCATATGTCACCAATTTGAACAACATTTGGCAATAGACCAATTTACACTCTTTCTGGGGACAGGTAGCTCACTGCTAACCAAAAGACGCATCTAGGTACTTAAGCTGAATTCAGTCTGGCGGAGAACAAACTCCCTAGCAGTGCTCAGACAAAAACTTGACATTCCACCCCAAAGTTTGGAAACTACCTCAGTTCTTTTGAACCAAACTCTGAAAGTTTCCCACTGCCACCAATGTGGGTCAGTAGCTCTGGGAAAAGTACCATTCCCAGTTCTCCTTGCATTTGGCATGCACAGCATTGGCTTGACTGTTCTTGGCCATCCCACAATCATTCTGCGGGCCATCTGGGTGGAGCTTGTGAGATATCAGTGGACTGCTGCCTCCACCTTTAGCTTCTCTGGAGTTTTTCCTCTTTGGTTTGATCAAGCAAGGTACTTCTGTTCACTCTGAACCAGAATGCACAATCTGAGGACTGCATGCAGTCCTCAATACCGTTTTTTTGGTGGCCCTCAGCAACATTTGACACCCCCCCAACCTAATGCTGCCTTCCTAAAGCTGGGTGAGTGAGGCACTGTGCTTTGTGAAGGAGGTAGGAGGACTCCCGGTCCCTGCCATAGCCTTGTGCCTCCTTCCCAAAGCCTGACACCTTGTATAGCTGACTTTGGGATGACAGCATGAGAACAGGGTGGGGCATGAGATTTTGGACTCACTCCCTAGCCCCTGTGCACGCAACTAGGCAGTGTGTGGCCCACAGGTTCCGTGTTGAAGTATTATTGCAGCTGACTTGGTATGAAAAGTTGGACTGCCCTGAATATGAATGATCTTCACTTACAAAGGGTTGTAGCAGGGCATTGCCTGCAGGGTATGACTTTTTCAGAAATATGTAGGTCATTAAAGAATTGCAACTGCGTGGGCAGCATAATTGTGAACTAATTTCACTCATTAATTACTCTGCAACAATCTTCAGCCCTGGTTCCTTTATTTATCCATTCATATTCTGTGTTTCCAGAAAACCATTCAAAGCTGATGACAATTGAAATCCGTAGAAAAGGACAGACACACCCCAAACAATCCATTGTGTACAATGGTCATGAACAACTGATTGCATTGAAAGGTCTCAGGAGTTTCTTTAGTGCCTTCCATGGGTTGTTTCGTCTTTGCAAATCTCTTATAGTTTTCTGAAGTGTGTTTTCTGATCCAGTGAACCTCTGTACATGTCTGTGGTCTGAATGGCATTAAAATAGCCTTAGGAATGTACTCTGTATTTAGAAACCAGTTCTGTTTTTTTCAAAAAAAATTGCCAACTGTCATGCAGAGAAAAGCTCAAGGGGAAATCAATAGTTTAGATAGGATGTGCCCACTAGGTTCAGGCTCATAAGCCTCTGCCTAGCTCATTGCTTTCCAAGCTTCTGAAAAGAGAAGATTGATTTAAAAATAATGATATTTGGAGACAATTTTCATTCTTATCCTAAAAAAAAGCTTACTTTTAGAGCAAGGTGTGAGGAAATTGTGGCCCTCCAGGTATTGCTGGACTCCAGCTACCATCAGCCTTGCTCATGTTGGCCAGTGGTCTGCAATAATGGATGTTGTTTGTCTTCTTATTGTTTTGCTCTGTCCATCTTGGGAGACAATGGAAGAGTGTGCCTTTGGGAGTAAAGTCAAACTGTTGGAGAGCTACAGCTCTTTCTGTGACTGTAGAGATTGATACAGGAGAGGCATATTTTGTTGCAGGTGTGGCAGATGAAGGCATCTGGTTTTGGTGCACCATAGTGTGTTTTTTTCTGTGCTCTTCCCAGTCATTTCTCCTTTGGTCACTGCTGTGGATACATGACCTGACTGTCTGTCTCCCAGCACTGTAATCGTCTGCAGGGAATTCCCATATGGCAGGGTTAATGTTGCCAGCCTTCATACAACGTTTGTGGACATCTTTGTAATGCAGAATTGGTCTGCCAACAGGCCTAGTGCCTGAAGCATGCTACCTGGAGAGCACATCCTTGGGGATCCTGTGATCTTTCATTCTGTGTACATGACCAAGTCAGCCTAGGCCTCACTGAGACAGAAGTGTGAACATGCTAGGAATGTGGGCTTGGGAGAGCACATCTTTGTTTGAGACATGCCATGTGATGCATTGAGGCATCACTCCTGGCAAGTTGCCCACGACTCACTTCCATAGAACAGTGTGCTCAACATGCAAGGCTGGTACACCTTCATCTTAGTTTTGGTTGTTAGCATCACATTCTCCCATACCCTTTTGGAGAGGCAAGTCATTGCCTTGCCAATATGCTTGTCCATCTCAGCATCGATGGAAAGGTTGCTGGTTATGGTGGAACCCAAGTAGACAACATTTTCCACCATCTCAAGAATGTTTTCACTAATCTGATGCTGGTGATGTCCTGACCCAGGATGTTGGTCTTTATTGAAAGGAAGCTGCCTTAGAGCACTATGACTCATGCAGAGATAAATCAGGCAGCCTCCTCTGGAGATGGGCCATGAGGGATGTAGTGTAGGAATTGCCTTCTTAGGTTATAATCCTTTTCTAGCCTTCTACCTCAAGTTGTAGGTGGTGTTGTTCATTCTGCACTTGGGGTCAATCTTTATTTCCAGAATCTCAGAGAGAAATGGGAAACATGTGAAATCATATTTGGAATTTGCTGTCCATATAGGAGAGTGCTGGATCTGTTATTTATTAAATTTTTACCCCACTCTTTCTTCCCAAAGAGCCCATGCATTATGTGTGCACTTGGAAGCTTTGCAGCCTTCCCTCCCCTAAGAACCAGTAGAAGCCAGTGGCTCTGTCGCACAACACATGCAAGCCATCTACCAGTACATGAACTACTTAGTCTGTGCCTTTTCTTATTCCCAGGTAGAAGAGGTAATGTTTTCTTGGTTGAACTCCTTGTTGCATTATTAAATGCTACTTCACTGTGTCCTAAACAATGTCGGCCATTCAGGATATATTCAGGTGCTCATTTAGATCAGGAGTGGGCACCCTACAGCCCATGGGGAAGCTGATCCCTGCAGACAGTAACTTTGTCAGCCCTGAACTTGGAGGTCTGCTGAACATGAGGCCAGTAAAGCTCCTTATGCTGCAGTTCTGAAGTGTCTGATAACCAACCGGCTTTGGGAAGCACTGCACAAGGTACTTTTGACCAAGGTGGGTGTGGGTGGGACAAGCCATCTATCAAATCACCTGGCATCATAATGATGTCAGGTGATTGAGAGGTGAATTGTCCCCTTCCCCTGTAAACATTGATGGTGGGGGGGGGGGCGGGTTCGTGGGGGGCAGGAGCCTAGGCAGGAAAAACAGTCTGGAGGGAGGGAACCTGAATCAGATGGGATGATGGAAGCAGCAAAAGCTCAGTTTGGACCTCTCTCAAAGAGCAACCTATTCCTCCAGTAACAGGAAGAGGGGAGTGAGAGAGAAAAGGAGTAGCTGAAAAAGAAAAAGGGGTGGCATGCAGTCTGAGGGCATGCAGATCTCAACAGAAAAGGGTTCCTCATCCTGACTAGACTTCTTTTTTATCTTGAAATACTGCTTTCTTCACTAGCATTCTCTTTCTTCTCATCTTCCCTTTAGACTTGCTCACTTTCTGTCTCCACCTCCTCTTCTCCTTCTGTTTCCTCTTCCTTGATGAGTTGCAACTCAGTGTGCCAGTGGGACGCCATGGAATGCATTGAGGCGATGCGGAGGTTCTCATTGTGGCGTTCGACCTGTGATGGCACACTTACACATGCCCTGGATCAGATGGTGAGGCCTGCATGTGTGAACATGAGACAAGGGCTTGCCCCAGGACATCCAGTGAGCTTTTGTGGATGAGTAGGGAACCTGAACCGTGTCCAAGCTCAGTAAAATATCAGTGTGTTGTGCCTTTAAAAGTGTTGTGAAAGGATTGTTTTCTCCCTATTTACTTAATGGCCTTTCATTTCTAGACTACCTTTCATCTATATAAATCATATAAAATTCAACAGCACATAACCGCAACTGAAAAGAAAATCGAATGACAGTGTCTTGCATACTTCTTTAAAAACTGGCATTCATACAGCCTTTTCTTCCTACTTATCATCTCAAAAGACTGTATAGAAAAATATGCCTTCACATGGCAGTGAAAGATTAATATGAAGTGGAGCAGTCTTATTTCAAGTGGTGGAAGTTCCACAGTTGGGGTGCTGCTACAGTGAAGGCCCTGCCCCTACATAGTGAACTGCTCTTGGGAGTGCCAAGAACAGGGCCACCCCCTACAGATATCAAGGCATGAGTTGGTCCTGAGCCATTCAGAGCTTTATACACCAGCTGTTGGCACCTTAAACTGGTGATAGTCCACACAGCCATAAACCTGCCTATATCTTAAGATGGAGGTTTTGCTCAGTGGAACTGTAGCCAATAAGATGCACAGCAGGTGGAGCATAGGAAACAGGGCCTTTTCTGTAGTGGTGCCTAAAACATGAGAATCCCTTTCAGGATAGATCCATCCAGTTCTGTCTTTTTGCTCACAGTTTGACGGGCTAGGCAAGGCTCATTTCTTCCAGCAGGCTTGCTTTCTGATCTTTTGAAGTCACTTTCCTGGTTGCTACCTCTGCAATTTTGTTTTTGTGCATTTTCAACTTTTTATAAATGCTTGGCAAATAAGAACAGTTTGCTGGATCAGGGCAGTGGCCCATCTAGTCCAGCTTCCTCTTCTCACCAGCTAGATGCCTTTTATCTCCCCTGAATCTTTTTGTATTCAGCTTCATTGGATGGCCCTCGAGTCCTACTATTATAAGAGAGGGATGAAATCTTTTCTGTATCCCTTTTCTCATTCCTCATAACACGCCTTTCTAAACTCAAAAGCCCCAGATGTCATGGCCATTCCTTGTGGAGTTTGTTAGTTGCTTGGAAACTTGACACTGATATGCAGGGGTTCAAATGCCTTGAAATGCTGAAATAAATAGGAAGCCATTTTGCCTCCTGCCCTCCACTCTCCCCCAGCTTTCATAATTTATTTCCCAAGAGATATTTTTATTTTATTGGGGATTGGGCAGGCAAGGGCCCAAGCAGTTTGTCTTACAGATGACAACTGTGTTGAAAATATATGACCAGCTGTGGCTGCATTTGAATATTCTTATCTTCCCTTGATTTGCATATTCATATCTTCATTTAATTTGTGCTACTGCTTTGATAAGCTGTGCAGGTTGGCATTAATAAGTGGAACATAGGCACTTCCAGACATGTTTTGGATTGGCTATACTCAGCTGTGAAGGAGCTTTGGCGGGGTTGATGTGTTCAAGACCACAAGGGACGCCCCACCCTTGTTCCCAAAGCACATCTAGTGTCTATTGTGCCTTACAATTCTTATTGCTCCTCCTGCCTTAGATCATAGGGGTTGATACAGCTAGCATCTGTCTTTCCTGGTGCAAAATGCCACTGGACCAGGGATGATCAGAATTGTTGCTCATGATCCTAGCAGGTGGAGACATTGTGAGCGTGACCTTTTGTTTTCAGAGTACTGTACTGTCATGGGGAATAGAGGGTTCAGTCTGGGTAGACCTTTCCTCTTCTAAGAGAGCTTTTAGCTGCTACCCACATGGTCCCCTTCCTAAGATAAGGATTGTGGTGTTCTTGGTGTGCTTGGGATGGGTGAATGCATGAGCAGAACTGGAACTGACAGCTCACTTGAGTTGGGGTGCCCTTCCCTTCCCAGTTGTGGAAGGAGAAACTGATCCGGGATGCATTGCTTGTCAGTTTCGTTAGGGGAAGGACCTTAGCTTTATGAACATCTGCCTTGTATGCTGGCAGCCTCAGGTTCTCCCCCCCCCCAAAAAAAAACAATTTGTTGAATTTTACATTATTATTATTTTATCACAATTACATCATAACAAATAATAACAAATTGAATTCCCCACTCCCCACCCCATGACTTCCCTCAACTTCCCCTTCTGGTTTTTTAACATATAAACTTGTCCTGCTTACAATACTATACTTCTGTATTATATCCTTAAATTGAATGTTGTTATATTCTTATCATTTTAACCTCATCTTTATAGCTTCTATGTTTATATTATTAATTGTAAGTGTTTACTCAGACCCTGCTAGTGAGTCCATTTCTTTACATTGATTCTGTAAATACAGCATAAATGGTTCCCAATCTTCTTTAAAATCTCTATTGTCTTTGTCTCGGAGTCTTTCAGTTAGCTTCGCCATTTCAGCATATTCCATCAGTTTTTCTTGCCATTGTTCTTTGGTTCATATTTCATTGCTTTTCCATCTTAGCCGCTGTTGTAGCGTACATGAACAGTTTTTTCTTCTTTTGGCATATCTTGACCTGAAATGCCTAATAAAAAGGCTTCTGGCCTTTTAACAAAAGTTATCTTAAACATTATTTTCAATTCATTATAAATCTTTTCCCAATACTTTTTAATTATTTTACAATTCCACCATATATGAAAGAATGTGCCTTCTTTTTCTTTACACTTCCAACACTTATTGGAGCCTGTTCTATACATTTTTGCCATTTTAGCAGGTGTAATATACCATCGGAACATCATCTTCCTGTAATTCTTTCTTAATAATATACAATTGGTAAATTTTAAATTTACTTTCCATAGTTTTTCCCAGTCTTCCATTTGAATATTATGTCCTACAGGCAGTCTCAGGTTTGGTCCCCATTGGCATCTCCAGGTAGGGCTGGGAAAGACTCCTTGCCTGAAACCCTAGGGAGCTGCTCCCAGGTGGTGCAGACAATATTGTGTAGATGAACCTATGTTCTTAATTCAGCCCTGTATTCAGAACCTTGAGGACTAGACTTTTACTTTACTTTTCAGGGAAAGGCCATTGCGCAGTGGTAGAGAACATGTTTTGCATGCAAAAGATCCCAGGTTCAACCGCTCCAGGTTTGGCTGGAAAAGACTCCTTGCCTGAAACCATGGAGAGCTACAGCCAGTCATTGTAGAAAATACTGAGCTAGATGGGCTGAGGGGCTGGCTCTTAATCAGGCAACTTCCTCTATTGAGCACCCCTAATTCATGCTTGTCACCCATAGTGAGTAAGAATTGCCTTCAAGGGACCAGAACAGGAAGTTATTCTGCAATGTTTTTGTCTTCCCTTTCAAGCTGCTGATTTGCCACAAATACATTCTATACATAGATATGTCTGAGAAGCAGTCATTTTTGTGGACAATTGCAAAACTGTACTGCTCATTTATTTATAGCCATTATATTTCGAAACAGAGCTTTGTAGCCACGAGGACTTAGAAATTAAAGTTTGGCCTCCTAGAGTTTCTCTTCCTTGGTTCAGAAGAGCGAATGGGTGAGGGATGGGTTTTGTGGGCCTTCAGTGGAGACATGTCAAGAACACTTAAGCACCAGATCACCTCACCTGACACTGCATCTTGAGCGGTTGTCGTCTAACAGCTTTGATCCCAAGATGTCCCCAAACGTATGCAAGTTTAATTGACCTCAGAAACCAGGATTCTTTTCTTTTTTCTTTTTTAGAGAGAGATTACATAAGTACCACTAGCTATTGCATGTTTTAGCAGGTCTTATTTTCCACCTCTCTGAAAAATGCATGGTTCAGAGTCTGCATTGCCAGTTGTCTGACATTAGAAGCAGCTGTAAGGTGAATTATTCATCTGTGCTGGTAACTTCCAGTAGCTGGGGGATACCTGTGGAAAGACTTGAAATGACTTGGCCTGAATGTTCAGGGACTTAGTGCCCGGACACACAGAATTGCTTGGTGCCAAGCAGTTAGCAGCACCCTCTAAATAATTGGGAAAGTGGGGCAGAAAGTACTAACAGCCTGGCCTTCCTAGAAGGTGGGCTCATCAGATTTCTTTTTACAGATGAGAAACTGAAACTTCAGGGGCAATGTTCAATTTGTTCCTTGTTTCCAAATGTGCGGCCCATAATTAAAAATGTCCAGGTAACTGTGAAGGTTGTGTGTAGACAGTAATTCTTCTTAATACCAGCTGCTAGAAACCACAGGAGGGAAGAGGGCTCTTGTGCTGGGGTCCTGCTTGTGTTTTTCCTGCAGGCATCTGGTTGGCCGCTGTGAGAACAGGATACTGTACTAGAAGGGCCATTGGCCTGATCCAGCAGGGCTCTTCTTACATTCTTATGTTTTTAGAGACCCACACACCCTTTTGCCTCTAACTGTTGTCCCAGAAGTCTGATCTCCCAATTTGCATAGAAGGAGCCTCTTCTCCCTTGCTCCTCTTATTTTGGAAACACCACCAAAAATCTTAGTCTTGAAGTCCTGAAGAATTCGTGGAATTTGGTGGGGGGGATTGCGGGAAAGGAGGAGAGTTCAGATTCTTCCACAGCAACCAAATTCCACACATGTTTAGAAACCACCCAACTGTTGAGCTTCCAGTGAGACAAACAAACATTCTTAGAGCAGCCGGATTGTGTTAAGTGATTTTGTTTGGAAACTCATCAGTTTGACTTAGAAAAAGAATTGTTTGGAAACATTCTGCAATCTTAAAATAAAGCTGTCAGGAATGGAAACCGGGAAACAGATGACTGAAGGATCAGCACTTGGTGTTTACAAGGAGTGCTTTGGAAATAAACTGTGTTGAGGACAGATCATTTGATCTGAATAGGTGGAAGACATTATAGGCATTTTACCAGTCAGTTCTGACCTGGCATTCCTGTCACCTTTAGGGAAGACACACACCCATCTCATGGGTCTGAGAGGTAGGGATGGATGAGTCTTGATCTGGTCCCTGCTCCTTGAATATGAGTCAACTGGCTGACTGTTTTATCCCAGCTATCAGTAGCGTTCCAGGATTCTCCTCATTCTTCGGTAGTAATGTAGGAACTTCATATGATCATACAGGAAGAACTATGCTAGTGTCAATTTTGTGCCTGGGGTTTCCCCTCCCAGTCGCTTTTCCTTTTGTGTCATGTCTTTTAGATTCTAAACCTGAGGGCAAGGACTGTTTTATCACTAACATTTGTAAACTGCTTTAGGACCTCTCCCCCCTTTTTTATTTTTGCTAGAGGAATGAACTAAACATGCTTTAAATAAATAGGTCTTCCCTACCCTGATCCATTATCTGATTTTTATTTCTTTATTCTGACTCATTCACGTGGTTCCTCCCCTTTTAACTGCACCTTGAGTAAGATTTGGTAATGCCATCAACCGTGGGTGGTGGGTAGTAAATAAAATGGCTTCCAAGACTGGCTCTGGCCCTCAGGCTACCAGTTTAACTGTTCCTGCTGTTAATTGAAATGGGTGGAGGCAGGGAAGCTTCTAAGGCACAATAATAGACACATCTTTGCATGCTTTCTCTACTCAGTATTTTTTTTTCTCCCAGGAGAGAAGTTTGGGAGACAGCTCAAGAAGGGCGGTGGCGTGGGTGGTAATTGTCCCTCAGGGCTATGCTTCCTTGCTGGTGCGGGGGCAATTAGACCATTGTAAACAAGTTGATTTAGCAATGTACTCATCTGTCTAAACTGGAGCAGGGCATGACATCATTCTCTCTTTCTTTTGGCTTGCATTAGGCTGCCATTCTTGGCACAGTGCTTGTGAAGGAGTTTGCTGCTCAAGTGGAGCAACGTGCTTAGGACTAGATTGGTGTGGGGCAAGCAGGGTGATGGCATATGATGTCCCCAGTTCTGGGTGAATTACAACTCCCACCATCCACAGCCAGCTTAGCCCAGTGTTCAAGGATGGTGGAAGTTGCAGTCCACCCACATCTGGGGACCCACAGTTGAAGAACACTAGGTATGTAATATGATATGTTTTCCACCTGAAGGTTTCCAGGGTAGCTAAAGATTTTATTTATTTATTCTTTTCATTTATGAATCAGTTCCCATACATCCCCAAGCCCTTGCTGGTAAAAACACCAAAAATGAAAAACATGTATGAAAACAACTTCTAATCCATTACAGATACAAACAAGGATAAGATTCTGCACTTAAATTGCTTTTTTTAAATTGAAGGTACTTCAGTGCCCTTTTAATTCCTTGTCCTCCTTTCATGACTGAGAGAAGCAAAAGAGATTACATGTATGTAGACGAAATGAATTTGTATAATTTATACTACCAGCAGCAGAAAATAAAACAGATAAATAATAATGACTTTGTTCTTTACAGCAGGGGGTACATGCAGTTCTGACCACAAGTGTGTTGTTGAAATGCTGGTTAGCCTCTGCCTTTACGAGAAACTCATGTTTTTGCCTGAGAGGGTCAGTACACTTTGCTTGCCTGGAGCCCTCCTGCAGCTTTGCCCCACTGAGGAAATAGTGAACAGTGACAATGGATGGTTGACTAGGCCGTCAAAGCAATGAAGTAAAACAAACCTCTGCTCAATCATCAGTGCTTGTGCTTAACTGGAAAAATAAGCAGGAATCTAAAGCATTCAGCTTTACAGATGTGTTGAACCAATTAAAGCCAGAGCGTTCCCTTGAATGCAACCCTTGAGCAGCTGAGGAATCTCTTGGAAAGCTGACACCTTTGGTGAGTGAAGGGTGTGCCTCTAGCTAAGATGTTTGGGGAAAGCAGCAGCCTGGGATGCCTTTGGCAGCCTCAGCGGGAAGCTGAGGCAACCTTATTGGACCCTTATTTTAATCCCACAAACCCTGGCAGCTGTTGCAGCCCCCACTCCCAACTGAAGCCAACAAACGTCTTAAGTTCTGTACATGTGCATAAAAGCCTTGATGAGTAATTTGAGTATGACTTTGCAAAGGGCTGTAACTCAATGGTAGAGCATCCAGGTTCAATACCTGGCATCTCCCGGCAGGGCTGGGAATGTCCTCTGACTGGAACCCTGGAGAAGCCTCTATAGGTTATATTTTATCTGCACACTTCGAATGAATTTCAGGAATCAAAAAATCTTATTGAACAATACGAGTTTCTTTTTGATGACTGTAACCCTGATTTAGGGACGCGGGTGGCGCTGTGGGCAAAACCTCAGCGCCTAGGGCTTGCCGATCGCATGGTCGGCAGTTCGAATCCCCGCAGTGGGGTGAGCTCCCGTCGTTCGGTCCCAGCTCCTGCCCACCTAGCAGTTCGAAAGCACCCCTAAGTGCAAGTAGATAAATAGGTATCGCTTTCTAGCGGGAAGGTAAATGGCGTTTCCGTGTGCTGCGCTGGTGCTGGCTCGCCAGAGCAGCTTCGTCACGCTGGCCACGTGACCCGAAGTGTCTCCGGACAGCGCTGGCCCCCAGCCTCTTAAGTGAGATGGGCACACAACCCTAGAGTCGGACACGACTGGGCAGGGGTACCTTTACCTTTACCTTTAACCCTGATTTAAGGAGCCATTTGGCGCATAGCTTATACATCTGATTTTCTAACACTGGGCTCACCTCAAAAAAGGGTATTATAGAGTTGGAACAAGAAGTTCAGAAGAGGGCATCCAAAACAAGCAAGTGACTCCACCATGAAGAAATTTGCAGTGTTTGGGACTTGCAGATTTAGAGAAAAGGAAAGTTAGAGGTGCTAAGATAGAAGTTTATAAAATTATGCATTGCCTGGAGACAGTGGATAGGGAAAACCTTCTCCCTCTCCCTCTCCCCACCAGAACTAATGGACATTCAGTGAAGCTGAATGTTGTAAATTCAGGACAGATAAAAGACTCAGGCTGGCGCCTCCATGACAGCCGAGCTTAGATGTTGCTTCAGCAGCAGTTTTCCCCCACTGAGCCTTAAATAAGAGCTGAAGCCCTGTCTTAGCTCCTGGCTCCTCCTTCAGTGGGAGGAGGATCTTCATTTAAAGGGGCCGAGGCCGCTTTAGCAGTTGTTTCTGATGGGGGTTTAGGTTTTTCTAGGGCTTCTGAGCTAGAAACACAACATCCTTGGGTCAAATTGATACTGCCATAATGGGCTTCTTTTACTTAAGTGTTTCTGCTTTCTTATATACCACTGAGGGCAATTCCTTTTCCTGTTCCACATCCTTAGACTAATCTCCTGGAGAAAAAGAGCCTGAAAGTCAGGGTTCCACCCTTGATAAGCTTGCATCAAAAGGTTTGTTTGGGGAGTGAATGAAGTCAGAACATGGAATAATGCATTCTTTGAGCTCAGGAGTTGTTACTTTTTTTAAAAGGCAGGAATGGGGAAACTGTGGCCTTCCAGCTATTGTTAGACTCCACCTCTCGCCATCCCCTACCATCAGCCTTACTGACTGGGGCTAATGACAGGGGAGTTCGTTGACATCTGCAGGGCCATGAGTTCCATATCCCTGTATAATGGGAATGCATTTCTCATGATGCACTTGCTTCCCTTGGTGCATCATTTGGGAATCAATGTCCCCTTCCTCATCACAGCACACAGATATGCAGGGCACACAGATGTGCAGGGCAAGACATGAGGACTGGTTGGTCTGCCAAACTAGTGCTCTTCAGCATGGCTGTGTCACCTGAGGCTGATGGGAGTTGTAGTCCCAAACATCTGGAGGACACCAGGCTGCTGATGGCTGTCTGGTTCAGGACTGGTAGTGTTTGTGAAGGCAACTTTTCAGTGTCGTCTCTGAGTGGCATTGAGGATGCTTTTGTGCCACAGCTTGACTCTCTTGTCACAGCACTTGGAGCACTCTCTCCACGGCGAGTTGTGAGGCTGTTCTTTTTATAATAATAATAATAATAAAGCCTCTCTTGTCATTTCAGTTGATTCAACAGATGCCATTTAATGTCATAATGTTTGTCCTGATAACTCTGGGCGACTGTGGCTGCATTGTGAGTGGGTCTGGGTTTTACAAGGAGTCCTTTGTGTGCTGTGTCTCGACTTGGATACCCAGACTGCGGAAAGGATTGAGTTTTGGGCCAAGCCATCCTTGCTCAATCCTTGTAGCCATCTGCATCTGTGGACATTCTGGGAGCTTGTGTTGCCAGAGGCGGTCAGTGGTTCAGCAAGAGGCTGTGGATTTTCCATCCTGAGCTGAAAGGGCAAAGCTTGATTAGCAAACATTTTTGTATGCACATGTCATGGGTGATGGATGTGTTTTCTGTTAAAAATACGACCAATGGTCACCAAAACTATGTTTCAGGCAGCCTTGCAGGAGTCCCTTGGAGTCACTGTCAGGCTTTTGAGTTGTTGCCCAATGAGGCATTAAGTGATATTGGACAGGGTTCTCTGCAAGAAAGGTTAAGAACGTAAGAAGAGTCCTGCTGCATCAGGCCAAAAGTCCATAAGAACATAGCATAAGAGAAGTTGTCAGGGTCAGGCCAATGGACCATTTAGCCCAGCAACTTGGTCTCACAGTGGCCAACTGGGTGCCTCAATGGGAAGCCCACAAGCAGGACCTGATTTCAAGAGCTTTCTCCCCACTTGTGATTTCCAGCAACTTGTATTTTATTTAGAACATAGTCATCATGGCTAGTAGACATTGATAGACTTCTTCCTCCATGATCTAATCCACTTTTAAAGCCATCCAAGTTTCTGGCTGTCACAACATCTTGTGGGAGTGAGTTTCATAGTTTAGCTATGTGCTGTGTGAAAGTATTTATTTCAGTAGCCATGAATCTTCCCCTATTCAGTTTCATTGGGTGATCTTGATTTCTAGTATTATAAGCTGGAGGGAACTGGCAGGATCCTTGCAGTTGCACTGGACTCAGCGTAACAGGGTGTGTGTGTCCTGTCCAACTCCAAGCAGGGAGAAGACTCTGCTGACTGGACCTGATGGGAACTGTAGTTATAAGATCATAGAATTGTAGAGTTGGAAAGGACACTGAGGGTCACATATTCCAACCCCCTGCATTTCAGTAATCTCAACTAAAGCATCCATGGCAGATGACCATACAACCTCTGCTTAAAAACCTCCAAGGAAGAAGAGTCCCCAAGGGAGACCATTCAACTGTTGAACACCTATTACTGTCAGAAAGCTCTTCCTGATGTTTAGTCAGAGTCTCCTTTCTTATAGCTTGAATCCATTGGTTTGAGTCCTACCCTCCAGAGCAGGAGAAATTAAGCTTGTTCCATTTTCCATGTGACAGCCCTTGATATATTTGATGATGGTGATCACATCTCTCAGTCTCCTCTTTTCCAGGCTAAACATACCCAACTTCCTCAACCGTTCCTCATAAAGCTTGGTTTCCAGACCCTTGATAATCTTTGTTGCCCTCCTCTGCACACATTCCAGCTTGTCTATTGTTGTTCATAGAGTTTCCCCAAAGTCCTTTGCCCATCTAGTTATCAGTGTAGTAAGTGGGAGAAAGCACAGGAGGACTGTGAAGGTTATTATTGGTGAAGGGGGAGCCTCCCAAATGGGAAACTCCCACCAAAGTTTTCATTGTAAAAGAGGAGTGCCTTCCTCCTGAACCCCATCAGACAAGGAAGGTAGACTCATGTCTGGAAACAAAACACCTGGAGGGTACCATGTTGTGGAAGGCAAATGCATAAAGTGTCACAGGTGACCAGGCAAGTGGCTAAATGCAAGCCTACTCAAGCTGTGGTAAATAACAGTTTCAAATTGAATCTGTTGCCAGTTAGGAACAGAGGGTTTCTGTGGGGCTGACTTGAGCCCCACACCATGAGTGCCCTTGTGCACGTGCCACGCTGCGTTGTGAAGACGTCACAGTGACATGATGTCATGGCCCTATTAGAGGCCTTGCGGCAGAGGTGCAGACCCAGGCTCAGTTGACACTAGAGCGCCTGAGTGCCAGAGGTAAGGCGGTGATGCACTGTGGGGGGCAGTGAAAGCTGGACAGTAGCAGGGCGGACACATACAACAACAAAAATTGTAGGTTGTCCCCAAGGACCCCTGGAGTTGCGCCAGGGCTTATACTACCTTACAATACATCAGAGCATAGGTCCATGTACCTCAGAATTGTCAACATTGGCTGGCATCATTTCTCCAGGATTTCGTGTGCGTGGATATGTTTCTTTCTCAGCTCTGCCCGAAGATGCTGGGTGTGGAACTTGGGATCCTGTGTATGCAAAGTATGTCATGTGCTGCTTGAGCTCTGTCTGCTCTGTAAAATTTGCTAAGAGAGTGGAGGAATTTTCTTGTGTGAATTTTGAACAGTGGAGAAGGAAACTGTTTTGTTTTCGGTTTTGTTTTTTGCCATCTGGAGTGTGTGTGTGTTTCTGAGATATTATTCTTATGCTGGAAACAATATCGGTCGCACTCAAGGGACTTTTGGATGTCTTCTTACCCTGGGAAACCTGTCTAAAACATTTTCCCTTTCAGCTCTCTTCCTTTTCTCCAGTTGTATAGAGGGTGTAACTGTTTCCTCGAAGGGAGCGCTGATGGCAGGAAGCCAGGGTTGCAAGACACACACACACAAACCCGATCTAGGATCTGGATTGTTTTAAGGGAGGAAGGTTTTGACTTCCCCCTTTGCATTCTAATACATTGATTTATATTTAAGCAAGGAAGTTGCATGTTGATTCTGACCCTTGCCAGAGCAGCTGTTCCTTATGAGTAAGCCACATGAAGCGGGAGGGATGTGTGGAGAAATCTCGGGAAATCCTCAGCATCAATAGGAAGTGGTTACCGCCTTCACTGGCTGGCAGCAAAACACAACAGCTGCATCTCTCTTCTCTCTCTCTCTCTCTCTCTCTTCAGGATTATCGTGTAGATTAGAGAATAAATGAGGAGAATCTCTTTAGAATAAGCAATGCTAAGTAATCTTGTACCATCACTTTCCTGATCAGTTATCCCTTCTATCTTCTGTGTGTTCTAACCATTTACACCTGATTTTCCTTTTTTTAATTGTAAATGGAATTGGGGGCGAGGGGACGCTCTCCAACTTGGTTTTGGTCTCTTCTGAGCAGCGCCTTGGCCTGACAGACCCAGATGACGCAGCAGTTTATCACTGATTTTAATAATTTTTTTAACTGTTCTAAATAGATGTTTTAGCTGTTCTTTTGTAACTGATGAATGGTTTGGGTTTTTTTTACAGTCAAGTGGTATATAATTTTTGTGAAATAAATAAATTATTAAGTAAGGTGGCTTGCAGCATTAAGAAATAATAGCATAATTATTTTGAATAGGTAAAACGTATGACAGATTTTAAGTAATCATTTTAGCAAAGGGAGAAAGTATTACTTGCCTGAAGCCACCCATAGCAGCTGAATTGAGATTTGAATTCAAAGCTTTCCAGCTCACACTAGGTGTTGGTGTTTCTGGTGATGGGAAGAACTTCAGCTTTGGAGGAAGAAGGTTCAAGGTTCAGTACCCAACATTTTGGGGTAGGATTAAGACAGACTCTTTGAAACCCTGTAGAGCTGCTGCAAGTCAGTGCAGACAATATTGAACTAGGAGGTCCAATGGTCTCATTCTGTGAATCACCCACTCCATCTAGGGGAAAGTCTGCAACTTGGTGGTAGATCATCTGTCTTTCATGCAGAACGTCCCAAGTTCAATCCCCAACAATATCTCCAGGTAGGGCTAGGAATGTGCCCTTCCTGAAACCCTGGAGAGCTGGTGCCAGACATTGTAATAATAATAATAATAATAATAATAATAATAATAATAATAATAATAATAATAAAAAATAATTTATTTATACCCCGCCCTTCCATGTTCAGAAAACCAGGCTCAGGGCGGCAAACAACAAATTTAAAGCACTTAATTGTAATACAACGTAGAAGCAGCATAAAATACAGTATAAAAGCATGAATAGCAATAAAATTCAAAGTTCAAAAATCAATTTGGGGGAAATCCATCCAATAAACATTAGATAGTCACCAGGGCTAGCTGGCTGAATTAGTCCTACTTGTGCCAGCGAGGCGGCCAGGGGAGAATTAGCTGTGGGATCCAAGAGCAGGTAATCTACATGTGATCCATGCGACGGTCATCTCCAGGCTTGACTACTGTAATTCGCTCTACGTGGGGCTGCCCTTGAAGCTGATCCAGAAACTTCAGAGGGTGCAGAATGCTGCAGCGAGGCTTCTCACGGGGTCTCTGCCATGGGAGCATATTCACCCAGTGCTTTTCAAACTGCACTGGCTCCCGGTAGAGTACAGGGTCAGATTTAAGGTGCTGCCTTTGACCTTTAAAGCCCTTCATGGCCTAGGACCCTCATACCTACGGGACCGCCTCTCCCGGTATGCCCCACGGAGAGCCTCAAGGTCCATAAATAGCAACACCCTAGTGGTCCCGGGCCCTAAGGAAGTTAGATTGGCTTCAACCAGAGCCAGGGCCTTTTCAACTCTGGCTCCGGCCAGGTGGAACGCTCTGCCTCATGAGACCAGGGCCCTGCGGGATCTGATTTCTTTCCACAGGACCTGTAAGACAGAGGTGTTCCGCCTGGCCTTTGGCTTGGAGCCAATTTGATTCCCTCCCTCCCTCTCTTTCTTTTTTCCTTTCCTTCTCCTCCTGCGATGAGGCTACATTTTAATATTTTAATGTTTCAATATTTTAATGTTGTATTTTAATTTTGTTTTTAAGTTGTAATCATTCAACTTGTTTTTATTATTGCTTGTAAGCCGCTCTGAGCCCGCCTTGGCTGGGGAAGGCGGGGTATAAATAAAAATTATTATTATTATTATTATTATTATTATTATTATTATTAAAGGGGAGGGGAGGAAAGAGAAGGGAAATAAAAGATCAGGCTGAATTCAAATTAAAGGCCAGGCCAAATAGCTCTGTCTTACAGGCCTGGCGAAAGGAAGTTAAATCCTAGTCTCATGGGACAGAGCCCTAGTCTCATGGGACAGAGCATTCCACCAGGTCGGAGCCATCACTGAAAAGGCCCTGGCCCTGGTGGAGGATAGTCTGACTTCCTTAGGACCCGGGACCTCTAAACTATGGTTATTCATGGAACTTATGTTCCTCTGCGGGGGCATACCAGGAGAGGCGGTCCCGTACATACAAGGGCCCTAAGCCACAATGTGTAGACATTATGGAGCTAGATGGACCCAATGGACTGACTTGGTATAAAGCAGTTCCCTGTTATCTTGCTCTGCACCAGTTCCAAGATCAACAGATCCCTTCCTGTTAGGAGATAGGCAGACACGCTTGATAGGTTTCCTGTCATTCTCTGCTTTCAAGGCCCATACCAGATAGACAGCATTGCTATTTGGATGGCTACCTAAGCAGAAAATTCCTGCCTTGAATGGAGATCAGGTGCATAATTTTCTTGTAAGTTGACAAATGAATGTTGTGCTGCATAATATTCCACTAATCTTTGCCTGAGAATATATACCTTTCTCTTTGTCTGTCTCTTATCTCTCACTCAAACACTCTGTCGCAGTGGGATGGTTATCTTCTTCTTTGAATGAGCAAGCCCAGCCAGAGAAGATACTAAGATACTGCCTGGAGCTCTAGGTGAATCACAGCTGTAAGAAATGCTTGGACTGCTCCTGCAGTGCTCATTCAGGCTGGTAAATCCTCACCTGCATGGTTGCCTTTAAGTAACAAATCCTGCAGTTGACCAGGGAACAGAGTCAGGCGAGTCCAGGCCTGCCTAACTTCAAATTTTAGCACCCAGTCAGCACTCACTTAGAAAGCTGCCTTATAGCGACTCAGATCCTTGATCCCCACCTAGCTTAGCATTGTCTACACCGAGTGGCAGCAGCACGCCAGGGTTTCAGGCAGGGCACATTCCCATTCCTGCCTGGAGATGCCATTGGCGATTTAACCTGGGACCTTATGCATGCAAAGCAGGTGCTCTTATCACCAAACTATGACCTCCTCCCACATCTCTAGTGTCCCCTAACCTAGTTTTCTCTTAATGTTGTCAGACTGCAACTCCCATCATTCCTTGACCCTCAGATGTGCTGGCTGGGTCTTAGGGAAGTTGTAGATGAAAACGTCTGGAGGTTACCAGGTTGGCCTAGCGGGATCTCATTCTCTGTGCCTATCATTATTCTGTTTCTTGTATGTTGTATGGTAAGACCAGACTTAATCTTCCCCAACACTTTAGTCACCCTTCAGTAGTTAGCCAGCCACATCTGCTGTGACATCTTCCTCTTGCCTCAAGGCTTCCAGGTTTGGTCATTGGGGTGTATACTGGTTCCATGATTTCAGCCGCCCAGTTTCCTCTTGGGTGTCAACTCCATTGCTGCAGCCAAAACTGTTACATGCATCAGCAGCTCTGCCAATGCATGGTTGGTCCTGCGCATAGCGCATAGCAGGCTTGGCCTCTTGTTTTGCTGAGAGCTTCCAAGCCTCCAGGTTGCAGACAGCTGTTGTCCACTCCCTGTTAATTAGGGAGGCAGAAAGAGAGCTGGCTGGAGTGACAAGGCACCATCTCCCTCAGGCTACACATTTTGATCTGATTTAAAAGGACCTTATCAGAGAGAGATGGGGGAGGGAGACCTTTCTCCTTGCACCGGGTTGGACATTTGCAAACAAAGGGAATGCAGGACTTTTAAAACCATGCTTAGATTTTGGACAGATTTCCATAGTTCAGAAGAATGAACTATGGTTCCAGGTAGGGCTGGAAAAGTCCCTGCCCCAAACCCTGAGGGGGTCTATCAGTGGCTACTAGCCGCAGTGGCAGATTCTGCCTCCGCAGTCAGAGGCAGTAATGCTTCTAAATACCAGCTGTTGGGAACTGCAGCCTGGGAGAGGACGCTTGTACAAGCCCTGCTTGTGGGCTTCACATTCAGGCATCTGACTGGCCATTGTGAGAACAGATGGGCAAATTGCCTGATCCAACAGGCTCTTCTCATGTCCTTCTCTAAAGACTGTCAACCCATCCCACTTGTGGTTTCTTGCTTCTAAGACTGAGAACACATCATACATTTGAAGGATGTGACTTCCCCCAAAGGATCCTGGGAACTGTATTTGACCCCTCTTGAGAGCAACTATTCACACCACCCCTTAATAAGTGACAGCTCCTAGGATTATTTCGGGGTAGTCAAGTGCTTTAAATTAGCTTTAAATGTACAGGGGTCTGATTAGAGCTAGCATTGGCTACAAACCAATACTAGCAACAATATACTCTCCCAGTTAGAATTCTTCTGTTGGGAGGGTGGGTGCTGGTGGTAGGCTTTTAGCAGCAAATAATTTTACAGCTTTCCTCCTTTCCTAGCATTTGCTCACATGGTTCCTTCTCTCACCCCACCCCCCACCCCTCCATTGGAAGCCTGTGAGCATTGACTACTTTTCCGAAGAGTTATGAGATCAGGGACCTTAAATGTTTTTTATTGCGCCTTGTGGGTAATTGGGTTCCTAATGAAAATTGCTTTCCAGGGGATGGGGTGGGCAGTCCTTGGAAGCCTCTACTCAAGTGCCCTCAGTTGGATGATTTAACACTTGGACAACCTAAGAAGCAGCGATCAGATAATGCAAGCAAACAGTAGAGCTCCAGGCTTGGAGGGGAGGCAAGGAAGAACTTTTGGCCTGTGGGTGACACTAAGCTCTTCAAGGGGATGGGTGCCTGTGTTCTATTTAAGGCAACTGTTGATCTGATTCTGTGGGCAACTGTTGGGTGGACTCAGTGTCTTTTAAAAAGAAAAAAATGTATTCCAGTATGTAAGCTGGTGAAGCATTTATTTTAAAAAATATGGTTGTTTTAAAAAAACCATTATAGCTTTATTGCTGCTGCTTTGGTGATAGATACCTCCTTTTTATTTATTTTTTGCTGGAGTTCTTGACGTTGTCCTGTGGCAGGGATGAGGAAGCTGTGTTTCTCCAGATGCTGCTGGACTACAACACCCTTGACCCATCTGGCCGTTGGCCTTGCTGCCTGGTACTGATGACCAGTGCTTAAAAAACAACAACATGTTTAGGAGTTCTATCATTTTCCTACTGATGTTGAAATACTGTCCTTCAATAAGGCCGAACTTAGATTCACAAAATGTTTAGGTGTATGCATCCCCCCGCGTCCCCCCAGAAAAAAAGCACTGCCACAGACTATTGGTGGTCCATGTAGCACAGTTTGTGAGGCAGTGGGCTAGAGGTTCTCCATCCTTTTCCTCTGTTTTTGTAACCGATAGGCTGACTGGCTCCTTCCTCCCACAATATATCTTTGTCCTTCACTCACTAAAGGAAAGCTATATTGTACAAATGGAACTCCACGTCAGCTAGTTGTGAAGAGTTTTATTTATGTTGGTTACTTGTAAATAAAAACAAAGCATGGAGCTGTAGGGAATGTCTATAATAGCATAGAAGGGACATTTTTCTGCACTTGTGTTTCAGGCCTTGAACCCTGAACATCAGACTTGCTTGAAAACTGTAGAAATAAAGATGTAAATTAGCTGTTTGGGGTTTGTTTGTTGCATTTTCAGTGCTTTTAAAAGGTGAGTTCACTGCATCTAAACTGTGATGGGTTGCTAGGCTGAACCTTATGTTATTGAGAACACTCTCCGGATATAAAGGTGTCCAAGCCTGACCTCCCTTGGCCTCTGACATTTCATGTGCTGTGATGCTAAGGCTGGGCTGTAGGATTATTATTACCATTCCCCTGATGCCCTGTTGGCTGTCTTTCCCTTCATTTTGGGGCACCATCTCCTTTTTCTGCCTTTAACTAGACAGTTCAGTTCCCAAAGAATGCATCTCTTAGTTTAGCACTAGCTAAAATTAGTTCTGAGCTACTGATTTGATGGTCAGGATCACAGGATTGGGGCCACGATCCAGAGAGAGAGGGAGAATTGGAGAACTGCTTCAATCTTGCATCTTTACAAACAGAACACAACAACCCCTGACTTCTGCACAAGTCACTAACTGGAAGGAGGTGCATTTGGCACAGTACAGAGTTACATCAGACAGCCTCCTCAAGGCTTAGGTTATTCTACTCTTTCTATGCCAGGAGTGATTAAGTGCTCCAGTCACACTGATACAGAGTAAGGACAGAATTACCCCTGCACCCCGCCCCCCTGCTGAACAGTACATCTTGCAGAAATGCAGCAAGAATACTTTAACATGAAACTTTGAGATCACAGGATCCTGGCTAGTTATGTATTTGTTTTATTTCACAATATTTGTGTTGTGCTTGATTGTAAAAATTGGTTTACTTAACATTCAGCCTTTCCTTTCTTCATTAGAGCTCAGTGTTGGAGCATTGCTTTCATGCAGAAGACCCAAGCCTAGGTTGAATCCCTGTAATTTTCAGGTAGGGCTGGGAAAGTCCCTGCCCCAAACCCTGGAGAGCCACTACCGGTCAGTGTAGACAGTACTGAGTTAGATGAACCAATGGTCTGACTCACTATAAGGCAGCTCGCTAGGTGGGGTTGTCAGGGAGTTTTGCCTTCTGAGGTTTTTTCCCAGTGGAGAAATGAGCCTCCAGCCTTTCTCTTTACACACTCTCACACACACCACTACCACCCTCTTGCAATAGCCGAACTGCTCAGAACAGCAAAAAAAAGGGGGGGGGGTTGTACACCACCACAGCTTTAGTTCCTCAACTTCTCTTGAGCCTGAGGGTAAAGCTGGTTTGGTTAGTGATATAAAGAAGGAGGTCCTCTTTCAGGAAAGTCTGTTCTTCTCCCACCCTCTAAAATTCATTTAGGGAGGTGTAGGAAGTTGTGGCCTCTGGCCCAAAAGGCTTTCAGTTGATGCATGGCCTGTTTTTAGTTCACTTACAAGTGTCTCCCTATTCCTGCTGCCATTATGTGGGCTTTGGCTGGACTCAGTTTGCAGGAATGCTGCACACATGACACACACTAAAGAAACTTCCATATGTTTCTACTGCCAGGCTTCAGAAATGCATCAAATCCTGAGCACTGTTAGGTGCCTGAGTAGCCAGGGGCCTGGGAATTGTCTAACACTGGATCTCCTGGCTGAGTCTGAGTGATTTATGACTGGTTCTAGTGGACCAGTCAGGAAGGATACCAGCAGCCACTCACAGCTGTCTTCAGATTGAGCCAGACCGAGGTCAGAATTTTGTACGATCAGGTCTTCTTCTTATTCTTTGGCGATCACTTGTAGCTGAGTAAGATTGTCTTCCATAAACACGGTTTTAACAATGAGCCCATAAGTGACTCTGGAGGCTAATTCTGGATCCACATGTCCTTCCACAGTGGGGACATAGGTTTCTGGGCAGGAGTTGATCACGGTGTGTATTTGCCAAGCGTGCCTTCCTCTTAGCACATTTCTCCCTTGCGTCCTGTTCTCCAATTGGAGCACTCACAGGCAAGTGCTGTTGGCTGCCTTGTGCCCCAGGTCTCTGCCAAGCTGCAGTGCCACCTTTGAGTTGGTCATGTTAGCGAAGCACAGGCGAAGCCAGGCTACCCCAGTGGTACAGAGAGAGTAAGGTACTTGTGTCAACCTGCCAAAATCTCTTATTTGAGAACCCTGGTTCCCTTCACTTAATTTTGTGTTGCACAGTTGTGTACAAGGACTGTAGTTTGATGGCAGAGCGTCAACCTTGCATATGGAAGGACCTGTGTTTCATTCCTGGCATCTCCAGGTGGGGCTGCAGAAGACCCTGTTCTGCAATGTTGGAGAGCTGCTACCAGGCAGCATGGACAGTACTGACCTAGGTGGACCAATGGTCTGATTCATTATAGTGAAGGACTGTAGCTCAGTGAGAGAGCATCTGCTTTGCATGCAGAAAGTCCCAGAGTCAATCCCTGGCATCTCCAGGCAAGGCTGGGAAAGATTCCCTGTCTGAGACCCTGGAGAGCCATGGCCAGTCAGCATAGGTAACACTAAGCTAGATGGACCATTGGTCCGACTCCACTTAAGGCAGCTTCCTACATTCTGTGCACAGCTATCAAATCCAACTATATATGCATTAATGTTGGAAGAGCTTTGCTATGTGACACCTCAAAGGTCCATTCTGCTTTCCTTAGTAGCTAGCCTGGTACCTCCTGGGGAGCCTACAAACAGGGTGCAAAGGCAATAGCCCTTTCCCCAACAGTGGGGACACCAGATTCTATCAATTAAGCTATGTGTTTTGTCAACAAGTCATAGAATCATTGAGCTGGAGGGTGATCCTAGTGCGCCATCTAGGGCAGTCTCCTATTTGAAGCTGGAAATCCACAGCTAGGACCCCCACCCAGCAAACAGGCAATTCTCCAGCTTCTGCTGGAGGACCTCCAGCCAGAGGATGCACCCCCACCCATATCTAGCTCCTTATTGAATAGCTGTGACCTTCAGGAAATGCCACCTAATGTTCAACTGAAAATCTCCCCTCCTGAATCTGAAGCTCACTATATCTAGTGTGGGCTCTTCACCACAGCAGACAACACACCTTTGCTGTCTTCTATGTGACAACCTTACAGAGATTTGAATACAATTATCTTGCCTTCCCCACTCAATTCTTTTCTTCCGAGCTAAAGATGTCCAGTCCTATCAACCTTTCCCCTGTTATCTTTGGCCCTACCAAATCTACTGCCAATCAGTTGTTGGATGACCCCCAAATTCTAGTCAATCATTGCACAATTTTATTGTCTGTGGTCATTTGATGGTCCCCTGTCGTCTGTCTGCAATCACTCCTTAACTTTGCCCTATCTTGGAATGCAAGTGTCCCTGAGGCCACTTAACCCATCCTTGGTTCCCTTGCTACACACATTTTTTTTAAAAAAAAAATTCTGTGGAAATCCAGTTGACAGCAGCTTTATTTCCCACCTTAAAGAGCAGGGATGGGGCTGTTGGGCTACAGATGTTGTTGGACTACAGTTCCCATCATCCCTCACTATTGGCCATGGTGACTGGGGATGATGGGAGCTGGAGTCCAACAACATCTGGAAAGCTGGAGTTTCCCCCCTTTCTTTGACTTGGAGTCTAAATGCCCCACTTGGAGCTGGCTTGTTCTGAAAGCTCAACAGACAAGATGAAGAGATGGGTGATTCTTAGATGCCCAGATATGAAAGGGCCCTTGTGGAAAAGCCTATCTCCCTGGCCCTCTCAACACTAGTTTATAACAGTTGCAGTCTGGGAGTGAGGGCTGGGAAGATAAAGGTTTTTGAGAGGCAAGTCTATAGGATTGGATCTGGAAGTTCAGATGGCTTCTGGTGTCACCAAAGAGGACCAAACCTGGGTTTTTTGTTTTGTTTTGGGAGTTTCCCAATCTCTGATTGCTTCGGTCTTGTCCCTTGCCCCCTTGGGACATAAGGAGGGGTAATGTACCCACCTTGTGTCCCAAGTATAACTTTAGGTTGCCCAAACCAGCATTTACTTAGCTTTACAGTGAGTCTTGCTTTTCACATAGCATTGATGGGTTGGTGTTAGACATTTTGACTAAAAATGGCTGTGTTGTCAATGTTTTCCATGGCAAATATCTAAAGAGGAATGAGGCAAAGTCCTGGAGGAGGAAGAGTCTGTCAGTAGTTCTTAGCTGTGGTGTCTGAGTAGAGCCTCCAAGTTAAGAAGCAGTGTACCTTGTATGCCACCTACTGAAGATGCAGGCAGTATTTGGAAGGGGTGGGAGAAAGCTGCTATTTTCAGTCCTTGCTTGTGGGATTCTAGGAAGCATCTGGTCAGTTGCTGTAAAAAAACAGGATGCTAGACTAGGTAGTCCTTCATCCTGATACAGGGGACTTGTCAGCTGCAAAATGTGTGTTGTATTGGTTTAGAACTATGATTTAGAGCAGTGGTCCCCAATTAGGTACCCTATTTTTTGCTCTATAAGACTCACTTTTTCCCTCCTAAAAAGTAAGGGGAAATGTGTGTGCGTCTTATGGAGCGAATGCAGGCTGCGCAGCTATCCCAGAAGCCAGAACAGCAAGAGGGATCGCTGCTTTCACTGTGCAGCGATCCCTCTTGCTGTTCTGGCTTCTGGGATTCAGAATATTTTTTTTCTTGTTTTCCTCCTCCAAAAACTAGGTGCGTCTTGTGCTCTGGTGCGTCTTATAGAGCGAAAAATACGGTAAGTATTACAGACTCCCTGTTTTTCAAAAGCCAAACCATTGACTCCCTACTTTTGAAAGTGTTGACATCTCTATGGTAGTTTTTGTTATGTGAATGGTGCCACCATAACCTCCAATATGTCCCAGCACAAAACTGGGACACATGTTTTCAGGACCATGCATCCATGCGAGTCACATGACCCATGAAAGAGCACAGCGCTGACAAACATGTGTTTTGGGTCGCCACAATCTTGGGTAAGATGTGCATCTGGCTGTGATCTCATGTGGTTTTGGGTGCCATATTCATGTGAGAAGAGCATGGCTCTCAAAAACAGGATGTCCTGGACAGTTGGTGGGTTAGTGCTACGGATCCCCTAGGTGGGTTACACAGACAGCCTGATTGGGAGCCACTGGTTTAGAGCATTAGCCTTCACCAACCTGGTGCACTCCAGATGTTGTTGGACTCGACTCCCATCATCCCAAACAGCATGAGCGATAGTCAGTGATGATGGTTTATCCCTGCCCTGCTTGAGAGTGTGAAAACAACTACAGAATGCTTCCTGTTCAAGTCCTGAAGAGATTTTCCAAAACAGGAAATGCAGAGCATTTGGTGACACAGATCAATCCACATGTTTTTAATATGAACTAGAATGTTTACTTCCAGTTCCCGTTTTAGATGAGGAATGGACTAGTAATATCTGCAGCAAAACGTTGCAGTGTCAGCTTCACCTTCTAGCTGGATTGTTCTTGTTCAGGGAGCCAGCTAGCCAATTTCCCATAGTGATTGGTTTTCACCCTCCCACCATGGGACTGTGCAGGGGATGAATAAGGACATAAGAGTTGAAAGGGGGGGTCAAAAAGGGCCTGGGGTAGTTTCTAAATTGTATTCTATACTGCTTAATGTAACATGGATATGTGGAACCCCTTTAAAATATATGCAAACCACTTCCAGTTTCCTGCTGTGGGAAATGGCTGCCTCCCGCACGAACAGACCCCAGCCGTGCCAGTAATTCAGGGTTGATATGGGGGTAATTAGTCCTGGCAGACTCCCCAGGGTGGGGGAGGACTGTCTCACAGACCCGCAGATCATCCGTGACCTGTCGGCTCGCATCAAGGTGCAAGTGGCAGGGATGCTGGGTCTAAGAGCACGGCACGGATGGCACTCTCCAGAGCCACTCCTACACGCAGGAGACACCTGTTTTGTAAAATAATAAGATTTGGATAAATAAATAAAAAAACAGGCATGTTCCAGATGGAGGAGGAAAAAACTGACAAATTATATAGTCGTTGAATGATGAATTTTGGACTTTAAACAGACTCTCATCTTGAAACGTGGATTAAGGTGAGCAACCGCTATCTTTCCGTACTTGCTATATTACATCACGATTTGGCGAAGCTCAGCCAGAAATAATTTAATTACTTAAACGAAACACAAGAGGCGAAAATTTTAATTGAATGTATAATGCACAGCCTTCAACAGAGAACTCTAATGAGAATTAGAGCTGGCAAAATAAGATCAGATATGGCAGCTCGGGTTGAAGATGGAAACAAAATGGCAAGTATTATCGCGCAGTTACAAAAAAAAAGAAAAGAGGAATTCTAATGGAAAAGAGCTCCATTGGACTTGGGGTGTACAATCATACCTCGGGTTACAGACACTTCAGGTTGCGTTTTTTCAGGTTATGGATGCGCTGAAACCCAGAAGTACCGGAATGGGTTACTTCTGGGTTTCGGCGGTTGCGCATGCGCAGAAGACCAAATCGCAACATGCGCAGACGTGGCGCTGCGGGTTGCGAATGTGCTTCCCACATGGATCACGTTCGCAACCCGAGCGTCCACTGTACTTTGTTCTAAAATACATCTGCTTGTATGGATTATTTTTATACATTATTGTGGACAGAAATTGCGGACAGAAGGATGGAGAGCGCTGGATCCCTGCCAGCTCTTCTAGGGCCTGGAGGAGCTGTCCTTTTGTTCTTGGAGGAATTTAAATAATTCTCACATAATATACAGCCGGGAAGCATGCCCTACAATACAGCATTATATACAGACATATACGGACACCAGCTCATTAAGAGACATCAGAGAGAACTTGTTGACTTGCCATTTATAAACTCTATTTTTGGAATGAAGCCCGGTGCCTTTAATGAGAACTTAACGAACAAAGGAGAGATAAGAGAACTGAACACCAACATAATTGGACAGAGAATAAGATGGGGGGGGGAATGCTTCCTGTGGGTTAACAATATAAAAATTTTGCTACAGAAACAATGAGCCACAGAAACAATGACTGATCAGACTGAGAATAAGGATGGATAATTTGAAAAATATTAGTTTGGAATTTGAAAAGTAGCCGAAAATGCAGAAACATGAATGAGCACGATTATCTCTAGACATCTGGAACATGTGAAGTCCCACCCTCCAATAATAATTTTATAATTGGAATATATAATAGGTGGTATTGTTATTATTGTAATTTGGACTGATTTGATTTAATTTGTCATTAATTGGAAGATTGTTATTGAAACTGAATAAAAAATTTAACAACAACCACAAATAGATATGCGAACCAGCTGTTGGCACACAAATTCTTTCCAAGGACTGGAATAAAATTTGGGAATTGTGACCCTTAAAATCTTGTTTCCAGAATAGCTAGGGGTGAATTCCTTAAAATTACTACACAGATGGTATTGCACTCCTTTGCAAAATGTCAAAAATGTTTTCTACTATATCATTTAATTGTTGGAGGGGTTGCAATAAACTTGGTACATATTATCATTTGTGGTGGGAATATCAGTTGGTGCAAGATTTTTGGAATTTAATTGTGACAGAAATAATAGATATTACTAAATAGACTCCAAATAAAAAGTAAATAAATAAAAAATCCAAAATTAATGCTACCAGGTTAACATTAATCTTGATCTTATATATGATCTTGTCAGCATGAATAGTAATTGCAACTCAGTGGAAAACAGCCCAAAATCTTACACAGGATACTTGCTACCACTCACTCTGAAATATAGCTATAAATGAAAGAAATAATACATACTTTGAGATTTTGAAAAGGACTAAAACTTCCAGGCAATTTGTATATGATTTGGCATTCCTTTATACAGCGGAACCATCATTTTCAAGACAGGGTTCTGACAAGTTTCAAGACTAGTTGCTTGGCATCCAAACAAGTACTAACTAATGCAAACTAGTTGCTTGGCATCCATCTTGCTTGGTAAACAATGGAGGAGTACACTTTTGCGGGTGAAGTCATACTATAGGTAGGTCGCAGTGCCTGCTGTGGCTGTAAAGGCCGATATGGGAGAGAAATGTTTCATTACTATGATAATTTTTTGGTGCAGGTGCACCATCCTGTTTCTTCTCTTCCCAGCAGTGGAAAATAAGTTTCTGAGTTATAATGCAGGCAATCTAATTAGATGCGGGAAATTTAATTAGGAACTATGAGAAATCAAGAGCATGAGCATGTACAGAAGGCATCTGCCTTGCCATTAAGGAACATCTGTATTTAATCAGATGATTCCACAATATAACAGTATTCTCAGGCCATATTTCTTTCTTCATAGCTCATAGAATCATAGATAATTTGATGCCCCCCTTTTTTGAAGATGGGGGCAACATTTGCCCACCTTCAGTCTGCAGGGACTTCACCTGTTCTCCAAGAGTTCTCAAAGATTATAGACAGAGGTTCTAAGATTACATCCGCAGGCTCCTTTAGTACCCTTGGGTGCAGCTCACTAGGCCTGGAGATTTGAATTCATTTAAATTAGCTAGGTGTTCCCTTATCACCTCTTTTCCTCTCTTGGGCCGCAGCTCCTGCCTCACATCATTTATTACGTTATCACCAGGTTGGGCATTGCGTTCCTATTGGGTGAAGACAAGAGGCAAAGTAGGTGTTGAACAGTTCTGCCTTCTCTTTGTCACCCAATAGCATTTCTCCATCTTCACCACTTGCTTGTTCTTCCTCTTACTTCAAATAAGAATTGTAGACAGGTTCAGAGTTTCACTTTTTAACAATTTCAAGCCTATAGCCCAGAATTCCCAACTTGCTAGAGGCTAAAGCCCATCCAGGTGCACCCGTCTCATCAGAGAATATTAAAAGTAGGGTATCATTCCCCCCCCCCCACTTGTTTTGCTTATTTATTTTCTTCTTACAGATTACAAATCCTAGTACAGTGGTACCTCGGGTTACAGACGCTTCAGGTTACAGATGCTTCAGGTTACAGACTCCGCTAACCCAGAAATAGTACCTTGGGTTAAGAACTTTGCTTCAGGATGAGAACAGAAATTGCGCCGCGGCGGCACGGCAGCAGCGGGAGGCCCCATTAGCTAAAGTGGTACCTCAGGTTAAGAACAGTTTCAGGTTAAGAATGGACTTCCAGAACGAATTAAGTTCTTAACCCGAGGTACCACTGTAATCGTGGTTGGTAATAAACAAGTGTAGGTGATATATTGATTATTATTTTTTTTTACTTTATTCAATTTATGCTTCTAATAATTTCAGTTGGGGACAATAGAAACTTTATCAAGGGGTCAGTGAACTCATAATTTTGGCTATTCCAGCCCATTCCCATCCTAATTTTGCATTTCCAGTCCATTCCATTCTGTGGCTACTGAGCCTGCTCAATTCTCATTGGAACCTATGCCCTTTTAAAATGTGGTGGTGGGAGGTTGGGGGGAGTATTGGGCTGTTGATTTTATTTTGATTTGTGGTTTGATTTTGTTCTGTGAACCACCCTGAGACCTCTGGGTATAGGGTGGCATATAAATTCAACAAATAATAAATAAAATAAGAATAAGAATAAATAATAAGCCCCCCTTTAGGCATTCATTTATATATGTTCTGTACTGCTTCAAATCTCAGCATTTCCCTGAGCGTGGCATACCAGCTCTCTTGTTCTCAGTGCTTTTATTCCGACTCCATTTATGTCAGCACTTAGTATTAGAAGGTGCTTTCTTTCTTTTATTTCATTTTATGTTATTTTATTTATAAAACTCTCTGTGGAGTGCCTTACATCTGAGCTCTTGAACCCTAGGATAGCTTGTTGTTAGCATTGGTGTCCTCCACAGCCCTTGCCATAATTGTGTGCCTTAATGGTGAGAGACAATGACATCACCCCTGTTGCCTTGGCAATGGGTAAACAGCCCCTGGCAACATGGGGTTCTTTTTAGAAACCTGTATTCCAGCCAGACAAGTCGCATGCCTTGAAATCCAAGCCTAAATTGCGAAGTTCGTTTTCCTTTCCCCCAAGAAGGGGGGGACGGGACACTGAACCTTCCCAAGGGAAGTGACAGGCAGGTCAAACAAGAAAATGGGCACAATATCAATGTTTCACACCCTTTCACTGTTCCTCCAGCTTGAGGCTGGTGCCTTGTGGGGGATGGGAAGGGTCAGAGCCTTTTGTTCTTTTCGGGAGGATGTGGCTTTCCATCCTGGAAATCCAGCCACTGAAGGTGCTTCAGACCTTAAGTGCCTGAGCTATATGTTATTATAGCCTTTTCACACTAGGATTTTGGTATAATCCAGTAGCAGCCTTGGTGGTCTTTTGCACCCCTCCTGCAACATCTGCTGGGCTTGCCCAAAAGCAAGAGATGGGTTTCTGCATGCTGGTGGAGGGGGGCCTCCAGGCAAGCCAAAATACTGATTTGTAAATTGAACCTGGACAAACTTAAGTCACATGATCTGTTATAAGGCAGCTTCCTGTGCTCCTTTCTTGCTGGTGCAGCTAGTCTTCTGTCAGCTCTGACTTTTTCTATCGGGAGTTGTAGGGGGGCTATGCAGATTACATTCGCACTTGATACCCTTCTGGCCCCATGCTCAGGACTGCTGTGCTGTTGGCCTGCCACCAGTTAATTCACCCTTCTGAGGAAGTTCCACTGGTAGAGGATTTGTTTTGCATGCCGAAGGTCCCAGGTTTAATCCCTGCCAGCATCCCCAGGTAGGGCTGAGAATGCTCACCACTTGAAAGGCTGGAGAGGTGCTGCCTGCCAGTGTTGATAATTCAGAGCTAGATGGACCATAACAAAGAGATTGATGGATTGAATAAGAGGCGTGCATTTACATATGTTTAAAAATGTCTAGTGTAAGGCCAAGGATGGTTCACCTGTGGCCATCCCAAGATTGCTGGACTATACCTCCCATCATCCCTGACCATAGGTCAGTAGGTTTTATAAAACTCCAGCATCTCTAGGTAGAGCTGGGAGAGACCCCTGCCTGAAACCCACGAGAACTGCTGCCAGTCAGTGTTGACAATACTGTGGTAGATGGACCAACCCTTTGAGTGACAGAAGAACTCCCCCTTTGATAGCCCTGCAACTAGGAACACCTTGACTGCTGTTGCTTAGGGTAAATGGCTAGGATTCCAAATAAAACTATCCCCCTCCAAAAAAATTATTTTATTTTATTTTGCTTTCTCCACCAGCCCCTTCCAGACATGGAAGGCAATGACATCTGTGAGTCATGGAGCATTCCCCTGGCCAGCAGAGGAAGGAGAGAGGGCCCTCCCTTCTTCAGCCTTCAGATGCTGCTTTGCCCTCCATTATGAGCTGCCTGGTTCAGCCCAGCCATTGAAATGTCAGTGAAGTCAAAAGTGGCCGCTGGCTGCCTCTGCTTCCTGAGGGCCAGGCTGCTTCGGAGGGTGACGTGCAGATCAGGAACAAGTTTCTCCCATCAATCTGGCTGGACTGTCTGGATTCAGCCCATGCCTGCCCACCACCTCCGCCTTCTTCCACCGATTCCTGGCTGCTTTCCTAATCTGCTCATTCCCTACAGAGTCTTGGGACTTGGGACAGCTCCACCCAAGCAACAGAGGTTACGGGTGGGCCAGTTTCCTGTATGTTGAAGCTTCTTCCCTTGTCTTTAGAAAGGAAATGAGCCAAGACTGCATTTACACACAATCAAAGGATGTAAAAAAGGGGGTTTGTAGGGCAGCCTGCCTTGACCTGGTGCCCTCCAGACATTGTTGGACTCAAATTTGAATAAGCCCCAGCCAGCATGGCCATTGTTTGGGGATGGTGGAAGGTGTAGTCCACTATCTGTAGAGCACAAGGCTGGAAAGGCTACAGTAGGACTAAAATTTCTCATCAGATTGGGAAATTTCCCATCGGCCTCAAGGGGAGTGCTTTTATGTTGCAAAAATACACAATAAAACTATTAATACACAGTAACTAATAAATAAATAAATAAATACTAATGTAAATTCCTTCTTCTGACCATTTTCTGCCACTCCTTCAGACACCTGGCTCTCACGCAGGGCCCAAACAAACTCACAGATCACTCCATTCCTAAAGAAGTTTCCTGGAATCTGCTGGCACCATCCTAGTCTTTCATGCTGGGGTTTATGGACAGGCATCCAGGTCTGATGGTGCTTCCCTGGGCTACCCACCACTGCATCCCATTCTGCTCTCAGATTAGCTGTACTGCATGAACCCAGTTCTAGGCAGCAGCAGGTTTGGTTGGGTGAGTTTCCTAGGAGGTCCAAAGGATGGCCAATATGACATCCATCCACTTACTGTTCTTTCTGTGGCCTCTGCAGGGGTAGTGGTGGTGCAAGCAATGCAAGCAGTGAGCATGGTTTCTCTAGAACATTGATTTTGAAGATTTACTACTGCCCTAAATTGATGAGAGATCTGATTTAGTATCTTTGACTTTTATATATATTTTCAGTAAACAAAAGCAAAAAAATAAAGAAGATCTGCCATGTTAGTTTTTTTCATGCTATCTTGACAAGTTTTCCCAAATAATAAAAAAATCACTTGAATTGAAATTGGGACCGGGGTGGATTTAATCAAATGAGAGTAGCATGGCTTAAATGTTTGAACCAACTGAGTGCTTTACTTGGAAACTATTTTTATTGTAGAACTTGTAAATATTTTAAGACAGGAGAATGCAATAGCATTTACTTCTCTTCTATTGTTTAGAATTTAAGTGGGTGGTGGTTAAGACACTAAAACTGTTAACGGACTAATTTTAGCATGTCTGAATAGCTCTGGGCATAAATATGTGATTCCTAGAGGTAGTCACCAGTGTAAGTGACTTACAGCTTATACATGGTCCACCACAACATCATTAGGGACAATAAATGGGAAATGATGGTCATTGCACACTTATAAAAGCATAGAATTGGAAGAGAGCTGAGAGACTGTCTAGTTCATGCTTTGCACATGTATCCATGGGCTTGGTGGAGTGAACTGGTAGCAACATGGAATGGCACGCAGGTAAAGTGAGCAGGCTGGCAGGAGATGGAGTGCTCTATCCCTCTGCTGTGCACACTTGGCTAATGGAAAAAGGGGTGGCACTCTCCTTCTCTCCTTTGCCAGCAAGCTAGTAAACATTATTTTGCAGGCTAGTAACTTCATTTATACACCTGGCTTAAAGACCCTAGAATCCTCATTCCCAACTGAAATTTAGCCTTATATAAATAAGAAAGTATGGATTTACATTCCTAAACCACCATTTGGTGCTAACAAGGGCCCTCAAAGCAGTTTACAGAAACTTACATTTGAGGGGTATGGAACCTCTAAGGTCCAAGAGCCACATGTGGTGCTCCAGATGCTTTATCCAGCTTTTGGTCATGTCTCTTCGGCAAGCTGCACCTTCCCTGGCTCTCCTCCACACCCTCCTTGACTGCTTTTGCCTGGCTGGAATGTGTCCTTGAGCTGTGATAATCTCTCGTTTGCCTTAGATGAAGGGTGTGTGTGTATAGAAATTCCTTACTTTTGCATGCGTAGAAGTAAACAAGCTATGCAAAAAAGTAACACGGAATCACAGAATTGTAGTGTTGGAAAGGACTCCAAGTATCATCTAGTCCAACCCCCTGCAATGAGGAATCTCAACTAAAGCATCCATGACAGATGGCCACCCAGCCTCTGCTTAAATTCCTCCAAGGAGGGAGAGTCCACCATCTCCCGAGGAAGCCCAAGCCCGTTCTGCTATTGAGCAGCTCTTACCATCAGAAAGTACTTCCCAATGTTTATTCGTAATCGCCTTACTTGTAATTTGAAGCCATTGGTCCAGGTCCTGCCCACCAGAGCATAGGCTTTCTTGCAAGCCTGAGTTCATTTTGAGCTTTAGCTCACTTGACATTCACCCTGCAACTGTTGGCTACTCATGTATACTCTTCCTTTGTGATTTCCTTTTTCTTCCATGTCTTGTATATGCCCTTCTTAAATCTCAGCTCAGCTGTAATCTCCTTATGTAGCCACACAGGTTTCTTTAGATGCCTCCCATCTCTCTTTTTGGAATTGTCTGTCTTTCTGCCTTCAATATTTCACCTTTAAGGCGTAGTTAGGGGGCGGGGGGCACTGGACGCCACACTGTGAGCCACATGTCTCTCCTGGGAGTGACACGGTAGATGCCTGCAGGCTCCGCATTGCCCGAAACAGCAGCGTGGGGCTTGCGTCTGCCCGCCACCTCCTGCAGGCTCAGCCAACATACAACTGAGGGGGAGGCAGTGAGTGGACTGTCTGCAAGCTTTGTGCGGCTCTTTTGAGCAGCGCAGGGCTGGCATCTGACCATCGTTTCCCCCTCAGCTGTAGCGCAGCTGAGCGTGAGGAGATGGGCAGGCAACAGCATGGGGATTGCTTCTGCCCACCACCTCCCCCTCAGCTGCCCTACAGCAGAGAGGGAGGCCCGGCTCTGCTCAGCTCACCCTGCCCCGGCTTGCCCCATGGGCGGCCTGCCCCGGGCGCAGGATGCATGCGCTGCCTTGGGTGCCTGAGCGCCTAGCTACGCCGCTGACACCCATTCATTTCTGACCATGGGACTTCACCCAGTAGTTCCTTAAGTTTTTTGAAATCAGCCTTAAAGTCCAGAGTGCATGTCTGACTACACTCAGTTTCCCCTAGCCTCTGTATTATGAAACCCAGGAGGACATGATCACTTCTTCCCAAGTTTTGAGTAGTTCCACTTCATCAATCAGTTCCTCTCTCTCGTTGAGGATCTGGTCCAAAATAGATGATCCCCTTGTTGCTTAGTTAAACCTTACATTCTCGGCAGAGGTTGAGTTCCAACAGATATCAGGGAAGTTGAAGTCTCCTATGAGTATTATATCTCTCCTTCTTGAATGTTTGGTAATCTGCTCTAGGAAGCGCATCCAACTCTTTAGTCTGGCTTGGCAGACACCCGCAGTAAGGTCACTGTTGTTTCTCTCTCCTACAATTTTTATCCATATATTCTCAATCTGCTTTTCATGCTCCAGGTCATGTCATGGATAACTTCACAAGTGTACATATCCTCTACATATAATGCTGTTACTCCTCCCTTCCTATTTGGTCTATTCCTTTTGAACAGGTTTTACCCTTCAATTTCTACATTCTAGTCTTGAGTCTCATCCCACCAGATTTCAGTAATGCCTGCCAGAAAACAAGCTTACACTGTCTTCTATTAGACAGCTCTTTAGATAGTTGAAACATACCCAACTCCCTCAACCATTCCTCATAAGGCTTGGTTTCCAGACCATTTTATCTTCTATGCTACCCTTCTCTGCATACATTCCAGTCTGTCAATATCCTTATTAAACTGTGGTGCCCAGAACTGGACACAGTACTCTAGGTGTGCTCTAGCCAACGTGGAATAGAGCAGTATTATTACTTGCCTTAATTGGGAAACATCCATTGCTCCACCCACTTTCTATCTCTGGCCCCCAGCACAGCACCGGCCCAAGACATTTTGGCACTTGACGTGAACCAAAAAATGCTGGCCCACCTGCCAGGGAAGAATGGGCGAGTGAAGATCTACATCGGGAACGGGGGTGGGTGTCAAATCAGTGTTACCCCATGGCTGAAGTGGGATTCAAAGGCCGTCACAGTTCGAGGGAAGAGGCTCACTCTGAATCCTGCCAATCGGGTGCACAGTCCAGGAGACCCTATAGTATGTTGGCTCCCAGTACGTTTCCAGGCACAATTCAAAGTGTTGTTGCTGACCTTTAAAGCCCTAAACGGCCTTGGCCCAGTATACCTGAAGGAGCGTCTCCACGCCCATCGTTCAGCCCAGACACTGAGATCCATCTCCGAGGGCCTTCTGGCGGTTCCCTCAATGCGAGAAGCGAAGTTACAGGGAACCAGGCAGAGGGCCTTCTTGGTGGAACACCCTCCCATCAGATCTCAAAGAAATAAACAACTATCTGACTTTTAGAAGACATCTGAAGGCAGCCCTGTTTAGGGAATAATTTGATGAATTGTTGTATTTTAGTATTTTGCTGGAAGCTGCCCAGAGTGGCTGGGGAAACCCAGCCAGATGGGTGGGGTATAATAATAATAATAATAATAATAATAATAATAATAATAATAATTATTATTATTATTATTATTATTATTATTATTATTATTATTATTATTATTATTATTATGGGCAGCCCCGCTATTTCCTCCCTAAATTTGGAAGACCAGCAGTGCCTCTTAATTGCCAAGAGGCCACTGTAGAGGTGGCATGGGAGAGCAGATCCAACCTCTAAGGAGTTCACTGCAGCAGTGACCGATGCATTCCTCTGAGGACAGATCTGCTGCCCCTGTGGATCCTGCTGCCTGAGGTGACTGCCTCACCTTGCCTCAAGGGTGGGACATCCCTGCCCCAGCAGTTACCTCTACAGGCAGAAAGATGCTTTCCATTCCTGAATAAGCAATAAAACAACTGAAGCAGGTTTAAACACTTAAACCAAAATTGAAGCCAGTGAGTATTTTTCGCCCCATAGGGCGCACCTAGTTTTTTTGGGGGGGGAGGAAATAAAGAAAAAAAATTATTTCCCCCCCAGGTGGGGGGCTGGCGCGGGGGAAGCCCAAGCCTGCTATCCGCAAGCCTAGGGAGCCCGGCGGGAAGTCGCGCTGGTCTCCCCAGGCTTGCAGAGAGCTGCGTGAAGCCCGGGCGCACGCTCTTCAGCACGCCCCAGGCTTCAGAATGCAGGCAGCTCTGCGCAACCCTTAGGAGATCGGCGCGAAGGGTTGCGCAGAGCTTCCTGAAGCCTGGAGAGCAACAGGAGTCGGTGCGCACTGACCCCTCTCGCTCTCCAGGCTTCAGCGAAAGCCTGCATTCACCCCATAGGACGCACACACATTTCCCTTCATTTTTGGAGGGGGAAAGTGCGTCCCATCCCTTTCTGGCCCACACCTGTCAAAGCTTACGTTTTAAACCCTCTTGTTTCAGGGACACCCACCCACACACCCTCGTTGCACTTTTGCAGAGCTTAGGAAGTGGAGTCATACACTGGTATAATGTTAACAGTATGCTTTGGCCTCTAAAGCCCAAGCTTCCTCTTTCATCTGGAGTTCATCCTTCTGCTCTACTTCCGCCAAAATCCTCATGCACCCCCACTCCCCCTCCCCGCTGGCCAGGGCTTTAATTGAAGCTTCTCTGTCTTTGCCACTCACTCTTCAGATGACAGAGAGGCGCTCAGTGAAGAGGGAAATGCCATTTTAATGGGCAGCGTTGTGTAACTCGTTACATAAGTCACCTCTGTGCTCAGAAGCGCTTTGGAAGAGTTCTGTTCACTCAGAGGCGCTTTGTGGCTTCATTATCAGGTGGGAAGAGAGGACCTTTGTTGCTCTCCCTCTGGTAGCTTTTGGGATGCTTCCTTCCTTCCTGTCCCCTTAGGCCTTTTTTGAAAAAGAGTGACACAGCTTGTTAGCCCTCCAGTTGATTGCATGATCCTTAAATTTTGAGTGTTCTTTCAAAAGCTGTGTCTGCTTCCAAGCATCATTGTCACAGTGGGGGAAATAAATGTTTTGACTGACCTGGGGCTTTTTTATGTGTGTGAAATTGTCCGCCTGGTCTTTTAAATGAATCATTTTTTTAAAAAGCAGTTTCAGAAAAGTGTCCTTTGAGGAAATCAAGGGCTTTGGGTTTTCAGATTATTTATATCTAGGCTGGATTGTTCTCAGTCTCTCTAATAGTGAACTCATGTGGTGGGTGCCGACAGAAATAGTGGAGTCAAACTGGGACCACTAAGAAACGAGAGAGATAAATTGGTATGGATGGGGCAGGGGTACCTTGAGGTTTGCAAAGTACAGACTCTTTTTCTTACAAACCACACAAACTCTTAAGGGAGTTAAAACACAGCAGCCCCAAATAATCCCAAAGAAAACTCAGCTTGCTTACTAGCTGCATAATAGGTTGGTTAGAAAGGAAACTGGAAAGAGGGAGTGGAATGGAATATCCTTGAGGAGAGCATGCCGGGCTGACTAGAATCCTGAACAGAAGCCCGTAGGTGAGATACATATTGCAGCTTTTTCTGTGCATGTCCCACTATGGCCCGTATGCTTCCTCCTGATTCTCTTGCACAAAGCTTACACAGGAGTTAGATTGTGGGTAATAATCCAAGATTCGTCCTACTCAGAGGAGACTCATTGAAACTGATAGACCTGACTAACTTAGGTTCATGAATTTTGCATGGTCTACTCTGCTGGCTACAACCCACAAGCAGCACACTACACTTCCCCCAAACAAAAGAGTCACTAGTTTTATTTTGCAAAAAAGTAAGCTTGTTTTTTGTCCTGCTGCTTGCATCCTGCTGCAAGCCTGGGGCCAATAAATCCTCCACTGGCTCCTTTTTTCCTGCCTCAATCCGCCCCTATGGTTTTCAAAAAATAAAAATAAAAAAATGGACCTCCTTCACCAGGTTTTAATGTTGTGTCTTGGCCAACTGACAAAAGCTTTGCTCAAGCAAATTGCAGTGTGTCGAAATGTCGCCCAGCTGCTCTGAGCTGCTCCAGCAGCATTCGAAGGTGACTCAGAATTGCTGGTGCTCGGGACTGGCTCTCTGTGCCTGAAGGCGGTTTCCCAGCCAGGACACTCTTGCCTGGAAGTCACAGGCTGGTTTTTAAATTTTTGTCAGTGCGTGTGCGCGCGCGCTGTGTGTGTTGTCAGGAGTTAGGCACGCGCCGACTTGTGGCAAGGCAAGCTTTAAAGCCAGCATAAGGCCATGACTCAGCAGCTGGACCACGTTCAAACCCAGCCTGGTAATAAGGCACATTCGTCTTTGCCAAACGGATGAAATGAGGAAGGTTTGTATGCAGGCTTATGTGTTAGACTTTCTCTCAGGGATGTGGAGAGGAGGCAAAGGCTTTGGCCCAGAAATCTTGGTTAAGGTTGGGGGCTCTGTTGTTAACCATTTTCAAAGGCAAGGAAGCATCCATGGAGATGAAATGCAGGTGCCCATGGGAGGCTGTTTTGAGAGGGAATGAAATTGTTTGAGTAAAGGGGTATAAAACTATGCATGGCAAGGAGAAAGCGATTAGAGTGACATTTCCCCTCCCCTTCTCACAACACTAGAACCCCAGGATCTTCCCTTGAAGGTGAATATTTAAAGATTTCAAGACAGGCACAAAGAAGTAGTGCTCCACACAACACATAGTTAAAACAGTAGGATTGGCTGCAGCAGGATGATGCGACAACCACCAGTTTGAATGGCTTTAAAGAGGAAGTAGACAAACACATGGAGCAAAGGCTATCAGTGGCCAGTGGCGTAGCGTGGGGGGTGCAGGGGGGGCCGGCCGCACCGGGCGCAACATCTGGGGTTAGGGCAAATCCATGGGTTAGGGGGCGCAAATCCACGGGTTAGGGGGCACAAATCCACGGGTTAGGGGGCGCAAATTACTTGCCTTGCCCCGGGTGCTGACAACCCACGCTACGCCACTGTCAGTGGCTGGTAGCTATGATATGCTTCTTTATGCCTCTTAAATCCAGTTGCTGGGAATCACCGGTGAAGAGATGGCTGTTGCACTCAGGGTCCCACTTGGGCCTCTGGTTGGGCACTGTGAGAACACGATGTGTGACTAGATGGGCCTTGGACCTGATCCAGTGCACCAGGCTCTTCTGATTGGAACCCTGATCTCTGACAGACTTAACCGCTAAAAATAATGAGCAAGCTTTCAGAGGTTCTCCATAATTCATCATCACACCTTAATGACTTTAGCAGTTCCCTTTCCGGTTCATTTTTGCTCTTTCCCACTCTATCCCTTGCTATGGACATATCAAAAACATGCTTGCTGTTTTGTGACATTTTGATATGTTGGATAGCAAAGGTGTTGCCTAGTTATGGATTTTGGAATTGTAAAATTTGAACATTTTCATGTCATTTACAGGCTGACATAAAAGCAGTAAATGTGAAGAACTATTTTCACATCATATCGATAGCACCACACACTCTGGCATGGGGTAGGAGGAAAGAAAATGTAACGAGGGCATTCCTAACTGTACACATAAATTAATTTGGTTTTCAAATTAAAATTTTACAATCACAAACATACAACATAAAGACAAGATTCCAGAGAATCTTCTGGACTTCCCTTCTCCCCTTTGTGGGCCCTATTATTAATCAATTCCTCCTGCATCTTTTATAATCAAATCTTTTACATCTCCATTATATCCAAAATTTACCATTAAACTACAAGTGTTATTCAAATCCTACTAATGATTTTAAGTGTTTACAATGGTTTTTAAGGTATATTATAAAATTTTTCCCATTCCTTATTAAAATTTTGATCTTCCTGATTTCTTATTCTTCTGTTCATTTTTGCCATTGAGGCATAATTCCATCAACTTGATCTGCCATTCTTCTCTGGTAGGGACTTTATCTTCTTTCCATCTCTGGGCCAATAATATCCACACAGCTATGGTCCCATACATAAACAGTCTTTTCTGCTCCCTTGGGATTTCGGCACCTAGAATTCCTAAAAGAAAGGCTATGGGGTTTGTTTGTTTTTAGAAAAAACCTAACCATACACAGTCTTAGCCAGGAGTAAGTCCCATTAAACTTGGTGGGAATCAGGACCCATCTGCACTGTACGTTAAAAACACTATCATACAACTTTAAACAGTCATTGTTCCCCCCAAAGTATCTGGGGAAGTGTAGCTTGTACAGAATGGTGAGAGTTTTTAGGAGATATTGTATTCTCTTCCCAGAGCTACAATTCTAGAGTTCCCTGGGGAAGAGGGTTTAGCTGTTAAAACCACTCTGGGAATTGTAGCTTGGTGCAAAGAAAAGGGTCCTCTCAGGACCCTTAACAAACTGCAGCTCCTATAATTATTTTTGGCTACAAAGTGGTATAGTAGTGCTTTAAAGGTTTGCTGTAGATGAAGCCTTAATTCTTAGTAAACATATACATAATTTCCCTCTCAGTTACTTACTAGACAAGAGGGATAAGGAAAGCTGAGCGTTGGAGGAAATGTTATTCTTTCCGTGATTGCAACCCAATCAAATTTAATCTCATTCAAAAGCAGGACATGGTGAAGGCGGGGTAAACCCATCTCACTGTGGAAATGCTAGAATTAGGCCTGTCACCCATTTTAAAAAGCCATGGCTAATCTAATTGTGTGAATTTTAATCCATGGAAGGAATCTGTGTAAATTTGCATAGAAATACAAAAGAGTTCTTTCCGTCCTTTGTTTTAGACCAGAGGTCTAAAACCTTTTCAATCCTTTGGGCACAGAACACTGTAGACAGCATCCCCTCTGGTCACTTCAAGATACGCATACCCAAAAAGACACTCACTCATCACTTTACTAAGAGTTTTGGGTAGAAGTTGGATCTACTAGAATTAAACTGAGCCTTAAAAATGTCATCCTTCCAACTTCCCCTTTCAGCTCTACGTACTTTTTATGGGAGAAAAAGCCTATCTCATGATCATGCAGCAAATTATCCTCCAATCCTCCAGAGGTCTGACAGGTCCAAATGACAAGAAGCAGAATTTTGACAGAACATTTAAAAATTCAGAAGGCAGCAGACTTACCTTTGCTAAGAGATTTTCAAGCAGAGGCCACCTTCCAGGGATATTGGACCAGATTATCTTTGAAGAGCCAACCCCGCCTAAGTGTCCTATGCATCTTTGGCACATTGTTATTTGGATTAGGAACACCCAGAGCACCATTTATGTCATGGCAATTTGTTTTGATGTTAGACAGTCACATATGCTGGAATAGAAAAGGCTAAACTTAGCATTTATCATTGTTAGAGAGAGAAGGTTACTGTTGAAACAGCTGACAGTCATAATGCAGTACTTTTTCTGCTAGCACAGAGGGAGTTTTGCATAGTGACCTCTGTAGCAGTCTGCACGTACAGTGGTACCTCTGGTTACAAACTTAATTTGTTCTGGAGGTCCGTTCTTAAGCTGAAACTGTTCTTAACCTGAGGTACCACTTTAGCTAATGGGGCCTTATGCTGCGTGCGAGCCTCTAGCGCATGATTTCCATTCACATCCTGGGGCAAAGTTCACAACCAGGCGTAGCTACTTCTAGGTTAGCAGAGCTCATAACCAGAAGCGTTAGTAACCAGAGGTACCACTGTACCCCAAAACTATGTATTGCTACAGTATGGAAGTCAGCTGTGGACTGCAGTTGTGTTATATTGCAAGACTTGGTATGGAAAGAGTGCAAATAATTCCCTGCTAGTAGTTTCTTTTTTCTGAGTACTTTGAGGTAAGTCTTGAGCCTACGAAGACTTCTGTGTGACTCAGCAGCTCCATGGGCCAGTTGTCTGCATGCCAATGATGACCCATCTCCATCTCCTTTGACATGAGCAGCTCTGGATTTCGACCTGTCCATTTGTGGGTTTACCACATGGCTGCAGAATCTGTTCCCTTGCACAAAATTCAGCATCCTAATAATGTTGGCTCTGATATTTAAAATCAAGCAAATAAATAAATAAATCTCTCATTTGAAGCTGCACAGTGAAATTAGAAACTTGGTTCCCTCTTGGCTATTCGGCCATTGAAGCTAGTTAAATCGGCCGCACATGTACATAGCCACTCACCTATGGTGATTGAGAAATGCCTCTAGACAACCAGACAGTCTGGAATCCTTCAGAAAAGAGCTGAAGCTCAATGTTACTTATTTTTTTAAATTAAATTTGTATACTGCCCTTCATCCAAAGATCCCTGGGTGGTTCACAGCATGAAGTGTTAGAACATCTGTCTTTTACCCAGAAGGTCCCTGGTTCAATTACTGGCATTTCTAAGTAGGTCTTGGAATGTCCCTTTTCTGAAACTCCGGAGAGCCACTGCCAGACAGTATAGACAGTACTGGGCTTGATGAACTCATGGTCTATTTCAGTATGTACCTATTAATTTATGTACCTATTTATTCAGAACTCTAAGGACTTAGAATGTTACTTTATGATTAGGGGACTCTATGTAAGGCATATCCCTATGTTCCTTTGTGCAAGGATTATTTCAAAATGGAATATATTGCTTCTTTATTTGAAAAGCAGTCCTACTCCCCAACCCCTTACAGCTATAACTTGCTACAAAAATGAGATCCAACATTCTTGGTATGTCCAGTCCCCTGCCAATGTAGATGTGATGTGAGAGAAGTTTATAAAATTTTGCATGGCATTGGGGAAATGTATATAGTGTATATAGAGAAAAGTTTTTCTCCCTCTCTCAAAACACCAGAACTAGTGGACTTCTAATAAAGTCAAATGTTGGAAATTTAGGACAGATAAAAGGAAAGACTTCTTCATGCAGCACATCGTTAAACCCTGCAGCTTCCTTCTACAGAAAGCAATGATAACTACCAACTTGGATGGCTTTAACAGAGGATTTGACAGACTCATAGAGGAAAAAGCTATTGATGGCAACTAGCCATGATGGTTGTGCTCTGCCTCCATGGTCGGAGGCAGTAATGCTTCTGAATACCAGTTGCTGGAAACCACAAAAGTGGAGAATTGCCCTTGTCCTCAGGTCCTACTTGCAGGCTTCCCATTGGGCCTCTGGTTGGCCACTGTGAGAAGAGGATGTTGGCCTAGATGGGATGTTGTTCCAGCAGCCAGGCTCTTCTTGCATTCTCATGTATTCTGTTTGCCTAGCCTAACTGTAGGCAGATAGACATAACAGCCGGTGTGATTTATAAACTGAGGCAACCGCATCCTTGAACAAGCTGAAGGAACAGATTGAGAGAGCCAGTGTTTATTTTTGTCTAATATTGTACTAGAAGGCCAGGTGGTTGTTTCCCACCTGGCTTGCCTGCCTCGCCGCTTAGCTCCCCCTGTTGTTTAAATTTATATACTGCCCTTCATCTGTTGTAACAGCGGTGTCAAGATTCCAGTGGATGCAAGCAATTTTATCCTCAAAAGCTTTGCAAACAAGTCACAGTGAGTTGCCATAGGTTCCGCCACCTCCCTCGGGCCAGACTGTAGCAGGCCCCATGCTACCTGGGAAAGCTCTGCTAGACCACACAATGAGAATGCAGTGGAAGCAGCAGAGTAAGTCTTCTTTGCAGGCTTCACTGCTCACTAGGTATACTCAGTGATGAGCCCCCACCAGAGTGTGATTGCATTCAACCAGATTGTTCTTCTACTCATGTTCGAAACCATCTCCTAGCCTCTTTCCTTGCCAGGGGCAAAACTAGACTGTATTTCACCTGGGTCAAAGACCAAGTTTGCCACCTCCTTGTGCATAATTTGCATACACACAGAGAGAGAGACTGGGAGCCTCAATGGTGCCCCTCTGGAGCCTTCACCCAGGGCAAAACACCTGGCTAGCTCCCCTGTAGCTATGACTCTGTTTTTCGCTCTAAGCTCTGGAATATACCAGGGAGCCAAGCAGGAGAGGGTGCTCAGGGGTGATCCTGTCAGCAGCCTGAGCCATTCAGTTGTTCCAGAGGTCAGCCAGAGCTCGGACAGGAAATCTCCCAGAGCACTCTGGAAGCCCACTGGATCCATCGGCTTCTAAGGACAGACCATCCTAACAGGTCCCCCACTTCAGCAGAGGGGAAAAGGTGCTGAAAGCCTACATCTCAACAGGAAGTGATCTGACAAGGGACTGATGTCAATATCCCCTACTTTGAGATCACCCTCTTCCTATCCAGTTGAGAAAACAAGGTCCAGAGTGTGGCCTGGCATAGTCATCATTGGAGCCATGACAGCCGCATAGTCATCATTGGAGCCATGATGTTGAAGAGCAGTATAGATAAAGATATACATACATATGAACATGCACACACACACACAAAGTCCTGAGCCACCCCAGAGCCAGTCGCCTCAGTATGGATGTTGAAGTCCCCCTCCGCCCAAACCAGTTGTCTGGGAGTCCCAGCACCTCTTCCGAGACCAGCTGTGTCAGCTTAGGCAGGAGACTGCCAGCAGTGGCTTACTGTGAAATCACCGGGGCTTGTTTCACTTTGCAGTTTAAGTGGTTACAAATATGCCTGCTGATGTTAGAAAGGTACCGCTTCTTCTTTGCAAGGGCTACAGACCGTGAAAAGTGCATTGAAACTAAAATAGCTCAAATGAAAATGAGGGTGGGGGGGGGAACCCCATACATGATTATGCGTCCTCTCCTCATTTAAGCAGCCAGTTTAACAATATATCTTTACAGTAGTACCTTGGTTTACAACCATAATCCGTTCCAGAGGTCCGGTTGTAAACCAAAACAGGTTGTAACCCAAGGCACACTTTCGCCAATGGGGCCTAAAAAAAAATTGGTTGTAATCCAAAACGGTTGTAATCCAAAGCGGTTGCAAACCAAGGTACCACTGTATATCCTTTTCCGCATTTATTCCAGCTACCATGGCCTCCTCCCATATATCTGCTGGCATGTTGGGTTGTATTCAACAGAGGCCACATTCACATTGTACTCTTAAAGCATTATAATGCTACTTTAAACAGTTATGGTTTCTGACAAAAGATTCTGAGATCTGTAGTTTGTTAGGGGTGTTGAGAGTTGTCAGGACACCCCCTATTCTCCTCACAGAGCTACATTTCTTGAGGGTTTTAGCAATCCTTCACAGGGAACTCTGGGAATTGTAGCTTTGGGAGGGGCACGGGGGTCTTCTAACAGCTCTCAGCACCCTTATATTGGAAAAACTGGGAGAAGATTAAAGCTTTAATATCGAAAATATTAGATCATGAAAGCCCATGTTGATCCTGTACTATTATTGACAAATAATACTGAAGACAGGGAAAGAACGCAAATCTGCTTCCACCCACAGTCTCCACTCAGCACCGTTGAGGCATATTATTTAACCTGGCAGTGTTTTCATTCTAGTAAAAAAGGTGTCTATACTCACTATGAAGTTGGTACCACAAGTACCACACTTTTAACCAGTGCTTCTGGGTGGGCAGGGGTGGTACTGCGGACTCTTAAGTACCCTCAGAAAAAAAGCACTGCTTTGAGGGGTCAAATAAATCTGTTACTGACCAGTGGCAGAGCATCTCCAGGTAGAGCAGGGAAAGACTCCTAGTCTGACACCCTGGTGAGCTGCTACTAGTCAGTGTTGACAGTTCTGGACTAGAAGGGACCACCAGTCTGACATGCACATGGCAGTTTTCAGTGTACATATTTGAAGACTGCAATATGCAACACCTGCTATAATGGTCAGTTTCTCATTTGTCATCTTGAATCATTAATAGCTAGTTCTTCTGACGCTACGATTTTGTATTGCTGTATATCATGTGCTTTGTTTCAGCATCAGCCAACCATAATAACGATTTGATTTATTGATATGGGCATATCGCTTGGTGCAAGTTGGATTCCAGCCCAATCAGATAAATACACTCATACTCCTCATCTTTTTTTGTAGATTCTCAGCGCTCCCATCTCGCCTCATTCACCATGAAGTTGAAGGACAAGTTCCACTCTCCCAAAATAAAGCGGACACCATCCAGGAAAGGGAAGCAGCCTGACCTCATGGTGAAGACTCCTGAGAAGGTGGTGAACAAGGTAAGTGTGTGGTGTCATGCCCCCTCCCCAAAGGCAGAGCCCATGAGGGGCAGGTGGTGCAATAGAGGCATTGCTCTTAAGTAGATATGTTGAGCAGGAAGCAGTGGAAGTAGGGAAGCCTGCAGGCCAGCCTTGCTCCTTGGTCTGAGTTGAGTCTTCGTGGATTCGTGCCTCCTCCTCCTCCTCCTCCACCACCACCACCCCGTGCATTTCTGGTGTTGATGGGCCAAGAAGGCAGGGGCCGTAGGTCCCCAGTGTGGAGGCCCCACTCCAGGGGTCCCTGGACCAAGACCACCACCACCACTCTGCCAGGCTTGAACACTCAATCCATCTCAGGTGTGAACATCATGCTGTATGTCTGAGTCACCAGCAAGCCTCCTTGTTGGTGCCACTGGTCTGACGCACCTGGCCAGGCTCCATCCTGCTTAGTCTGCTGCTCTAGGTTGGGGTTCTGGGAGAGAGAGAATGAGGCAGCCTGCAGCATTGGGTGAATTTATTTATGAGGCCAAGTGTTTAAGCAGAGAGACTTGCGCAACAGTCAGTCTTTGTGGGGATTAGCTCCTAAGCAGTGTTAACTATTGTCTTCAGCCAAATGATTAGCCGAAAGGGATGCAACTGATCAGGTTCACAGTGCAGGCAAGGATGCTGTCATTCTGGGAGAATGAGAGTGGCCCGTGGAAGGCTTCCTCAAGATTTTATGCAGAGCCAACATGGGTGTTTCAGAGCAGGCTCTGTATTATTTGTCCTGTATCTGTATATATTTATTTTGGGGGCCAAGCCTGGTTAACCATTGACTAGGGAGAGTCTAGCTAAAGTGGAAATGGAGTCGCCAAAAGTAACATTGAAATTCCTGGGTATGGTGCAACCCCCACCCCGGAAAAAAAACTCCCAACCCGAAACAAAGTTTTAAAAAACCACACCTGCTTACTTTCAATAGAGCCCTGTTTGTCTTGTGCTAAATTTGATTCCCAAGACTTGCTGCAGGAAAGTGTCCCCAAAACTTTATTCCAAGTTATTTCTGTATCAGGGAGAAGTAAAGTGTACCTTTCTGATACAGCCCATCAGTTGCTAGGGCTCCAGTTTCTTGGATTGTGTAGGTGTGAGTCGCTCATTTAGTTTTCTGAGAGCGTTGTGGTGGTTCTATTCTTATAGCTTTTGTGTGGTACAGTCCTCTTGCGTGTAGCTGGAGGGAGGCACATCCCTTTGGAACTCCCTCCTGTTACATATCAGCCAGGCACCATTTCCAAGGGCCTGCTTGGCTGTGTTGAAGATGCTCCTCTTTCAATAAAGTGGGGGTTATTTTTTGTCACAGTTGGTATTCATATTGAATTCAAAACCATTTTTAAAATAAGATAGGGATGCGGGTGGCTCTGTCCCACAGAGCCTAGGACTGCCGATCAGAAGGTTGGCGGTTCAAATCCCCGTGACGGGGTGAGCTCCTGTTGTTCGGTCCCAGCTCCTGCCAACCTAGCAATTTGAAAGCACGTCAAAGTGCAAGTAGAGCAATAGGTACTACTCCGGCAGGAAGGTAAACAGTGTTTCCGTGTGCTGCTCTGGTTAGCCAGAAGCGGCTTAGTCATGCTGGCCTCATGACCCGGAAGCTGTACGCCGGCTCCCTCGGCTAGTAAAGCGAGATGAGCGCTGCAACCCCAGAGTCGGTCACGACTGGATCTAATGGTCAGGGGTCCCTTTACCTTTAATAGATGTTTTTCTCGCATTGTGAAATAGCTTCAAGGTCCTTCATCGGAAGTAATTCATAACTGAATTCTGCCAGGGATTCTTTTAGTTGTGATTCCTGCATTGCAGGATATTGGAATGGATGACCCTTAGGTCAATTCTGTGATTCTATGAATAATAATGACATGCAAGCAGACACATGTAGCAGTTAATTGGCCCAGTATCTTTATTGATAGCACCTTCCTTCCTGTATGGTCACTGACCGAAACAGTAAATGTTTCCCTTTCTCCTTCCTTCCATTCCTCCTCAGAATCTCACTTGGCTGGAGGAGAGAGAGAAGGACGTAGTGAGTGCACTACGCTATTTCAAGACCATCGTTGACAAAATGGCAATCGACAGCAAGGTGCTGGAGATGCTGCCGGGATCTGCCAGCAAAGTACTGGAAGCCATCTTGCCGCTGGTCCAAGCAGAGACGCGGATTCAGCAGAGGTGAGTTGCTGCCAGCGGATTAACCAGGAACAAGGAGGTTGTTGCTGCTGCTGCTGCTAAAAGCATATTATAAGCAATTACAGCTAAGAACAACCTCCCATCCAGTGACCACAGAGTTTACAGGTGATCCATTAATGTCATTAAGGTAGATCCAGTGGGTCTGCAATCAATTGGGCATGCTATTGTGGTGTGGAATATATTCAGTTTTGAAAGGCTCAAACCCTGCCTCCCTCCAACCACATGATCACCAAGAAATTCACCAGCTGCAAAGGCACCACAGCAGTGTGGTTGACATCAAATGCTTGCATACTCAATGCTCCCACCACAAGGCCTTGGATCTTCACTCATTTTAAGGATAAATGTGGACCTAACAAGGTCGAGAAAGCTTTGGCAGGGCAAGAGTTATCAGAGCCTATGAGAAATGTCTTTTCTTGGGACGCTTCCCAGTGCTTGCTGAGATAAGTTCTGAAGCTGCACAGCTTTGTTCTCACCGCCAACACCCCCAGGTCAAGACTGGATCATTAGTATAATCCAGCTGGACACTTCTTGCGTTCACTAGGGAATATATGATCTACTCCATTAATATATATATGTGGCATGCAATAACTTTCATATAATTTTGCCTTCCTGACACATGTGTCTAGATTTATTTCTCTCTCCTCTCCCTCTCGTTTGAAGCCAATGCGTTTTGCATCATCAACAGGGGAAGTAGAACTATAACAAGCAACTGCTTAGTTCTACATTTTCTCATGAACGGTGACCATAGTGTGCTGTTTTCAGAATTGGAGATGTGGCTGAATGTTGTTTCCTTATCTGCCATTCATCAGACTGTGCAGCAGAAAGGGGGATGTGGTGGCATGGATGAAACACAAATCCAACAAATTCAGGTCGCACATGGCATAATTTATAAGGAGGAATTCAATGCCAGGCTGCTATTGTTCTGTCAGTGCAAGCATTCCCGTTTGCCAGATGGAACAGTCTCCCTTGTCCTCCCTTCATGCTTTCCTGACCCCCACCACAAGACAATTTGAGGAGGCGAGGGGGAGCTGGAGGAAGTCTTATTGTAACATTGTGCCAGGGAGAGTAGAGGGAAGCCCCATTGCAGCCCTCTTTAGGAAAAATTTTAATGTTTGGTGTTGCGTCGTGTTTTTAATACTCTGTTGGGAGCCGCCCAGAGTGGCTGGGGCAACCCAGTCATATGGGCGACTTACAAATAAAACTACTACTACTATTATTATTATTAGGACCCATTTCACAGAATCCTGCTGGCAAAACTATTCTGTTGAATCTGACCCTCAATAATCTCCCTAGAAAATTGTGCAAATTGTTGCTTGATTTTTTAGGGTGGGCACAGGTACAGCATGGGTTGTTGGGCTGCCCCTTGAAGACTATTCTGAAGCTTCAGGGACTGTTGTGAGGCAGTGACTCAGTAGTAAGAGCCCTGTTTGTTTGTTTGTTTGCTTGCTTGCTTGTTTGTTTGTTTTTAACTGTTCCTCATCAGACTTGGGATGAGCTTATCTTGACTTGCTTATTAAATATAAAATTAATAGTCTTCAAATTGGGGACTGGGTGAGTCTTACATCAGAATAAAATGTATTGTGACAAAGGATTTTTTCCTGCAGTTTTCCTTTATCGAAACACCTCTCTCCATGTATTCTCCATGCCAATGCATTATTTTTTTATTTGCTCCTGCAGTTCGGCCATCTCTTCCTGCTATAGCCGTGTGTACCAGAGCCTGGGCAATCTGATACGTTGGTCTGATCAGGTGATGCTGGAGGGCTTGAACTCTGAAGATAAAGAGGTGGTGAACACAGTGAAAGGGGTCATCAAGGCTGTTCTGGATGGAGTCAAGGTACAGTGCTGTCTTCTCTGCCTCTGACCATACCTCAGACCCCTTGCTCCCACCATGAGAACGGGCTGTCTCAAAACTGATGGTAGCAATACTAAGGCTGGACTCTTCTAACACACTTCTATAGATGCTTAGTTATAGCACACACCTCAAATGCATCTGCACTCATAACTTGGTCAGAAACAGTAGAATTCCCCCACCCAATAAAGCATACTTTTCTCATTTGAAATCCTGATTTGCAAGGTGGATCTGTTGTGGTTTATTATTAACTTTATCATTATTAGAGCACAGACAGCTGTGTTCTACTTAAGCCACCTCCGGACCATAAGTAATTTGCAGGAGGAATTTAAGCATGTACTGGAACATTAGGTTTGTACAGTTAAAATGGATTAAAACTCTCTGTTGCTCTGATGCAACAAATCCACTTTAAAAAGGGTTTGGGGTTTTTTGCACCTAGTAAAGTGAGGGGGAAATGCTCTAAAAAGTTTCAGTGGGTCTACACTGAATAGAACTTAGTTGGATGCTACTCATATAGTCTAACCTCCAGGTAAGCTTTGTGCAAGCAAATCAGAAATGCTCTGTCATCTGGAGGAACCCCATGTCAAGCCCTTGGTCCATCTAGCTCTGTATTGTCAACACTGATGGACAGCAGCTCTCCGGGGTTTCTCATCGGCGTCTATTCCAGCCCTACCTGGAGATGTTTGGGGTTGAATCTGGGACCTTCTGCTTGCAAAATTGGTGTCCCACTGACCTATGGCCCTTCCTCTTAATGTTAAACAGTCCTTACTGGCCATGCAGAGTTTAACTGAAATCCTCTGCATCAGTATCAGGCAGCCCACTTGATGTTTGAGCTGTGTTACTTTATTATTTGTTGACATGGAAGTAATAAGTTCCTTTGAGTTAAGTGGCAGTCATTGCGTTTAGGGTTGTTGTTTTAATTCTGTTTTGTTAACTGACCAAGTCTGCATGAAGAGATGAGCTACCTTTTAAAGAAGGATTTCATATTCTAGGAGCTTTGCTAGAATACATATTCCGCACACCTGCAAAAATGTCACAAATGCAGAAGAAACATTGCTATCCTTAAAACTTTAGTCATAAACAGCTGTCTCTTCAGACAAGTCACCGTGGCGCCTAGGCTAACATATTGAGCTCTGGGAACCTGATGCAGAAATGAAAACCACCTCCCAGTCTTCTGGCTTCTGGGGGAACCATCTTCTATGTTTGCCATCAAATTTTAGCTGTTGATAACCAGTTACATTGATTTTAAAACAAAAGCAGTACACTTCCTTAGAAGAGGCCCAGAATTTCTGAGGCAACACAGTACAGTGGTACCTCGGGTTACAGACCCTTCAGTTCACAGACTGCCAATCCAGAAATAGTACCTCAGATTAAGAACTTTACCTCAGGATGAGAACAGAAATCGTGCGGCGGCAGCGGGAGGCCCCATTAGCTAAAGTGGTGCCTCAGGTTAAGAACAGTTTCAGGTTAAGAACGGACCTCCGGAACGAATTAAGTTCTTATCCCGAGGTACCACTGTATTGTTGTTGCTATTTACAACAGCACTTATGGTGCTTTACTGAGTATAAAGACAGGTCCCTGCGCTGAAGAACTCACAATCCACAATTTCATACGGGGCAAACAGCAGAGGAAAGGGAGAGAAGTAGCACAGGGACAAGCAGGGAAAGAGTGTGATGGTTTGCTCAACGAGCACGCCTGTAGATTGTAGGCTCATTTGCAGGAGAGCACAGGAACGAAACACTGAGCTAACAGCTTCACATAAACGGTGGGATTTGAGCAAGGATTTAAAGCAAGTCAGGGGGCCAAATGTAGCCCTCCAAATCTCTCTGAACAGCTCTGCTTTTCCCCAGACCACACGCCATCGCCAAGCCTGCTTCACACATTTTAGACCAGATGTAACTTGGCCCTGGGCTGTGATAAATGCTGATTGGCTGCCTAGATAGAAGAGGGCCGTGTGCAGAAAGAGTAACTTTTGCCCAGCTGGAATGTTGTCTACTACTATACAAAGGAAAGAGCCACACCCACCCACCCCCCGACCCTTTCCCCCTGGTGCCCTTTTTGAAAGTCCAGCAAACCTCTTCCGTTCCGCTTCCGCTTTCCAGTAGCTACTTCCCTCTTTGATATATCTTGTATTCCCATGAAATTTCCATTCATATATTTCAATACACACATACATTTCAATGCAATACACCTTTGTTTGGAAGTCTTGCTTGAACCCTCCTTACTTTTTGCATCATGGTAGATAAGAATTCAGAAAAGCAACAGTCTATGCTATGATCTACAATGAACCAACTCTCGAAGCCTGCTTGGAACACAAACCCAGGCAGCCACCAGTCTGCATGGAGAGAGCTGTTTTCCATGTGTATATTACCTTGCAATTCATGTGTCACTTCTTGCTTTGTTACCCCACGCAAGCGCTGACATGGTTACGTACAGGTTTCAACATCTTGGAAACATACGTTATCCTGAAAATAAAAGTTTTTAAAGCCAGCAAGGTGCTAGCCCTCATGGACTCATCAGCATGTGGATGTGTGTCGGGGGGGGAATTAGAAGCTAGAGAGATTGAGGTTGTGGTGAAGCAGGCTTACCAGCATTAGAGGGTGTGATCCAGAGTCCCCCCACTTCTTATGAACAGCAAAGTCAGTGAAATCGAGAAGTGGCCCCTCTACAGAAAGCTGGGATTTAGAAGAGGGGCCCCAATCTGAAAAGACAGTAGCCGACTGTCCTATGTTATTACACTTCTCTAGTTCTCAGTGCTCTTTGTGGCCAGAGGGTGGAAATTGCAAGGGTGCAGATCTCAGCTCACTATTAGGTGAAATGTCAAAGAGGCCAGAGCTTTTCTAAAGTGGACAGGACTGTCTCCTGGAGTTGGCAGACTTCCGCTGCAGGAGGGGATCTTTTAAGCAGAGGCTGGGCAGGTCTTTCTTTCAGGGTTGCTGTGTTTACACCTTGCAATGTAAGCTCTTCATGGATTAGACCACTAGGGCATCTTTCCAGTACTCACATTCTTCTGTTCTATTTCTTTCTGTCCAGGGCATTGGGTGAAGGTTTTGGAAGGGGTTGGGGGCTTTGAAAAAAATCCAAAACCTTGAATCAGAATAGAAACAAGTTTTCTCTGGTGGAGAATAAAGTTGCAGTGGCCTTTGACTTGAGCCTTATTTTTGTCCTGTATTCCATTTTATGATTAGGAGCTGGTGAAGCTCACTATTGAGAAGCAAGAACACCCGTCCCCCACAAGCCCCGTTAAACCCAGCATACCTGCTTCTTCAACGGACAGGTGAGTCACAAAGAGTGTCTGATGAAGCAGTCAGAAACCAAAGCTACTCGTGGGACAGGCCTGTATCAGTTGCTTGCAGGGAACACACCCAAAAGAGAAATAGTGGAAGATGAAGGGAGGAAGCAGCAGCAAGTTCAGTGGGGTCTCTTGCTCTAGTTTGCTGCTGAATCCGTGGAACATAAGGTCACATTTTCACCATACATTTAAGGAACATTCATAGCCCTTTAACTGTTGTGACTTCCCCCTCCCAAAAAAATCCTGGGAATGGTAGGCTTTTATCTGATGTGAATCCTACTCAGAGTAGACCTACCTATGGAAATAATGCAGGCACATTAATTTCAACATGTCTGCTTTGAGTAAAACTCTGCTACAAGCTTAAAAGTTTAGCCCTCTCAGAGCTACAATTCCCAGCACCCTTAGCAAACTACAGTTCCCAGGATTCCTAAGTGGAAGCCACAGGCTTTGAATGTATGGTGTGGGTGTGATCAAATGCCCGTGTATTGTGATATCCTCTTATCCAGTAAATTAAAAGACTGTAGTGTTTAAAAAATAGTACCCTGCCTATGGGGTTAGTAGTTAATTAATGAATTGATTATATTTGGGTACATTTATATATTAGATAAATAGTTGTATGAGCAAAAGGAATATAGGGAGAGGAACTGAATTAAATTATATCAATTAATTGTTAAACATGCATGTGGGAAAAGGTGCTTTCTTAAAGGGCCAGAGTGAGTGACTGGGTCTTCCAAATACTTGTACATTCTACACAGTGCCTGGTGCCCTCTCTGGGCCCCTGATGCACAATGCCAAATGAACCATAATGCTGCAAATGCTGTATACAAAGCAAGCCATACTTTTTCCATCCTTCTCAGCCCTTCAGAGCTTCCCCTGACGGATCGTGAGATGGAGATTCTCAACAAGACAACAGGGATTGCTCAGACGGCGGAGATTTTGACGGATCCTATGGACGAAGAAGTCGCCCCTCCCAAGCCTCCCCTTCCCTGCATCCGGGTCGCTGAAAACAGGTAGAGCTGGAAGAAATGAGTTCGGGAGTTGCCTCAGTAGCCTCTTGTCACTACAGTCAGGATTGAAATAATTAACTAGTTGTCATTTAGAGGTTTTCAGACTTTAGAGAACCCTTTCCATGTCAGCTTGTCAGGCAGAGAACCAGCACTGTTCTGGGTTCATGCTTCTGTTATGTGTTGTAAGAATGGACTGTAGATCCCCAGTGGTGGCTGGTGTGGTACTTCTTGGGGTTGGTAGGGCAGAAGTAAAAGGCAGCATTTCCTGCGCTGATGACAAGAGGCTGGAAATGATCTGTCTGTCTCTGTGTATGGTCTGTATCTGTACAGTGTGTACACATCTGAGCAGGCATACATTGGCCACACTCACCACCGGTACTGGAAAACATTCTGATTTCCTAAGCAAGGTGAGATTAGATGCCTAAGTTGAGCGGGTGAAGGTGCAGGTGCATTCATTTCTGGTTTCATGGAAATGGGGGTGGAGGGCGTGGGGAAATAAAGCAAAAAAGAGTGGAAGAAGACAAAGCGAAACTCTTGTTATCTTCCTTAAGCAGCAAGCACACAAAAGCTCCTAATTTGTGGCAGAGATGGTCACAAACTTAGATGGCTTTAAATTAGGACTGGACAGATTCATGGAGGAGAGCACTATGAATGGCTACTAGACACAGTGACTTCGTTCTGCCTCCATGGCCAGATCCAGTAATGCTTCTGAATACCAAGTGCTGGAAACTGCATGAGGAGAGAAGTGTCTTGTGCTTGGATCCTGCTTATGAGCTTCCCTTAGGCATCAGGTTGGCAACTGTAAAAACAGGGTGCTAGACTGGATGGGCAATTGGCCTGATCCAGCAAGGGTCTTCTTACCTATTTTTTAGAAGTTGGGTGGGTTTGATATTTCTTATGACCCTCTACCCAGCTGTTCAGGGTTGTTTAAGAAGAACGGCAACGCCTTGCTTGTTGAAGTGTGTGATGGGGGATGCAAACAAATACTGTGTGGCTTGCTAGAATCGCGTGAGATTCTTTTCCTTTTGCAGGCTCTGTGGTCACTGGTGTGAGTTGGCTGTGCAGCTTTCTCACTGTTGAAGGGCTTTGACATCAAGACACCCTCTGGGGCAATGGGCGTGCCCCAGAAACAGAACAATTTGCAAACATACTGGCATCTAGAAAATCTTACCATTATCTGGTTGCTTGGGGTGTGTGTTTTTTTGGTCAGCCCCATTAGGAACAATTAACTCTCCCCCCCCTCATTGAATGCAGAGAAATGGTTGGTTTGGGTTTTACTACCATTTTCAAACTTCATGAGAAACTCCATCCTTTGAAGGAAATACAGTCATACCTCGTGTTAAAGTAGCTTCAGCTTAAGCGTTTTCAGGTTGCGTTCCACGGTGACCCGGAAGTAACAGAACAGGTTACTTCCAAGTTTTGCCGCTCACGCATGTGCAGATGCTCAAAATGACGTCATGCGCAGAAGCAGCAAATCGCTACCCACAGACACGGGTTGCGTTCTGCTCAGGATGTGAACGGGGCTCCAGAACGGATCCCGTTCGCATCCAGAGGTACCACTGTAGCAGCTAATGAGGGAAAGACTATAGCTCAGTGGTAGAGCATCTGCTTTACTTGCAAAAGGTCCCAGGTTCAATCTCCAGCATCTCCAGGTAGGGCTGGAAAAGATTGCCTGCCTGAAACCCTGGAGGACCTCTGCCAGTCAGTGTAGACAGTACTGAGCTAGATGGACCCAGCGGTCTATCTCATTAGAAGGAAGCCTCTTGGGTTTTCCTGTTTAAATCAGTACTTTATTCAGAACCATGAAGACTGGAATCTTACTTTGTTTTCAGGGGAAGGGCTTAGGTTCTGTCCCCAGTATCTTCAGGTAGGTCTGGGAGAGACTCCACATCTGAGAAACAACTGGTCAGTCTAGTTCCATCTTGTCTGCACTGCTCAGCAGCAGCAGCTCTCCAGAGTTTTGGGTGGAGGGTGGTGGTCTCTCTCAGCCCTACCTAGAAATGCCAGCAGGGATCAAACCTGGGACCTTCTGCATGCAAAGGAAATTCTCTGCCACTGAGCTATGGCCCTTCCCCAACCTTCTTAGAGATGGTTATTGTGGCTTTTTGATCCAGAAGTACTTGACTGGCGTTGTTGTGTTCATGTTTTTCTTTGACCCACCTTTCACAGCCCTCCTCCTGCACTGCCGCCGAAGAAACGCCAGTCAGCGCCATCTCCCACTAGAGTGGCTGTTGTGGCACCCATGAGCCGGACCACCAGTGGGTCCAGTTTGCCAATTGGAATAAATAGGCAGGTAAGTCGGAAGTTGCCTTGTGCTGGTTCAGACTGTTGGCCCATCTAGTTTTCTGCTCTGAGTAGCAGACCCAATTTAATTGCTGGTGGTGGGACATGAAAGTGCAGAGTACCAGTGGGCACTGCATGATGTTGGTCCCTATTTTGTCACTGACCAGGGCAAGGAAGTTGAAAGGCTTGGCCTGGCCCAGCACAGTGATGGGGGCACATGTTGCCCCCTCTCCCCACTCATCATTAAAAGGAGGGGTGCCATGTTGACTCTGTATGTCTGGGTCTGTGTTTGGTATAGACTACCTTTGCCTCTATGTTTGTGTGTGTGTGTGTGTGTGTGTGTGTGTGTGTGTAGCTTTTTAGGGGGGTGGGGAGGGAAGTGAGACAGTTTTATTGCAAAGGTTGAGAAACCTAGTTTCTTAAGTAGGTAAACATGGAGGGGGTTATATACTTTACATAAAGCTGGAAACAGCTGGTGCTCTCCCCATGTGTGTTGGAGGTCTTTTGGCTCCACCCCTGCCAAATCACCCTCCTGCCCCCACCCCCACAACTGGGAGAACTGTGTACAGCACATTGAACTCCTTGGAGGAAAGGCGGAATATAAACGAAATACTGTATTTTTCGCTCTATGAGACGCACCAGACCACAAGACGCACCTAGTTTTTGGAGGAGGAAAACAAGAAAAAAAATATTCTGAATCTCAGAAACCAGAACAGCAAGAGGTGAATGCAGCGATCCCTCTTGCTGTTCTGGCTTCTGGGATAGCTGCGCAGCCTGCATTCGCTCCATGAGACGTGCACACATTTCACCTTACTTTTTAAGAGGGAAAAAGTGAATCTTATAGAGCAAAAAATACTGTAAATAAATAAAACTAAATTCCCGTAATGCAACTCCCAAACATTCCAAGACAACAAAACCTTAGCTTTTCAAAACCTGAAAGCATTTTATTGATGTTTTCACATTTTATCATGCCTTTGTTGTGCACCGCTTTGTTATTTATTTTTAATGAAAGTGTGGCTTGTAAATATTTAAATAAAATAAATACCTTGAATAAATGAAACAAACATAACTCCCCTCCTCTTCTTCTTCTGTGCCTCCAGGATTTTGATGCAGACTGTTACGCACAGCGGAGGCTGTCAGGAGGCAGCCAGTCCTATGGCGGGGAATCCCCCCGCCTCTCGCCATACAACAGCATGGGCAAGCTCAGCAAATCCGATGAGCAGCTCTCCTCGCTGGACTGTGACAGCGGGCAGTGCTCCCGCAACACAAGCTGTGAAACGCTAGGTAGGGAGTGGGTGTTCTTGCCAGAGGACCTGGAGAGGGGAAAGGGGACAGGGTGCATGCACCCTGCAGCTTGGGTTTTGAGGGCCTGGTGTTTAGAAATGCCTCTGTAGCATCTAAGCTGATGGTGATTGATTAGTGGCTCCTTTTCACAAATGTGAACTCAAAGCAACTTACAGAAACAAATGTTTGGAGACAACCTAGAATGATAAAGTATATGTTATGTTTTATTCTACTCAACCTACCCTGCTAAAAAAGAAAGAGAGCAGAAAACTAAGGGCCAGAAGACTGGGTGAATAAAAAATGTTTTTGCCTGGCAAGTAAGACCAGATAGTGACAGCTGCTAGTGCAGCCTTGCTGGGAAGGGACTGTTCTGCAAACAGGAAGCCACCACTGAGAAGGCCCTTTTCTGGTGTTGCTTTTTGTGTGCAGTTTAAAGAAAAGGCAAATAAGAGGGAGATGGTGTGGAGAAACTGGATTGAGAGAGGATTATCCATTGAAGCTGAATGCTCAGGACAGAGTGGTTTAACAGCCACTCCCTCTTCACAGGGATCTCTGGGAAATAGTAGTTGTGTGAAGGAAATAGGGTTCCCTTAACAACTCTCAGCATCCTTACCAAGCCACAGCTTCCAGAATTACTTGGGGGAAGCCATGGCCGCTTAAAGTGGTGTCATAGTACTTGAAATATATGGTGTTGATGTGGCCTTAGTTGGCTCTGCCTGTCATTGTGTGTGGAGCCACTTACTGTTGGCCTCCCTGACTTCCTGCGAGTGGCAGACCCTGGGGTCTCAATGATCAGCAGTGCCCTTTGTGATGCCAAAATTCGGCACCTCCTCCTCCCCACCTCTTGCCTTCCATGCTGCATAGTAGTTGTGGTGCCCCTGAGGCTCCACGCTCAGTGTGACGGAACTTGCTGTGCTCCCTTAAATCCACCTCTGCTTCTGCCCCACTAGTCCCAAGGGGCGCCACCCACTGCTAGTCTGTCCTGATGTGTATCAGCACCCTTCTGACCTAGCAGTTGGGGCTCACTGTTGCTCAGTCTCCTGATGGTTGCCTCTCTTCTATTCTCCACAGATCATTATGATCCAGACTACGAGTTCCTGCAGCAGGACCTCTCGAATGCCGACCAGTTACCTCAGCAGGGGCCCACCGCCCTCAGCCCTTTGCCAGAGTCTCTGGGGGAGGCCGGCTCCCCATTTTACGGACGCACTTTCCAGCTGCCAGTGGCGGCCGCTTTGGCTGCTGAGGTCCCTCCGGCTCTCCCAGAGAAGAAGAGGAGGGGGACAGTCAACCCTACTTTTGATACTTCCGGCTGCCGTGTCTTGTTTGAGAGGCACCCTTCGCAGTATGACAACATTTCAGAGGACGATCTGCACAACCCCACCCTGCTCCCCCCTATGACCATCACGCCTTTTGCTACCGTGCTGCCCTTCCAGCCAGGGAACGCCCCAGCCCCCGTTGAATTCCTCACTGACTTTCTCATTCCGGACTCCACTAGTGACTCTGAGAAACCGCCACCTCTGCCAGAGAAGAAAAACAAACACAGTAAGTGCAAAATTGACTCAGTTTCTCGTGGCTCATGTGCCCATTGCAGCTCAGGAAAGGGCTCCATATTAGCAGAGTCACTTAAAATAATGCAGATTGAGTCTAGAGCAAAAAGGCCTGATAATACTTCCCTGTGCAAACCAGAAAAAACTGTGTATAGTTTGAGGAGAAAGGAACAGAGAGGTTTTGTCTTTTTTGGTTCATGTACATAGCAGGAAGACAAACATCCAAATATATGGAGGAAAACTCCCTTGGAACCACATAGCCAATCATACCAACTAAATTATCCCTGCTGTTGTACTTCCAACATTCCACAGTGGTAGAGCATATGGTTACATGTAGGAACTCTAGGGTGAATCCCTGCCATCTCCAGGAACGGCTGGGAAAGACTTCTGCCTGAAACCCTAGAGAGGCTCTGCCAGTCAGTGCAGACAGTAATGACCCAGATCACAGGCAAGGTGATTATGGCCCTCTGGATATTGCTGGACTACATCTCTCATCATCCCTGACTATATCTGGAGTCTGGAAGTTTTCTCTCAGTTCATTTTTCCAATTTTCAGTTCTCCACATTTCCACATCACTTTGCATTTTAAAAAAAGTCACTGGGATGACTTCTCAGCATTCAGGTGTGCATTTCTTTCTCTCAACTCACACATTGTTGTATTTAATTTTCTCTAATGCACATATTTGTTTAAGCCCTTTCCCCATATAGAACACATTTTTGTTCATTATTTTCACTATACACTTCGATACACTTTTTTTTGGTACACATTTTGGGGGGATGGGGAATGTACAAAATCTGGAGGTGTTAATCTAGCAAAATGGCTACATTTGGATTCACTTACTATTTCAGGAAATGCAAATGAGCCAGTTCGGTATAGTGGTTAAGAGCGGTAGACTCGTAATCTGGTGAACCGGGTTCGATTCCGGTTCACGTGCAGCTGCTGGGTGACCTTGGGCTAGTCACACTTCTCTGAAGTCTCTCAGCCTCACTCACCTCACAGAGTGTTTGTTGTGGGGGAGGAAGGGAAAGGAGATTGTTAGCCGCTTTGAGACTCCTTAAAGGTAAAGGTAAAGGGACCCCTGACCATTAGGTCCAGTCGTGGCCGACTCTGGGGTTGCGGCGCTCATCTTGCTTTATTGGCCGAGGGAGCCGGCGTACAGCTTCCGGTTCATGTGGCCAGTATGACTAAGCCACTTCTGGCGAACCAGAGCAACACACAGAAACGCCATTTACTTTCCCACTGGAGCGGTGCCTATTTATCTATTTGCACTTTGATGTGCTTTTGAACTGCTAGGTTGGCAGGAGCAGGGACTGAACAATAGGAGCTCACCCCGTCGCAGGGATTCGAACTGCCGACCTTCTGATCGGCAAGTCCTAGGCTCTGTGGTTTAACCCACAGCACCACCCGCGTCCCCTTGAGACTCCTTAGGGTAGTGATAAAGCGGGATATCAAATCCAAACTCTTCTTCTTCTTCTTCATTCTTTGCTATGATGTAACCAGGCCAATTTCCCACATCCCCTCCAAATGGCAAATCCCTGGATTCCTCAAGGCAAGCCATGCTCCCCCCCCCATACAGAACAGCAGTTGGGAACCTCCAGCCCATCATCCACCAGTATCTTGTTGTAAGTGGCCTACTTTGCCTGTGAGGCTATCTGCCCCTGCAAACCATGCCAACCTGGTCAAGACCCAGCATCAGGTGTTGGGCTTGCTGATGCCACTGATCAAATCCCTTTGCCTTTGCCTACATAGCTTCATTTCCAAACCACACAAGCAGATGGAAATGCTTCCCCTGACCTCATTGTGATGTCAGGCGATTGACAGGTGCACAGCTGCCATATTGGCCTTCGAAGGGTGAGGGTTGGCGGATGTAAGGATCCTTTTCCTCCGCTACAGGATGAGCAAAATCTCATTGGTGGTCATGGCTTCCACACAGCTGAAATGGCAAAGATAGCTTGGATTGGTTCTATACCTTGATCCATTGATGCAGCCAGTGGTGCTGGGGAAGGGAAGGTTCCCCAGAAGCCTCCCAGGTGGGTAAACCACTCACACCCTTCTGTGTCTTTTCTGTTCCAGTGATGGCCTATATGCAGTTTGTGGAGGACTACTCAGAACCGCAGCCTTCTATGTTCTACCAGACACCGCAGAATGAACACATCTACCAACAGAAGAACAAGCACCTGATGGAGGTTTATGGGTTCAACGACTCCTTCAGCAGTGCTGACTCTGGGCAGGATCTTGCTCCACCTCCTGCCCTCCCACCAAAACAGCGGCAGTTGGTGAGTGCTCCTTTCCTCCTCTTCCTGACCCACCAGATGTGATGCATTTCAGATTTGTTTTATCCACCTTGCCGAGGAGACAGGCCCCGTTACTTGTAGTTCTTCTCTCCCACCAAATGTTTATAGATGATTTTGTTTTTATTTCACTTAACTGGGTACTTTATAGGGCCTTGACCATACGACCCAAAAGCCACCAGGGTGAAGGCATTGGATTCGAACATCGGAAGAGCCTGGCTGCTGGATCAGGCCAAAGGAGGCTTTGGATCTGGTTCTCACCATGGTCACCTAGATGCTCACAAGTGGGACCTGTGTGCAACGGTGCTCTCCAGTTGTTCCTCATCAACTGGGCATGGAGGTTGTGCTATCACCGTAGACCTCCAGGGTAGGGGCCAATCTAGTCAAGCATTCTGCTCTCACATTGGCAAACCAGGTGCCCCAATGGAAAGCCTGTGAGCAGGACTTGAGTGCAATAGCTCTCTTCCTGCTTCCAAATCTGGCATTCAGAGGCATATTGTCTCAGACACAAGAAGAGCCCTGCTGGATCAGGCCAAGGACCCAGGACCCAGCTAGTTCAGCATCCTGTCCTCACAGTGGCCAACCAGATACCCATTATGGGAATTCCATAATAGTTAAATAGCAGAAACTCTCAAAAATGGTGACACTCTTTGGGGGGGTTAGTTCTTATGGGACAATCTCCCTTTTTTGGTGTTTTCTAATTTAAAGTCGTAGCAGACTTTTTGTCTGCAGAGAGAGCCCAGCTTTACAGTTAACATGGCAAATCAAACATAGGCAGCCGGTTCTGCATTTTAGATGTTTCCTCATAAACTTGCACTGCAAGACAATGAAATGAAGCAAAGATCCTGTTGCAGATATTCCCTTCTTTTCTATAATTTCGTCTATTTCCTTTAGCAATGTAGAAGAATAAGAAGCTATGCAGGTCTCAAAAGATCCTGCCCCTGTCAGCTGTTTGATCTAGGAGTTTGCAGGGCCTGGCTTGAGGCCATTCTTTCCCCCCTTTCTTCCCTCCTCTTCCTTTCTTCCTCTTTCTTCCTCTTCTTCTCTCATTCTCTCTTCCTCCAGCAGGCCTCTTTTGCTGCCTCCTCCTCCTTCTCCTCTGTCTCCTACTGTGTCCAGCCACCTAAAGTGCCCATCGCCACCGAGGACATCGGCACGGCTCAGGGCCTCACTATGTCCATCTCTAATTCCTTCCTCCACCAGCATAGCACCCTTCCTGTGCACTCGGTGAGTTACTAACTTTGGACTTCTTGTCTTGTCTTGCTGACTCCTGCTGTCTCTTTGGTGGGGGGTGGCGGCTGTGATTTATTGCCCCAGATGGTGGTGGGGTGTGTGTTGTGGGGGAGGGGCAATGTGTTTGTGACTCTTTGGGTGCCAAATATACCGGCCATAACTGCACCATACATTTAAAGCAGTAACAAGCCACCAGAGGCATAGTGTTGCAGGGGATCGGGAGGGGTCAGAGAACAATTGCTATTTCCACAGCAAGAATCCCTGTCTCCAGCATCCTGATTGGCGTGAAAGAGGAGCTTTTCAGCTACTGAGAAGTCTTCTCACCCTTTGTGCTGATTGGAGCTGGTTGGAGCCAATCAGAGTGAAAGGAGATGAGCCAGCCACTGAGGATTGACTCCTCAGGGAAACTCTGGAGAAGAACAACTTCTGGAGAAGTTGTTAAGCAAACTCTGGAGAAGTTGTTATGCATGCACCAAAGCTAAGCACTTAGGAACACTTACAAGAGGCTTCAGCTGTGAGGGGGCATGGCTATGGCTATCGTGAAGGGACCCTGCACTTCTGAATTTGCCACTGCACTACTTTGTACCACTTTAAACAGTCATGGCTTCATCCACAGAATCCTAGGAACTGTAACTTGTTAAAGGTGTTGGGAGTTATTAGGAGACCCCTTACTTTCCTCATGAAGCTACAATTCCCAAAGTTCCCTGGGACAAGGAATTGATTGTTAAACCACTGTACCATACAGCATTCCTAACGCTCATCCAATTAGTGGGACAAGTCCTACCACACCCCTCTCAAAGGTGAGCATCACAGTAGAGGCTTGCTTCACCACCAAGGGTCTGAGTAATAAAAACTGTCTAACCTGAGGCCTGAAAGCTCCCTAGCAAGAGCATTCCACAAACTGGGCGGGTAAGGGCAGGCGCCACTGAAAAGGGCTTGTTCTCATGGGGTCACTCCATACCGGCCTCAGTCAAAGCACACAGAGAAAAGCCTCTGATGAAGACCACAATGTCTGGGCTGGTCCTTCAGGTAAGCTCCACACCTTGCATCCAGCAGGGATATATGGGAGGAAGGGAAGAGGTGGCTAGTAGCTGACAGGAGTGGGGACATTTGCCAGGAAGTCCCATGATGAGAAACACCCTTAGCCAATGGGGAGATATGCTGGGAGTTGTAGTCCAACAACATCTAGGGATCCAAGGTTGAATGGTACTTACCTAACCTATTCTGAACGTCATCTCTCCACGTCCTCTGCAGGGGCCTATTCTAGCTCTGCTGCTTGCAAGCCTTGAAATTAGATTTGACTCTTAGGCTTTCTGCATCCAGAACCACATGCTGTATTGCCCACCCATCCATTGCCTTTGAAAATCAACTGTGTAATAAATGAGGGTGCATAGAGGATCTTTCCTAGTTCCATCCCAGTAGCTCCTTCTGCGCCATTTTGTTTCCTTCCCTGGTGATGTTCAGTTGATTTTTGGAATATTTTGGAGTATACTTTCTTCCTTCTCTATCAGGACTAGAATCTTTCAGCCTCCCCCAACTCTCTGCAGCTGTTTGCATAAGCCCCAACCTGCACAAGCAGTGGTCAGGGATGATGAGAATTGTAGTTCATTTGCTTTCCCTTAACCTGGTATCCTCCAGGCATGGTTAGACTACAGCTCCCATCAGCCCCAGCTAATGTAACCAATGGTCAGCGGTGATGGGAGTTGGAGTCCCGACAACTTCTGGAGGTACCATGATGAGGGAGGTTGCTCTGTGGCAGCAGTGGAATTCAGCCACTGAAAATGAGTGTCACTTTTGCTGGCTCTCTGAAATAAGGCCTCATCTTCACTATGCATTTAAAGCAGTAGTGTTCTTGTGAAGAAGGCAGGGTAGAGAAAAGTTCCAGGAGCTGGTTTTACATAGGGATGTAAAAGAAATGCATTTTTGTTTGTTTTAATAAGAAAATACCTAATTTCCACTTCTCCAGATTTTGCAATGCAGTTATCTAGTAAAACAATACATACAAAAATGCTGTATATTAGGAGAAATTGCTTGCAAAAACATGTTTATTAGACAAAAACTGCATACAAAAAATATAGTCATTAGAAATTTGCATTAAAATATTGATGAATTTTCTTGAGGAGAACTGATCTTAAGACTTGAAAAATGAAGAATGTAGAAAACCAATATGATAGATTTTGTTTATTTAGTAGAGGGCAGTCTCCTTACCCATTCTGCTTGTGAGAACAAAAAAATAAATAAAAATGCCAGCCCCAGCTCCTTAGGTTGGTAGTGAAATGGAACTATTACCCCGCAGGTGGGTGAGCAGTGCCTTAAGATCACCCTTTCCCCCTTAGCAAAAACGGGATTGAAGCTGAGAAAGAGAGTGATTTTCTTGGGAAGTTAGATGACATTGTGTCAGAGCCAAATGTCACCCTGCACTTTCCTGTGTGTTTTCCTGTCACTTATAGTGCCATTTATTTGTTTTAATCTTTTGGCAAACTAGGCTTATGGCCCAAGATCCTCCCAATCAGCTATAATTCTGCAACCTTTGGCAGTATGAATCATGCCCCAAAGTAACAACTGTTGGTCTTCATTCAGCTAGCTTTCTATTTAAAACAAAAACAAACACACAATCTCTTTCTCTGACCCTAGGCTGATTTTGGCTGACCATTTCATCTTTATTATTTAAAAGCCCTTGTCTTCCAAAGCTTCTGTTTTGTATTGCTTCAGTTCTGCTTTCCCACTGGAGAATTGCTCACTTGACAGAGGAGCCCTTGCTGGGGGGTTTCCAGGCCACAGTCAGCTGTTGACTTTAACCCATCTGACCCTGCAGGAGGCAGAGGAGGGGGAGAACCCACAGGCGCCGGACAGCTTCCAAGTTTAAATCCTCAGCTGCGATTTGTTAAGCTTCTAGCAATTCTGTGGACTGGATGGTCCCTCTTCCTGGCTATTGGATCCTTCAAAGAAAGAAAGAAGTGTGGGCTAAGGGGTGGAAGCACCAGTGTTTTCTGGAGAGGTTTGCTTTGCTTTGGCTTATCAGTGAGGAGGATATCCAGGTAGACAAAAGACCTAAAGTCTTCTCAGCCACGCCCTCCGGCACATATAGACACACGCATATTGTTAAATACTTGCTTCATAATTGGCACTGGTCCCAGCATGACTGCATAGTTAAGATTCCACTGCCTGATTCCAGACATGCTGATCTGCTCCAAGGAGGGGCGGGGACAGTCCCTCGAGAAATCATAACAGTAGCCTCCTTCAAGAAATAAAATAAAAAATTGTACCCAGGCAATGCTCTGTGTGTGTGTGTGTGTGTGTGTGTGTGTGCGCGCGCGCGCATGCGCTTCTGCAAGCTCAGTAAATTTTGCAACCATATTTGCATAAATTCTGCAACAAGTCTGCATTTAGCTCTGTTCGGCAGCATTGTTCTGAGTTTGCCAGGTGAGGAGGAGGGGCACCCCATTAGGCAGAGGAGCAAAGCTCCCACCTACCCCCAGACCACTAGGAATTGTATTTGCACACACCCACTAGAAACATTTCTGTTTAAACCCAAATGTTAGAAAACTGATGCAAGTTTTAATCTGTTTTTAGTCTATTCTTAGTTTGACTTTTCAAAAGTCTTAAATTATTGTTATTTTTCTTATTGATAATTTTATTGTTTCATCTTTTTTTGGAAAATTACTTTGAGGGTTGTTGGCGGTTTTTTTACAATCCAGCATTGTATGCATTTTATTAGGTGGGTGGGTGGATGGATGGATGGCCGTCATTGAGATTTCAGCAGACATTGCCCGTATATTTTCCAGTATCTGTTGACAGGCATAAGAACTAGAAACTTTTTTAGAAAGGAAAGAAAGAAAGAAAGACAGTTAAGTCTGGCCAGATTGTACCCTTTGCGGCTCTTCAGTCCTGAATTGATATTTCTAACTTATTTCCTTTTATTCTTGTGTGATGATGCTGGTTCTATTATCAGTTCCATCTTTCATTCCTGGTTGCTTGGGACCTGCTAAAACAGAAGGGACAAAGATGGACAGCAGTAGCTCTCCAGGGTCTAAGGCAGGGGATGTCCCCAGACCGAGCTTGAGTTGCCATCAAGGGTTGAACCTAAGGTCTCCCTCACGCAAGCGCTGGATTATGCAGAAACCCAATAAGTTGCTTTGTACCAAGTCAAACCTTTGGTCCATCTAGCTCAGTATGACCTACCCTGACTGGCAGCAGCTTTTCAGGGTTTCAGGCAGGGGACCTTCCCAGCTATACCTGGAGATGCCACTGGGCATTGAACATGGGACCTTCTGCATGCAGAATAGGTGCTTCGTCACTGAATTACTATCCTTCATCTAAATGTAATGTAAGACTATAGTCTTCATGATTCAGAATAGAAGATGCTGGGGATAGAGGCTGTGTCCTTTGGCATGCAGAGCCAGTGCTCTTAACTACTGAGCTTTCCACTAAAACAGAGAGTAAGAGAGCATGCGTGTGCAGTGAAATAACTAGATCCTGAACAGGACGCCCTCCAACCTACAACTTCCACAAATCTCTCCCCAGTAGGCTGAGCTGATCACGCCAAAGGTATCAGGCAGCCTGGGCCAGCAGAATGGGATTTGCTGAGCTAGGGTGATGTCATGAGCCAGGAGTCTTAACTGGGGATTTAATGTTTTCGGGCCAGGCAGGCACGAGAGACTCTCCAAACTGCTGTCCGTGACCCAGAATCAATATGGAGATTAGGGCTGTCGGGGTTACTGAGGCAGCACCAAAGGCTGATGGTGCAGGACCCCTCCACCCACCCCCTGCACACAACATTCCCACTGGCTCTGCTCATCTGGAACAAAGCAGGGAGGGAGGGGCAAGAAGAGCCTCATCTGGAAACCAGTATCTTCCTCTTATGCCTCTCCTTCCCCCCTCCATACACCTTTAGTTTCAGCCACCCAGATTACCCCCCTGCCGCCCCCCCCCCCCGCTTACCCTCTTCTCAATTCTTTATGCATGGAAAATCCAGTCAAGTCCCAAAGACAGGAGATGGGAGACGGTCTTGGGCAGGCTGCGCTCGATTCGGGAAAGGGGAAAACTGCTCCATCAGTAGACGGTCGGGAGGTAAAGTGTGAGCCGCCGGCTTCTCTGTCTTGGGTGGGACCTTTTTTTAGCCTTCTAGTAGCAGGGCAGGCTGCATGTGGGTTTCTGTCCAGACAGTGGGCAGAAAAAGAACAATGGATCAAGGAAGATAGCAAGGGGTGGCTGCCAGCAATTTATTTATTGATTGCATTTCATATAGCACTTTTTCCTCCAAGGAGCTCAAGATTTTTTTCTTTATTTCCTAACACTTATGTAGATTATCTGTAAAAGCAGCTATTTAAAGCATTCAGAGATGGTCCCATGGTTCTGCCCCCTCCCTGCTTAACCTCACAACTACCCTGTGAGGTAAATTAGGCTGAGCGACAGTGACTAGCCCAGGGAGTTTCATGGCCGAGTGAGGATTTGAACTCTGGGCTCCCAGGTCCTGGTTCAACACTCTAACCATTATACTGCACTGGCTGCCCAGTTGCAATTAGATGTACTTAGACATTGGGAGTGAGGACTTGGGGATAAAGCTAGAACTAGCTATTTTACAAGACCTGTACAGTGTTTGCTTTTCCTTTGCAAGTAATCAGTCTCTTGCATGTTGCAGCAGCTACTCTATGGAACTCCCTACCTGTTGGTGTCAGATAGGAGCCTTCCCTGTTTCCTGTTCCTGCTAAAAACTTCTTTTGCTTAGGCCAACCTATTTAGGCACATCATTTTATTATGTACGTGTGTGTGTCTGTGTGTAACTGTTGGTTTTGCCTATTTTCTGGTAATCCTTTTATATCTACTGGTTTTTAAATAGTCTCTTTTTATTGCTAGTTTTTAATAAATATATTATACCATAGTTATGTAAAGCTTTTTAGAGATTTTTACATTATTGTTGTTGTCGTCATCATTATCATTATGTGGTACATACATTTTGCTAACTGAATGAATGAATGAAAGAAAAGTTGGGTTTTGAGGGAGAGATTTGAAGTGGAGAGAGCAAAATAACATGTAGGAAGTTTTGGGGTGGAGTTGCAGGCATAAGGGGCAATGGCGGAGGGTGGGGTTTAAGGTAATAAATTACACTGTTCCTGATTTGGGGTGTGAGTCATGTGCCAGCAAGTTTTGGTTGTACTTAGATTTGCGGAAGCTGACCCCCTTCTACAAAAGATCAGACTTTTGTGATAAGGAAAGTGAAGGGGAAATGCACCGAAAAGTGTGGGGCAACCCAGTGTCATCTTTCCTCCCTGTAAACGAATTAGAATGAACACTCACTAAATAGCCAATGAAGCCTAATTTCCTTAGCAAATCAGGATGAGTGCTCAATGGACAGGTTGTCTGTTAGCAACCTGCTTTAACTCGTAGCCCCATGAAGTCTTGCAAATGCTGGTTTTACACCTGGGGCAACTTGTTTGAATACTTTTTTTAAAGTGTGAAATTGGATCACTGTTTGTGTGTCCACCAAAATGCAGATTAGCTCTTTGTGCAAATATTGTTTTATTTTGCCCTGACATTTCACAGCTCAAGAAACTCCTGTGCCAAGTGTGCTAAGAGCCCAGCCCAACAACAATTCATTTATTGCATTCATATGTCACCTTCCTTTCTCCAAGGAGATCAAAGTGGCATGTGTGGTTCTCCCACCCACTTATTGAATCCCCATAACAACTCTATGAGGTAGGTTAGGCTGAGAGGGGTAGTGACAGGGCCCAAAGTCACCCAATGAGCTTCATGGCCAAGCAGAGATCTGAACAGTGGTCTTTCAGGCCATAGTATGACACTCTAGCCACCATACAACACTGTCAGCACCTCTCTCCTTTTTTCCCCAGTGGCAAGCACAGTTGGGAAGGCCCAGTGGTCTCTGGGACTGATCTGGTATGGCTCATTTGCCTCTTTCAAAACCCTGACACTTTCTTGAGGTCTTGTTCTGAGGTGTGCATTGTAAAACCAATTACTCCTTAACCCAAGAGAGATTAGCACACACTCTCTCTCTCACTGTGTGCATGTGTGTGTGTGTGCACGCGCGCACTGATCTTTAGAGCTGTGAAGGGAGGGAGATAGAGGGATGATCCTGTGGGCTGATTGAGGCTGATGGGAGTTTTAGTTCAAAACATCTGGAGAGTGCCTGGTTGACAGAGACATGTCTCAGCTCTTTTAATTCCACAACCTTCATAAATTATACAAATAGAGCAAATGCCATATCATCTGCTCTCCATTGTTTTTAGTAAGTTTGCATAATTTCTGCTTGTTTGACAATTCAGCCGGAGTGGCTAGAGGCTAAGCTTGGCACTGAAGCCCCCCTAGATCTTACCCAGCAGTCCCCCTTCTGGTATCTTTGCATCAATAAGGATTAGAGCCTTCTTTTGTTTTTAACAAATCCTTAAAACTTTGAATGTACCATTCTAGTGGGAGTTTGTCCTCTTAGGGCAACAGCAGAGGCATGAATTGCTGTACTCTTTTTGATGCCTGCTAAAAACGTTGTTGTTTAGGCAAGCCTATCAATACATTTTCATAGATGCCGTTCCAAGCTTATTCTGTTTTTATGTAATATCAGAATTGCCCCCAGCCAGCATCAGGCTCTTATCAAGAAGCAGATCCTAGCACCCACTATGGACACATGTCGAAAAGAAGGCGATGCCCGGGATTTCATGTGGGTGCAGCCAAGTGTTGTGTGTGCCATGTGCAAAGGAAATAGTTACTTCTGTACCAAGGAAAGCAGGTTTCTATGAATTCTGTAACTCATGCAAAGCAATTTTCCAAATTCTGACTCTGCTATTTAGGGCTAAATTTACTTGGTGGGACTCTGGAGCCCTGCGGCCTAACAACTGCAAACCCTAGCTGCAGATGCTGAATTTCCTCTGGGCATTGTCCTTGCATGTTCCAGCTTATTTTTGAAGCCATATGGACTAGCACCTTTAAAAAAAGAAAACATACTGCACACTACCAGAGACCTGTGCATTCTGTGATTCCACGACAGTCCAGAAAAAGCAGACAAAGTGGTCTTAGATACAGGGAGTTCAGCTTCATGAAAATCTCTTTTAAAAATTCTTATTATACTGAAAGTTACTAACCCGTGTGGTTGCAAAATTAATGGCAAGCTTGTAAGTGTATGGGCAGTGCCTGTTGACACATCAGAGTCCAGGTGGTTTACTGGACAACAGTATCAATGGTCAAGAGTAAATGCTTCCTCTGTAGCTAAGTACTGTTCAGTAACAACTCCTCTTGTTCACCGTAGATGACTGGGAATTTTATGCAGGCAAGAGAGCAGGCTGGTGGAAGAATGACAGATCTTTCCATTCCTCATCAACTAGTCCACTTGGTTTTGTGCTGGCTCCAGATGAAGGGAATTTTCCTCTCACCTCTGTCTCTCCTCCACCAGTCTGCTAGATAGAAGGCATTTAAAGAAGCAATTAGTAGTCTGCTAAGAGGTTGATATCATAAATTTTCATGCTGGCTGGAAAAGAAGAGGACCTCCCCCTCTTCTGCAGCCATCATGAGAACACAACCTAGTAAAAAAGAACAAGAAGGAGTGAGCAAACTAGTTACTTTTTTGAGTTTTTTACAAGTCTGGCTCACTGACTTGTGAAATCTAGAGTGCTTTTGTTTTGTTTTGGTTTGGTTTTTGTTTTGTTTTTAAAAAGCAAAATAGATTGTGCAGAATAGGAGAGGAATATGTAGATATTCTCGATTTGCATCATGATATGTGGACTGCAGAATGCCACTTCCTGTGGTACGGAATGTTTCATTTATTTGTTAGTGCACATAGTCCCAGCTATGCCCTCCAGTTCATTTTTTTGGGGGGCATGGCAGGAACATTAAAAGAATAGAGAAGGGAGGAAGGAGGCTGATGCGTTGGTGTCGCCTTGGCCGTGGACCGCTTTGCCTAGAGCTGACGTTGTGACTTTGCCTAGAGCTGTTGTTGATCTAATTTCTTTTCTCTTTTCTCTGTCTCTCTTCCTCTCCTTTCCCCCTGCTCCCCAAATCCCTCCCCATTGGCTTGGCCCTTTTACTTCTCCACCACTGTTGCTGTCTTCTCCCCACCCACTGCAGTACAAATCGGTGTTCAGGTCTTTCTCCCAAGACTTTGTGCCTCGCAGCCAAGTTTCCATCCCTCCTTTTCTCTCATCTGCCTCCACCGCCTCCTCCCTGCCTCTGTGCTTCCCACCTGCACACCAGTCTCCGAACTCTGACCTGGCAGCAGGGTCTGCCGCAGCCGGCCAGCCTCTCGGCCTTGCAGATGGCGGGGTTACCTCTTCCTCTCAGGAGAGCAGCTTTAGTGGGACTGCTTCTGTCTGCCTTCCTTCTGAAACCTCTTTCACTGATTCTCTCCAGACATCTTCGGTGAGAACTCCTTGGCCGTTCGAGGCAACCTCTCTGTTGTAGGCTGCTTAGGTTGCCTTGTGCACTGTGTTGATCATGATGGGGGGGTGTTGCGTGTTAGATGGCTGGAAAGAGAGCAAGGTGGGCATGCCTGAAATCAGCCTTGCAAGCTTAATCTGCAAAAGCTGCCAGCCAGCTCACCAGCACTTTGGCCACACCCATCTAGTAGCAGCAATGGTTGGTGCTCATTGAGACTGGTGGGGTGGAGGTAAGGAGCACAACCTGCAGGAGAGGCCACCGCCCCAAGTGATCCTGATTATTTTAATTTTGAGAGTCTGGTGGCTCTTCCCTCATGCAGGTTGTCTTCCCTGCTCCCCTCTCTACGAATATTCAGCTGCATGCCAAATTTGGAAACCAAGAGACTAATCGCTAAAACCGTTTACCTTGATGTGGGGGGTAGGATGCATAGAATATTCTAAGGCACAAAAGGAGTCATTCCCAATCTGCATGTCATGAGAGGCTCTGTAGGTCCAGAGCACCTACCCATAAAAGACCCACTCATCTCACTTCTGTATGAGTTGTTCTTCTGTTTGCCTCCTTCCAGTGAAGCAGTACATCCCAATCAGTGCCGCAGTTAGGTAATTTTAGAGTGGTCTTAGGGAGGCTCACCTCTTTAGATGGCAGTATTGTGCATTAGGTCACTTGCTGCAGGCTAGAGTAATCTAACACCGGTGCTTTTTTGAGGGGGGACGTCCTGCTCAGTCTGCTGATTGGAACCCTGGGCATCTTCCCCAAAGTCATAAGGACCAAGACCAGTAATGCATTTTGGAACACTGTGATGGCAATGGGGGGACACTTCCCTGAACGCGGGGAGAGTCTTGCCCTTACACATTCTAAAAGTGAACCTTTTCAGGTGACAGTGTGAAGTCTCCCTCCGAATATAATTCAGAAGGAACGTTCATCTCTGCCATCCGAAGCTGGTATCTGCTTGTGTCAGCCCTCCACACAGATTAGTCACTTGGTTTTCAAGAGACCCATTTCCCAGCTGCGATGCTCCTCACGCCTTGTATGCACACTCATTAATGCATCCTGAAATATATATATATTTTGGGGGGGTCAGCTTTTAAGAGGTGGGAAATTGCTCCGTTGGAAAGACCCTGAAACTGAATGAATGCCGTAAATTCTCTCCGCCTGCCACCTTTAAGTTTTTTTGGGGGAGGGTCTCAGCCCTGTGAGCCCAGACTGCTCGCTTTGCTGAATGGACTGTGCTCAGCCCACAAAGCTCACCCACCCACCAAGCCAGTCACCCACTTTCTTCCATCCTGTCTCCTGTAGAGTGAAAACGCCAGTGAGGAGGCAGGGGAGGGTGAATACGTCAATCTGTATTCCTCCAGTCAGAGCAACGGGGAACTCCCTCACTCTGAAGGAGTAAGTAAAACTGCGGTTGGGGGAGACCTTTTTGCCAATATGTCTGGTGGGGCCTGCATGCTGGCTGGGCTGCTGTCGGAGAGGGGAGTGGCGCTTCTCGCAAAGCCTTTCTCCAGCCATGCGGTGCCTTGGGTTACTCCCAAGTAGGCCTGTCTGTTGGTGTGTGGGCTGCTCAGTGCTATTTGCTGGTGTTGCGCATGGCTCTTAGGGATTTGGGGAGCGTTTTTTCAAATAGGCCTTGTGTTCTCTCTCCTCACCCCCCCGTGCCACTTACCATGTGCTTTTGCGGTGCCTTCCCTCCCCCCCCCCCCCCCCGCTGTAAAACACTATGATAATTGGCTTCTATTTATATTTGATGAAACATTGCATTCATACATGGATATGAAAGGAAGATGCTTTGTACCTGCTGTTCTGTGCTCAACAGAGATATATGCCCAAGTTGGGTGTTGAATGAATCAGCTAAATGGGGCCACCTCTTTGGAAAACCAAATAATCAAAACTGTATTTTAACACAGTTCAACTAAGTGACATCCTCTGCAATGGAGGCAAATGAAAAAGGTCTCAGGCCTTCAGAGCCATAGAGGAGGGACAGCTCACTCATTTTAAACCCAGGTGTTTTTCTGTTTTACTAGGAACTCCCAAGATCCAAACATAGGCAACAGACATTTACAGTTGAAAGATCCTGAGTCTAGGAATTGATTTTGAATACCAGTACTGAACTGAGGCCACAGGCCCTTCTGCACACTCCCACACACCCAAACTAGCTTATGGTTATCTTCCCCTGTTCCACATGTAAGCTTTCTACATTTCAGCAATATAATATAAAGGTGGATGGGAGGACGACGATGGCATTTTGTCGTTGCCTTTGCTAAACAATCCTTTCTGATCTGCTTGAAATCAACCAGAGATATACCAGTAGATCCCAAACTACCCTTCCAACCCCATCCCGGTTTAAGCATTGTGATGACATTCTGGGGCCTTGAAATAATGTGATCAGAAAAGAGTCCAGTCACTTAGTTGTTATATCGTTATCTGGATACTAAAAGTGAACTCTCAGTGTGTGTGGGGGGGGTGCTCGCATGCGTCTGCATAAACAAGGTATCACTATCCATGCCCAAGTGGAAGGCGGGGTGGGGAGGGGGACTCTGAAGATTTACAGAAATATAGAAAATTTGGGTGGAGGGTGTTGGGAGGACTCTGTTCAGGAGTGCAGAAAGAGAGAAGACCTAAGCATTCTCAGCGGGCAAATATTATTAAATAATAAAAGGAGGGGTGGAATGGAGTACTCCAGCAAGGGCATTGTTGGCTGTTTAGAGCTCTTCCTCCACCCCCTTCCCACTGTGATTGGCCAATGCCCTTCTCCATTTCATGTCCGAACTTCCTCTTCCTTTCCGTGCACCAAAGTGATTCACACTTGTGGTTCGTGATACGGTCATAGAAGATGGCGGACACTAAGGAAGGCAGGTGCGGCCTGGCTGAGGTGGGGGGGGAGGGCAGAGCCTCAGTCACCCTAAGGACCACTCCTCGCCATGTTTGGGTAACCAGTTGCAAAGGAGGAACCGCGGGGAGGGCTATTCTTTTAGACAGAAAGCATAGAAGAGGAGATATCAGGAGCTGCACTTTTCCCACTGCTCATCTCTGTGTTTCTAGTTGTGGGGGTCTAATCCAGCACTTGAAATAAAGTGTAACCCTTTGGTGGCAGCAGAGACTTGTACTTTCTACCTCCTCCTGTGCTTTCCTGCTTAGAGGTGGCCTGCAGCTGTAGTCCATGTCCACTAATTGGGAGGGGCCCTCTGGTCAGTGGCAGAGCCTCATGGATGCAAGTGAGGGGGGAGGATGAGAGAATGCCTGGTGGCTCAGCCATGTCCTAATGGACTTTTCAGTACCGAGATAATAGCCAAGGATCTCATCAAGCCAAGTAGGAAGTAATCTTCCCATTCCTGCTACTTAGTTCTGGCCCATCACCCTGAGATGGAAGCTTATTAAGCCTGGAACTTGGCACTCCCAAGTGGCAGGGGGAGGGCGGGAGTGATGAGGGGTTTTCAACTTCCTCCAAATGAGGGATTTGTTTATGCATGACCCTGATTTCTGCTGGGCTGGGAAGCAACAGCTCTTCACTCCGCTCATTGCTGTCAGATAACACCCACCCACCCACTCCGTGATGCAATTTTAAAAGGTACATCGATGTTGCTCACATGTGGCTGTTACGGACTTTGTTGAATATTTGCCCAAATCCAATGGGTTGGTACCCAGTTGGCAATGATCTTAAAACTTGCCAATGGTGATTGGCGTTCGATTTCATGTCACAATGACTCAAAGGAAACAATAACAGCGTGTGAGTCAAGAACAGAGAACCTCTGGCCATCCAAATCTTGCTGAAATATGAATGGCAGTTCCCATCATCCCTGAACATTGGCAATGCTGACGGAGGGTCATGGGAATCTCTGCAGGGATACAGACTCCCAACCCCTGTTAGGTGACCGGGGAGCATTCTGATTTCCCCAGGTTGGATCCAGTTATGTTATACTTGAGGGTAGACCCATTGACATCAATGGGCTAAACTTCATCCTAGCTAATGATTTTAGTGGGCCTGCTCTGAGTAAGACTCAAGCTACATCCACATCATACATTTAAAGCAGTATCATACCACTTAACCAGTCATGGCTCCTCCCCAGCCCAAAAATCGTGGAAAGTGTCATTTGCTTAGGATAAAGTGTCATTTATTTAGTTGTTAGGAGACCACTATTTCCCTAACACAGCTTCAATTCTCAGAGTTCCCTGGAAAGAGGGATTGACAGATAAACCACTCTGGGATTGGTAACTCTGTCAGGGCAATATGGTTGCCTAGCAACTCTCAACACACTTTACAAACTACACTTCCCAGGATTCTTTGAGGGAAGCTGTGACTCTTTAAAGTGGTTTGGTAATACTTTAAATGTATAGTGCAGATGGGGCCTTCGTTGGATACAACCCCCATTCTAACTGAGTTGTGCGTATTCTGTTGGTGTGTTTAATTTGTACAGGTGGGTTAATTAGACACTGCACCTTGAGTTGGCACCCCTGGTGAGAGGTCCTGTGTTAATAACGCAAAGCTTGTTTCTCTTTGGCAGGAATCCCCAGCAATAAAAGACTGTCATGCCAAGGACTCTGCTTCTCTGAGCAGCACCCAAGGGAAGGAGAACCAAGATGAGAGTGAAAGGTGGGACTCCTGTTGCCTCTGTTGATGTGTTTAGGGTAATCAGTTTGCTGGATTTATGCATCTTCTCCCTCAGGAAAAAGTCCACAAGAAATTTACAATGCAGTTTTGCAAAAGAATAAGTATTATTACCAGCTGGCTGTGTTTTCTCAAGATGCAACTCATGCCTTCATATGTTTGAAATCTGCCATCCACAACTGGAGATGGAATCTTGGTTGGAATTATTATTATTATTATTATTATTATTATTATTATTATTATTATTATATTTCCATTTGACTGGGTTGCACACCCAACAGGGCTGCCTTCAGGTGTCTTCTAAAAGTCAGATAGTTGTTTATTTCCCTGACATCTGACAGGAGGGCATTGCACAAGGCAGGTGCCACTACCGAGAAGGCCCTCTGCCTGGTCCCCTATAACCTCACTTCTCACCAAGAGGGAGCTGCCAGAAGATTTGCTGGAAGGGATGTAGGGGTGTCAAAAAACTTTTATCCTGGGGCTGGCAGGCTCAGCGGAGCAGCTTGGCCAAACTTCAAAACCGAGGGCTGGGAAATGGAAGGCGGGGGCGGGGGGCTGGGCTCACGTCCCATATTCTTGAGTATAGAAGCTCAACATTTCCACCATGGCTCCTTTGAGTCTGTATCAGTCAGCTTGTCATCATAAGGCAGGCTTCCCCCTCATAACACCATGAAGACTAGAACCTTCTCCTCCCCCCCACCCCACAAAACATACTTTTCTCATGTGTGTTCATCTCCATCCCTTGTTAGCTTTGCCTTATCTCCACCCATAATCAATATGTTGATTGTGACCTCCTTTGGTCAGAGACCTACCTCTTGCTTATGTTAACATTTCTTGGAAACACCAGCTACACTGTGGGCTAGGAACTTGGCAATAACTATCTCTTGTTCCGCACCCAGGCAACAGAAGTCAGCAGAATCTTCAGAGTCTTCCCAACCGGAGGAGGAAGTAGATGAACTGTCCTTGACTGACCACAATGAAATCATGGCCAGGTTGACATTGAAGCAAGAGGTTAGTCCAGCAGCCGCGTGGCTTTTATGCTATCATATTCAGGCTCGAATCAAATTGGATTGAATGCTAAACCAAATGTCAGAGCTGAACCCTTGAGCTAATATTTTCGTGTTAGCAAGCAGCACAGCTGAGTGTCCTTTCGTTTCACACAGAACCTTACTACTGGATGGGACTTGTAGTCGTAAAACAAGTTACTAGACCTTAGGGCCGCTACAAGTTTTGAAACTGTGAAGAAACTTGTATTGACCTGGGGAGTGAAGAGTTAACATCATCAGAGGCCCAACCCCCAAAAGCATGCTTCTGCTGTCACTACTAGTGTAAACTTTCTTTAATTGTAAGTGGTCCTTGACAGCCGATTGTCAAGCAGAAAAGTGTTCTGCATTGGGTGCTATGAACACACACTTTGAAACTTATCTCCCCCCCCCCCGCCATTGAACTAGAAACTTTGCTTTCTTTTAAAATGAAAGCTGTAGTTCTTGGGGTGCCACAAACTGCATGCTAGCACACAAGCAATGCTTGACAAGCAGACTTGATTCCCAGTTATTCCCCTAAATGGCTGCTTTAGGTAAGAGAGAGAGAGAGAGAGAGAGAGAGAGAGAGAGAGAGAGAGAGGGAGGGAGGGAGGGAGGGAGGGAGGGAGGGAGGGAGGGAGGGAGGGAGGAAGGAAGGAAGGAAGGAAGGAAGGAAGGAAGGAAGAAAGAAAGAAAGAAAGAAAGAAAGAAAGAAAGGAAGAAAGGAAGAAAGAAAGAAAGAAAGAAAGAAAGAAAGAAAGAAAGAAAGAAAGAAAGCCCCAGTGGGTCCTCTGCCAGGCAGCCTGGCTCACTTGCTTTCCTGGGGCTCCAGGGAATGAGGCTGGGCCTTTGAAGCTCTCAGACTGTCAAGAGGTCCTGTCTGGAAGAGAGCAGCGATTGATCATTTGTGGGCACAATGCTGCATGTGTTTTTTGAGCAGGAGGCAGGAGAAGTGCTCTAGCCAGCCACGATCCGCCAGCAGGCAGGGAGAAGCCATTACTCATATCTTAAGTGGAATTCCAGGAGCCTTGCCAGAGAAATAGCTCAAGGATTGTGTCATGAACATAATTTCTCTGATAGATGCTGGTAGCCATCCACCAGCCCTCCTGGTGTTCTTTTCTATGAAGAGCCAGGCGCCATTTTGACGTCTTTTGCACATGTAACGCTTTAAAATCAGGTCTGTGTGGCTTCTTCCCCCACTGCTCAAAAAATCATTCCTCTAATTCAGGTGTGGGAAAACTATGATCCTCCAGCTGTTGCTGAACTACAGTTCCCAACAGCCCCAGCAAGCGTGATCAGTGGCCAGGGATGATGCAAATTGTAGTTTGGGGGCATCTGTGGGGTCACAGGTCCTCCCTACACATCCTTGCCTAATGCAAGGATGGGCAATCTATGAGTAACTTCAGAATGTCTGAATGTAATCACTGCATCCCTGTGGGGTCTGCATGGGCTTTCCAAGTAACATCTTTATACTTAATCTGTTTCACTCAGCCTTTTGATGTACACCTCGAAGATCTGATCAAATTGTTCCTTGTGGTGGTGGGATCTGGCTCACGATACACCAAAGCCCACTCATACTGGCCCCCACGTAACCTCCAGTGACACACACATAGATTTTCCTTCTCCTCACAAGCCTCAAGAGTTCACAGGTGTCTGCCCACTCCCTTTAAGTCTGACAAAACAAAGTCAAGTTTGGGCTGGAGGTCACCTCCAGGGTGATAGCAAGCCCAAATATCTCCCCACCCCCCTGCTCAAGACTCGGCATGCAGCGTGAGGAATTTCTGTGTGGCTTACTAGTCTGTTCAGGCACCAGGGTCTCCCAGAAGGCAAAGGCAGGGGCTCAACTCACTTCGCAAGCAGAAGGCCCCAGGTTCAATTCCTGGTGTTTTCAGGCAGAGCTAGGGTTGCCATGTGTCCTCTTTTTCCAGGACACGTCCTCTTTTTCAGGGGTGAAATTTGGGACAAATTGCATTTATTTGCGTTGAATGGCCATCATAGCGTCCCCTTTTTTGCTCTTCCAAGTATGGCAACCCTAGCTGAGAGAAACCCCCTACCTGAACCCCAGAGATCTGATTGAAGTTGGTCCTGATCTCTTGGGTGATGGACTGAGTCTGTATAAGGCAGCTTCTTGTCACAGATGACAATGTTGAAAATGGACCCGTGGTCTAACCTGGTGTGAAGCAGGTTTCCTTAGTTCCTGCGGAGCCACCTGAAGCACAATCTCCATTTGTTTTGCTTCTCATACAGGGCGACGACGGACCAGATGTTCGTGGCGGTTCGGGCGACATCCTCTTGGTCCACGCCACAGAGACCGACAGGAAAGGTATCACAGAAGTGAGAGTGGCTTGCTGAAAACTCCTCACATCACTTGTCACGTTTTGCAGATCAGGGCAGGCAGGATCCTTGAATCAGAGGCAACACGCAAAGGAGGATTCTGCTTAGCTGCAATCAGACAAGAGATAACATTCGCTGCAACAGTTATAGTTGTGTGCATCTGCGGAAGGGAGCGTGTTAGCTCCCAGTCTGCAAGTGGGGCCACTGTAGATTTCATTGGGGTATGCGGGCTTGTTGTTTGCATATTGTCAGTCATTTCCATTTACAGTACAGTTCTGATTGTTGTTTTTGCTTAGTAAGAGCTTCGAAGTTGACTCTGCACTGCTCACATATTAAATTTGACTGCATTCTACCCAGCTAGGTTCCACTCAAGAATTGGCTCATTGAAGTTAATGTACCTAAGCATCTTATCAATTTCTGTGGGTCTACTCTGAGTAAGACACAACACACTGAATGGTAACTAGATTCCCATGCAACTGAACACGCTGAAGTTGCCCTTCTTTACTGTGATATTGTTTGCTACAACATCTCTTGTCTTGATTGATTTTGAGAGTTGTATTGGAGCATCATGATGAAGAGTGGGTGAGAAATTTAATAGATACAGTTATTAGCAACAACAACAACACTGTGGTTTGGGTGTTAGGGTTGTGCCTTAGAGTCATGTGTTCCAATTCTCTCTCTGCCTTCCTGACCCCCTAACCATGATCTGGGTAAACAGAGACCGTGTGTTTCTATTTGATTCTTCCCCTTAGGCATGCTTAGTAGGACGGATGAGCGTTGTAGTCCAAAACATTGAGAGGGCACCATATTGGGTGAAAGCTGTTCTGTTGATTGACAGGTGTCTTATCTTTTCTTCTCTTCCTTCTTTTGTCCTCAACAGATTTGGTGCTGTACTGTGAGGCCTTTTTGACCACTTACCGCACATTCATCACACCTGAAGACCTCATCAAAAAACTGCAATACAGATATCCTTTCAAACACTCAGCAAATCTCCCCACCCCTCTCTCCCCTGCCCAAATTGTGCAGTGTGTCTGCCTTCCAAGAGGCAGAACCACTAGTCAGTTTAGAACAGTGTCAGTGTGGCCCTTCCGTAGCACATTGGCAGAATATCTGCTTTACGTGCAGAAGGTCTCAATCGCCAACATCTCCAGGTAAAAGACTCCTGCTTGAAATCCTAAAGAACTGATGCCGGACACTCTATTGTCTAGTTAGATGGACCATTGGTCCGACTCAGCATTAGGCAGTTCCTTAGGTTCCTATTTAAAATCAACTTCTTTTCAGGAACATGAGGACCAGATCCTTGCTTTCATTTTAGGGGAAAGGCCATAGCTCAGGGCACCCGCTTTACATGCAGAAGGTCCCAAGTCCATTCTCCATCCTCTCCAGAGAATGTCCTCTCGCCTGAAACCCTGGAGAGCCACTGTCAGTCAGTCTGGGCAGTACTAAGCTAGGTAGAAGGCAGCTTTCTATATTCCTTTGGGTTGTCAGTTGCACCCAAAGATTCAAAAGAAGGTGGTGTGAAGAAGCTTGAGGTTTCTCTCTCCTTCCACCCCCCAGGAACCAGGTTGTAAGAAGAGGAATTTGTGAAGACTGGAGTCTTTGGACAAAAATAAGGGAATATTTAGATTTCCATTTGAGCTAGAAGGGGACCATTGCACTGTGGCCACTCCCTGGATGCTGTTGTGTTTTCTCTCCTTAGGCATCCATCACATTCACAAGCTGAGACACAGCTATATTTTGAAATTTGCACTTTTCTGAATTTTGTGATGCAGCTCTCCAACCCAAAAGCGGGCACAGAAAATGGGGGGTGGATTGGGGGTGGGAAACCTCCACCCTTTGGGCCAATCTTGGCGCACCAAGGGGGACCAGTTTCCCCACAAATAAAGCCCACCCACTGTCTTCACTGGTGATGTCAGCTGATGGGCAGGAACTTCTCCTTTAAGTGAGCTGCAGGAGAGCAAGCAGAGAAAAGGCTAAAGAAGCCTGTGAAGTGCAGGCTTCTTACCCGTTCTCTCCCCACCACCTGCTTCAAGGAGAAGTGCTTAGTGGGACCATAGCAGGGAACCTGCATACAGAGCTACATATATATCAGGAGAAATGTGCATGGAAGTCGCTTGCAGTTTTCACACAGACTTTTTCGGCGGGGGGCATGTGTAAGTAGATGCAGGAATGAGTTGATCTGAACCTTAAAAACGAAAATCAGAGAGTAACCAGAATTGACAGATTTATCCATCAGGATCTTTCATAAGGGTTACCGTTTCTCTTTAAGGTTTCAGAGTAGATGGCAGTTCTTGCCAATCCCTCTCCTCCCTACAACCATCTTCTTCAGTTCTGGGGACCAAATGAAGCCCTTCAGGCCTCTCTTGTCTGACCTTTGGAACTATCTCCAGGTCACAACTCTTCTCTTCAGGACACACACATACATCTCTCACTGGCCTTGCAACAAAATCTGAGTTCTTTTGCCAAGCTGGAATGCATCCTTGAACTCTGATAGTGCCTCTTGCTTGCCTGGTTGGAGGGTAGAGTGTTGTGTGTGTGTGCACGCGCATGTGTGTGTGTGTGTGTAGGAACTTGCCTAATGTACAAAGATAAATTTTACATCCATTCCTCTGCCCATTCTTGCCACTGGCCCTCCTGTGTGGCCCCCACAAGGTATCCCATTAGGGAATATGGTCCTTGGGCTGCAAATGGCTCCCTGCCCTCAATCTTTCTGCAACGGTAGTGGTTTTGTGTCTCTCATTCTCCTCTCCCCACCTTCCCTTCCACTGCACACAAAGGGAGTGATGCCTTCCCTTAGTGTTGCAGAATGCCATCCTTTCTGCCTTTGTCCTAGGGCGATATATTTTTCTAAACCACCCACGTTCTCCACTTGAGCGCACAGGCCTTGTGGCTTTGCCGGTCGTGTGCCAGCGTGTTCCAGAGGCATGGTGCCACACCTGGCTCATCACTGCCACCTGCTGCCAAGAAATGGCCCCTGCTGCTGCTGATTAATGTGACGCAGCAGCCTCTGCACTGCCCTCCTCCCAGCTGTCGGTGGAAATCCTTTGCTCGTGGCCAGAAGCTATAAATCTATGCTCCCATCTGCACAGGCAGGAGTAATAATAATAATAATAATAATAATTTATTATTTGTACCCCGCCCATCTGGCTGGGTTTCCCCAGCCACTCTGGGCGGCTTCCAACAAAGATGAAAGATACACTAAAATGTCACCTATTAAAAACTTCCCTGAACAGGGCTGCCTTCAGATGTCTTCTGAATGTCAGGTAGATGTTTATCGTTTTGACATCTGATGGGAGGGCGTTCCACAGGGCGGACGCCACTACTGAGAAGGCCCTCTGCCTGGTTCCCTGTAACTTGGCCTCTCGCAGTGAGGGAACCGCCAGGAGGCCCTCGGAGCTGGACCTCAGTGTCCGGGCAGAACGATGGGGGAGGAGACGCTCCTTCAGATATACTGGACCGAGGCCATTTAGGGCTTTAAAGGTCAGCACCAACACTTTGAATTGTGCTCGGAAACGTACTGGGAGCCAATGTAGGTCTTTCAAGACCGGTGTTATATGGTCTCGGCGGCCGCTCCCAGTCACCAGTCTAGCTGCCGCATTCTGGATTAGTTGTAGTTTCCGGGTCACCTTCAAAGGTAGCCCCACGTAGAGCGCATTGCAGTAGTCCAAGCAGGAGATAACCAGAGCATGTACCACTCTGGCGAGACAGTCTGCAGGCAGATAGGGTCTCAGCCTACGTACCAGATGGAGCTGGTAAACAGCTGCCCTGGATACAGATTTGACCTGTGCCTCCATGGACAGCTGTGAGTCCAAAATGACTCCCAGGCTGTGCACTTGGTCCTTCAGGGGCACAGTTACCCCATTCAGGACCAGGGAATCTTCCACACCTGCCCGCCTCCTGTCCCCCAAAAACAGTACTTCTGTCTTGTCAGGATTCAACCTCAATCTGTTAGCCGCCATCCATCCTCCAACCGCTTCCAGACACTCACACAGGACCTTCACCGCCTTCACTGGTTCTGATTTAAAAGAGAGGTAGAGCTGGGTATCATCCGCATACTGATGAACACCCAGCCCAAACCTCCTGATGATCTCTCCCAGTGGCTGCATGTAAATGTTGAAAAGCATGGGGGAGAGGACAGAACCCTGAGGCACCCCACAAGTGAGAGCCCAGGGGTCTGAACACTCATCCCCCACCACCACTTTCTGAACACGGCCCAGGAGGAAGGAGCGGAACCACTGTATGACAGTGCCCCCAGCTCCCAGCCCCTCAAGACGGTCCAGAAGGATATTATGGTCGATGGTATCAAACGCCGCTGAGAGATCCAGCAGAACTAGGAAACAGCTCTCACCTTTGTCCCTAGCCCGCCAGAGATCATCAACCAGTGTGACCAAGGCAGTTTCAGTCCCATGATGAGGCCTGAATCCCGACTGGAAGGGATCCAAATGGTCCGCTTCTTCCAGGCGTGCCTGGAGTGAGAGCAGCAGCATTCTCCTCTCAGGCAGAAGGCAGGAATGAAGCTGTGTGTGTGTGTGTGTGTGTGTGTGTGTGTGTGTCTGTGTGAGAGAGAGAGAAGCCCCTGTTCACTTTTATTTCTGCATCTCCTTTCTTTCTGTGACACCTCTCAGGGCTGAGGGTTATTAGAACTGTGCTTTTAAATCTGATTTGCCTTATAGGTTTCAAGCTGAATGAGAAGCAGAAGCTTTGGAATAGTAGTAGTAGTAGTAAGAATAAGAATAAGAATATTTATACCCCATCCATCTGACTGAGTTTCCCCAGCCACTCTGGAAGCAGCACTGTGCCTTGGGAATAGGGATGGCCAACGGACTGCTGAGCTTTTCTTTTGTAATTATGACGACTAGCAACTGGCTATTATTTTTGCAGTGTCCTTGGGTGCATGTGAATCCCGGCATGTCAGCCAGGAGCTCTGGGTACGAGTCTTAGTGGAATGGGGTCTTTGAGCTCTTTGGGAGAAGCTGGATTTGACCTTACCTGGGAGCATTTACAGCCAAGCCGGGCCAGGGAGAACCAAACAGGTTTCCTAGGTGGGCAGAGTTATCCTGGAACCAGGAAGATACATGTAACTGTTTCTTCTTAGCCTGCTGCAGCCCAGGAATTGGGATCACTTGGCCCTCCAGATGTTGCTAGACTCCAGCTCCCATTATCCCCTGCCAGCATGTCCAGGGGTGATGGGAGTTGTAGTCTTGTGTCATCTGGACTGGCAACAGGTTGGTGATGCTTGAGTTTAATACTTCTCCCTGAGGCTGCTCACCCAGGTTCACAACTGGAGGGTTCACTGTAAGGTGCCTTAAGGTGTTCTGCATTGGTTTGGTCCCTGCAACTCAGCTATGTCATGTTAGTCCTTTAACTTGCCCCTCAACATATGAGAAATTCTGCCACTGTCCAGACACCTTCAAGAAGCGAGTAAGCAAGAACACCTTCTTCGTCCTGGTCCGAGTTGTGGATGAGCTGTGGTGAGCGAGTTTTTTCTCACTTTCTAATCACAGTTGCATGGATCTGAAATGCCAATCATTGCACCACATGGAAGAGATTTATCCTCACTCCCTTTGCAAGGTTACCCAGGGCAATGGACAGAAGTCCCTACAGTTTGTGCTGATGAGAAACTACTGCAACCCAATCACCACTACTGCTGGTCTTTATGTATTTTTCAAAGCATTAAACATGCATTAAGACAATAGAGAAGTTATTAGATCTGCACCATTTAGCTGCTTCACAGCACAGATTTTGGGGCAGATGATAAGAGCAGCTGCTTTCCTAAGTGGCACCATGCTTCATAACAGATGCAGAAAACAGAACTTTTTCTGCTGTGATCATGAGGACTAGCAGCTGGTTTTTGTGCCTTTTAAAAAATAAGCGAAAACTCACATCATCAGAATGAAGAGTTTTCATTAAATATGACCATGGCAGGAGCCAGCCTAGAGATTGTCGCCAGCTCTGCTCCTGGATCTGATGTTGGGGGTGAGGGGAAGTATTTTTGCTCTTTATTGAAAGCAAGTCAGCCTCTGATATATTTTTTCCCCTTCAATTTCCCCCCCCCCAAAGTCTGCCTCTGATATTGGCTGTAAATTCAGGACCTTGTGCTTATATTTTTCCTCCTCTCTTTCCCTCGCGTGCCATGTCTTTTTAGACAGCTTTTTGTGGTAGAAATCACTGGTTATAAATGGTGTGGGTGAGTGCAGCACATGTACATATATACTGGCTGAAGGGGACTTGCCCTGGGTTTCTCACACATTTTCTTTCTCAGTTTGGTGGAGCTGACAGAGGAGATCCTCAAGCTGCTCATGGACCTTGTGTTCCGCTTGGTCTGCAATGGGGAGCTCAGCCTTGCCAGAGTCCTGCGCAAAAACATCCTTGACAAAGTGGATCAGAAGAAAATGCTGCGATACACCAACTCGATCAAACCTCTTGCGGCTCGATGGGTGGCAGCCAGGTGAGATGGTGCTGTTTTTGGTCTCTGACCTCAAAAGTAGGGGGGAACCCAATCCCAAGCCAAGGATCCCAAAGTCTTTGTGAAGTATATTTGCTCAAATATCTTTTGCAAAACGTCTGGCACTTGCAAGGTTCAAATTGCTTTAATTCATATATAATTTCTTGCAAGTATTCAGTGCCAAAGTAGAATGCAATACTTGCAGTTCGTTGGAGTGAATTGTACCACACTTGAAGTGCTTCTAGGTGCCCACATTATTGTGTATGATTTCTTTTCCTCACTACTCTGGAGTACTTTTAGGTCAACAGGAAAGCAGTCCCATTGAGTGGGAACCTGCTAAAAAAGTTCAGGAAGCTGGGGGCAGCACCTATATATTTATCCTATCTTACTAGTTTCTGAGATGTCACCATACGTGTGCAAACCTCCCTCTGCAACTAAAATGAATTGAAACTTGGGGAGGCTTAAAAAGGAAGAGCAAACTAAGACACTCCAGAGTTTGTGCATCACCTTTTTCATTCTTTCCTTGTCCAGACCAGGGACCCTCCACGATTTCCACAGCCATGAGATAGCAGAACAACTGACCCTCCTGGATGCAGAGCTCTTTTATAAAATTGAGGTATTCCAAACAACATGTCAGAGCTAGCCTGTATTCTTGTAGAAGAAGCACCTAAACCGTACTTAGAGGGAGAACAGCCACTGTCCCACAAGAAATACATTTTGTGAAGAGGTGAAAGGCTCCTGTTAGCCCAAAGCGCCACTCATAGGTGGCTGCCTGCTAACTCCGCAGTTTTCTGGTTCCTGGGGTCACATTCACACTTAAAACATTTAAAACACATGGCTTCTCCCGAAGAATCCTGGGCACTGTTGTTTGTTAAGGGTGCTGGGAATTATAGCTCTGAAAGGGCTAAGCTACTGTTTCCAAGAATGCTTTGGGGAATCACAAGACTGTTAACATGGGATAGATGTGCTTTAAATATATGGTGCAGATGTGATGTGTGCTGGCCTCCCTCCCAAACAACTTTTCCAGGGCGGGATGCAGCTTTTTAATACACACACACAGTTTTCTTTTTTAAATATATTTTCTTCTTCTTCTTCTTCTTATTATTATTATTATTATTATTACCCATACCAAACTATTGCAAAAGTAATATTGATTAAAGTATTAATATAAATTAGCCTTCCTCTCGCTGTGAGCTGGATTTCAGATTCAGATTCCATTTCTTTAAAGCACATGTCCTATTCTACATATAGAATTAAGAATCTTCCACTTAACATAACATGCAATCTACTGTAAAATACAGTACTAATGTTCCCTTTACAGCATTCATTGTTGTTGTTCCTATAACCTGTCATCAAAACCGTTGACTCCATGAATTGGATTTGCATTTCATTTTTCTTCATTCATCTATCCATTCTTCAACTGATCCTGTTTTTACCTTTGAAAGACCAAACCATTTTATGTATAGTTGGAACTGTCCTACTAGATTCCTGAATATTTATAAAACAAGTAAGCAGTTGCACGCATAGACATTTTGACAGTGCAGCTTGGGCAGCTCTCAGTGTCAAGAGGAAGCCCTCCCTTCCCTGGACGTATCTGTGTTTTCAGTGGCAAAAGGGACAATTAACTTTTGTCCCTTTTGTCACCTTTTTTTTTTTCCTTTGCAGATCCCTGAAGTTCTGCTTTGGGCAAAAGAGCAGAATGAAGAGAAAAGCCCCAACTTGACACAATTCACCGAGCACTTTAATAACATGTCCTACTGGTAAGAAAGACAAAAAAGCAACAAATCTCACTTCCTGTCTGGTTTCAGAGTTGCAAATTTTGTTGGGAGGGGAAGCTGCATTGATGACAAGAGGGTGTGTGTATTTTGAGGGATCACAGGAAGGGCTGCGGTTCTGAGCAATGCACAAAGGAAGTCCCTGGTTTGTGGCTCACATTTTTTGACAAGAGGCAGGCTTTGGAGGTCTAAGAGGTTCATTTTTATTCAGAGTAGCGCCATGAAGTGTTGTTTATCTGTTTACTACAGTTCACCTTTCTGAATGCAAGGTCGCCTACACAGTTCTTCCTCTCCTTTCCTATATTTTATCTTCACAACAGTCCTGTGAGGTAGGCTAGTGACTGGCCAACATTCCAGCATTCTGACCACTACACCAGGCCATGCTATATGTGATCTCCAGGCAAAACATCCTCCTCCCCATGAAATCGAATCCGGCTTGTTCATACCCTCCCACCATAGCACTTTGCATCCTCCCACACCTGTATTAATTTGAGAGAAAGAACATAGCTCTGGTGGTGGAGCCTGCACTTTGCACATAGATGATCTTATATTTGATCCCCAGCGTCTTCAGATAGGGAAAGAGTTCTGTCTGAAATCCTGTCCTGGAGGGTCACTGCCAATTAGTGTAGACTAGCCATCACCAGTTAGGTGCCCTATAGATGCCTTGGACTACATCTCCCATCAGCCCCTGCTGCCTGGGGCTGATGGGAGTTGTAGTTCAAAACAGCTGGAGGGCCCCAGGCTGATGTTCATATCTCAGCAACAGAGTGTCTGCTTTACATGCAGAAGAATCCAGGTTCAGTCGACAGTATCTGAAGGTATGGGAAAGTCCCTCTTCTGAAACCCAAGAGAGCAGCTGCCAGCCAGTGTAGACAATACTTCTTTTCTTTTTGAATAATTTTTATTAAAATTTGGAAAAAAGGAATACAAAAATTAATATCAAATATTTTTTTATCAAAGCTAATCTAAATAAAAACACAGGCCAGGAAAGAAGAACAAGAAAGGGACAGGAAGGTAGAGAAAGCTTACAGGAAAAAGGAAAAAAGAAAGAAGGGAACAGGAAAAAGAATTTCTGATTCCTCATTTGATTCTTCATATAATGTTGAGCCCTTCCCTTAGAAATTGCCTTTTCCCCTCTCACCAATCAACCCGCCTTTTGAGTTAGCACAATCTACTAGTCCTCAGGAAAGGTTGCTAGGGACGACATAGCCTTCCTCATCCTGCCAGGTTTTGGGGTGGTGGTGGGAAATAGGACAAGGCTGACATTGGGATCCCTGCTAGGAAAAATGTAATGCACTGATTCACAAACGTCAAGAAATGTGTTCCACTGTCTGCTGTTCTGAAAGTGAGTGCTGCAGATTAGTTCCTGTGTGTAGGAGGTGCACATGTTTCTTGGTCATTGAGAAAGAGAGAGGAAAGCTTTTTGCGCAAGAGAGCAATCATTTTAAACAATAAACAAAACACCAAAAACAAACAGTAAACAAAACAACCAAATTTAACAATTTCCACATAGAATCATAAGAGCCAAAAAATTAACAGCAACGCCAGCAACAATCCCATCCCCAACAAACACCCTAAATGGCACCCCAGCCCAAGATTCTGTTCCACAGCCTCAGCTTTTGTAGCTGGAGACAGTCAGGACGCTGCCCTCCCAGGCCAGGTGGAAAAAGACCTGCAAGGCAGGGGGCAGGTCTTCCAGGACTACCAGCCAAGATGAATCAGGAAGCCAACATTACTGGTGCTTCAGCCAGCGCTTAGCAGCTCAGCAGGGATTCCTGGATCAGAAACCTGCTTGAACTGTTTAATCCTGATGGCTGCGTTGTTGCATCTCTCCCAATCTGCAAACTCACAGGGTCCGCTCAATAATTATGCAGCAGGAGAAAGCCCAGGACCGAGAGAGGTTGCTCCTGAAGTTTATAAAGATCATGAAGGTAAGTCCTGCAAAGGGTTGCTATTACCACCACCACCATCATTGTGAGTGCCCAGAGACTTGGAGGTTTGAACCTCAGTGATGTCACAGCCTAAGGCTGAAGCCCGATCTAGGGATACACCTGTGTGGGTCAGACTAGAGATGCTTTGTGAATTTTGGCAGGTCCAAATTCCAAAGCAGACTCACCTGATCCACAGTTCCAGGACTAAGGTGTTACCAGATTCCAGGAAGTTCTACATCTGCCCACAGCCCAACCCTTTGCCCTGACAAGTGGCCTTTCATTTCATTTTGTTTCATGTGTTTATATCCCACCTTTCCTCCAAGGAGCATGCGTGGTTTGCCCCCTCCCCATTTTATCCCCACAACAGCATTGTGAGGATAACCTTATAGTTGGCTAAGCAGCACAGTGACTGCCCCAAGGCCACCCAGTGAGCTTCCTGCCCAAGTGGGGATTTGAATCCTGGTCTCCCCAAGGCCCAAGCCCAGCATTCTAACTACTATGCCACACTGCCACCTTCTCCCCCCACCCCAGAACACCTTGGAACACCTCCAACCCTTCGTCCTCTTTTTTCCGTTTTGCTCCAGCACTTACGAAAGCTCAACAACTTCAACTCCTACTTGGCTATACTCTCTGCCCTGGATTCAGCACCCATCCGGAGGCTCGAGTGGCAGAAACAAACCTCAGAGGTCGGTTTTTCAATATATATCTTTTCAAAAATGTTTTCGTCCTATGTTTCCAAAAGTTAAAAGTCCAGCACTAGAAAGAACAAAGAGCAAGCATGGCTGCCTTTGTTTCCTCTTGACTAGTTAGTTAGCATAAAACTACAATCTTTTCTGTCCAAGTTAATGCACTTCCTAAAATAAGCAACTTTGCTATTTTTACTCTACTAATATTTCTCTGTGTGGGATTGCAAAAGGTAAAGTCAGCTGTCTAGCCAAATTCAGAAGCCACACTCTGCATACCACAGAGGAGCTCACTCCCGCTTTGCTCTTCCCTGGTACTTTTAGCTCAGTCTTTGCTCCTTGAAGCAGATGAAGATGTTTTGTATGAACAAAACCTTCCAGATGTTGTTAGACTCCACCACCACCCCATCAGGCCTAGCCAGCCAGGGATGACAGAAGCTGTAGCCCAACCACATCTGGAGGGTACTGCATTGGCTAACATGTACACCTTGCCTTAAAGGCAGTGCTTTTCAAAGGAACCACTCAATGCCTTCTGCTGCCAGTTGTCAACTCATTTTGGGTTTGTTTGTTTTTTGGTAAATAGCTTCTTATAGTATTTTCAACAGTGACGGTACATAAAAAATGACAACAGGAGCATAGCAAAAGAGAAGAGCAAAACGGAAAAAGAAAGAGGGGAGAAAGAAGGAGTGAGGTGGGGGAAGAAGGGAGGAAACCATAATTAAAAAAAAAAACAAATTAAGCAACTTCCCTGTTCCTGCCATCCACATTATAAAACAACAAACCAAACATTAAACATTTGGATCACCACAATTTCAGTATACATGAAAGAGAAGAACACAGCATATTACAGTCAGATGTAATTCCAAATATCCCAAACTTGAGCAGACAGTTGTGAAGAGAAAGTTTCACTCGCTGTGTAAGAAATAAAAGAGTTCACACCATTTGAAAACAGTCTGGTGCTGATAATCCTCCTTGTCAATATTTTGGAATGTGCATGATTTCTCCTGTATAATCTCAATATTCCATAAAAGGTGGTATCCCTTGTCTAGTGCAAGCTCTTGAGTTTCTTTCCAGTGGATTGCAGTAACAAGACGAGCTGCCACCAGTCATCAGCTGTTGATGGGAAACACTGTGTAGTAAAGTGCGTGCCCTTCAGTTTTTCACCACAACCATGAGAGCTAGTAGCCACTTGCTTTTTCGTTTTTATTGCTCTTTGCCAGGAATGAGGTTCTTGAGGTGCTAGATTCTTCTGTGTCCCGTAGCAGAATACAGAGAGGTGCATCTTTTGCCTCCGACCCACCTGGATTTGTGGAGCATCCAAATGTGTTCAGTCTCTCAAAACAATTCATGCTATGTCTTCATGTTTTGTGTCTCCTGCCAGGGTCTGGCTGAGTATTGCACTCTGATTGACAGTTCTTCCTCCTTCCGGGCATACCGAGCTGCCCTCTCAGAGGTGGAGCCGCCTTGCATACCTTACTTGTGAGTAGCTCACACAGACAAACATTCTCTGGGGTTTCACTGCTGGCTGCAAGGGGAGTCTTGCAATCCATCTGGTCCACCTCACCTGCTGCTCAGTTTGGGGAAGTCCAGAGGAAGGTCATCACCAACAGATGGCTGGCCAAATCTCTCACAGCAAATGAGAGACCACTATCCCTCCAGGTCAGGAGCAGAGATCCCATCAGACCGAGTAAGCATGGCCAGGGATCATAGGCGTTGTAGTTCAGCAACATCCAGAGGGCCAAAGGCTCCCCACGCCTGCTTTAGGTCAACATTTCCCTTTTAAAACTGCTCTTCCCATCAGGACATTTCTCCTGGTGTTCACCAGGAATCTACCCTCCTGTAACTGAAGTCCTGCCCTCTGGATCGGACCCAGAGATATTAATAAACCTCTGTGAACACATTTGTCATTTCAAACCATAACAGAAGGCCTTCATCTTCATTTTCCACACCTCTTTCTCTCCAGAGGTCTCATACTGCAAGACTTGACCTTTGTCCACTTGGGGAATCCAGACTACATTGATGGCAAAGTCAACTTCTCCAAGCGCTGGCAGCAGTTCAACATCCTGGACAGCATGAGGTGCTTCCAGCAAGTGTAAGTGGTACCCACTGCTCTCTTGCATTGTGCACACCTATGAACACTTGAGGACCAGGAGCATGCGATGTGTGACTATAGCAAAGAGCATGAAACTTGTCTAAACTGGCATTTTATGAAAGGGTGGGGGGTGGAGAGTTACACTTCACTTCACTGTCCACTCGATTAAAGCCAGAAACTATTAGCTACAACTTTGCTGCTGGTCACCAACAGCCATTTTCAGGCAAAAGCCATGGAGACAGGGAGAGAGGTTGGACAAATCAGACAGCAGGAGAGTTTTTCTTTTGTCTCTTTGCTGGTTGACTGCAGCCATTTAAGGAAGAAGCCATGGTGGGAGGGGGGAGAGAGAGATCATGGGTTAGAAATGTTCCCATAAGAATCAATGGAAATCATGGACTTGTTGTGCAAACACTTGCCTAACAAACAATTTCCAGGAAATGCATTGTGGCTGGTAAGCAGGACCTGCATGTATATTGGAAGACAGGAAATACTGTATTTTTCACCCTATAGGACGCACCTTTTCCCCTCCAAAAATGAAGGGGAAATCTGGGTGCGTCCTATGGGGCAAGTGCAGGCTTTCGCTGAAGCAGAGCGCCCCTTGCACCGGGCAGACATCCGCAGCGTGGGGAGCCCTGCAGGAGTTCCCCGCAGGGCCCCCCATGCTGCGGATAGCAGCCTGCCGCCCGGCGCGAGAGACACCCTGAAGCAGAGCGCCCCTCGTGCCGGGCAGACATCGGCCAGCCCCACAAGCTCGGGGGACAGCAGGGAGGCGCAGCGCCGCCATCCCGCTGTTCCTCGACCTGGTTCTGTTTCCCCGACCTGGTTTTGGAAATTTTTCCTTTATTTCCCCCCAAAAAAACTAGGTGCGTCCTATGGGACAGAGCGTCCTATGGGACGAAAAATACGGTACCTCTTGATGTGTGAGGGGTGCCGCGTTCCCCATGCACCGGGCTGCTTGTCGTGTTGTGGACATTTACGGGATTATGTCTGTAGTAGCCTTGTACAGGATATTGCTGGGCAGGGAGAGAACCAACCAGCTTTTAATTTTAGCCTAACCATTTGGAGACAATTACTGCACCCTCAGAAGCAGCCAAGGAAGATAGTGGAGGAGGGGGAATTAGGTGAATCTGTCCAATTTATACAGACCGCAGTATCTGACTTCTCTTAGCACAGGATTTTGGATGCTTGGCTTGCAGAATTTTTATGTTCTGGTTATATCAGTGAGCCTTGCCTTTTGGGGTGGGGAGGCAGTGAATTGAACATTGCATTCTTTTGGGTTCCAGCTAGGGGGCAGTCCTGAATAAAGCGGCACTTTCTGTTATAAAACATCTCTCTCTCTCTCTCTCTCTCTCTCTCTCTCTCTCTCTCTCTCTCTCTCATTGCTGCAGGCATTACGACATCAAACGGAATGATGACATCATCTCATTTTTCAATGACTTCAGCGACCACCTGGCGGAGGAGGCCTTGTGGGAACTTTCGCTCAAAATCAAGCCTCGAAACATCACAAGGCGGAAGACAGACAGGGAGGAGAAAACCTAGAGGGGAAGCTAATGAAGGCCATGGGCAAAAGGATCGCTGGGCGCCTGCACAGACGGCAGCTATGAGACTTGGACCTGTGACCGGGCCATATCCCCCCACCTCCTCCCCTCCTGGGCCCAGCCCAGGGGTTGAGTTGTCTCAGCGGAGCTGTGGGCTCCCTTCCCATCAGGCCGCAGGGGAGAGTCACCAAAGCAGCGTCCTGCTCTCCTTCCTCAGTGCCATAGATGAGCTTTTCTGCCTGAAAAGGGAGCACACAGGAAAAGGGGTCAGGGTTTGTTTGTTTTTTTAGTGCCAGAGTGTTCCCACTTTTGCCAAATCTGAACTTTTTTTTTCTTGCGCTCCTCGCACTGCAACACGACGAGAGAGAAGCGAAGTTGCTGCATCTTGCGTTGAGCCATGTATTGATGTGCCCATGGTCTCGCCCAATGGGCATTTAGCATGTGTGAGGGATGAAAAATGAGTTGCCATCAAGGTCATAACCGAGGAGAACCATTTTTCACAATACTTCCCCACCCACAGACACTGGGAGGAAAAGAAAAAAGGAAAAAAGAGTGAAGTAACATTCTACCCTTGCAAAGTCTTACATGTTTACAGGGATATTTAATCAATCAAATGGCCCCCATCACCAATGTGGAAAAGGAACAAGATGGGCAGCTGCCCTCTGGACAGTATGTCCACCACTGTCACCGCTTCCCCAAATTCACCTGGATCTTCTCCAAATTCACCTGGATCTTCTCCAAATTCACCTGGATCTTCCCCAAACTCACCTGGATCTTCTCCAAATTCACCTGGATCTTCCCCAAACTCACCTGGATCTTCTCCAAACTCACCTGGGTCTTCTCCAAATTCACCTGGATCTTCCCCAAACTCACCTGGATCTTCTCCCAATTCACCTAGATCTTCTCCAAATTCACCTGGATCTTCCCCAAACTCACCTGGATCTTCTCCAAATTCACCTGGATCTTCCCCAAACTCACCTGGATCTTCTCCAAACTCACCTGGGTCTTCTCCAAATTCACCTGGATCTTCCCCAAACTCACCTGGATCTTCTCCCAATTCACCTAGATCTTCTCCAAATTCACCTGGATCTTCTCCAAATTCACCTGGATCTTCCCCAAACTCACCTGGATCTTCTCCAAATTCACCTAGATCTTCTCCAAACTCACCTGGATCTTCTCCAAATTCACCTGGATCTTCCCCAAACTCACCTGGATCTTCTCCAAATTCACCTAGATCTTCTCCAAATTCACCTGGATCTTCCCCAAACTCACCTGGATCTTCTCCAAACTCACCTGGATCTTCTCCAAATTCACCTGGATCTTCCCCAAACTCACCTGGATCTTCTCCAAACTCACCTGGGTCTTCTCCAAACTCACCTGGGTCTTCTCCAAATTCACCTGGATCTTCTCCCAATTCACCTAGATCTTCCCCAAACTCACCCGGATCTTCTCCAAATTCACCTAGATCTTCTCCAAATTCACCTGGATCTTCCCCAAATTCACCTGGATCTTCCCCAAACTCACCTGGATCTTCTCCAAATTCACCTAGATCTTCTCCAAACTCACCTAGATCTTCTCCAAATTCACCTGGATCTTCTCCAAATTCACCTGGATCTTCCCCAAACTCACCTGGATCTTCTCCAAATTCACCTGGATCTTCCCCAAATTCACCTGGATCTTCCCCAAATTCACCTGGAATCTCTTTACTCTTATTTGACTCAGGAAATCTGGAATTGTTGAGGTTCTGTGACATCCACCCCCTTGTACTCGCTATGGGGGCCCTTATTGTAGCGATGGTACTAGCTGTTAATGCAGTAAACATGTAGAAAATGAGACCGTCTGTAAATACGAACCTCTAGGCAACATCATCAGTTTCCTTTCCTTTTTCTTTGGATGCATGACTGAGTGGCCCGTGGGGTTTTTAAGAAGAAACTTCAAAGTGCTAAGCAACGCGTAAAGGAAAACAAAACCAACAAAATACTTGGCTGTCTGGAAGCATCAGGCTGAGATGGGGGTGGTGTCTAAAACCAAAGTGAGAACTTGGGGTGGGAGGGCACATCTATGAGGAGCTGTTGCACCATCCAGTTGGGGCAAAACAGTTGAAAAGCTGCCTCAAATTAAGTAGGTTGGAGAGACCTGCATCAGAACACTCTTTCGCATCTTCCATTTATTTCATTGATGCTTCTGCAGAAGAACTTCCCAATGGATTTTCTCATCCCCAAATGAGTCATATCTGTCCATCTCATTCTGCTAACCCACTGTGGCACCTGAAATCAACCACCTCAGGCCAGCGTCTTCACCTTACATAAAACAGCTTCCGGGTCACACTGGGTTCTTGGTCTGAGCAACAAGCAAGCATCTCCTTGGCTACAGGTCACCTTCACAGGAGCTGCGGCTGACATGGGGGCCAGCTCAGAGATAATGATCCTGGTTTGATAAAACTTTACTGGCCCGGCAATGAGTGTTGTGCCCACTTGCTCACTCCTGTGCCTTTGACCCTTCCATCATGGTTATTTTAGACCAGAGTTTCTTGTTGCAGCTGGAATATTACTGTGGCCAGGATTTAATCCTGGTTTTTTACATCAAATTTGGAGCCCAAGGATTAAACCACAACATTTTGGAGTCAACAGGAAGCTTTGGGTTTCGAAGCAGGCATGGGGAACTTTGGGGTCTCCTGATGTTGCTGAAGACAGTTCTCATCAGCTCCAGCAAGCGTGGCCAGGGATGAGGGGAACTGTAGTTCAGCAACATCTACAGGGCCAAAAATTCCCCAAGCCTAGTTTAAAGAAACAATGATGAACTGCTGGTTTAGCAAATTAGGATTGTTAAATCCAAACCAGCTCACATTCTCTCTTTTTTAATATAATATAAGGGGGCCTAAACAGAGCAGTTTTTTTTTTCTTGATGCCAAATAATCTTGAAAGCAATTTGTTGAAAGTTGGGCTCAAGATGTGGACTCCTGACTTGCCTGCCCAGGATTTGGGAATGACTTTTGCTTTTCAGTTTGTTAACTGTAGCCAATGGCTTTGATATCTATTGAGGCAGAGGCTTCTTTCTCTTTCCTTGTCCTGTGAATGAAATTGGGAGGAGGAAATCCACTGGGCAAAAGCAGACTACTCACCTGGCCCCAACCTTCTCTGCAGAATCTTCCAGTGTAATACTGTGCAGCTCATCTTACTTTATTTTGTTTTATTAATTTAAAGGGTGTTTTGCATCAGGCAATATGTTGCCGTTTATACCCTTGTGTGTGTCTTTCATTTCAACTTGCCACAGATGGGCATGCGTGGGTGAACCTCCTGTGCAAGTTGCCAGTGACATCAGGAGGTCTGGGGTTGGAGTGAGAAGAGTTTGGTGAAGGACTCCCCCCGGTAAGAAAATATTGGATGTTTTGTATTTGCCCTCAGTCTTGCGGCTAAGGTGGGCCTAAAAAGGTCCTTACATTTCTACCGCCTTTGGAGGGGTTCTGGCCCTCACCAGAATCTGCAGCTTTCATACCCTGGCAGCTTCAGAATGATACTATGAGTCACCTAATTGCACTTCACATTGGGGAGCGAAGGGTTAGGTGAGCCTTTGCCCCTGTGTCTTGGTTCATGAGTAAGTGGATAGAGCCAGGGACGCCCCACCAGTTGTAGTCTGGCCCGCTAGAGGTTGTCAGTCCACAATTCCCATCCGCCCCTGTAGCCGGCTTGGGGTTACATGGTGGTGGTGGGTAATGGGAGTTGTAGACTTCCAGACTTTCCTCTAACCCTCGCTCCGTTCAGAATTGGGTGGGCGGGTAGACAGGTGAGAGTTTTAAATGATTGTTAACCCTAGGCATTGGAGCTTTTTAAAGAAAAATATGTGCTGGAATTTGAACCCATAAAAATTGCATTTACTGCAAAAAAATACCCAGCTTGAGAATCCGACTGTTGGTTTGTGTTAATTTCAGCACTATTTACTGTGGTGCTCTCACAGTCATTCCCTTGGCAGGGATGGGGTTTTAGTTAAATTGGGGTGGGGGCGAAGGCATTGGGGGCAAAGGGAGGAAGAGGTGTGGGGGTTTTTTCCCCAGTTCAAGTTGTGACTCTGCTTCAAAAAAGATGAGGCATTCCTTGCATTTTCAAGCTTGCTGAAAAATTTCCTTGACTTTGCTGTTCTGCCAACCAGCCTCCCTCGGTCTGATGGTGTATATTTATGGTTTACCCCACCCACCCTGAATCCTGATTGTAAAAATGTCCAAACCTGTTACTTTTTTATATATTAAAGAGAAAGGGGCGAGGGAGACACTCAAACAAGTGACAATAAATGTGGTTAAAGAACCCAGCCTTGAATATCATCCTATTTTACAGTGCATGCCTTGGTCAGCCAAGATTAAAGTGACAATCAAATCCAGTTTCTCCCATTGGTCTGGTTTCCTGCTTGTCTACCATGTCTCTCTTCCTGGTTCCTGTTGGTTGGCCTGTTTGGGCCATTGGTGGGAGATGGGGGGAAGGTGGGGTGATCCACAGTGGGGAATCCCACACCAGAGAACCAGGTGGTAGGCGAATTGCCATGGCCAGCTTCAGAATCAATATGTCCCTGAGTAAAGTTTGAGGGCTGTAGCTCACTGGTGTAAGCATCTGCTTTGCAAGCAGAGGCCCTAAATTCAATCCCCAACAGCTTCAAACAGGACTGGGATAAGTCCCCCTGCCTAAAACCCTGGAGAGCCACTGCCAGTCAGTGTAGACTATATTGCACTGGATGGACCAATAGTCTGGTTCAGAATAAGGCCAGCTTTCCAGGTCTCTACTTAAAACCAGCTCTTCAGGACCACAGAGACTAGAATATTACTTCATCTTTGGAAGTAGACCACAACTAAGTGGCATTGTGCATGTTTTTCATGCAGAAGGTCCCAAGTCCAACCTCTGGCATCTCCAGGAAGAAATGGAAGAGACCCCCTGCCTGAAAGCCTCTCCCAGATATTGTAGACAGTATTGAGCTGGGTGGCCCAATGAGTCTGATTTGGGTTCCTAAAGTTCCTTCGGTCTGAGACATCGTTAGGCATCTGCATGGTGGTGACAGCAACACTGCCCCCCAATGATGTCCGGGAGCTGATTTTTTAATTTCCCACAGTGCCCAAGGGCACCCAGTATAGTGCTACTCTGTGGCATTCTGCAGTATTTAAATGGTGACTCACAGAACAAACGAGCCAGAGGCTGGTGGGCCCTCTTGAGGTCTTGCAGCCCTACCTGGAGATGCTAGGGGGAGATGCTGGGACCTTCTGCTTGCAAAGCAGGTGCTCTACCAGGGAGCTACGGTTCTTCAAAGAAGGTCATCCCATGTTGGGACCACACACGCTTCATGTGGAAGCCATTCCCTTTGTGGAGGCGGAAATGTGCTCAGACATTTGTATCAAAAACAGAGCTACCTTTCTGTTTTGCCAAAGGCCAAAGGATCTTAAGAATACCAGACCCTGCTTTACACAAGGATATAATACTAGACAAATGGCAGAAGCCCTCCTTTCAGCTGCAGAAAGCCCCAGGGATGTAGCAGCAAAGTACCGTACTTTTCCATGTATAAGACTAGGGTTTTTTTCTTATACATGGATAGTGCATGGGGTAGACGTTTGGTTGGTTGCTGGCATGGCTTTCAGCAGCTATTGGGCGTGTTATTGGTTGCTGCGTCAATGGCTGGTGTTGCTGACGTTGCGGCAATTGGGCGGGTGATAGGCCGCTTCTGCTGGTGAGGGGACAGACAAGGCAGAGTTTTGGACATGTGGGGTGAGCTATTTTTGGCAATCCCCCCTCTGTGCCTTCTCCCCGCATTTTCTTAAATTTGAGTCTGCAAAAACAGTCTTATACAAGGGGCGTCTTACAGACAGAAAATTACAATATATCTCATTCTGGCCAGGCTATGCAGCACATATCAGCAGTTTAGAACTGCAGCAAAGCTCCCCTTTCTCTAGGTTATCTTCATCTGACATGGGGGTTCCCATGATCTAGGCCAGGGGTCAGCAAACTTTTTCAGCAGGGGCCGGTCCACTGTCCCTCAGACCTTGTGGGGGGCCGGACTATATTTTGAAAATAAAAATAAAAATGAATTCCTATGCCCCACAAATAACCCAGAGATGCATTTTGAATAAAAGGACACATTCTACTCAATGTAAAAACACCCTGATTCCCGGATCGTCTGTGTGCCGGGTTTAGAAGGCGATTGGGCCAGATCCAGGCCTTAGTTTGCCTACCCATGATCTAGCCCAGCAAAGCAATCAACGCACAGCTGGGCCATCTCCAAGAACAGAAGCGCTCCTTGCAAGCAGTGAAGTCAACAGGAGTCAGCATTGGACGAAGGGTGAATTGCACAAGGCCACCTACACCACCTCAATTGCAATTCTGCATTTCCACCACATTCCACCCCTTGGCTTTACGCTATCTTCCCTTCATATCTTGCTAATGGCTCCGCTCTCTCAGCCCACCCCCCCAATAACAGCTTGCACTTTGGAATAGGACTGTTTCCAGTTCTCTGTCACATCAGTCTGGTTCTAGAAAGGAATTTGCTGCTCATGCACAGAAGAGTTTATCGGGTTGCGTCCATCATTTGCTTGTTTCCCTTTTCCATGACCTGCTTGCATTAAAAAAAGCCAAAATTGGTTATATACAATATGGGGAACATAATACACACAAAATAAAGGACTATGACACAGGTAGTGTGTCATGCTTCCTCTAAGCAGGTCGAGAATCCTGCTATTCCTGCACCTTACTTAAGCTGTATGCAGATGAATTGGGCAAGTGGCGTTAGTTATTACCACCCAGTAAGTAGCTCCAGCTGATCATCTCATCAGGTTGGTTGGGTTGATTGGGATAAACAACCCATACCTTCTGTCCTGGTGTTAACTCACAGTCTGTGGATCCAAAAACTACCCCTTCTGTTGGTAGCAGGCGCACTGACTTCAGCCCCACACTGTGGGTACTCTGCACGCACCACACTGTCATGTCAGTGTGATGTCGCATTGCCACATCATGATGCGCAGCGCACAAGTGTGCTCCAGCACTGCGATAGCAACTGGGCCTGGGCCTCTGCTGTGGAGCCTCAATTGAGGCCCACCCCAGAACCACATCCATGGCTGCAGCAGACCTCAACAGAGGCCCCACAATGGAGGCACAGGCTTCAGCCCAGTCACCATCACAGTACCAGAGCACCAGAGGTAAGGCAGCAGGTGGCAGCAGCAGCAGAGGCTGGGCACTCACAGCAACATTTTTGTGGGTACACAAGCCCACGGGGCTCCTGGAGTTAGCACAAGGGGTTGGTGGGCAGCCCTGGCTCTGCTACCTGTTGGATGGCTGGTGTGCCCAGTTTTTCAGAAATAGCTGGGCTATGCACTGGCCACCCAAGAAGCACCACATCCTCTGCACTGATATGATGTAGCAGCACCTTTCCTTTCCCTTGCAATCCGCCCAGAGGTGCCATGCGGAACTATGTTCCCTTCACCTAAGCTCTAGGGCACTGTTATGCGCCCTCTGACCAGCACCACTTCCTCCTCTGGCGTTCTAAGATCCTGCACTACTGGGTGTTGCCTGGAGGCACAGCTTGCCATTTGGCTAAGCCTTCCACATCTTAAGTTGTTTCACGGGTGCAGGCGCTTCCAGTCCTATCATAATGGTGCAAGGGCGTTTGTCCAGCGCTCAGTGGACGGTTAAAGGTAAAGGGTAAAGGTACCCCTGCCCGTACGGGCCAGTCGTGTCCGACTCTAGGGTTGTGCGATCATCTCACTTAAGAGGCCAGGGGCCAGCGCTGTCCGGAGACACTTCCGGGTCACGTGGCCAGCGTGACAAAGCTGCTCTGGCGAGCCAGCACCAGCGCAGCACACGGAAACGCCATTTACCTTCCCGCTATAAAGCGGTACCTGTTTATCTACTTGCACTTAGGGGTGCTTTCGAACTGCTAGGTGGGCAGGAGCTGGGACCGAATGACGGGAGCTCACCCCGCCGCGGGGATTCGAACCGCCAACCATACGATCGGCAAGCCCTAGGCGCTGAGGTTTTACCCACAGCGCCACCCGCGTCCCAGTGGACGGTTACTCCATTCCAATTCTGCTTGCTCTGCCACTGCTGGCCCAGCTTCAGAATGTGATTTGGGGTTTGCTGTTTTACTTTCTGCTGCCAAGTCCTATTCAGATATTCAGTTAACCCTGAAGCTGCTGGAGGATGAGGGATTATTTTAGATGTTACAAATGGTTTTAAATATATTTTATTTTATTTTTAACAGTATTTCTGCCACTCCTGGACTCCTTTTGAAAGGAACTGTGTGTTAGAAATTTAATAAACAATTTGCATAAGCTAAAATGAATTGTTAGTCTTTTAGATGTCACAAGTCTACATGGCATACATTTAAAGTACATAATTTCCCCCAAATAATCCTGGAAATTGTAGATAATCCCTTGACAGTACTACTATTCCCAAAACCCATAACAAACTGCAGTACCCAGGATTCTTGGTGTTGGTAGTAAATAATGCACTTTAAATCTATGCTGTGTACTCAGCCTTAAGTGTGGTGCAGCGCAATGAACAAAATTTGGTTGATCATAGTTGCTCGGATTTCCAAGTATTTAACTTTTTTTTTATCCTATGCTGCAGCACTTTATTGCGCTTCCTTCCCAGCTTCAGCCCCGCCTCCTAACCCCGAAAGCCCCGCCCCTAGCGCCCCGCCCCTTGTCACTACCGCCTTCGTGCGCAACAGACTTTGCGCAAGCTCTCCGGAGGAGGCTAAATAACTTCGTTTCCCAGCGTGCCCCGGGGCCCGCCCGTGAGCCGACGGAGCGCTCCCCGCCGCGCTGTGGTTGCTGGGAGATGGAGTCTGTGCGTCCTGGGGCAGTGGCAGCTGCGGCATCTGAAACGGGGCCGGCCCTTTCTGCAATGCCCAAGCCATGGCCACTACGGGCAGCAATGGCATCGGGTGCAGCGGTAGTAGTAACAGTAGCAGCAGCAGCCTGCCGGGCGCCGGGGAGGCGGACCGGCCGCACCCGCGTCCTTTCCTGATCGGGGTGAGCGGAGGCACCGCCAGCGGCAAGGTAGGTAAGCGGGGGCTCCCTGGCTACGTGGGCCGCCGCGCCCCTGCCAGAGTGCAAAATAAAAATGCAACAACAACAACAACAACAAAATAACGATATTGCAAGCAAAGCAACAGAATGTGAATTAATTCTCTTGATTGCATTGCATTGCACTGCGGACCAGTTAAAACCTGCGCGCGATTCTTGCAAAAGCTTCAAATCCCTGAGAATTTTCCCTATATCTCTCCTGACGCCTTTAAACGTCCCGGATGATGATGGTGATGCTCATATTGCATTTATTCTTACATTTGTATCTCATCTTTCCTCCAAGGGGGTCACGTGTATTCTTCTCCCCCCCCCCGCCCCATTTTATCCTCACAACAACCCCGTGAGGTGGGTTAGGCTGAAACACTTACGGAACTGGCTCAAGGTCACTCGGTGGGCTTCATGGCTGGAGTAGGGAAGTTTTGAGCCTTGATCTCTCCCAGGGCCTAGTCTGACACTTTTTAGTGCCTACACAGTGTTTTTTTGCCTGTGATTCCCGCTCCACCATCCAGGGGCAGATGGTGATCCATTATCATCATCACCAAACCTTTTATTGGCATCACATACAAACATCCAAAACAAATCAATACAGAATTACCACTTCCCCAGTGGCACAAAACATTTGCTAAAAGAAAGGAGGCAGAGCAGTGTATCCTCACATCTCTAGGTCTCCAGGGAGAGATGATCTATTATGAAACTATTGAAACTTAATCTTCAGAGCTCCTAATCCCAGAGGGGGCGCAGAAGTGAGTTTAGTCCACATAGCTTACACTTTTTTCTTTAAAAAGGACACCCCAAATTTCCCCTATTTTTCATTTCCTCCCCCCCATAACTAGAAAACAATAAGGCATAGGATTTTTTATTATTATTATTCACACCAGTGACTTTGACATGCAAGATAATCCAGTACAGTAATTTTAATCAAAATGTGAGGTGCGGTAGTTACAATTTCTTTGAAAATTGTTGTGATCTGTTGTGGCACAACCCACTGAAGAAGACAACGATGGTTACCCAGACCTCGTTGCTGGTTGGGAAGGGGCCACCATAACAGTTCAAGCTTCAGGGCCCCCAAAATGTAGGTCCACCACTGCTCTCCCCCCCCCCAAAATCCCCCCAAGTCCCTCATTACTTTGCATGGTGAAACAGGCACTGTAAGGTTTCTGGCTTCTAGGGTCTTCTCCTTCTGTTCAGTTTAAATTTATGGTTACATCTGCCTCTTCCTTCCTGGACTTCAGTGCTACGTTCATTGTTTTAGGTATGTTAGGCTGAGAAATTTCGACCACGTGTGTAGGTTGGTTTTTCTGATGTGTTCCAAAATTCTCCTCCTCCCGGGCAGTCGACAGTGTGTGAGAAAATCATGGAGTTGGTGGGGCAAAATGAAGTGGATCACCGTCAGCGGAAAGTCGTTATCCTCAGCCAGGATCGGTTCTATAAAGTGCTTACGACGGAGCAGAAGGCAAAAGCCCTGAAGGGACAGTACAACTTTGATCACCCAGGTATACCCAGTGGGGCAGCCGGGTAATTTTTAGGCAGTAGACTTAGCAGTCCTATGGATGGGAAAGAGGGTCTCCCTCAGAGTGGACATCTGCCCCCCAAATTTTATGCTTATGGCATCCAGCAGCAGTCTGACTTTGTGTTTTCCAGCCTGTGATCTGGAGAATCTTGGGAACAAATATTGTCTGTATCTTTAAAAATTAAACCCAGCATTCATTTACAGTGGTACCTCAGGTTACATACGCTTCAGATTACATACACTTCAGGTTACAGACTCCGCTAACCCAGAAATATTACCTCGGGTTAAGAACCTTGCTTCAGGATGAGAACAGAAATTGTGCTCCAACGGCGCAGCAGCAGGAGGCTCCATTAGCTAAAGTGGTGCTTCAGGTTAAGAACGGACCTCTGGAACGAATTAAATACTTAACCCGAGGTACCACTGTATTTATTAAAAAAAACAACCCTTGCCTTTGAAGATGCTGTCTATAGATAGCTTTATGTTGCGGCCAGCTAAGCCCTGTTCAGAGTAGACCCACTGAAATTTAAGCACCTAAGTCAAGGCCATCCATTCCAGTGGTTCTACTCTGAGCAGGGCTAGCACTGCACAGAACCATCTGCTTTTGCCCCCTTGTACAGGTGAAATTGCCTCCACATCCCACCTGTCAAACAGGTAATAAAGCCCTATTTGTTAGTTGCTGCTGTGATACGGGACCAGTAATTCACATCACCTGCATGGGTCCTCAGTACATGAGATCAGACTGCGTGGAAGCAGCTTTTGTGCCACCGTCATAGTGCCTGACTTGCAGTGCATCTTGCAGAAACTGCCTCTGCTGCTGATCCAGTTTCGTTTGGCCACCCTTATTTTTTTGCATTGCACAGATGCTTTTGACAATGAATTAATGCAAATGACGTTGAAGAATATTGTGGATGGCCAAACGGTTGAGGTTCCAACGTACGATTTTGTGACCCATTCCAGGTCAGTATGTATTTCCTGGTTTTTTTGGGCAAAATGTGGTCTTAGAATTGTAGAGTTGGAAAGGACCCCAAGGGTCATCTTGTCCAACCCTCTACAATTGCAGGGATCGCAGCTAAAGGATCCCTGAAAGATGACCACGTCCTGACGTAGCTCGTTCCCCTGGCAAACAGCTCTTACCATCAGAAAGATCTTCCTAAGGTCATTTGAATTCATTGGTTTGGGTCCTACCCTCTGGAGCGGCAGAAAACAAGCTTGCTCCCTCTTCCATGTGACAGCCCTTCAGTTCTTTGAAGATGGCTATCCTATCACCTCTCGGTCTCCTGTTCTCCAGGCTAAACATCCCCAGCCCCCCTCAAGCATTCTAAAGTGCTGAAACGGGAAGCATGACATTCCAGATGTTCTCCCTGGGCATTTGGAACAGTCACACTGGGACCTTTCTTAACCACACCTTGCCATTCCGTGTCATGTCCACTGCAGGCTGCCTGAGACGACTATGGTCTACCCTGCAGATGTGGTGCTTTTTGAGGGGATTCTGGTATTCTATACTCAAGATATCCGGGACATGTTTCATCTCCGTCTTTTCGTTGATACGGACTCAGATGTCAGGCTCTCCCGGAGAGGTAACCCCTGGTTTCTTGGAATTTATTTAAACACTTTTACCACAGGGGTCAGAAACTTCCTTAGATGTTGCCTCCACTATCCCATAAACCATTGGCCATGCTGTCTGGGGCTGATGGGAGCTGGAGTCCAGCAACAAATGGAGGGTCACAGATTCCCCAGCCCTGATCAAAAAAAGATCTCTTTTCTCATAAGGAAATGCTTCTTCAGAGGTAAAGGTAAAGGACCCCTGGATGGTTAAGTCCAGTCAAAGGCGACTCTGGGGTTGCGGTGCTCATCTCACTTTCAGGCTGAGGGAGCCGGCGTTTTCCCACAGACAACTTTCTGGGTCATGTGGCCAGCAGGACTAAACCGCTTCTGGCACCACGGAACACCGTGACAGAAACCAGAGCGCACGAAAACACTGTTTACCTTCCTGCCACAGTGGTACCTATTTATCTACTTGCACTGGTGTGCTCTCAAACTGCTAGGTGGGCAGGAGCTGGGACAGAGCAACGGGAGCTCACCCCATTGTGTGGATTTGAACTGCCACCCTTCTGATTGGCAAACCCAAGAGACTCAGTGATTTAGACCACAGCGCCACCCACATCCCTATGCTTCTAAACAGAGGCATTGAAGAGGAATGCTGCTACTTCAATCAGGGATAGGGAAACCTAAGGCCTTTTGGATGTTGCTGGACTCCCAACTCCCGGCATCCCTGATCCTTGGCCATGCTGGCTGAGACTGATGGGAGTTGGAGTCCTACAACATCCAGGGGGCTGCAGGTTCCTCATCCCTTGGGTATATAGGAAGCAATGTTCTAAATATGCTAGGGAGAAGTAGAATGGAGACCATGGAAGTAGAACCTAGACATTGTGACTCGTAACCATTGATAGCCTCTCCTCCACAATTTTGAAGCCATCTAAGGTGGAGGACATCACTACATCTTTCCCTGGAGGTTGGCCTCCAGATGTTCTGGACTAAGAACATAAGGAGAACCCTTCTGGGTCAGGTCATTTGTTCATCTAGTCCAGCATCCTGTACTCATAATGGTCAACCAGAAGCCGTAATGGGAAGCCCACAAGAAGGACCTGAGACCAACAGCACTTGTGATTCCCTGCAACTGGTATGCCAAGGCATATTGTCACCAACATTGGAACACAGAACATAGACATTGTGGCTTGTAGCCATCAATAGCCTTATTATTCCCCATGAATTGGTCCAGTCCTCTTTTGAAGCATTCTACGTTGCTGGCCATCACTACATCTTGTGGACTTGAACTGTGGTTGTAATTCTGTGCTGCTTGAAGACTTTCTTTTGTCTCTTTAAACTGCCCTGTTTGGTTCCTCCGGCTGTAGTTCTCCGGGATATGAAGCGGGGAAGGGACCTGGAGCAGATCCTGACCCAGTACACAACGTTTGTCAAGCCTGCCTTCGAAGAGTTCTGTTTGCCGGTACCAGAATCTTTTATCCCCCCCCCCCCTATCAAACCCATTTTGGAAGCATGGAAGGCTGGTGGAGGAGCATTTCCTCCTCGCAGTATCTCGCTGGCTGTCTCAAGAGAGGCTTCATAGACATTGGCTTGGAATCAAACCTATGGTTTCTTCCCCCTCCCCTTCATGTTAGGAACATAGGAAGTGGCCTTAAAGCAGGTCAAACTGTTAGGTCACCTAGCTCAGTAGTGTCTATTCTGACAGCAGCTTTCCTGTGTCTCAAGCAGAGAGGAGGTATTTTCCCCACCAGCTGCTCTCTGGTTATTTATTTTAGCTGGAGAAGTTGATCTGGGCCTTTCTGTGTGCTAAATTGTGTTATTCCCCTGAGCTTAATTGTGTGGTTCCCTGCTTTCTTCTGGGACAAAGCCTTACCTGGGAATGGAACCCAGAGGGACTTCTTGCATCCCAGAAAGAATTGTGCCTCTTTGACAGCCTTCCCCAACCCCTGGTCCTATCCAGATGTTCTGAACTACAGCTCCCATCCCTCCCTGGTTGTTGGCTGTGGTGGCTGGGGCTGGTGGGGTGTGTTCTCCAAAGTATCTTGTGAAAAGTGAGCCCTGGGAAACTGTAAGCCTTGCAGACGTGTCAGGCCTTTAGAACACTCCCCCAGGCTACATCTCTCAAAGCCCTTGCTGCAAAGCATGTATTTCCCTGGCTGGAATGCTTCCCTGAACTCCACTGATGCCTCTCACTTGCCTGGGTGCTGGAGTTGAGTGCATCAGTGTTTGTATAGTCGGCTAGTTTCTACAAAGGTAAAATGTATAGGTTGCCCCATCTGCTTTTGTCTCTGGTCCCACCCATCACTGGAATGTGGCTCTTGGAGGGTTGCCTGGAAGGGAACGGTAACCTGATCTGAGGAAGATTCCTCTGTCATAAATGACACCAGTAACAAGAGGAAGTGTCTTCACAAAGTCCACATGGATTTAGCCTCCTTGCTCCCTTCCTGCCCTAAAGGCAGAGGTCAGGTGTCTCCAGAGCAGCCTTCCCTCACCTGGAACTCTCTAGATGTGGTTGGTACTCTAGCTCTCATCAGACTGAGCCAGAATGGGGACGTTGAGGGATGCTGGGAGTTGAAGTCCACCAATGTCTAGAGGGCACTAGAGGCAGCTCTGGAGGTTTGTTCATAGACTCACAGTTGTTGTATTTCTTATCTCCAGACCAAGAAATACGCCGATGTGATTATCCCTCGAGGAGTGGACAACATGGGTAAGAGGCATTTTTGCCGTTCTAGGCTCCTGAAGGCTCATTTTGTATATTCATTTCAGGCAAAGAAGATGCACAGACTTCTGAAATGGTTATTAGCTGGAATTTTCCACCACCTGCCCCTCGATTCCTTTGTAATAATTAGCAATAATGTAGATGCCAGACCCTGTGCTTAGTTTGCCACTGACCTCTGTCCCCTTCCCGTAATTAATTCCTCCACTCACCTCTTGCCTTTCTTCCGGCAGTTGCTATAAACCTCATTGTGCAGCATATCCAGGACATTCTTAATGGTGACCTCTGCAAGTGGCAGCGTGGGACGATGAACGGGCATGGACGCTCCTCCAAGAGGCCCTTCCCTGAGCAAGTAGACAGCAGCCCACTGCTGGCTCCCGGCAAACGGTCCCACTTGGAGTCCAGCAGCCGCCCCCACTAAGGCGGCCGGAAGCCCCTCCCACACCAGCTGGACTTTTGACCGGTTCCAAGGTTCCCTTTGGATGCCCTTCAGTGCTCCATATTCTCTTCCAAGAGGTGACGAATCTGTGGTTTTAAACTGCCTTCTGTTTTTAGTTTCTCTCCTTTCAGTTAGTACCTAAATCTGCCCCAGAAGTTAAAAGGAAAAGTGCTCCTTTTTTTGGTGTTCTCTCTAGTCTTTGCCTGCCATGGTTTTTAATTTTCTAGGAAAGAAAATGGGTCTGCCACAGGCAAGCAAATTATCTTTGTGCTTAAATTATTCCCTATTTCTCTCTCCCCACCCCCAATATAATTTGACACAGGAGTGATGCCAGAAGGCTGCATTTCAAAGTCAAATTTATCTCCCCGCAAATTCATTTCATTACAGCAAGACTTTTGCATAATATTTTGAGATAGTAAAGGGCCATGTGGAGTGGTGTGCAATTTCTCTTCTGCCGCGTAGTGTCTCTCTGCTAAGGGAAAGAAGTAAAGGGTGCCCATTAGCTTTAAAAGCCAGAATCATTTTAGTACAAAAAAAATCCAGCATCACCATTATCTTCTGGCAACCATGGGGGTAGCCTGCCCCCTTCTATCTCTCAGTTATATGGTGCTTTCTCAAGGACCGGGGTGGGGGTGATAACTTTGGTGTTTTTATGCACTCCACTAGGTAACGATGGGATAGACTTAGGAGGATGTGTGTTTTTAAATATAAAGCAGCTGCCTTTTCACAGACTGCATCTAGCTAACATAGGGAGAACTGACTGAGCAGTTCTGCGCTCTCTATATAGCAAGACAAGGGGCAACCGCTGAGATCAGTTGTGGGCAATGGCAGAATCCATCTCTTTACGGCTTACAGTCGACTTGTAGTTTTAACGAGTGGTAGATTCTTCTTTGATCAGTAATCACCACTAAGTAAACAGTGTTTGCCTCATCTAAAATGTTTTTCTATTAAAATGCATTTGTGCTGCTATCGCTGCCACTACCAGGTGGCATTTTTCAAAGTTCGGAGATCTTGTTTTGACGTTGGAAAATACCTGGTCAGTGGTTTTTATAGAGTCATTTTAACCCCCAGGCAAGTGATAAAAGTTAGGCCTTGCCAGCTCTACATTTTCTAAAAGCAAGGCTTGACTTAGTTAGTTGGTTTGTTTTGGCTTTGTTAATAAATAAAAAAACATGGAAAAATGGCACATGACTGAGTTGTTTTTCCTTCCTCCATTGTGTGTGTGTGTGTGTGTGTGTGTGTGTGTGTGTGTGTGAACCTCCATAATATGATCAAAAGGAATATGGTCAATGCAAATCCTACCTTGGCTTCAAGTACGCTAATCATACAGTAGTTGTCAGGATTTGTTCAACAGGAACCATCCAGGTTTATGGAGGCTCTGTTCAGCTGAGAGAGGAGACAGTGAACTGTCCAGCATGGTGTGGTGGTTAAAGACCTAGGAGACCAGGGTTTGAATTCCTGCTCAGCCATGAAGCTCACTGGGTGACCTTGGGCCAGTCACTGCAAGGAGGGAAGAACCACGTTCGCCACCTTGAGCTCCTTGGAGGAAAAGGTGGAATACAGAGTCATGGGGGAAAGAAAGTACACCCTCTTTGAATTTGGTGGTTTTACATATCAGGACATCATCATCATCATCATCATCATCTGTTCCTTACCAAATCTTAAAATTAGGTAAATACAACCAACACGACATACTACACAGCGTCATGATTTATTTAACAAAAATGAAACCAAAATGGGGAAGCCACGTGTGAAAAACTTAAGTTACACCCTTACTGCTTCCGTAGGACTTAAAGGACTAAGTAGAAGGCAGGTCCTGCTAATCAAATGCCCCTGCTTAATTGATCACCAGCAAGTTTGCCCACCTCTATAAAAGCTGAAGTTTTCACAGTCTGCTGGTCTGGAGTATTCAGGTGTGTTTTAACACAGTGCCAAGGAGGAAAGGCATCAGCAATGCTCTTAGAGGAGCAATTGTTCTAATGCAATTAATGATACTGCCTTTCTCTAAATGGCAACATTCCTACTTCTCAACTCAGCCCTTTTTGGTTCCCACTCCCTGTTGCAATACTAAGCTACCCTGCTCCTAATGTGGGCATGAGTAAGTTTTGTCCCTCCAGAGTTTTCTGAACTACAGTCCCATTAGACCTAGCAAGGAGAGCCAGGGCTGATGGGATCTGTGGTTTGGCAACAAACACCTGGAGGGCAAGTTTCCTTATCACTGCTTGAGATGAGTTGGAGTGCTTGCAGAATCAGAGCAGACCCATGTTTGGCAGGTATAGGTGCCACTTCTGTAATATCTGTAAGAGAAGGTCCTCCCAAAATACTCTCAATAGGAGAACAGTCCACTTCAGGGTGAAGGGCAAAAAAAAATAATTCATTAAACTCCCTCCTTAAGGATGAAGGCTCTATCCAAAAGGCAGGGTTTAAAACAAGAGTATGTTGAAGATCACTCTGTGCCATCTGCTTTGTTAGCACTCTAGGCCAAGTTTCTCTTCTTCTTATTTTTTTAAAAGCTGCCCAGCTTCCAATTATTTCTCCTCCCTTGTCTACATTTTATTCACTGATTGTGCTCCACCCTCATTCTAAAATGATACATACAGTTCCAACAAGCAAATAAAATAATTTACAGTACACAGAACGCCAAAGTGAGACATTGCCCAGCAGTGCCTCTGCACTCTCTGCATTCTCTTGAGACCATCTTGAGGAACAAGACTTTGCCTGTGCCGCAGAATCACAGAACTTGATCCGGGTTCAGCAAGAGATGGACTTGGCTGCCAACCATATTCAACCTCCTGGGCATTAGTTTACCAGAAACAAGAGTGGGAATACTGCTTTAAAGTGGGCCAATTCTGATGCCACCTTTTATCCTGTTGCTTAATGCATAAGGGAATAGTAAAATGCTACAACTCCCAAATTTTGGACTCCGAATCAATGGTTTTCATTGATCCATCTATCATGGGTGCTTTAGTTGAGATTCCTGCATTGCAAGGGGTTGAGCTACACAGCCCTTGGGTCCCCTTCCAACTCTACAATTCTATGATTCCATTTCAGTTTAAAAGGTGGTGTCAAAACTGGTCATCAGTTGGCAGGATGGGCAAGGCTGAATGAACAGTGGAATTATGACAGCCTGATCATTCTTGCCTCTAACCCCAACGGGTACCCACCCCACCCCCACCATGGGAGAAGCAAGGAGCAGTAGCAGCTTCTGGCAAGATCTTGCAACACACTTGTGAGATCCAGTGTGGTATAGTGGTTAAGAGTGGTGGACTCGTGATCTGGTGAACCAGGTTCGCTTCCCCGCTCCTCCACATGCAGCTGCTAGGTGACCTTGGGCCAGTCACACTTCTTTGAAGTCTCTCAGCCCCACTCACCTCACAGAGTGTTTGTTGTGGGGGAGGAAGGGAAAGGAGAATGTTAGCCGCTTTGAGACTCCTTAAGGGAAGTGATAAAGTTGGATATCAAATCCAAACTCTTTCTTTTTTTTCTCACTTCATGGGGGAACACCCTGGCAACCCACCCCTGCCAAAACCCACAGCTGCCCAACCTCAGTAAGCAAGGTTTTTGCAGCAGGGCCGATGCCGTCCCGTTTTGCTTCAGGTGGGCGAACAAGACAGGCCTCCCCTGTTCTAAGTCCTCACATCAAGCAATCAGAGTACGTGTGTTTGCAGACATGATCAGTGGGCTAAGTTGCCCAGGGGGCTGTTTGTTGCCCGTCTTGCAAGACTAGTGTTTGCTGATCAAGATGTCCCAGCTGTCCTTCCAGCGTAGGTCCTGGAGCTGACTTTTGGTGAGCGGAGGCTTCCCGTAGGTGAGCGGTCGGAATGTGTGGTAGGTCAGGTAAACAGAAGAGAACCAGGCAACCACAAGAGCACTGTGCATGCTCTTTGAGAGTCTGGATCTATAAAGAAGAGACACACAGGCTGAAGCAAACACGAACCAGCAGTTTAAGGGAAGATTGTCTCAACCAATGAACTTCTGCCCCTCTTAATGCTGCAATAACATCACTTGAATTTATATAAGTAGTGACAGTTATTCTGAGCATAGCAACCTGCTTTATACAGGGTCAGATGCTTGTCCCATCCAACTCAGTGTTGTCTGCACTGATTGGCAGCAGCTCTTCAGGCTTTTGGAAAGGCGTCTTTCCCAGCTCTACCTGGAGAGGCTGGGGGTCGAAAGCTGGGACTTTCTGCATGCAAAGCAGGTGCTCTACCGCTGAGCTACAGTTCTTCCCTGGAAGTAAGATTCTACTCTGTATAGTTCTGAATAAAGGGCTAATTTAAATAAGTTGCCATATTATCAAGTCAGGCCAATGGCTCATCTAGCTCAGTATTGTCTACATTGTTTGGCAATGTTTCAGACAGGGCCAACTCACAGCCTCATCTGGAGATGCTGGGGACAGAAGCAGAGACCACCTGCAAGCGAGGCAGAGGAGTCTTTTCTAACACTGAGCTTTCTAATGGCTCCCAACACAGTTGCTCCCTTGGTAAGCCGTAAGGCTCCTCCACGGAATGTGGAAGAAAGGGTTTTTATCTGATCCAAGCCCCTGTTCAGTGCAGGATCCACAGTGCAAGATGAAACTCTTGCATCCCTAATGGAGGAGTGCCCAGCCCTGCCTTAAAAACTCCAGCAAAAGGAGACCTGCTACCCCTTAAGGCAGTCGGTTCCACTGCTAAACATCCCTTATCTCACAATGGAGAGCTAAGCTTTGTCAACACCCCTGTAACATAAAGCCTCCTGGCAGAGAGCAATCCTAGGAAGAGAAGTCATACCTGCAGAGGTATTCGCTGGTGTGCTGCAGGACAACAGGGATCAGGAGGATCTGGAAAGTGAGAGCAGGCAGGTAGTGGTAGAGGAAGAGCGTCTTCTCCATCAGGAAGAATGGGAGGTAATTCATGGCCCAGCCTCCCACGCAGAGGCCTCCTGCTGACACCCACTGCCACCATGCCTCTGTCAGGATAAAGGGGCAACAGAGAGAGCTGCATTAAACAGACCATGGCTTGATCTAGCTCACTGCTGTCTACACAGACTGGAAACCTCCAGGATTTCAAGCAATGACATTCACAGGCCTGTTTAGAGAGGCTGGGGATTGAATATGGGACCAAAGCAGGTGCTCCGTTCCTGAGCTATAGCCTTTCCCCTAAAAATAAAGTAGGAGTTTTTGTTCACGTGTTCCCAGTAAAGTGCTGAATTAAGTAAGAATGTAGGTCCATCTGGTGCAATACTGTTTGCACTAACTGGCTGCAGCTCTCCAGGGTTTAAGGCAAGGGACTCTCTCAGCCTTACCTGGAGATGCCAAGGATTGAACCTTCTGAATGCAAAGCAGGTGCTCTGCCACTGAGCTTGCAGCCCTTACTAATAAGGGAGTGTTAGTTCTATTCCATTTATATTATGACTTTCCTCCAAGGAGCTCAAGTTCTCCCCAATCATTTTTATGCAGGTTCAAATCCACCATCAGGCGCATGAAGCTGACTGGGTGATCATGGGTCAGCTTCTGCCTCTCTGCCTAACCAACCTTGCAGGGTTGTTGTGGTGGTATTTTTTTAACTGCAGTTTAATTTTTTCTTGCTCCTTTGCAAGCTGTTTATGGGAATATAAATTTATGTTTGAAGCTGTGAGTTGTAAAACGGGTAAGGAAATAAACAAACAAGAGGTGGGATAATAGCTGAAATATCTGACCTTCAGGGATGTCACAGATATTCCGTCTCCGCCGGAGCAGGTACCACAGGAACAGAGCCACGTAGGCAGCAGTGGCTGCATTGGCAGACATCCAGGTGACGATGTTCCCCAGAAGGTGGATCTGGGCCTAGAGAACCAATAACCAACAATGTTAAAAGCACTGCTGTGGAATTTGCCCTCCCCATCCTGGTGACCTCCCCACCACTTATGCTTTAAACTGCAATTCCCATTTTCCCTGACATCAATTTACCTTCATTTCCCCCCTAATCCAGGAGAGGGGCATTAAAGCCGTTTTCATCCAATGGAGAGAGAGAGAAAACAGCTCTTGAATTCTGAAATTTCAAAATATATAGTCCACACACTTCCAAGCAAACTTCACATCCATAAGGACTAGAAGCCTGGGTTCTTTTTTAAGTCCCTGGAAGCTGCATTCCTTACTATGTTACCCTTTTCTGTACTCCCACAGAATCATAGGGTGCATACAATACATTAATTTTTTGCTTCTCTTGGCAGAAAGTATAAAAGGCGAAGAGGCCCTTAGAAGTGTCTTATCACAGCTACGTCTTTATTTTATTTTTGCATCTGTTTCTTCACATTTGAAAACTAGAGTGCATCGTTCATTTGTGTGTGTGGGCTGGCTTTTAAAACTAAGGAGGAACCTGCCTGTACAAGGCTGCAACTTGCCAGTTGCCTGTGGCAAGCAGAAAACTGCTCCCAGGTGACCAGGCCTTTGAAAATGTAGGCTCCGCCCTTTAGACCAAAAATGACTCCCATAAGGCTTGTCTGGATAGACTTCTCACATAATAAGGAGCTGTTCTGAAGAGGGGTCCAAACTGTCAAACAGAAACTTTTAGCAGTGGTCCTTGGATGTAGTAAAAAGGTGTGGGCATGTCTTTCTACAGGTCCCCCCCCCCCCCGCGTAGAAAGATGTGCCTGCTGTCTTTTCAGCATCCAGTAAATAGCGTTTTTCAAATTCATTCTACCAGGCCTTTTAAGCTATGTCTATTGTCCAGTTCTGTGGCTCTCTGTCCAGTTGCTCTCCAATAGGGCTTTTTAGTCTCTGTTTTAATCTTTCTGGTTTTAAAACTTGGGGCTTTATTGTATTTTTTAATGTATCAGGAGGGCCAAAGCTCAGCAACAGAGCATCCTGCTTTGCATGGAGGATCCAGGTTCACTTGCCAGTCTGTGAAGACAATACTAAGCTAGGACCACTAATGGCTGGATTCAGTGTAAGGCAGTTTCCTAACACTGAAAGCCAACCAGACAACATTTTTTTTCTTGGAAGACAATATATAAATAATGCCAGTTAATGGATTAACCTACCCCTGAGGTGGAGTGGAACCAGTAGGCGATGTTTGTGTCCAGGGTAATCCATTCCAGGGGAGAAGAGCTATATTTGTGTTCTGTGTCTTCATTTTTCAGAGTAAGTATCTTCCACTGAGAACAGAACAGGACAGCTACAACAAGTTCCCTGGCCTAATCCTGATTAGCACTGCAAACTAATGAGCAGGGCAATATATTTCTATGAATGAGAACTTACTTACTCACCAGCAAATCACTTTTGATAACCATGTGACGATTTGGGGGACAGGCAGGTTACAAAGTTCAGCAGCATCCCCAGGTGCAGTGGCCAGAGTACCAGACTAAGAGCTCAGAGACCTGGTTTCAAATCCCCACTTGGCCACAGGAAGCTCAGGGGAGATCTAGGGCCAGTCACTGTTTCTCAGCCTAACCTACCTCACAGGGTCGATGTGGGGATTAAACAAGGATTGGGGGCGGGGGGACACTGTGTATGCCACCTTGATCTCCTTGGAGAAACAGGAGGAATATAAATACAATACATAAACAAACAAACAAACAAACAGGGGATAACCATGTATGCCATCTTGAAGTCTCTGGAACTACAAATATTTATAATCTGTTTATCTAAAAAGGTAAAGGTACCCCTGCCCGTACGGGCTAGTCGTGTCCGACTCTAGGGTTGTGCGCCCATCTCACTTAAGAGGATGGGGGCCAGCGCTGTCCGGAGACACTTCCAGGTCACGTGGCCAGCGTGACGAAGCTGCTCTGGCGAACCAGCACCAGCGCAGCACACGGAAACGCCGTTTACCTTCCCGCTATAAAGCGATACCTATTTATCTACTTGCACTTAAGGGTGCTTTCGAACTGCTAGGTGGGCAGGAGCTGGGACCGAAAGACGGGAGCTCACCCTGCCGCGGGGATTCGAACCGCCGACCATACGATCGGCAAGCCCTAGGCGCTGAGGTTTTACCCACAGCGCCACCCGCGTCCCCCAATGTGTTTATCTAGACAACTTCTATACTGACTTACTTACAATCATCTCTTAAGTAATGCATAAGAAATGCAATACAACAAAAATTAAAAATCAGTTAAAATGACAAAATCAAGATTCAGTTAAAATGCTCGATAGAATTTAAAGGCAAGGGGGGAAATAGTCTTCAGTGGGTGCCAGAAGTTCAACAAGTCAGGAGCCTCTCGCAGATTCCATAAAATTTGGCCCACCGTACTGGAGGCAGATAAGCATGAGCTGGGCATCTGAGCCATAGGGGAATCCCTGATCTCCATGATTTGGTAAATGTAATAATAAAGTAAATATAAAGTAGAATAATAAACAATCAGAGTCAGCAGCTATCAAGGCATCTCAAGTCCTTCCCAGGCTGGGTACCTGAGATCCTTTTGGCTGAAGATGCCAGGAATGAAGCTGAGATCGGATGGATACAAATGAGCCACGACTCATTCCCAATGTCTGCTATCACAGACGGGGTGTTTGCAACCCTCCTGATGATGCTGGACCCCCCAGGTCCCATCAGCCTTAAGGGAAGGGAATGAGTTGCAGTCCAGAGACATCTGGAGGGCCAGAGGGGCCTCATCACTGGCCCTATGTCTTATAGTGAGCAAGACCACTGGGTCCACCCAGCCCAGTGCTGTGTCTCCGCTGATGAGGTGCTTGGCTTTCAAGCAAGAGGATTTCCCAGCCCAGGTATCTCACATCCTTTAAATTGAGATACCAGGTACTGGGCCTGGGGTCTTCTGCCTCCAAAGCCGCTCGTCTGGCCCACCCAGCCCCTTCTGTGAGTCACACACAATGCCCAAGCTATTCACCATACAATGGATTTTCCACCTGCAAATGAAACAGTAATAATAAAACATTTTAAAAATCTATTTATGTCAGCCTATGAAGCTGGAAGGTGAGGAACCTGCGGCTGTCAGGGATCTTGTTGGACTACACCTCCCATCACCCCCTGTTTGGGGCTGATGGGAACTGGAGTTCAAAAACCTCTGGAGGGCACCAGGTTAGAGAACAACTCCCATCAACACTGTCTGGAGGTTTTACACAGGTGAGCTCAGTGCCAAGTTCTCCTATGGGAACAGGCTGGTCTTTCTGTCTTCTTTATGGTCCAAGGCTTCAACTGGGTGGCTCCTGCACTGGGCTTCAGTGGGGAGATTCCTCCACTCTACTCTTTGCTGCCTTCAACCTCTCTCAGCTTCTCACCTGCAGTTCTGTGAACTTGGCCATGAAACTGAGGTTCTGGCTGATGCTGATCTGGGTTGGGGAATGCAGTTCCACCTCCCTCTCCTTCTGTTCCTGGCCTGGAAGAAAAGCCGAAACAAACTGGTCTGAGACATAACCAGATTCCTCAGGGGCGGGAGAAAGAGAAATAGTAAGCTTCCCTACAACACTTTTTAAAAAAAGTTCTAAAAGCATGCAGGTCCTTGGATGCAACACATTCCAAAGGAACATAGGAAGCTGCCTTATACAGACCACTGGGGTCCACATAGCTCAATACTCTCTACTCTGAGTGGCAGCGACTCTCCAATGTTTCAGGCAGGGAATCTCTCCCAGCCCCAAACTGAAACACCAGGGATTGAACCTGAGATCTTCTGCATAAAGGGCAAATGCTCTGCAACTGAACTATGGGCCTTTCCCTAAAAGTAAACACAAGGTTCTAGTCCCCATGGTCCTGAATAAAGATCTGTAGTGTCAGAGAAATAGGCACTAGGTGGTGCTTCTCCTGTTTCTGATGTAGCTGTAGTTTCTATTGTTTATATATTTGCTATAACGAAAGTAATGGCAGAAGTTCAAGGATGCCAGCCAGAGAATATAACAGGGAGGTCAGGAAGAGGACAGCTTCCCTCATGTGCCAACTTCAAAGTGTGAACTCCAAGGACATACCCTTAGAAGTGGATGAGGAAACGATGGCATCATGAGCCCCTGTATATCAAAGACTACGTAATCTGGACACAGGGCCTCTACAGATGCAGGGATAGGGTGGTATATAAATTCAGTAAATATAAACAATAATAATATGTAAGGCCCCAGCCCCAGCGATGAGATTTCAGCTTAGACTGCTCATGTAAAGTGCCAAGCATATTTTGGCCTAAGTAAGAGCGGAGCTGTCACCGGTTCCGGGAATCTCACTGGCAGAAATGACAGGTATCTTTAAGTTTATTCCCTTATATCTTTTAATTATCTTCACTTTGTATACTAACACCTGTTGCTGTTTCTATGCTTATTATTATAGCAGTTAAAAAAGCTTGCTTCTGCTCCTTAAGAGTTTGTTGCCCTCCATTTACTGAGAACCCAAAAGACCTGATTGCTGCTTAGTGGTTGCTCCTGACTGGGGTAATGCTTGAGCTGGTTTTAAATAGGAACCTGAGTCAGACCAATGCTACATCAGCTCAGTGCTGTTGGCACTAACTGGCAGCAGCTCTCCAGGGTTTCAGACAGGAGACTTTCCCAGGCCTGCATAATGGTCTTAAAGAGTGTTTAGATTTTGAACTGACTTTTCCCATATCTGTGCTCTTCCACGTTCCACAGCATGCTCTGGTGGTAGCCTTTAGAAATCTTTTCCCCGATTATCTCCAGCTGCCGATAGCCCCACTCGGGTAGGGATGCGCCACTGAGCTGCAGGATAGGGAAAGAAGAGAAAACTGATTGGCTGCCGGCTGTCTTTCATTCCCAAAACAAAAATTATAGCAGCCAATAGTGATGCAAAGAAGCCCACAGCACAGCTGTTCACAAACTGTGCTGCTTCACCCCACCAACCTGGTTCCTTCCAGATGCTCCTGGACTACAACGTCCATTATCCCTCACCACTGGCTGTACCAGCAGGGGCTGACGGGAGTTGTAGTCCTTCTTCACACAGCACTGAGTTATAGCTTCGGAATTCACTCGCAAGAGGCAGTGATGATGACCATGTAGCCTTTAGAGAGGACTGGACAAATTTAGGGAGGAGAAGGCTAGCAATGGCTAAATGCCATTGTGCTTGTGTTCTATCTGCATAGAGGCAATATGCTCTTGAATACCAGTTTCTATAAACCGCAGAAGGGGAGAGTTGCTGTTGTGCTCAGATCCTGCCTGTGGACTTCCCTTTGGGGCATCTGGTTGGCCACCATGAGAACAGGATGCTGGACTAGCTCAGCCACTGGCCTGATCCAGCAGCCAAGTTCTTCCTAGTCCAGAATAAGAGTCCCAGGTTGGGCAAGGCTTGAATTTTATTATTTCAGTCATGGACCAGTTCCAGCCCACATACAATATCAAGGAAGTCATAAAACACAATAGGGATACATTTGAATTTGCAATTAGGTATAACAGGGACAATACAGATATAGCAACAGTTAAAAAATATATAAATGAAAACTTAGTCACTAACATATAACCTAAAATTATCATTTAAGGCCTTAATCGTTATGATTAACGATTGTTCCCTAAGTTTTATGGCAATCACACGGAATTTGGCTACCCTTAATGTGATCTCAGGATCCTTGTCCTCTATCAGGGATTTTAGACACTGATGTTCAGATTCATTTGGAGATTTTTGCATAGCAGAGGTAATAAATACCAAGCATATATCCCCGTAGAAATGGCAGCGTAACAAGGCATGAAAGACAGTTTCTACCTCCATCAAGCCACAGGGGCAGACTCGTGTTGGGCAAGGCTGAGTTCGCATGTAATAAATCAAATGAATAAAGGCTTCCAGGAGCCCAAAGTCATGAAGTGGGTTGCCTGCTGTGCCTCTGCACAATTCCTGGTGTGAAGCGCTGGGGGTGGGGAAACTCCAAAACCCACATACCTTTAGCACTGCCGAGGTGTTCACATGGACAAGCCTTACTTCAGACAGGATTGTTTTCCAGACATCTGTATCCGAGTCTCGGTTCACAATTTCCTGCAATAATAGCAAGTTATCACTTGAATTTTGATCATTTTTATAGTTGAGCTGTTTGCAGCTGAGTTGACTTTTCCAGCCAAGAAACACAGCCTGCAGGTATTTAACGTGGGTTTGTTTAAGAGACTCCTTCCCTTTCACCTCTCCCCCTAAAACTAGGCTGGGAAAGCCTTTTCAGCCTGGGAGCCACATTCCTTTTGCGCAAGCTTCTAAGGGACACATGCCATTAGTGGGAGGAGCCATGAATGTAAATTTCACCTTTGTACAGGAGGATATATTTATTCCAATGTTACACACACAAATGCCTATTCTTCACTTTGGTAAGGAAGAAACATGATCACAGTTCAAGAGCACATTTCAACCAGGCAAAGCTCTGAAGAGGGGCATGGAGCAGGACTAATGAGGAGTGTGGCTTAGCAAGAGGGGGTGTCACCTGACAAGAATCCTGATGACCAGCCAGAGACGTCTGGAGGTCAACATCATGCCCCAGGCCTCAGGTTCCCCACAACCCTGCTCTAAACGTTCAGTTTTAAATGCACAACATGTTGATTCTATGTTTGCGTTATATAATCATTGGAAGGATAGTATTTCAACATCACCAAGAATGCCTTGACAGTGCGAAGCAGGCAGGATTGGGTGTGAGTGAAGGAGTACAGGTGTCTGGGTCTTCCTCCCACTGCAACATCTGGGTATTTCAAAAGAGACCCTGTTCCTCCCATGTGTGCGCAAAGGTTGCTGAACTGAATGTGTGAGCCATCACTGTGATACAAAATAAGAAACTAAAATTGACAGGTTTTTCCATCCCTATTGTGAGGAGAGTCTTTAAGAAGCCTTGCTCATCTCAGATTGGAGAATATGGGGTGTGTGGTTCCCTTCCCTCCAATCAACAACTCACCACTCTCCAGAGATTCTGAGCCTGCATGGAAATGTTGTAATCAATGTAGCAGGAAATCTCTTGGGAATGAGGGCTCAGGGGCGCAGCAACGTCATGTCTGTAAAGGCAGATGGATAAAAGAGATGCAGAGCAGTTTCCTTAAAGCCTCTCCATGGAGCTACTTTAGCACCTGACCTGTGCTGTTCCTTGCAGCTACTTCCGTTAAAAGGGAAAATGTAGCTGCTCAATTACTTTAATGGTAGCAGGGCCATGTGATCGTTACACACTGTGCTTTGGCAACTTGTACTGACCCCCCACGCCCAAACCAGCTTCCCAATGCTGGTTTTGACATTTAAACCCCCTTCATGGCTTAGGTGCTGGTTACCTGAAGGCCACCTGTCTCTTTTATGTACAGAACTTGCTTTCATCAAGATTTAGCAGTGGCTCCCAACTTGGATGGCTTTAAAGGGGGAGTTGACAAATTCATGTAGGATAAGGATACGAATGGCAAGTAGCCACCATGGCTATGTTCTACCTCTGTTCTTGCAGTAAGTATGGTTCTGGATACCAGTTGCCAGGAATCAGGATGCTTCTGCCCTGATTCAATAGCTAAGCTCTTCTTATCAAGTAGAATCATGGGGACTGAACCTGCAACCGTGGCATTGTCAGCACAACACTCTAACCAACTGAGCTATGTTCTTGTTTACCTGCGCATGCCTGCCAGATATCTCCTCTTTTTAAAATGCTGGATGTCTACTGTAAATTACCATCTGAACAAAGCTTAATCATTGCAGCTGGGGGCAGAAGCAACCTTTCTGAGAGCCAAGGGCTACTTACGTGTTGAGGTAGCGAGTTGTGATCCCGTGAACAAGCTGCACAATGCTGCCGTGGCGCACAGGGCGAGGGGGGTTGCTCACCACCAGCTGCTGCCTGTTTTGAGAGATGTGCAAAGATGATACAGGGGGAGTTAGCAGGCCTGGAAATACCAAAATGGAGCAGGTCCCAGTAATTAGCCAGGAAAGAGGTAAGTGAAATGTTCAAGAAAAGAAAGAGAAAACCAGACCTAGGCTAAAAAACCAGGAGAAATATGTCTGAGGGTGTCAAGCAGTGGAGGATGGTCCATTACGACAAATAAGGGAACTGTCTCACCAGCTTCAGTCTGCCCTCAGCCAGCCCCTGCCTGCCTGTATTTTTACTTACAACCAGCTCAGGGAGTGGTTCTGCCTGTCAGCTTCCTCCTCCTTGGTCTCCATATTGCCCCTTGTAGAGGATGGAGTAAAGGTAAAGGGACCCCTGACCATTAGGTCCAGTTGTGACCAACTCTGGGGTTGCAGCGCTCATCTCGCTTTACTGGCCGAGGGAACCGGCGTATAGCTTCCGGGTCATGTGGCCAGCATGACTAAGCCGCTTCTGGCGAAACAGAGCAGCACACAGAAACACCGTTTATCTTCCCGCCAGAGCGGTACCTATTTATCTACTTGCATTTTGACGTGCTTTCGAACTGCTAGGTTGGCAGGAGCAGGGACCGAGCAACGGGAGCTCACCCCGTCGTGGGGATTCGAACCACCGACCTTCTGATCGGCAAGTCCTAGGCTCTGTGGTTTAACCCACAGTGCCACTCGCGTCCCTAGAGGATGGGGTACGGGGGACAGAATTGGTTGGCTCAGCCTGTCATTTGCTCTGCCGCCATCTACTGTTCAGCTCCCTTAATTCCTCCCTATGAGTCCCAGTAGGCACCAGCCACCACTGGAATCAAGCAGTGCTGCAGTCAGCTTGGGACTCAATTACCTAAAGGAGTGTCTCCTTTAACATCAACCATCTTGAGCCCTTTGACTGGCAGGGGGAGGCCCTGTTGGTGGTGGTGCTGGATGCTGCCTGGTTGGCATTGACCAGTGACAGCGTCTTTTCATTTTTGGAATGAGGTACACCTGCCTCCCTATTAACATTCAGGAGGGATTCAAAAACTCTCATCATTTGATGGCTGAAAGGATATTGTTTCCAGGCAGCTTTGAAATTAGTAGCTGTGAGAGTAGGTAATTTTCAAAAACATTTCAAAATGTTTCAGCTATGTTTTTATTTTACTCTTTGGGAGGAAGGGTAGGATGCACATGGGATAAATACAGTACAAGAAAATAATAAAGACATCTAAGAGAACTGATAATCTAGAGGAAGCTCAAAATAACTGCTGGTTTTACAAATATCAGAGAGCAGTAGAAGCATCATCATCATTATCATCATCATCACTATTGATTCATTACTCACATTTCACCCTAAGGTTCCAGGGTGGGTCCTAAAAATATGTATCCCAGGTGTCAAAGGCCAGGGTAAAAGAGGCACTCCTTCAGCATTTGCCAACAACTGTATAGTGAAAGTGCCAGGCAGACCTCTGTGAAACGAGTGGGGATTCCACAACTGAGGGGCTGCCACAGAGAAGGCCCTTTCCTGGGTCACCACTCCAAGCTTCTGAGTGAGGCAAAACTACCATGAGGGCCCCTCTGTTGATCGCAACGTGAGGTGCTGACCACTCTCAACCCATTAGATCATATCTACAATTTCAGTTTATAAACACACCTGGTGTGATCCTTGTGCTTAAAAAACAAAAAACCCCAAATCAAAATAAATCTTGCACCCCCCATGCCCATGCCCATCCCAGCCCAGTTTTGTAAAAATGCATAAAGCAATATCTCTTGCTTTTTCCTCTCTTGTATAGTTTGGAAAGGTTGCTCAGAAAGAGAATGTAGCCTGGGCCTGAAAAGGGAGCTTCCCACCCCTTTTTTAGAGAAGTGTCTGTCTACTTACATGCCAGGGTCCTTCACGATCCACCAGTTGTTGACGTCCTTGAAAGGGTAGCAGGTGACTTGTTGCTGGTGGGAGCTTCCACGGCCGTTTTCATACCTAGGGATAAAGAATGGAAATTGTGGAAAAGGTTCACTCCCAAAGCATCACAGACATCAGGCAATAATTCAGGAGTTAAGAACATAAGAACAGTTTTGCCAGATCAGGCCACCCTCCTGTTGTCACAGTGGCCAGACAGACACCTGTGAAAAACCCACAAGCGGGAACTGGGCACATGAGCTGCCTCCCTTCCTGTGATTTCCTGCATGATTGCCTCTGATTTGGATACTGGGAGTATATCTCAATCAACAGGCCAGCAGGCAGGGAAACCCCTCACTGCATTAAAAAAGCTGGCTTGCTCTGCTGGTGGGGGTAGTCATCACAATTTCTGAAGTTCCTAAATTCCTGTGGATTATACAGAATAGGAGCAAGGGATCTGGTGCCCTTCAGATGTAGCTGGATTCCAACACCCATCAGCCTCCAGCCAGCATGGCTAATAGTCAGGGATGACAGGAGTTGTAGTCCAGCAACACCTGGAAACCAAGGATACCCAATCCCCATATCTAACAATTAGCATTATCTGCAAGAGACAGAATAATGCTTCTGTTTAGAAGAGACATTCCTCCATGGAAAGAGGGAGATATCTCTCCTTAGTTAAGGCTGGGGAATCTGGGAGATCTCCAGATGTTAGTGGGCTCCAGCTCCCATCAGCCCCTGCAGTCAGGATGGCCAATGGTATGGGGATGATGGGAGTTGTAGTTCAGCAACACAACCTGAGGACCTCAAACTATTGTTAGACTCCAACTCCCAAAAGCCCCTGCAGCCAGCATGGGCAACTGTCAGGAGTGATGGGAGTTGTAGTCCACTAAAAGCAGGAAAGAACCACCCAAAGTCCCCATCCCTACTACCCACAGTGCAAAAGAAACCTATACCATGACTGCAAAACTCACATGTCCAGAGGCAGCTTGTTCAACCCAAAGGCCATTTTGGAAATTCAATGAAGCAAAAAATCTCACTAAGGTATTGCTCCAGATATTAAAGTAGTTAAGAGACACCAAAGTCAGACACAATGTCCTCTGTGTCACCCTGACTTAGGGCAAAGGATCTCTCCTCTCTCTCACCTGATAGGGTAAGTATTCTTGTGAGAATGCAGCCAGCAGGGCATGGGTTTCCCCAGGATGTTGCGCAAGGTGATCTGGGAGCCATATGCCACCTCCAGAGGCTGGCCTTGCGTGATCCGAGCGAGACCACCCTAGAAACGCGGAGAACAAATGGAAACACCTGATTTTAATGTTGTCCTTTGCTGTGCCCAAGTACACACCAGAATCTAAGTAGCCTCTATTTGGGAAGGGCAGCAGCTCAGTGACAGAGCATCTGCTTTGCATTCAGAAGATACCTGGTTCAATCTTCAATGGCATCTCCAGGTAGAGGTGGGAATGCCCCCTGCCTCAAATGCTGGAGAACTGCTGCCAATCAGTGTAGAAAACAACTGAGCTAGATAGACCAATGGTCTGACTTGGTACAGGGAAGCTTCCCATGCTTTAGGGGAAGGGCTGTAGCTCAGTGTCAGTAGAGAACCTGCCTTCCGTGCAGAAGGCCCCATGTTTATCACCCAGAAAGGCTGGGAGAAACTGTTGTCTGAAATACAGTAGAGACAATGCTGAACTAGTTGGATCAATATTGAGCTAGAAGGAACAACTGTCTCACTCGGTATAAGGCACATTCCTATGCTCCTATGCATTTCATGTATATGCTCAATGGTTGAATCTTTTGTAGATGGGACTGAACTCATTTAAAACATAGCTCAGGATCCAGAAATGGTTGCATAGTTAACAGGGCTCTCAAAAACTCCAACAAGCCGATTTCCCAGCAAAACAGACAATGCCAATAAAAGCACGTGAACAACAATTATTTTCTTTACAAATTTGTATCTTAGTGCATTCTTTCTGAAACAGAACCCTCCCCTGCCTCTGCAGCCCCTGCCCCGTCTCCCATTCCTTACCTCCAAACTCGCTTGGAAAGCACTGCTCATGATCTGGTCATGTGGCCCTGAGCGATACAGCAAAGCCAAGTGGATGTAGAAGAAAGACAGGTATGTGGCTACTGGGAGGATCACGAGGGCCAGACCTCTGGCTAGCAAGTGGCCCAGCAGGGACATCTAGGAGGAAAGAGGAAACACACCCCTAAAAAAGGTTGCTTTTCACACCTAGAAACAAGAATGGACAACTCAGAAGAGCCCTCTGGGATGTGACTGCAGGCCTATCTCATTCCAGCTTCCTGTTTCCCACAGTCAATCATATGCCTCCAATACATGCACAGGCTGGGCAGGAAGGAAATAGCCCCTCTCTCATTTCTGTTCTGCAGTAACTGGAGTCTGGAGGTAATACCAGCGGCCATGGATAGCCTTATCCTACATGAATTTGTTGCTTTTAATTATTTACTTGTGTTTTTATTTTGCATTTTATTCTGTGAACCGCCCTGAGATCTTGTGAGCGGTATATAAATTTTAATAAATAAATAAATCAAATCTCATTTTGAGGCTGTGAAAGCTGGTGGTCATTGCGACAAAGGATGGATTTGGTTCCCTGAGTGAATTTCTTTCCAAAGTGGCCCTGGAAACTTTAACAAGTGTGTGTGTGTGTGTGTGTGTGTGTGTGTGTGTGTGTGTTAAAATCACAATGCTGTTCACGGTTTCTGTCATGTTTTGTATAACTGTTGTTTTAAACTGTGTGTTGTTTTAACACTTTGATGCCTGCTCTCCTTGAGTTCCTTTGGAAGAAAGGTCAGGATACAAATTTAATAAATAAAAATTAAATTTATTCATTTGATTTGATTTGATAAATTAATAAAAATAGCTCCAAACTTCCATGGCCATTGGCTATACTGACTGAGGCTGATGAGAGTTATAGTTTACCTACATTTGGAGAGCCCCATGTTGGCTATTCCTGTTCTAAAGGCGGGCAATGCATACACAAGGCACTTTGCTACTTACATTGGGCAAGTTCTGGTCACCGATCAGTTGCCAGGAGTGGACTCCTGCAATGGCCAAAAGCAGGATGTACGTGAAGAGGCCCATATATTTCACCCTGTGAATGCAGCAATCAATAAATAAATAGCAATGAAACCACTCAGACCTACCAAAATCTAAATTATTTAAAATGTGTGAAATGTTCCCAAACAGAGCAGAGCTGAATTCAGACCTTTTAAAGGTCACTGACAATCTGAGATTAAAGTCCAAGAGAACTGTCTCCTGTGTAACTCCCTGGAAAATGAATGGAAGATGTATGCAAGAACATTTATTGGCATTTGTCATGCTCCTGCCTGTTCAGGAAGAGCCCTTGAATTTGTACCAAATTAGTCCCACAGGCAGCAATCTAGGATATGCTTCAGTTACCTTTCTCTTCAATATGAACAGCTAGAAATTAAGGTACTTGCAACTGTGCCTCTGGGGAACAGCTCTATGAAAAAGGGAAATGGTTGTGTTTGCACATAGCACTAAGCTATGGTTTAGCATTACAAAGAGGAGATTTAGGCTTGTGTGCAACCATCCCAACCTCCAACTCTGCCACAAGGGATGTTTAAAAGCTTCTGCTTCTGCTTTGTTGTTGTTGTTTAGTCGTTTAGTCGTGTCCGACTCTTTGTGACCCCATGGACCAGAGCACGCCAGGCACTCCTGTCTTCCACTGCCTCCCGCAGTTTGGTCAAAACTTTATAAAGCTTCTGCTTTAGACTAACCTAAAACCTAAACTGAACCCAGGCATAGATGTCGATAGAGTATGTTATTACATTGTAGTAAAATAATGTTGATCCATTCCAATAAATCCTGTAGCATGTTACCTATCAATTGCATACAAAAAGAAAAGTTATATGGGGACTCTGTCAAAGGAATCATTGAATACATTGCCAAAGCTTCAACTATCTGTGACGTGGCCTCTCCATAAGCAATCGTTTATAAAGCTGGCTTGTTTTCAATAATGGTGGTTAAGATTAGGCACAGTTTAGAGAGCAGATGTAATGTTAAACTGTGGTTGCTCTAAAATATAATTGGAAATTTGCTGAGGTCCCAGAAGAGAGGAGACAGCATGCGAGCACAAGGTTTATAATAGATTGTTCTCCTAACATTAAATGAGGCCACTGTTTGCCTTCCAAATGGGTTAGAAAACCTTTCTTTTTTTTTATCAGGCCATTGACATTTCTCCATAAAGGAATCTACCGCATCCCCCTCTCCCCAATTTTTGATGGCCGATATATTTTCTAGTTATTGTTTTCTGTTTTTATTGCCTTTACATTATTTTAATTCCTCATCCTGCTCTTGTAAGCTGCTTTATAAGGAAATGCTGTAAAATTGGCATATAAATATTTAACAAAAAACAAATAAAGCAAAGCGAAACACACAACCATAAATAAGGAATTCAGGAATCATCATGAGGCAGGAAATTTAAGATAAACCCTACTCAGAACAACTTGGGAGAGAATTATTGTACAATAGAAAAAGGAGACAGAGGGGAAAAAATGAATGCTTACCCAATTGCACAGGAGCAACAAAGTCCTGTGAGCAAGAGCCAGAACCACCATCTTGCGGAAAAGGGGCTTGAATAAGAAAGACAACATTAAACATACACACACACATATATAAATATATAATAGGCAAACAGTTAAACCCATCACAATTAACTGCTTCTGAATAAGTGCTTGATGAAATGCAAAAGTTTGTGGCTGCTGTGCAATTTTGGGCACTCTGGCTAATATCAGCTCTCCTGGACCGCCACTTAGTGGCAAAGCATCTGCATTGGGTGCAGAAGGTCCTGAGTTCAATGCCCAGCATTTCCAGGTAAGGCTAGGAATGTCCCCAGTGAAGAATTCCTGGAGAGCCACTGCTGCCCGTCAGCACAGACAATACTGAGCTAAAAGGGTGGAAGGTATGACTTTGTATAAGGCTGCTTTCTATATTCTTGGAAAGGGCCATAGCTCAGTGGAAGAGCATTTGCATTGCATGCAGAAGATCCCTGCATGCAGAAGGTTCAATCCTGGTTAGCATCTCCTAGCATATTTTTATTATTATTTTCATTTCCATACCATTTTATATTTTTAAGGGGGGGGGGATCTCAAAGCGGTTTACAACCTACCTTAAAACACCAAATGAAACAATCCAGAATAAAACATTACTGGAGCAAATCAAGTATACACTGAAAGCAATATAATTAACAGGAAACTAAAATATTACCTTAAAAGATTTCAAAACAAAACATTACAAAAGATGTCAACCACACAGAACAGAATCATAAAGTGGGAGGGGACCCCAAGGGTCATCAAGTCCAACTCCCTGCAGTGCAAGAATCTCAGCCAGATCATGCATGCCAGGTTGCTCCTTTAACACAGCAAAGTCAACCCCAACATTTTTTTTATCTTAAAACATTTCAAAAGAAAACATTGCTAAAGGAAGTCAGATATAAAATATACATTTAAAACAGCGTAATTAGCAAGTGAACAAAATAATTATCATAAGCATAGAACATATCTGCTGTTGCTGCTGCCATTCTGCCATTGGTGGTTCACGGCAGGCAGCGGCTGTGGAAGCTCAGGCTCAATGACCTGGGTCTCCACGAAGAGACAGCCAAGATGGTCTCTGGCCTCTTCAGTAGACTCAGCTTTTGTAGCTAGGTAGGGCAGGGAGGGACCCCTGCCTGGAATCCTGGAGAGTTGCTGCCAGTCACTGTAGGCAGTAGATGAACCTAAGGTCTGTCTCAGTGTAAAGCAGCTCCTTATGTTCCTAGTCTAGCTTGCACACCCAGCATAGTCTACATAGGTGTCAGTCATGTCCATCAGACAAACACAGGCATAGTGGCCAAGTGGGCAATGAAGGCCAGGATATACTTTTTTAAGAAATAAGTTAGAGACAGAAGTAAGTAAATACATCCTCAGGCTAGAAATCTGACTGGATGAATAAAATGAATTTGGGTGTCAATTCAGTCCCTCCACACTCCTCCAGTCAATGTTCAGGCACCACCCAGAACCCTTCTAAGCAAGGCAAGATATCCATTGCTATATATTTATTTATATGCAACAGCAATTAGCACAAATTAAAAACCTCAAGATGTGCACACCGGCCCAGTTTGTGTCAGTGTGTCCCAGCTTATGAAGCCAAGATATGCACCAGCTTCACTTTGCTCTTCTCTTTGCCAGGGAAAGGAACTAGGAATCCACAGCTACTCGTTGCTTTTACAACTGGCTTTAAAAATCCCATCTAACTCAGAAACCTTCAACCAAAGTCTCCACTTTTTCTGGTTGGATATGCCAACAATGGTCACTATATGTCTCACTGTCAAATTACTTTATTTACTGAAAAGAATTCTGTGCCACCTTTTACCTTTCCTTCTGCGAGTTGTAGAACTTCAGATAAGATAAAACTGCCAGCAGGATAAAAAAGATTAAAATGGACTCCAGTAGCATCAGCCTGGACTGAGTGATCAGGGAGTTCTCTGTTAGGAAATGAGGAGGAAGAGAGAACACCTTAGCTGGAAACACACAGTGCACAAATTGTTAGGGTATCCCAAATATAGAACACCCTCTTCAGACATGTTTGCCTGATGATTAGGCACTAGGAAAACACTGGCCATTTGCTAATCTCATTCAATGGGATTTGACTGTCATATTCAAAGAAATAAAAAGCTTTACTTGGAACTATTTGCACTGGGACAGTCCTGCATACCTTCCTCATAGAGGACAACTCAGTAGTATGCACTTCCCTTACATTATTTCAAGAGCAGCCAACGTGATGTACAATTCCTGTTATCCCAAACTACTGGCCATGCTGGGGCTGATGGGAGATGTAGTTATTTGCCTTACATGCAGATGATCCTAGCTTCAATCCCCGGCATCTCCAGGTAGAGCTGGGAATCATCTTGTGCCTGAAACCATGGAGAGCTGCTGCCACTCCAGATAGACAGTACTGAGCTACATGAATCAAAGGTCTGGCTCAGCAGGAGGCACCTCCCTATGCTTCAGAACCAGTCTAGTACAGAGGCTGCAGTGTCAGATTAGGACCTGGAAGACCAGAAGACCAAGGTTCATATCCCCCACTCAGCCATGAAGCTCACTGGGTGACTCTGGGCCAGTCACTGCCTCTCAGCCTAACCTACCTGACAGGGTTGTTGTAAGGATTAAATGAGGAGGGGGAGAACTATGTACACCACTTTGAGATCCTTGGAGATAAAGGCGGAATATAAATAAATAAATAAATAAATACCATGTGGGGTACCCTTGTTTATGACTGTAGCCTGCATAAAGAAATCAAAGCTCTGTGAGAATGAGTTTGAGCATGAGTAAAGAGCTCTGAGCATAAACAAAGAGTGGTAGAGCATCTGCTTTGCATGCAGAAGGTTCCGGGTTCAATCTCTGGCATCTCCAGGTAGGGCAGCTTGAAATTCTGGAGAGCTGCTACCAGTCAATGTAGACAACACTGAGCTACATGGACCAAATGGTCTGACTCTGTATAAGGCAGCTTACAAAGTGTGCATACTTTCTAGGGATGGTGACCAGCACCCAATAAAGAGAATAGCTGAAGGGGGAAATTCCTTACCCAGCAGAAACAGCAGGGCAGCTCCAAAAGCAACAAAGTGTGAGTAATGCAGTTCCACAAGGATCTGGTATGCCAGCGGAACACACAAGGCGCCAGCCAAGGCTGGTAGCAGCCGCAGGGCCCAAACTGGCACAGTGGGATTGTATTCTGCAACAGAGCAGGACACAAGCAAGAGTCAGGAATTTCTGAGCACCACATGGCCATCTGCCTCCCCCTTGACCTGACACCTTCCAGATGGATTGGACAGCAACCACCACCATCCCCAGCTAACACAGCTGCTTTTGGACCACAACTCCCACCATCCCCAGCCAGTGACACAAGGGCTGATGGGAATGCAACTGTGCTGGTTGGGGTCATTTATTTATTTCATAAAACCCATATGGCACAAAATTACAAACAACAACTGCTTGAGGTTTACAAAAAGAATAAAACAATAACACTATCGATAAAACAGTTTAAAATAGTTATTTGAAACATTCAAAGAATAATTAAAATGATTAGCTAAAAACAGATTTAAATTTACATTAACATTCTACATATCTAGTTAATGGAACTTGCAGGTGGCAACATCTGGAAGAAACTGGGTTGTTGGGGAAGGGTGTGCTAAAAAGAACAAGCTTAAACTTCATACCTAGTATTTTGGGCTGTGTCCAGTGCTGGTCCTACTCAGAGCACAGCCACTGAAGTTGCTGCTCCCGAGTTAGTCACACCCATCAATTTCAGTGGTTTTACTGATACTGCATACAACTCACTGCCTTTTGCTCACAATTAGGACTGAACAGAAAGGTTCCCTTCCTGAGATATCTCTGTCACTGAGCTCTCCTTCACTTGAGGTTTTTAAACAGAGGTTAGATGGCTGTATGTCAGGGATTCATAAATTGTGATTCCTGCATTGTAGGGGGTTGGACAAGATGATCCTTGAGCTCTCTTCCAACCCTACCATGCTATATCTACATCCAGCTACCATTCAAGAGTCCCTGCAGATGAACTGCTTTGGAAGCACACCTGAAAGACGTGCATCTTCCTCCACAAAATCTGAGGGACAGGACAGCAGCTGTTCTTCTGGTTCAGTGCAGAAACACTTTTAAAAAATCAACTAGCTACTCCAGAAGCAGTTCCATCCCCTTCTCAGAGCCAGGCTGCACAGAGTGTTGATTAACTGGAACATGTCAATCATGAAGCAACTTCCCCCTCATGCTTTCAAAATTAGGCTGTGCACAATCCTGGAGAGGCCCTTATGTCAATCAGGAGATAACCCTGGCCTCTTATCAGAATATATTTCAAAGTTTAAAAGAACAGTTGTCAGAGGCTGCAAGGGGTGGGGGAGAAGGCAAAGATGTACTTTCAACCCAGAGGCTGAGGGGTGGGAGAACAAAGCTTTTCGACAACTGAAAGAAACAACCCTATACCTGTTCCTCTTTCAGATGTGTCTGTTGGTAACTCAAACGAAAAAGCTATTGCTTTCTTTTTTGAGATGTACCCTTCCACAAAAGGAATTAACTTCCAGCTAGCTCAGACATACTATGATGAACCAGATACACCTCTTACCTGCACCAATTCTGTTCCACAAGAAATTGCCATCAAACCCACCCAAGTAACCTAAAATGGAAGGGAGGAAAGAGGATTTCAGCCACACACACATATACAAAGGTTACAATCCTGAAAATACTTATGCTAAGGAAACAATGGTAGTTGCTTATGATGCATAAGAGGGCACTATTAAAGAGTGTGTATAAGTCACTGGGCGTTTGATGTAAAATTGTGTAAAGTGGCAATTCAACAGAGCCCAAACTATTTTAGAATCAAACAGATCAGTCATATATATCAGTATACTGGTTTACATGCAAGTTCTCTCTCTCTCTCTCGTATTATTCATAACAAAGGGAACACTTTTCTAGAAACTGAGTATATAGATATAGACGGTTTGGATTCACTGTTTGGTGTTCTGCTTTTTTGTTTTATGAAGAGCAGTAGAAGCAGCACATGGAGAGGTATGGATAATCATAAGAATATTAAGAAAATAAGACGGGCCCTGCTGGATCGGGCCAGTAGCCCAACTAGTCCAGCAGACTGTCCTCACAGTGGTTAACCAGTCGCCCCCACAGGAAACCTGCAAACAGGACTAGGGTGCAACAGCACTCCTCCCACCTGCGACATTCAGAGGCATGTTGCCTCCTACAGTACATCACAATGGCTAGTAACCCTTGATAGCCTTATCCTCCATGGTTTGTTTAATCCTTCTTCAAAGACATCCAAACTGATGGACATCACTACATTTCATGGGAGCAAATTTCATAGTTTAACTATGCATGGTGTTAAAGAGGTCCCTCCCCTTTCATCCATTCTGAATCTTCCATCAGCTAGCTTATAAACCTGTAACGCTGTTCCCTTGTGCTGAACCTTCACAACTATTTTTCTCATGGCAAAGGAGAAATGAATGCGGGCTCAATGAGATTCATCCCTACCTCCAAAGGCCAGAAGCAGGTGACCAAATGGTGGGCCACTGTCATCCACAAAGAAGATCCGCTTCATATATAGAGAGAGGAACTGGCCATAGTAAACTTCGTCAAAGCTGAAAGGCCACAAGCAAGCAGAAAGCACATGAACTTCTCAGTAGCTGGGCAAGGAACTGGGTTGTCAGTGTGAATGACTGTGGGTTTTGCAGCAATCTCAGCAAAGGACAACGAATTTGCTGGCAGGAGGCCCCAGGCTCAGTCCCTGGTATCTCCAGGTAGGGATGAGAGAGACTCATGTTTAAACCCTGGGCAGCTGCTGCCAGTTAGTATGCACAGTAACTGAGCTAGATGGACCAATGGTCTGACTTGGTACAGGGCAGCTTACTATGTTTTAGGAAGGGCAGTAGCTGAGTAGTTGTTTGCTTTGCATGCACAATGCCCTAGGTTCATTCCCCGGCATCTCCAGGTAGTGATGGGAGAGACTCCCATCTGAAATACAGCAGACACACTGCTGAGCTAGATGGATCAGTGGTCTGACATACAAAGCAACCTCCTATGTAACGTTCTATTTGACTGGGTAGGCTGCAAATTGCAAAGAGGAAGAAAATCCTGGAGAAGATGGAAGGTGGGGCAGTGTAACCTAGGCTGCAGATTTAGGATGTCATTATTAAAGGATAGGAACCCGTCTGTTATTCAGTTGATTTATTTTCTTTATTCACTCAGTAAAATATGTTTAGTCTGCCTTTCAACTTCAGTGGTGGCCTCCACAGAATGTGACATGGTGTTCTTACACAAAAGGCAAAACAAAACAACTGAGTTGGATCTTGGGGTGCAGGAGAACCACTGTCGTTAAAAATATATATAAATAACCAAAGAATTTGCTTACACCACAGCACGAGGGTAGGACAGGGCCCACAACCGGCTTAATAATCCCACCACAGTCAAAACCACCAGATTCATGTTGATCTGCACGGAAAATACAATTGGGTGCTTCAGGAATTCTAGCATCTTGCCCGGCAGTTTTGTCAAGTCTAAAAGTAAAGAGAGCTGTTGTCATTATTTAAAAGAATATCGTTCCAGAAGGGGGAGTGGGGAACCTCAAGTCCAGGGACCAAATGCAGCCCTTGAAGCTTGTCTTCCTGGTCTCAGGATTTCTCCAAGTCACACCTCCTCTCCAGGTCACATTTCATTTCACCATCCCTGCTCTGTAACCTCCTTGGGTGTTTTGGCCTTACTAGAATACGTCCTTGAAAAGTGATACCACTTTCTTGCCCAATGTGTGTGTGTGTAGAAACCTATGCTTTTCCATGAGTCACAGCCTCCGGACTGTCCACCCATAAAAGCAGCTTACTAGAAAAAGGCAGATATGATGCAGGCATCTGTGAATGGATGCTTTGGGCTCACCTTTTAATTCATTAAATCTGCAATCCATAAGCATCACTTAATTCAGTGGGCTCACTCTTTAGTAAATACGCACAGGAGTGCACCCAAACCCTTTGATTGATAAAATAGTATTTTATGGTGCACAGAGTTTGGAAAATTGGGTAACAGTGAGCTAGATGGACTACTGGTTAGACTGTGAAGGCAGCTTTGTATCTCTGATATCATCTTCTCCCTTACTTTTTCAGCCCAGGTCATTCTTTTTATTCTGAGTAGGCCCCCCTGAAATTAAATTAGTCATGCCATTCATTTCAATGGGTCTACTATGACCATAGTTGTCAACCTTCCCTTTTTTTTGCAGGAAATTCCCTTATTCCAGCGCCGCTTCCCGCTGCTTCCCCGGATTGTTAGATATCCCGTAGACTGTCCCTGGGACAGGTGAGGCTGCTGATCCCTTATTTTCGAGGCTGCTGATCCCTTATTTTCAAATCTGAAAGTTGACAGCTATGACTATGACTAACACTGGATACAGTCCACTGGATATACAGTCCACACACACAAACACCCCAACAGGTGCATATTTTATGCAAATTTATGGCCCTAAGCAAAAGACACTTCCAGGGTTTCCCTAACTTGGGTCTCCAGCTGCTTTTGGACTGCAATTCACATCATCCCTGACCATTGGTCCTACTAGCTTAGGATGATGGGAGTTGTAGTCTCAAAACAGCTGGAGACCCAACTTTGGAAAACCCTTCCCTTACTTCTCTGTTCCCTCAGCATCAAATATATTCTGCAGCTGGACAAGGAGGCTCCACTTAAATCTTTCCTCTTGCCTGAAGTGGCCTCCTCCCTATGTCCCCCTCCCAGATTAACCTCCCTTTCCCCCCCACGTGCGTCGCTTTCCCCTTGTTACCCCCCACCCGCGCGCATTTTATTTTTTAAAAACCGCATTTCTCGCCCCGGATCTGCCCCTCAGTAAAGCAGGACACGACTGTGCGCCTAAGAAAAGGCTCGTTTATATCTAAGCATCTTTTAACCCCGCCCCTCCCCAATCAAGACGAAGTATGGAAATTTAATTTCACCCACACAAAGCCAGCAAGCTGCTACCTTTTCTTCCTTCCTCTCTCCGCTCTTTCCCGCCCCTCCCCCCCCCGCGCAAGAAATGAGGCCGTCCTCCTGCCTTTACTGTACTGATGAAGCGGAGCCTGGGCCGTACCACTTTTAATAAAAGGGAGGGGGCACGAGAGACGGCTCACTTCCATCAGGAGAGCTACCAAGGAGGACGCGAGGCAGGATGTGACGTCACCAGCACTACCCCGAGGTGGGCGGGATGAGAGGCAAAGGGCGGCTGTTTCCATAGCAACCCAGAGATACGGCCTAATATGCCTTCTGCGCAGAAGTTGCGCCTTTCCCAAAGATTCATGCGAACTGTAGTTTATTAGAGTAGGTGGGAATCGTTGCTCCGTTAGAGACGAACTACAGTTCCCATGATCCTCCAGAGGGCGGGGATTCAAGCTCTTTAAATGTATGGCATGGATCTCGCCTGTAAACATTAGGGTCAGATTCCTCAAGCTTGATTAAACGGTTGCTGCTTGTATTTAGATCCCGTGGAAATCAATGGGACAAATTAGTCATGACACCATCCCATTGATTTCAGTGGGCCTCAAAATAAACCCAGCTTAGGAGCTGTATTCCCAATGAAATTCTTCTCAAGAGCAGAACCACTGACATTTATCAAACGTCGTTTGTCATCATGTCCATCAATTTCGGTGGGTTTACTCTTCGGAAGACGCGGATTTAGGGAGCGCTGCAGGAGGCGCCGCGACAATGATCCAGTAGGGAAGGCCGAGGGAGGGTCGCCCCGAAATTTGGTGTTGCACAGGGCAGTCGTTTCCACTCTGAGGCAGTAATGCTTCTGATACCAGTTGCCTGAAATTGCAGAACGGGAGTGCTCTGGTACTCCGATCTTGATCTGGTTGGCCTAAGGTCTTTATGGTCTGGACCTGAAGGCTCTTATGTTCATCCCACCAGATGTAGGGAAGAGCCTGTGGAGGATGCTGAGATTCTTCTATTGCTGGGGGGTTGGACTCGATGGCCCTTGGGGTCCCTTTCAACTCTACAGTTCTACTATGCAAGCATTTTGAAGCAAAATAGGGAGTGCAAAATGCCTGCTGCTGTTTGTGAGAGCTTGACAGATTAGTGATGTGTATGATGTGCAGCCTCATATTGCAACAGTTTGAATCAAGAAAGTAGGGCTTGAATCAGCACTGAGGTAAGTGAGCATGTGCAGACTGCAAATGACAAAATCAGGTCTATGCAAGCATGAGCAGAGAACAAAGACATGTAAACGGCAAAATAATGTAATTCAGTTTTTTGTTTATAGAAAAGGACTGGGGTTCTCTGTTTAGAGACTGTCTCTGTCTTATTAGAATCATTCTATGGGGCTGTCCTTTGCTGCAGCAGAGAATAAACAGGGTGCCTAGCTGGGTGCCTTGCTTCTTGTATCTCGTGGTTGCATCTTTTTTAAAATCCTACCTAGGAACAAACACCTACATTGTGGGGGGTTGGACTAGATGACCATCAGGGTCCCTTCCAACTCCACAATTCTATTATTCTAGTTAACTTGAACAGGAGGCAGTAATGACCACCAACCAGGATGGCTTTGAGAGAGGAATGGAGAAATTCATGCAGAAGGCTATCAAAACCTACTAGCCACGATGGTTTTGACCTGCCTCCATGATTGGAAGGCAGTAATGCTCCTGAATACCAGTTGCTGGAAACCACCGAGGAGTGCTCCTGTGCTTGGGTGCTGCTTGTGAGTTTCCCACCGACATCTGGTTGACCACGATGAGAACAAAGTGCTGGATTAGATGGGCCACTGGCCTAATCAAGCAGGCTGTTGTGTTCTTGTAAAATTTACCTTTGGTCTGATACAGCAGAGCTCATACGGTCTGACCCACCTGTTAACCATGAACATGTGCTAATGCTGACAAGCGCACCATGGGTTTTTTTAGGTTTTTTTATTTAAATAAGGAGAATTCTTTCATATGGAAAGAGCTAATACAATCACATATTTGAAAGGAGAAACCATAGGAACTGAAATCAAGAAGAGGAAAGAGAGAGCTCGTTGCTGCCACCAGCCTGGCGATTTCTGTCATCAGAGACATCCAGTCCATGTTAAAAAGTTGTCCCAGAAAGGTTTTTTTTTTAAGGGGGAAAAAAAACCACGTTGAACATTAAAAGATATTTTAAGTTGTCAGTTGTCATTTCAAATATATGGTCTACATGAAAAGACAAATAGAAGGAAAGGCCCAAAAAAGAAAAAAAGTTTTACTGTACAGTTTGTGAGGTTAAAAGGAGTACAATACCCTCTTTCAGAAACGACAAATGCAATTTATACAGGACGAGGGGCATGGGGTGGGTGGGGAACTTGCTGCTTAAGAAATGTCTCAACATGCCAAAGCGAGTACCACACTGCTATTGCAATTCCCACATAACTATTCAGATGGTTACATCTTGTAGAAAAAAACCACTGGACACAAGTAGGTCTTAAGTTACAAGCATACTATATCCTAAAATAGGACCCAGACCAGTTTCATTCTTCCCACACCTAGCAGTTCCACTGCTTCAAAATGATTTGTTCATCTCATTTGATGATTCTGCTTCATCTCATGAGCTTGTTTATCCATCCTCACTCCCAATGGAAAAGGAGTTGCATCTCTGCATAAAATCAGAGGCTAACCATCACCACCACCCTGCATGCAACTCAAACGAGATGTAAGGGGTCCTTGCTGGAAGTGGGGGTGCAGCTGCCAGTTTAAAACAAAGAAAAAGGAGGCAACAGCTGAACTGCAAATCTATTCTTTTAAAAATATAGCAAAAGGGGAGGAGAATTACATCAGTTTGGAGCAGTCTTTCAAGAGGGGTAGAGGGAGGTATGCTTTAACACAATGAGTGGGCAGGGCCACAAACATAAATGAAATTCAGCAGGCAGAGAATTGTGTGGCTGCTGTTCTCATGCTGCGCAGGAGCTAGCCACGGATTATTCAACTTAAGGACTGCTTCACTTGAACCTGTGCAACTTCACCTTTAATTTTAGAGGGATATGCTGCAGCCTTTTCTCTGCTCCACAACTGGCCACAAACCGTGGCGTGAAAAGTAGCTAAGAACTCACAAGAGGGTTTTCAGGAGAAGGGAACCACTGCACAACGCAATGGAGGCGCAGAATCGAACACTATTTACACGTGACCGTAGCCTTAATAAAGCCTGCAGCTATGCCAGCTGGTTGGAAAACACAGTGATGCATCAGCTGCCATTGGGCTTAGAGCATGGCTGCCCCTTCTGCATCAGCCTCAGGAGCAAGACAATCCTGTCTCTGAGTGAAACATCTGCCGGAAGTAGAGGATGCATGCAGAGTCAGTTCCGGTGACAGGGGAGACTGAGGCAAAGCCCAGTCTTCTCTTCTATTGAATGGTGACAAAAAATACCCTGTGGAAGAGGAGCCCACTCACAGAAGATATCTCATCCACAACTGGTTTATTTCCATGGGTCAGCTGCCAGCACTATCACCAGAACTGACAAAGTCGCTGCACAAAAATGTAAGGAGGGAAGCAGAAGGCCACAGAGGTTTTATGAATCTGCTACCTCTTTCCAAATTGGTTATTATCCCCACCTTCAGCTGAAGAATGTAGCACTGAAAGAATCAAGAGACAAATTTCAACTTCTTATTATTGATCCCCAACAGGTACTGTAAAAAACACAAAGTATATCTTTTTCTAAAGTGGAAGAAAAACAAGAAGACGTGGCAAAGAAGGGACATCATTTGCATTTTTGAAAAACAAGGGTGTAAGGGGACAGCTTTCCATGTGAAAAACAAGTCCTGTGAGCTGCAGGTAACAGTAATAATGCAAATTAAACCTGCCTGTCCCCAAAAAGAGGCAATGAAAAGTAAGAGGTTGCTTCTTGGCCTCTCCTTCACAGAGTAAATTCAGACATAATATATAAATAGAGCAGTGAAACATTTACTTCTTTTTTCACCTAGACCTACAACATCAAATACGTATAAATAAATTCTAGTGTTTTGTCTTGTTAAAAGAGGGTGACTTCCCCCACCGCCCCCTTCAATAGTAAGTACTGTATTTCTGATTAAATTTACACCAGGAGTTTCTGTGATATTTTGCATCTAGCAATAAACTCAAGCTCCACCAATGCCACCCTCCCCCTCGGCCTTGCGATTTGCAGAAGGACCATCTGAAAGTCATATACAAAAGAAAAAACAAGGTTTGTGTCTTCTTTGAAATAAAATTAAAAGGGCATCACAAGAGCGCTAAAGGTGCAAAGCAATATGCTGGTGAGAGCAGGATTTGAGTTTGTTGAAATTTAAAATCAGTCACAGCCCACCCACCCACCCCTAAAAAATCCAAGGAAGCATTTTTATAATTGCTCATGATATTTCAAAGTAGCAGAGGCATCATGCAGAAGAAGAAAAAGAGCAAGATTATTCGGGAAATATTAACGTCACTGTCTTTGAAAAGGTGGGGTGGGGACAGGGTGAGATTCAGGGGGTGAGGAAAGAACTTCTGCAACTCCAATATTACTAAACTTCAAATCACTCTAAGATGCTAGAAGCATTGGGGGCAGCTCAGAAACCCAAGAAATAACCCTCTTGCTCCCCAGGAATGGCAATTTTATAAATTTATTTAAAAGCACCATCTATCTCAAGCCCCTTCCACGGTTTTCTATGAAGGAAAACAAACACGCAGACACACACAAAACGGTGAAGAGGAAACATTACCATGGCTGAGTTAAAACAAGCCTAGAAGTCAGGACTAAAGCTGTCCTATAAATGTCACGGTTTTTACCAAGCTTAAGAAATTAAAAACTCTTTTAAAAAAAGAAATCCAGGAGGGTGTTCCAAATCTTGCAAATCCTCTCCCCACTACCTCTCGCAAATCCTTCTTAAATACATTCTTTGTTCAAAACATTTGTCTTTGGAACCACCAGCAGAACAACCACCAGCAGAAAAAGGCCGTTAGGACAATTTTTCAAGTTACTGTCTACAAAAGAAAGAGAATTTTCCTTCTCCACTCTAGTGTTTTTAACAAGACAAATCTAAACAGGAAATAAGTGGAAGCAATTAGTCCACTTGAGACCTCTAGCATCTTTTAAAAACACAAAACCAGACATGAAAATGGAATCCAGTATAATCCTGCCTTTTCAGAGCATGGCTGCTCTGCAAGTTATGAAGAGGTTACGTTTGGTAGATACTAGAGTCACCCAAGTGCTCTAAAAGTAATTATTTGCAAAAGGGTGTGTGTTTGTGTGGATATGAAGGGGAGAAGGAAGGAGGAAGGAAATAAAACTCTCCCACACACAGCGATTTCTTTCATTCACAAGGAATCAAGCCTCTGATCTGCTGTTGTGTGTTGTGCAGAAGGAGGCTTCTACCATTTTGCTTCAGTAGTGGGCATGCATCTCAGCTACCAAAAGAGGTCCACTGGGTGGCATTCAACAAAGTTCTAATCAGAACAGACCTACTGAAATTAGCGTGCCTAAGTTAGTCAAGTCCATCAATTTCACGAGGTCTAACTGAAAACTGTTGACACTGGAATCAACCCAATGACTCTCAACTAACTCAGATCCCAGCAAGTCAAGAACTTCCTTGTGTAGAATCTTGAGGAGAGCCCCTTGCTGCAAATCTAATTGCTTCCAGAATTTTTGTTTCTAAATATAAACAAAAACACCCCAACTCCACACAGATGATGACCAGATCGGGGTAGATCTCATGGAATAAACGTGCTGGCATTTCTGAAATGAGAGCAATGCTGGTTTTCTTGTTCTTTTTATACTGCAAGGGGCAGGCAGGCAGAAGAGACAACAACTGGAGCAGCTATTGGACCTACTATAAATGCCTTTCATAATGATTTTTTCTTTTAAAGCAAGTTCTGCTTCTAGTTTAACAAAGGGAACTCAAGGGAAGAGGAAGGAAATGAAGCATGTCCTAAGCCATCAAATGCCTTTACCTATCCCAAGTGTGGGGAACCTGTGGCCTTCCATATGTTGCTGAACGACAACTCCCATCAACCCCAGAAAGCATGGCCAATGGCTAGGGAACCGTCATTCAATAACAGAGCCAAAAGGGTTCCCCACACATTTATCCTATATTTTACTTGAAAGGATTTTAAAGAGCCAAGGGCTAATCCCTGCCCAATGAGATCAAGCAGGCGCCTTCATTGTACTCTTTTTGGCACCTGCTAAAAACATTCGTGTTTAGACAAGCCTACCCTGATGCTTAGAAAGTTGAGGTAATTTTAATATGTTTGAGCGTTTTAACTTAGGGTTAAAATGGGTTGTAATTTTGCCTCAATTTTACTGTGTTGTTTTTTTCACCTTTTGTAAACCGCTTTGAGGATTTTCTACAATCAAGCAGTATTTAAAGGTAAAGGGACCCCTGACCATTAGGTCCAGTCGTGACCGACTCTGGGGTTGCGGCGCTCATCTTGCTTTTTTGGCCGAGGGAGCCAGCTTTATTGGCCGAGGGAGCTTCCGGGTCATGTGGCCAGCATGACTAAGCCGCTTCTGGCAAACCAAAGCAGCGCACGGAAACGCCGTTTACCTTCCCGCCGGAGCGGTACCTATTTATCTACTTACACTTTAACGTGCTTTCAAACTGCTAGGTTGGCAGGAGCAGGGACCGAGCAACGGGAGCTCACCCCGTCACGGGGATTCGAACCACAAGCGGTATATCAATTTTATGAAATAAACAAATAAGGGCTAAGCATTGACACAGCCTCAATTTAAAAGGAGCGTAGAAAGCTCAACATATCACACAGGAACTGTTTTCCATACATCCCCTCTGCCCAAAGTGGGAGCACCCAGGTACATGATTTAGATTTGGGGGAGGGGGGGTGTCATTTTTCAGAAGGCAAAGAGTAGAAGACAAGAAGAGAAGGAAATGCAAGGGAACTTAGAAACGTCCTGCTATAAAAACAAAGACACAGCATCCTGTTTTGCTTTAAAAACCTTGGAGGCCTGTTTTTTTTGTTATTAAAAAATAAAATAAAATCCAGCACACTCCTGATCTCGTTACCGCTCAGCTGACACAAAGAGGAGAAGAGTGGGCTCCATCCCCCCAAAAGCGGTCACTGCTATTTGCAAGTGGGAGCAAGGAAAATTAAAGAACAAAAGCCACCAGAGCCACTCAAGTCATTTTCGGGGAGGGGGGACAGCAGCAGCGGTACAGCAGGAATGGTTGCCTTTTGTTGTTGTCATTGGAAAGCAAGCAGGTCCACATCAAAATCCACGGCTCAAATAACTGCTTTGTTGGGAGGAGGACTCTGACGAGACCAACGCTTCAGGCAGCTGACAGATAAGTTGCAGTAAAGCCGGGGAGGGTGGCAAGGAGTCTCAGCACAGCCGGTGGCCAGGGTGGAAAATGTGGAGTGATTTGCAGAGCCTTCTCACTCTCTCTTTCTATGGTGTGTGTGGAGTATAACAAAGCTGACTGGCATCCTGGGGCTGGGGAAGAGGGTGGGTTGGTGGCATAGTTGCTTAGGCCTTGCTCTCCTCCACTTTGACCGCCTGAGGCTTGATGGCTCCCGTGCGCACCGGTTTAATCAGACTGGCAGAAGGGGGCTCTGGAAGTTTCACCACTCCAAGGCTGCCTTTGCTTTCGTCCAGTCGCTGTTTTGCCTGCTGGGATATATGAAGGAGAGAGAGAGGGAGCATATGAAAACAAAGGAAGGAATTGGGCACCTGAGAGATCATGCTTGACCTGCAAGCACACTCAGTGCACTGAGACCCTCCAATCCCCTGCAATGAAAATATTTGCTTAGAATATAGTGATGCAGATTAAATCAGCCTTGCAAGTAAGTCTGGCATTTTTTAATTTTTTAAATACTAAGAGGCTAGTAGCCTGGGCGCTGCAAAGGGGGAGAAACACCCTTCTCTGTGGCTAGCATGGAAATGCAAGCTAATTATTAAAACGACAATAATGTACCCCTTCTAGCAAAGAAATGCTTTATTCTCTGTGGCCAGCATGGAAATGCCCACTCACAGAATTATTCATTTATATGTACATTCAGATTATTTGGGGCAGAGTGCTCCTAACCTTCAAAAGGATATTATTACTACTAATAACAATTTCATGTATATCTGTATTTTTCCTCCAAGTTCAAGGTAGTTATATGGTTCTCCCCTTCCTCATTTAATTCCCACCCCCCACAGCCTGGGAGGGTAGATTACATGAACAGGCAGTGAATGACCCAAGGCTACCCAGTGAGCTTCTTGCTTGAGGCAGGGATTTGAACTCTGGTCTCCCAACTCCTAGCCCAGCACTCTAACCGCCACATCACACTGGCCCTCAGTGGACAGATGGGAGTGGAGGTGTCTCTGCCAGGAGTGGGGAGCCCTACTGCCAAGTGGGGGAGCCCACTGATAGAAAGTGCCCCCACAGCACGTGCAAGAATAGCAGGTGGAAACTATGGCTGCTGGTACCCCCTAAACGGGCAGCTTCAGGGGTGGAATGAAGTTCTGGGATGCTACGGGACCCAGAATAACGTCTGCAGCAGAAGGGTTTTCAGGTGTCGCAGGCCTTCGATCAGGAACCCTGTGAAAGTCATATCCACAACATACATATAACACATATTGAAAGAACATAGCTTCCTCCCCACAATCCTGGTAATGGCAGTTTACACTCTATAAAGCTACAATTCCCAGCACCCTTAACAAACAATAGCTCCCAGGATTCATCTGGGGAAGTCATTTGTTTTAAATGTATATGCTTTGGATGTGACCCAAGCCTCATCCAAGTTTCAGGTGAAATGAGGCAAGAGTAGGCCTTTCCCAGAATCCTCCTGGCCCAGAAAACCAGGTGACAGCAGAGAGCCAATCTCAAGCCACCAGTTTCTGCTGCTTGCCTCACGTCCCACCTACCCTCGCCTCATTGGTCTCTGCTCACCCCTTGGCAGCCATAGTGAAGAGGAATGTGGCAGCCATTGCAGCAGCCATTTTTGTGAGGACTACATACATACAAGGGAGCTATTGCCTTTACCCTTACCTGCTGGATGTAATGCCCCTGCACAGAGTTCATATTGATGGCCGGTCCAGAGGGCTTCCCACTGGGGCTGGCAGAATTAGGCCTGCAGGGGGTGAAAAGAAAACACACACACACACAGACAGACACATACACACGCACAAAGGTTAAGACAGAGCAAGCAAAGACAGAGGGAATCACCACCTCAAAAATCAAGAACGAGCTCAGCAGGCAGGCCCCGGAGGGGGCAGTCACAATTAAAAGAGGGTTGCCTGTGGACTCCACATTTTTTTTTTATCCACCTCACAGATGTTCAAGTGTTTGCCAGGAGTCAGGGGCATGTTCCCCCCACCACGAGTCCTGTTTCATTTTACCTACCTCCCCACACTTCTGGAGCCCCGACATGTCCAGCACAATGCTCACCAACGATCCTTTCTCTGCTGAAATGTCAAAATTCCACCACAAAACAAAACAAAAATCAAATCAAATGCCGGCTGCCGGAACTGCGCAAATCCAGTGCCTCAGAGAGTCAAGACCCTTAATTTTATGTAACGCATCCCACAGACAAACAAAGTGCAGGAATGAAACATAGATAAACTAAACAGCCCAAAAGAGGCAAGGAAGGAGGCTCTGTGTCTCACATCCACACCGTACATTTAAAGTGCAATGATACCAAGTCACGGCTTTGCCCCAGTGATTCAGGAGAGCTATTTATTAAAGCTGCTTATAGTCTTTATGATACCTTCCCCTTCATTGCCCTCACAGAGCTACAATTCTCAGAGTTACCTGGGAATAGAGATTGAGTGCTAAACCACTTTGGGAACAGTAGCTTTGTGAGGAGAATTAAGGGTCTCTTAACAACTTTCAGAACCCTTAACAAACTACAACTCTCATAATTCTTTTGGGGAAGCCATGATGTTTAAAGTGGTATCATAAGGCTTTATATGTAAGCTGTGAATGTGGCTTCAGTTACGGAAATGCCTTAAGCAACTCAAGAGGTTGGCATAACATTACTGAGTAAAATTCCTAGAAAATGTGACATTTGGGGTTGGATAATGAATCTCAGACCCAGAGGCCAAATGCAGTCTCCAAGGCCTCGTTTTCTGGCTCTCAGGACTTTCTCCAGGCCACACCTTCTCAGTGGTCTTGCCCTGCACCCTCCTTGAGTCTTTTTGCCTGGCTGGAAAGTGTCCCTTGAACTGAGATTGTGCCTTTGCTTGTTTGGATGGGAGGACAGAGAGGTGTTTGTGCATGCAGAAATTAGTCAACTCTACAAAAGTAGTATTTATATTTATTCCTCTACTGCCTTTTGTCTCAGGCCCTGACTACCACCAGTATGTGGCTCCCTGAAGGTGATCCATAAGTACTCAGAGCAGGTCTACTGAAATCAATGTAACGTTAGTCATGTCCATCAATAACAGTGGGTCTATTCTGAGTAGGACTAACATTGGATGCAAGCGGGAATTCCCTGACCCCTAGAGGAGTGCCCTTGTTCAGCCTTGAAATCTCTTTGAGAATAAAATATGGGCCATGATGGAGTCATTTCCTTTACCCAGCCCACTTCTGCATCTGGCTCCTAGAAGGCTGCCCATGAGGAAATGTGGCCCCCACCTCTGATTTAGCACTCTGGTGCGCATGAACCTGAGTGTTAGGTATGAAGTATACCTTGTGGCTTAAAAACCAAGGGTTGCTTTCAACTAAGCCCTACTCATGATAGACCCATTATAATTAATGAACCCAAGTTAGTCATGTTTATTAACCTCAGTAGGTATACTCTGAGTAGGACCAGCACCAGATACCACCCAAATTCTGGTTTACTGAGCAGACCAGCTTCATAAACCATGGGTTGAAGCTGGCTTGTTAAGAACCTGACTAGGGTTGTTTTAAATCACAGTCTGTGGTCTCTATGCAAGGACAACCCAAGATTCATGGAAACTGAAACTACACAGAGCAGAAAGCTTTCTCCTGGACACATGGGAGGAGAGAGCTACTGAGCCTGAGTTCACTTAGGGTCATTCCCCCTCATGCACGTAGTACTAAACCATGGTGAAATGAGGACCAACTCAGCCTGACTGGCTCTTTTACATCAAGTGTAGGGGGACCTGTAGCTCTCCATCAACCCCAACCAACCAAGTTCAAGCAGGCAAAGGATTATGGATCCAACCCAATGGATTTGAAGCAAGCTTTTTAGATTAGGTGTGGGGAACCTGCGACCATCCAGATGTTGCTGGACTACAACTTCCATCATCTGAGAACACTCTCGTGTTGCTTGGCTGGGGCTGATGGGAGTTGCAGTCCAACCACACAGCTTCTCCATCCCTGTGCTACCAAAGTAAATGTGCAAGAAGCATCCCCATCCAGGTTAGAGGAAAGGCAAGCTGCCTTGTACAGAGTCAGAACACTAGTCTACCTAGCTCAATACTATCTACACTGAAAGGCAGTGGTTTTCAGAGAGCGAGTCTACCTGCCATCCTTACCTGGAGATGCCTTTAGGAATTGAACCAGAAACCTTCTGCATACAAAGCAGATGCTCTGCCCCTGAGCTAGGATCCTTAGTCAAATAATGCTATCAATATCCACAGCTATTTATACAGCCAATTAAAATGCCAAGCAATCATAATTGTTGACAGCGAGACAGGGAAAATGGTTTCAGAAGGGGAATCTTTCACACTGGAGATGCTGGGGATTGAATCTGGGACCTTCTGCAGGCAAAGCAGGTGGAATATTATTTACCCACAGTCTTTCCCTTCTGTAAGCAAAAACGGCGGGGATGTCTTTTTAAGGTTACACTTCCCCTCTGCAGATTTTACGACTGTATTAGAAATAATAAAATGTTAAAAATCTGCAAATGAGAAAATCAGGGGCACCTTTTCAGGAGATCATTAAAATAAAACCTGATTAAGCTAACTGGATCTCACTAAATGCAACTCAGAGGAGACCAATGAAATTAAGGTTAGGCATACCCATCAATTTCAGTGGATTGACTGAGTAGAACTAACACTGGATAGAACCCCTAAATAAACCTTGTTTAACATATAAGTTTCTTAAGATTAGAATTAAATTAACAAATTTCATAGGCATTTATACATGCAAATTTGGGAGGGGGGACCTTTCCCTTTCCCTGCTCTCTCTCCATCCCACTCAACAAAAATAAACCTGCAGCAATCAAAACTGTATTTCACCTGTATGTGTGAGGCGATGGAATGGACCCTGCTGTGGGAGCATTCTGTTTTGCGTCTGCAAAGTGGAATCCTTTCATTTCTACATGCGAGGACTGGAAGGAGAAAGGAACAGGTTGCAGGGTTATTTCCTTTTCACAAAAATACTTCACTATCTTGAGGATGGGAAAGAGATTCTGGCTCAGTTTCAGACATTATCCCAAACCATAGGCCCCAGCTGCACTATACATTTAAAGCAGTTATCATGCCATGTCCAACAGTCATGGCTCCCACAGACCAAAGAATCCTGGGAGCTGTACTTTGTTAAGGGTGCTGAGAGCTGTTAGGAGACTCCTGTTCTCTTCTCAGAGCTACAATTCCCGGAGTGGTTTAACAGTCAATTCCTCTTTGCAGGGAACTCCAGGAACTGTAGCTTTGTGGTGGGGAATTGGGGATCTTCTAAGAACTCTCAGCTCACTTAACAAACCACACTTCCCAAGATTCTTTGAGTGAAGAAAAGACAAGACATGCCTTAAATGTACAGTGCAGAGGGGACACGACAGTCACAATTACAGACCAATTCTCTTCCATGACTTTGTCTAATCTCCTTACCACATTGTGGAGGAATGAGCTCTACATGTTAGGGATACATTGTGTGGCAAAGTACTTCCTACTGTCTGTCCAGAATCTACTGCCAAACAAATTCACTCTGGATGACCTCGAGTTCTACTGCAGTGGCAGACGTGGGATTTGAGTCTCTCCAGATCATTCATGACTTTATAAAAACCTGTTTCACATCTCTCTCTCTCTCTTAGTCATCTTTCTTCCCCCCCCCCCAACCTTTGAGATAAGTAAGAAAACCCAAGTTGCTTGGCAAATGACAACTGTGAGGTAACTGGAAGCCAACGCAGATCTTGTTAACATGCTCGCCACACTCCTAAATCTGTCAGGAGATGAGATGCCATATGAATTGCTTGAAGCTTCTTGGAATGAGTTCAAGGGCAACTCCATGCAGGGTGCATTACAGTAGTGTAGCCTCGAGGTTGTGAATTTGAAAAAGTATGTTAATAATAGAAATAGGTTATTTTTAAAAAAGATCAATTAACATATATACACACCCTGTGGGTCCTTACCTCCCTGCTCGAAGCAAGGACAGGCGGCTGAGAACCAGGTGAGAGAATTCTGCGAGGAGCTCCAACAGACAGGTTCTGGCCTTGGGGGAGCTGGATGGACTGTGGCAATATCAGGGGCTGTTGGCCAGAACCGTAACGGGCCATCGGGAGCTGGGAGCCCGGCATTGACATTGTTAGCTGCGTGTTAATGAGCAGACAGTTACTTGAGAGGCAATAATGAGAAGTAGCCACAATGCTGCTTCCCAGGGACCATAACAGTTTTGGCATTGGGAATAGCTAATTCCCAAGATAAAAACTTTTTATCTTTTGAGAAGTGCCTAGGGGACCCCCCCCCGGTCTCTTCTCACCAACCCCTCCCCTGGATCATCCCACCCAGACAAAGAATGCACACACGCACACACACCACTTTTCCAAGGAATCTGGCAAAATAATTCACCTGAGCCTTGAAACGCACATAGAGATGAAAGAGGAAACGAGAAAGAACATTGTTCTTCCAACTTCCGCTTTCTGTTCTATGCACTTTTCACGGGGCAAAAGACAACCACCAGCACCACATCACTGATACAACTTTTTTGCTGTAGTCACTTAGTAGCCTTCTATCTCCTACAGCAATTGCATTTATTCTCTGTATAGAAGATTACTATCAATGAATTGTTTGATTCTTGTATTTCTGTCTTATATGAGCTATGTACTGAGTGAACCTACAAACTACTAAATTTCTAGCTTATCTGTCTGCATGAAGGAAAGGTAATGTAACGGAGCAAGACAGTTTTAACCCCTTGACCGGTGGCCTCTCTTTCTGTATGCGTGCTATGAGCTAATGACGTATTGTGTTTGAAAAAACCCTGTAAAAGCACTGTTAAAATGTGTCTCTGGGGCAGTTCCCTAAACTGGTGGTTCTGAACTACTGGTTTTGGAGGCTGCTCTACTGCAACAGCTCCTCTAACAAATTGGGTCCCTACCGGATGATGAGTTTGTGTATCTCTCTTGCTTGCGTTTTTCTTTAAGGTGTTATTCCCTCGCCTGGGCATGAACCATTAAGATGTGGCTTACAAGTAAATTCTTACCACATCATGACCAAAGGAGCAGCAAGAGGGGAGGGGGCTAAGAGGCTTTGTAGGGACCAAAGGAAGCTCTCAAGGGCGCCACCGGGCGCGTGGGAGTACCACTGGTGACCCCTGGTTTAAACCATGTTTCCTGGATCATACACAATGACGAGCCAGGAAAGTGAAATTAAACCATGGTTTATCCGCCTTCCCAGCCGCACATGAGGAAGAAATGAGGGGAGAGCATATACAGAATGCCCAACCACTAATTCCTTCCTCCAGCCAACGGTAATGTTTGCTGATATTTAATACTTTTCACAAAAAAGATGCTTTGTAGTGGTGAAAGGATTCTGCAGGGATAAAACCTCCCCTCCCCATCTGCCTCTCAGTTTCCTCCAACCGTGTCTACAAGAGTATCTCATCCTGAAGTCTTCTGTTTGCTATAAAAGGATTAAGCCGCACACCAACTTTCCGCCAAATTATCTTAAGTGCTTCAATGCCAGATGGCATTTCAAAGGGGCCTTCCCAAACCTGTTACGGTTTGTTTCCTGAAAGCAACGAGCGTCTTGAAGAGCCACATTAAAAACATGCTTGCTGTTGCATCTGGATCAATTTACTCCTCATATATTCCAATTTTAAAAGGTAAGAGAAGCATAGCTCAGAGACGCTGGAAGTAATCTGACGTCTGAACAACTCACAGGTAAAACTGGGGTGTTCAGATAAAAGCAACCAGGTCTATACAGGGGTGGCGAAGCCTCAGGCTCAGGGGCTAACTGCAGCCTCCCCATCTGGCTCTTGGCTCCCTCCCCATGTCACCAGTCCTGTTGCTGCAGTTCTTTTGTTTGACTGGAATGTGTCCTCGATTATGCTGGATGGCAGTGGGGGTTATGTTGGATGGCAGTGGGGGTGGCAGAAGGACCCTCCACACACACACACTTCCACATGACTGGAATGTAGACTACTATTATACACACAGGTCCTGCTTTCCAAACATAATGTGTTCCCAGGATATTGTTCATTAGGTGAGCTGATGATTTCCATTATTTCCTATGGGAACCTTTCTAGTACATGCTTTCTCCCTCCATACTTTTTGCCTGAAGCTGCTGCAAAAGCCAAACAAAAATGGGATTTGTCTGATCTCCCTCCCTTTCTGCTCAAAACTGCTGCTGCCGACCAGCCATTTGGCTAACTAAATCAGCCATTTGTGTTGTGAGCTTTGGGTGTTAATTCTTTGTGTCTGGATAACTAAGATTTCAGAGAGCAAGCGTTCTGGTAGCGGGACCTGCATGTACAAAGAACCACACACACACAAAACTGGAGATGCTCCCCAACCCCACCTCTATACTTCTGTGCCAGTTCTAAAACAGCAAACTAAGCAACTTTTGAAAACCATCTGTGTCCATGAAACCCCTCTGGTGCAAACAGAAGAATATCAGCACCTGTCTAGTCTACTATCTTTTTAGACATGCGCAAAGGCAAGCTTCATGTCTCAAGCCACATTTTGGCAAATATTTTTTCCAGGCAGGAAGCTAGCAACTCCTTATCAACGCAAGCACAGGAGTGGGGGGGTTGGGAAGAGACAGAATGATACGCACACTGAGCACCAGCCTCATGACAGCAGCAGAGCCCTGACCTGTGTAAGCTGCGATTCCATCATCTGTGAGGCTCCCATACCGGGAGCCTGGTTGATCTGGCCTTCATACACCAGGGTCTGGCTCCCGTTAACTGGCTGATAAGGGGATCCGGATTGAGTTTTCACCATTTCCAAAGGCTGCATGCCTGGGAAGGCGGAATATGGAGGCTTCAGGGCAGTGCCCCCAGTCAGGACCACGGTGTTGGGTTGGGAGAGGCTGGGATGCATGTAGACCTGAGACCTAAAAGGATGCAAGGCAGATGTGCACAAACCTCAGTGTTTGCCTTGAGTTTGCTGATACCTTCCTTTCGTGCATAGGTGGTACTGTTTTGGCCACGTCCGAGTGAGACATTGAGGTAGGATTTAGGAATGTTGGCTGCCAGCTCTGGGTCTCTGCTATTCATATCCAACTTCTATGCTCCAGGTTATGTACACAGTATATTTTACAACTCTATAAAGTCCTGTGCCAAGAGGAGAATTCCGTATCCTGTGCAAATTCATTTAATTGTGTTTTGCCCAGCCTTCTTGGGCCTCAGGGCCCTTTTGTGTATCTGAGAAACTGTTGTGGGGACCACAACATTTCACAGAAGGGAAAACAGGTAATTCTAAGAACCTTCTCTCTCTTTCTCTTTCTCTTTCTCTCTCTCTCTTTCTCTCTCTCTCTCTCTCACACACACACACACAACCACCACCAACATAAACAAGCATCCTATCTACACACTCAAAATAAATAATAGAGACCAAAAAAGCAGGGAATGCCTGCCCCCCCCATAAAAAACCCCAAACAAATGTTTTTTAAAAACAGGTTGATCAGAGCAGAGGGGCCAAGCGGGTAGTAGTTTAAGGGTACCAGTCTGGGGACCCCAGATGTAGGGTTGTAGTCAATGCTAGTCCCACCCAGAGTAGACCTACTGAAATTAAGTTGTGACCCACTCATTTCAGTGGGTCCAAACAATCAATCATCAAACATTTATATAATTTCCATTCTGCTTCCACTACTAAGAAAACCTACTGCTAATCTCCCTTGCTTATGTGAAGCAGGGGTGTGGGGGGTCCCCCCCCAGAAGCAGCATTTCATTTTCTGAAGAAGTCGATTGAGCCCTAGCTGACTGGGGTGGGGTGGGGAGAGAGGGGAGGAAGGAGGGACTTGCTTAGGATCCCATTACCTGAAGGGCTGGATTGAGCTATAGATCTCCTGGGACTGTGAAACAGGAAGGCCACCTCTCAGACTGAGTTGAGCCTGGGCTTGCAAGGACGTGTGAAGAGAGAGGGGGATCTGCTGAGCAGCTGCAGCCTACAAAGAGTATGAAAAAACAACAAGAAGGTAAGATCAAGGCAGCAAGCTTCCTGGACCAAAAGGGAAGGGAAGCATCTTGTGGCGCAGACTATCATTTCTGCCTCCATGAAAACCTGCTGCTCTTGACTTCATATCCCTCTCCCTCTTTGGGTTCCCTCCTCTCTATTATTTACTGGCAAATACCAATCAGGTGATTGCATTCATGGCTTCAAGCCTCTTGGCAGGCAGTTGGACTTATTCAAAAGCACTCAAAACTCTCTGATTTTGGCAACAACAGGCAAAGAATGAGCTACAGCTAGGTGCATGCAGCACAGCTAACACTCTAAGTCTGATAAATGCCAATTTTCACATGCGAGCACTGCCAATCCCACATAGAATTCTGCAAAAGTCTAAAAAGAGGTATATCTATTTCTTCACTTTTAGGCAGATGGTAGGGGAGGCTGCTGCTGTAGCTATCAACGTTCACCAGCACCATCTCAGTGTTTTGAGACGAGCCCCCAAATCTGCCTGGCAGCTCTGTCATCATGCAAGATTGTCAAAGGTTTTTATTCCTTTTTGTTTTTGCACCTTGTCTTGCTGTTTGCTGTTCTGGACTCATTTTGGAGGAAGGGCAGGGTAAAAATCCAGGGCCGTATGCAACACTCTCTGTCTGCCAGTGGACGGGCGAGCTTTAATGTTAAGCAGAGGAGGAATCCAACACAAGAGCTGCAACAGCCGAAACTTGCCAGGGAACAGGCTGTGCAATGTTTTGTGCAACTAAGTCACCAGCAGCCTGCTTGGATGCATTCTCTTGCACAGCAATGTTCCACCACTGGTGCAAAACATTTTTGCCAGTGGAAACACATATACCGCTAAGAGGATTTAACTCAGTGCTACATTGGTTAAAACTCCTTAGAATCAGCCATCAACTTTTCCAGGTCCAGGATCCACCTTTAAGTTAACCCAAAAATGTATCTGAGGACCTGTTTCTTAATCTCCTGCCCCTATATATTTGTTCAGCCGTGGTGCTGCTGCCATGACCTACCACAGAAAGGACAACAGCCCAGTGGTGGATCTCAACCCACCAGTCAAAGACCAATGCCTTAGATGGTGATGATTATGAAGATAATAACACTCCTTGATAACACATTTGCACAAACGCAGCAATAAGAACAACTTCCCTTAATAATACATATGCACAGGCCCAGTCATAATAAATAAAATATTAACAACGTTCCTGGATAACATATCTGCACAGATCCAGTTGACTTGCCTGCTGGTAGCTCTGCTGTTGGGGTATTGTCTGGGGGACGAGACGTGGCTGGCTGGCAAAGACGTGTCCATCTAGATACAGGGGTGGGATGTGGTTACCTAGAATCATATTTTTTTCAGAGAGAGGGGGGGAAATGGCAAACAGTTAATCCCATTCACTCCGGAGAGGCGGGGAAGTGGGTAGAAGAAGGCGTTTCTGCTCACCATCTCCCTTCCACCCGGCCATCAAAGATACAGGGGTCCCACCCCATACTGAACTCCAGAATCCTACTTCTGCACTCCTTTGCCATAACGGTCCTAAATGCAAAGGGAGGCAGGTTAATGGGGCAGGAAAAGAAGGGGGAAAGTGACCTACGAAAAGGGCACACACGTCTGTCCTCTCTTTCCCACCTGTTTTGAGTATTCCTAGACTGCCCTTCATATGACTGGATAAAAAGCTTTCAGGGAATACAAGCAAATAGCATTTCCTTTCACCAGACACACTCCCACATTACGGATCTCAAAGGGTTGCAAATCTGATGCCAGTCCTACTCAGGGCAGACCCACTGAAATGAATGGACATAAAGCATTTAGTCTTATTGATTTCAGTGGATCTGTTCCAAGTAGCACACAACCCTTAGCAAAGTATTACTAGAAATCATGACGTAATTGGAACGGGTTGTATCCTCCTTGTGGTCTTGTTCAAAGCAGGCTCACTGAAATGAATGGAAATGACTAACGGAGGCCCCATCTGCTCAGTACATTTAAAGCATTAAGATACCACTTTGATAAGTTATGGTTTCCCCAAAGAACCCTCAAACTGTGGTTTGTTAAGGGTGCTGAGAGTTGTTAGAACACCCCTATTCCCCTCATAAAGCTACAATTCCCAGAGTTCCCTGAGAAGGGGGACTGACTGTTAAACCACTCTGGGAATTGCAACTCTGAGAAAGGAACAGGGGTCTCCTAATAACAAACTACAATTCCCAGCATTCCTTAGGGAAAGCCATTGACAGTTCAAAGTGGTATAAATAGTGATGTAAATGTACAGTGCAGAAGGAGGCTATTTTAGGTCTGTTAATTTCAATGGGTCTGGTCTGAGGAGGACTAGTATTGAATACAACCTATTCTATTTGAATAGAATAGTATTCTATTTGAACATATATATATGATAAAAGGATGTAGATATTAGTGGCGTAGCGTGGGGGGTGCAGGGGGGACCGGCCGCACCGGGCGCAACATCTGGGGTTAGGGCAAATCCATGGGTTAGGGGGCGCAAATCCACGGGTTAGGGGGCGCAAATTACTTGCCTTGCCCCGGGTGCTGACAACCCACGCTACGCCACTGGTAGATATAGATATGACCAATACAAAATCTGTTTACATCTTACTGAAATAGACACAACCCACAACCAGATGGGTTGGAAATAGTAGGGGAAGGGGATAACATGAGGCAAAACATGGACATCTGTTAATACCCAAACATCTAGTGGGGTGTAGTGGTTAGTGTCTTGGACATGGGAGACCAGAGTTCAAATCCCCTACTCAGCCATGAAGCTCACAGGGTGACCTTCAACCAGCCATTGCCTCTCAGCTTAACCTACCTCACAGGGTAGTTGCAGGGATAAAATGAAGAGGAGCCCGCTGGAGGAAATGTGGGATATAAATGTAATAAACAAAATAAAACAAAATACGGTAACAAAATAAGAGGCGGCTAAAAACTTTTAAAACTATAAAGCAGAGTAAGTAACATTAACTTAAAATGCCTAGGGAAATAATAATTTAAAATAAATATTGTAACCTGGGACTGAACTGATGGCAATGTGGTACCAGTCGTATCTCATTGGAGAGGACACGCTAAACTTGAGGGCGCCACCACAGAAACGGCTGTTTCCTTTGCAGCGACATAACACACTTCCCCGAGGGAAGGTACTCAGAAAACAGACAACATTAAGACACCTTAAGGCTACTCAACTGACCATCTTAAGACAGGGCAGGCGTATTTGGAAGAGATGCTATTTCAGGTATTTGGGTTCCAAGACACATGCAATGTTAATAGGTAAACGACAGCATCATGCACTGGGATCAAAAGCGAAGAGGCAGCCAGTGCTGTTTTTTCAAAAGCGATGTGATATGATGAATTCAGGTGGTTGAATCAAATCCTGCACTCCCTGCACCTTCCATCTTGTCTTCAATAGCAGACGCACATTGATTACATTACAGTAATCCAACCAGAAGGTTATTGGAGCATAGATCACTGTGACCAGGTCTTCCCTGTCTAGGAAAGGCTGCAGGAAGCAAACCAGCTCAAGCTAGTAAACCAGTGCCTCATGCTGCCAAGGGCACTGGGGCCTCAAATGACGACACTGGAACAGGTTTTGCAAGTCTCTGTGAGTGTCTGGATTGAGTTCAAGGTTACTTTTTATACAGTGGTACCTCGGGTTAAGTACTTAATTCATTCCGGAGGTCCGTTCTTAACCGGAAACTGTTCTTAACCTGAGACACCACTTTAGCTAATGGGGCCTCCTGCTGCTGCCGCGCCACCGCTGCGCGATTTCTGTTCTCATCCTGAAGCAAAGTTCTTAACCTGAGGTAATATTTCTGGGTTAGCGGAGTCTGTAACCTGAAGCGCATGTAACCTGAAGCGTATGTAACCCGAGGTACCACTGTATCTCTATCTGTCTATCTAACTATCTGAACATGGAACTCTTATTAATTATAGACCACACCTATGTTTTATTTTCAACTTGATAAATCACATAGCTGCATTCTTTATTTCTTTATTGACAATTGTGACAACTAATCTCTTTTAAAAAAAAAACACTCAATAAAAATATTTGGAAAAAGTATAGTTTAGACTAATCCATCAACTCAACACTGCATACTATTTTTAATGACACTAAGAACACAATTTCCCATTTCATTAGCTAAGGTCTTTTTGTTTTTTAAGATGCAAATGAAGCTCGTTCATCATGTGAATGCAAGTAAACAGTCATTTCAAACTCTGAATAAGCATCCCTAGTAAATGACTACTGATTCAGGGCAACTGAATCAAAGCAAATTCTTAAAGAATAATTCTGGGGGCGAGTGGGTGTGGCTGATAGAGAAAGATACTGAGTTAGGTGACACTCTCTTCCTTAGGTGGATATGGCTCAGGTATGGTATGTCTATAGATAGGTGTGCTCTGAAGTATTAATAAAATTAAAATCCTGGTTTCTGGGAGAGGGGCATGGTGATTCAGAGATCGTTCTGCTAGCTCTGGCTGACAGAAGATAATTACTTGGTGATAGATAATAGCCAGACAGATAGTCTGGCTCTATTAATCACTCAGGAGATATGGTGATCAAAGCAAGTTAACCTCAGGACATCTGGATCAAAGCAGTTTTTCTATGCCTCGCAGCTCAGATGGGAGCTGGCAGGCAGAGAACACCATCATCCCCAAACTCTACACATTCAATTGAAAACAGTAACAGAATTGCACCCTCTTTTTAAAACCCTTTAAAAAATGTTTGGGACAAGGGAACTGTAATGAGAGATCCCTCCTCCATCTGCTGGGGAAAATCTACAATCTGAAAATCTTTGAATACCACCTTCTGTTTTTGGAAAAACTGAAAGGAAATTAACTGTTTAAGTGTCTAAAGCAAAGTGGAAAGCTTGATCTGCGGTGGACAAGAAAGATTAAAACAAGACTATAGAAATTCCGGTATCTTTTTTTCCCCCCGCCTGGCACTAAAGAACTCAAGAAAATGAAAGTAGAGTAATTATCATTAGCTGTGAGAAAAAGATTTTGTTTTGAGATAACAGCCAGAGAAGCCCAAGATTGTAGTTTTGCAGGAGGATATATTTAGGTGGATTGAATGGCCATTAATAACCAGAAACATAAAAAGCATTCAATAGGGCTCAACCAGTGATTGTTGGTTTTGTTTAGCCAATTGATGGCTGAACAATTAACAATGATCAGCTCAATATTTGATGAAGGAAATGAGCCAGATGCTGAAGGAAAAAAGAAGCTAGAGGAATATGAGGTAGAAAATGGGTATGAGAAATATGCAGATGCCACAGAACAAATTGATGAAAAGTTGGCAGAACTGGATCAATAAATAATCAAATGGATATTATACCCAAATGGATAATCGTGTGGAAAAGGAAATGACCTCCATACAAGGATTTTGGGGGAAAGTAAAAGATAAAAGTCACAAATGATTTGGAGAATTATTTGGATATGGTGTTGATGGAGTGGAGAGGGGGGAAAGCTTTGGGACTTCAGTCCTGGTATTTTTTTAGTTTTAGCAGAGAGAAAGTACTCTGCATACAATTTGGAGCAAATTCAGAGAAAGTTGTGTTAACAGCTATGCTACTACCTCTGGAAAAAGATTTGAAACAAATTAAGTGGAAGGCCCTTGAGGAGAAGATCGGGATACCACCATAAATACAACAAGAAATGCAACTGAACATATGGATCTGGACAGAACAAGAGGATATATAATGAGGAACAAAAGTGGAATACTGGCCCAATGTGTGATCACAGTGGAGTCTTTAATATGGAAATGGATGAAAAAAATTATTGTTATTCAATATGAAGTAATTGTGGTGGGAATTAATAGAGGTAAAATTAAAAGAAAAAATATGGTTAGCATTTATTAATAATAATAATTAAGAAATATCTTGGGACTTTTCATGGGAAAAGGAAACAAATGATTCTAAGACACCTTAACTTAAAAGAAATACTATTTAGCGCAAAATGGAGAAGACGGATGTTTGCATGGATTGAAAGTTTTAAATAGTCATATTTTATTCTATTATGTAAATGGCAGGTGGAAAATTGGAAGTTCTTCTTCTGTATTTTTTTTGTTTTTTGGCTAATGTTTCTTTTATTTTCCTTTCTTATTTTATCTCTCTTTTTCTCTTTCCTCTCTTTATTTCTATTGTTCCTTTCTTTCCTCCTGGTTTTCTTCTTTTTAATTTTTCATAGCTGTAATTTTACTGTATTGTGGGAAAACCTTATTAGAATTAAAATCTTTCATCCAAGAAAATGAAATTCTGGCCCAAGAGAAGATGAATTCTGCCTAACATATTCCCCAGTATAGTAGCAGAAACAAGCTGGTCTAGTGTCAGGCAAGATTCGAGTCTCTCAGCCACAGGATCTCTTCAAATGCCCTTTGCTCATACAGCATAGGGTTCAGTAGGATCCATTGCAAAACATCACAGAGACTGAGGGCACGCAAGAAGGGAATCTCCCAGAATGCCTTGCTTTTCTGGGAAAACACACACAATGCCCGCTTTCCACCACACTTTGCTATATAAAGGGGTACAAGTCATAACCAACAGAATTAATCTGAGCCTTGAGAAGCAAACGGAGATGAAAGATGAAGTGGGAAACAGTGTCACTCTTTCCCCAGCTCCATGTACTTTTCTTTCATGACCAAGAGGAGGGGTACCTCTGTGTATATGTGGGCACCACTGTGTGAGAAGCTAAAGTCACTAGTACGTACACCTGGTACAACTGTCAACAACGACTAGTTTTATTTCACCTCTAGAAGGGAAGGAAAAGCAGGGGACCAGCAGGCAAACAGAGAGGAAGGAGAGCAAATGGTGTACCTGGGATCGAAGCAGACGGTGCCACGGATGCCACAGGCATTGGTGGTACAGAAACGCCACCAAAGGAGCTGTAGCTCACGCCGTTGGAAGCCCCAACACTAGCAGGAGGTTGGATGCCGGAGCCAGCACCCCCAGGAGAGCTCTGTTCCGGGAGACTGGGGGAGTTTTCCCAAGCTTTGCGGGCTGATTCCATCTGCAAGGGCAGAGAGGACAAGACTGAGAACAACCCAAGACTGAGAACAACCCAAGTGCATAGCCACTGAACCCCACAGCCCTTCTAAAAACAAGAAAATGTTCCCCAGAGAGCCATAGCCAGAGTTTGCAACTAGGAAAAGAATGGGGGGGGGGGTCTTGTTCATGAGATGTGAAAGCTTCATGAAACAGCAGGTGCTCTGCATTCAGAAGATCCTGAGTTGTTTCTGACTAAGTTCTATTCAGATCCACTGAAATGAATGGGCCTAAGATAGTAACTTCTCTCAGTTCCAACAGGTCCACTCAGGAGCAAGATTAACCCTGGCTATTACTACGATTGATCCAGGGTATGGCTTAGGAAGACCATGCTTAAGACCCAATAACTGCCGCCAGTCAGTGCAGGCCAGTGATGGTCCAACTTGGCCCTCCAGCTGTTTTTGGACTACAACTCCCATCATCCCTAGCTAACAGGACCGGTGGTCAGGGATGATGGAAATTGTAGTCCCAAAACAGCTGGAGGGCCAAGTTTGGCCATCACTGGTGTAGACAATGCTGAGGTAGACGGACCAATGGTCTAACTCAACATAAGGCAGCTTCCTGTGCTGGAGCCCACACCACCTCCCCCAGAGTGATACTGGAAGTCCCTTTCTTGAATTCCAACTTTCATTAAAATACATACACCTTTCCTTATAGATCAAAGGAAAAGTAGGTAAGAGCCCTGATGGATCAGAGCCAAGACCCATTATGTCTAGCATCCAGATCCCACAACGACCAATCCCATGCCTCGGAGGAGCTCACAAGCACAACAGTACTTGCCCCACTGGTCTTTCCCCTGCAACTGGTATTCAGAAGCTGACCTCACCTCCAATACTGGACGAACTACACTGCCACCTTGACTACTGACAGCCTAATTCTCCTTCATAAACTTCTCTCCCCCACCCCTTTTTTAAACACATCTAAAGTGGGGAACCATCACTAGATCTCTCATAGGATGTGAATTCCATAGTTTAACTACATGCTCCCGAGGTCCATAGGCTTCGAAAAAAATCCTCCGCCCTTGCTGGATGTGAAAGGCTGTTGTTTCTTTCTAAGCTGCCCCTGTGGCAAGTACCCTTATCTGCCCCACTCCTATTAAATCCAATGTTTACTTTAAGAGTGAGGTCAGTCGTGGGGAAAGACATGGGATTCAGGCCGATGCACCGTGGAAGGTGGTGGTCTCTTCGGAGCACAGGGAGGGTTTGTGTGAGCCCAGCCTGCAGAGACACAAACACAAAGACAACAGGTTTTGTTTTTATTCTGGAGAAACTGCATACCAATCTTCTTATTTAAAAAAGAAGTCAGGGCCGACAAAAGCTTCATTAGAGATATAAAATACAATCAGCATAAATAAAGAAACAAACAAACAAAAAATCCCCTGAGACACTAATTAAAAAAATAAGACTTGAGCTCTACAATCACTAAAGGACTGGAGAGAATAATTAAGAGGTTTAGTTAGTGCCAAAAGATTGCAAAATAGATGCTGGGAGGGCCTCTTTGGGGATGAAGTTCCAAAAGGAGGGTACTGTAGTTCAAAAAGACCCCTCCTTCGTCATCAGCAACTTCCAATGGCAGCAGGAGGAGGATCTGAAGAAGGGCATCAGCAGATGATCTTCCCACCTGGGCAGGTCGATAGGCAGACTGGAAGCCAATGGGAAGGAATGCAAAAGGCAGGTCTACTTACATTGCTGGCCAGGGCGTCCTGAAGCTTTGTGACCGAGTTAGCTGTGGTACTGGAGGCCGGTCCAGGGGGTAGGCTGAAGTCCGAATCCTGCAAAGAGGCAATTTCTACATAACCCTGTACTCAACTTTTTAGTGCAGAACTTACAGTTCTTTTATGGTTGCTGAACTCCCATCAGGTTCCCAGCCAGCATGGCCAAGGATCAGGGGATAATTGGAAATGTAGTCCAACGACATCTGGAATGCTGTGGTTCCCCAGCCCAATCTAGATGCAAACCCCCCAAGGTGAGGCTATGTGAAGGACACGGAAGGAATGACACAGGGGGCAGCTGGCTTGCTACTTTAATGGTCAGGATTAACAGGGGACAAGGTTAGCCCCCTAACCTAGCAGAGGCTCCAGTGCCTCCTTTAACTTTTCCCCATAGAAATGAAGGGTTGAAAGAAGTAGGGAAATTAGCTCCTATCACTAGGAGCTAATTAGCTCTTTCACTAGGGGTGGGGAAGTGAGAATGAGATTTGGGCCCATATTGAAACTTAGGCCCCACCTGCAATATACATTTAAAGCACTGGGATACCACTTTAGCTGTCATGGCTTCCCCCAGAGAATCCTGGGAAGTGTAGTCTGTTGAGTGTTGTTAGGAGATGCCTTATTCACCTTACAGATACGGTCTGCCTGAGACCTGTTGCCACTGTAGGCAAAATGCCCTAATGCCTCCCCCTGCAGTCTGGGTCCCCACTCTGCCCCCACTCCCACTACTACCGCCACTAGCCCCATCACCAGAATTGTATCTTTACCTCTGGCGACACCCACACTGCTGCCACAATGCAGCAGCAGCGGTGAGGATATAGAGGGGGCAGTGGTTAGGGCATTGTTGTTGTGTTAGTGGCACAAGAAGCCCCAGAGGAGCTGGCAGCAGCGCAACAATGGGGGCTGGATCCACTGCTTGAGGCAAATGGTTTCACCTCATCTCATGCACAGACTCCCCCTACTCACAGAGTTCCCTGGGAAGAGGATTTGACTATTAAACCACCCTGGGAATGGCAGCTCTGTGGTAACAATTCTGGTCACCCTGAACAAGCTACACCTCTGGGGGAAGCCATGACTGTTTAAAGTGGCATCATACTGCTTTAAATGCATGTCATGACTGTGGCCTAAGAGAGCACACACACACACCTGCCCAAACAGATGCTAACACCCAAGAAGGTTGGTAGGGATGAAGGCGGTTATTTGGGGCCTAAGCCCACAAAACCATAACAGGCGGAAGAAGAAGCAAAAGCAATCCTTACTTTAGGGTTTACTCCAAATTCAATGGGAGGCACAGGAAGGACCGAATCCACGTGGATCTCCACCCCATTGACTGGGGGGACGCTGCCTTCAAGGCGTTCCGCTCCTTCAGAGCCTTTCCGGTTTTTCAGGGAGCGCTCATTGCCAATTGGGCCCGGCTTGTGGTCCTTGCTCTGACCCAGGCTTTGCTCTGAATCCTTATCAGGGAAACAAGAGAGGCTTGGATTTAAAGGGATGAAGGAAGTTCAGCTCCCAGCATCTCCAGGTCAGGCTCAGAATGTCCCCTGCCTTAAACCCAGGAGAGCCGCTGCCAACCAATGTTGACAACAATGAGCTAGAAGACTTCCAGCCCTATTGAGCCTGGTTTCCAGAATGTGCCTGACAAAACCAGACCACCCTTGACTTCCAGCAGCTGGATCCAGATGCTAGACAGCACATCTGGTGCCAGTGGCAGTTAAGCTAGGTTACCTTTTTATCTGACTGCTTTGGCGCTTGCTCTTTCTGGCAGTCAGTTTTGGGATCCACCAGGCCACCTCCACTCATCTCTTCAGGCTTGAGAGTGCCATATGGAGAGCTGCGCTGGGAAGAAGTGGCGGAGGATTCCCGCGACTCAGCGCTCAGGTCAATGCCACTATCCCCCTGGCTGCCTTTAAATCCCTGCTGCGCAAAGCGTGGAAAGTGTTAAAACCCCTCCCAGCAATACCGCTACAAGTCGTAAGAAACGTGAGGCCACCGCCAAAATTAACGCCTCTTTGTCAAAGTCATCACCATATCCACAGTGTACAACAGCGGTTGCTCTTCGTGCTCAATTCCTGACCACACCAGCTCAGCCTCTATTACACTAGGCATCCCCACCTCTTTACACACCTACATTTCACCTCTTTACAGAGGAGAGGCTTGGGTGCACTTACCTCGGTGGAGCTGGATTCGTTACTGGTAAAGGCATTGACGGGTTTGCTCCAGGAATCCGTGCCAGATGACTGAACGGAGAGTGCTGTGGCAAGAGCAGATAAACGGGGGTTAAGATGCTTCAGAGAGGCCTCCCAGGCTGCTTCTCATGTTACATATGTCGCCTTTTCTCAAACATGCATGTTGGGGAAGCAGAATAAAACTCAAACAGTAAGGGGAAATCCTATCCTCTGGCTTTTAATCGTATGGAACGGATGGGCTTCAGCAGTTTGAATTTGGTTTTACCTGATACCTTTTGTGCATGGGAACGTAAGAAGCTGGCTTATATCGATTCAGACTGTTGGTCCATCTGGTTCAGTGCTGCCTACACTGACTAGGAGCGGTCTCTCCAGGATTTCAAGCAGGGCTTTCTTTCATCCCTACCTGGAGATGCCATGGGAGACAGAACCTGGGACTTTCTGCGTGGAAAGCAGATGCTCTACCACTGAGCTATGGCCCTACCTCCATCTTATGTTTTGATGAGTTTTCTTTTGAGTTTCGTTCATAGATGAAGGGGTGGCTGCATTCCCTTAGCAGTAATCTGCCAGGCGCTGGGTATACTAGTGTTTGGCAGGCTCACAGCTGAAAGTGAGCAGGACCACCCCTTTCCGTCTCTTTCTACCATCCCCGTTTCCCTCTCCCTACCCTGCTCCATTTCAGAGATTGCCTGGGATCTGATGCATTTCCAGAAAATCTAGAGAGGGTAGTGTTGTTTACAGGGTTTGCTGGAAATGGAGTAACTCACAAGTGCCTCCAGACAGGGATGGTGAATCTCAGGTCTGGGGCCAAATGCAGCCTTCTCTATCTGGCCCTTGGGACTCTTCCCAGGCCACGTGCCTGAGCAGTCCTACTTCATATCCTCCTTGTGTGTTTCTCCCTGCCTGGACCATGTCCTTGAACTCTGGCAATGCCTCTTGCTTGCCAGGATGGAGGACAGAGGGTGTGTGTGTGTGTGTGTGTGTGTGTGTGTGTGTGTGAGAGAGAGAGAGAGAGAGAGAGAGAGAGAGAGAGAGAGAGGGAGAGAGCGCATGTGTACAAACTGGCCTACTGTACAAAAGCAAAATTTGCATTCACTGCTCCACCCACACCTTTGCATCTGACCATGCCAACTACTGGCACATCCAGGAAGAGAATGTGGCCCCCACCCCACCCTGACCAAGACACACCTGACTCACCTGGACTGTTGGTCTCCCAGATCTCTGTGCCCAGGCTGTTTCCAGAAACCGAAACATCTCCTTGCTCAAGGCACATGCTGCTCTGTTTCTTGGCAAAGCGAGGTGGGATACGAGACTGAAGGACGCGGCCCTTGGCTGGAGCCTGTGGGAGAAACGAGGGAAGCCCAAGGGCGTCAGGACTCCTGGGAAACACTAGAAGGCTTTGACCCAGAGACAGAATCTCAAGGAAACATTGGTTTTTGTCTGGCCAAAGTGTGAACCTCTTTCTTCCAACTCAAGGGGGTGGTGAAGAGAGGCAGTTGTGCAGAGACCCTAATCTGCAACAGCATCATCATGGGGCAGGAAGCAAGAAACAGTGGTGGGCTAGATCTGTTAGAACACTGGCAAACAGTGGCATCAGAGAAGTCAAATCTACAGCACAATCTTCAGGCAAGACAGGAGCCTGACACACATTTGGCAACAACACCCACTGTAAAAGTGGCAGCAGGACCTTGGAAGGGCTGCATGGAACACCCCGGAGGACCACACACGGTTGCCCCTTTTTCCTATAAAGTCTCCAGGTTGGGATGGGGATTTGCCTGGGAAAGAACAGGATCAGCTTTATCCAGCTTTTGCTCCAAGATTGGTGGTGGCGGCAAAGTTGTCCTTGCCTGTCATTTCTGATGGTTTAGAAAATGAGTTGCCAATGAAGTGCCCAAAGGATCCAGAGTGCCTACCAGTAAGTACCTCCTATGGCACCTGAGAAAGGTCTCAGTAACTACTCCCTCAAATGTCCGCAGTGTACAACCAGAGGCTGTTTGCTCTTCCTCCTCAGTTCCTCTCTGCACCAGTGCAGCCTCTCATGTACTGGGAAACCCCCTCCTCTCTTTAATATGCCCTCACTTCATTGTATGGCAGGATTAGACACATTGTTCCAGCCACTTTGTTCCTAGTGCCCATGGCACGCTCTCACAATTCCAAATGTGCCTACTGGCCCCCAAAAGAGTTTGGTTTACAACAGAAGAAGGGAACCTTTGGCCCTCCAGATGTTGCTGAGCTGCACTTCCCATCACCCTTGGCCACTGGCCACACTTGCTGGAGCTGATGAGAGCTGTAGTTCTGCAAAATGCCTGGAAGGCAAAAGTTGTTCCCACACACCCCTGGTTTAGAATGTATAATGCCAGGATATGAAACCCAAACCTTGGTTTGTTAAGACAGCTGCCTTTACATGTGGCATGTGTGGGTGTGCTAAAAATGTATACCTAGGTTCAGGGGGCATTCCTGCCCCCAGGTGCTCACCTGGGCTGCTTGCTCTTTTTTCCGTCGCTCCTCCTCCAGCAACCTCCGCTGCTTCTTTGTCAGGACCTCGATGAAGCCTTCGCTCCCAATCGGTCCGACTTCCGTCTCTTCAGCAGGGCCTGAAAGCCGTCCGTCCATGATACCATCTGAGAGTCAGTTTAAAGACAACTTCAGCTTATTTCCAACTTTGCCCTGGTTCTCACTAGACTAAGAACTTGACATTGGGGCTGCGGTTTCATCCAAAACCTTCAATACTCAAAACCTTTAAGGTTCAAAGTGCAGCAGGTGTAAAGCATGGCAGACCAAGCTCTGCTGTTGTTCTAACAATCAACATCCACCCCCTAAAGGGCTCCTGCTGTAACGTGGCAAGCAAGAAGTATCTTTAGACTGGGCAAGCAAATGGACACTCCTCCAAGAGGACTGGGTCTGAGCTGTTTTTGCTGGTGCTCATGTCTTTGTGTCCGGACAGGAGGCAGTGCTGGCTTGAAGCCCAAAGCATCTTAAGGCGCTTCCCTTGCAGCCAGAGACTTGCTGGCAAGAGTGACTGGAAGGCCGTGGTGACAAAGGGGACAAAATAGAAGCACCAGGAAGCATCTGGGTGGGTCCTCATTCTGATACCCTCTCCGGGTCCAGATGTGGCCCAGCCCAGCCCACTCGGTCCCATCCCAGGATCATTGGACACCAATTCTTTGAACTCCTCCTACCACTCATCCTAGTCTGGACAGCCATTCCAGGATGTCTCTCTTTAGAAGAAGCTTCACAACCTGCCTTTAAGCTACAGGAGCCAAGATGGCTTACAATATAAGATAAAAACACATTTGCCACAAAAACCACAACAATACCACTCGTTTGGGGGGGAAACCAGAGCAGCAGCAAACCAATTGCAGCAGCAGGGTTAATGTTAAAACAATCCCAAACCCTTGCAAAACTACATACAGTGGTACCTCTAGTTGCGAACAGGATGCGTTCTGGAGCCCTGTTTGCAACATGAGCAGAATGCAACCCGTGTCTGCGTGTCGTGGTTCGCCGCTTCTGCGCATGCGTGTGACATCATTTTGAGTGTCTGCGCATGCGCCAGCGGCAAAACCTGGAAGTAACCCTTTCCGGTACTTCCAGGTCGCCGCAGGACACAATCTGAAAAGATTTAACCTGAAGCAAACATAACAAGAGCTATGACTGTATCAACCATTCACTTAAGGGCTACATGACAGCAAGCCAAACGAATTTCCTGAGGAAGGGCACCACTACAGAAAAGGCCCTGTGCCATGACTCACCCAATCATTTCTAGGCACGGAGAGGGAATTCATTTGGTCCACATCTTGAAGTGAACTGATCTAATGCACTGGTCCTGGATTTATATCCAGACTGGAACAACGACAGACTGGAACAGAGCTGTCTATCAGATTATGCACTTCTCTGAATCTCTGACAAATCACAAACCACTGCATCTTCTCTCGATAGACACCTTCAGGTGGTTTGGAACAATCACTTGAAGATGTGTCCAAATGCACAGAAAGCAGACAGACGATTCCCCAAACTGTGTACCAGAAGCTCATCCTCTATTGCAGCAGTTCTCAACCTGTGGGTCCCCAGATGTTGTTGGACTACAACTCCCATCATCCCTCAGCTCTGGCCTTGCTAGCTAGGAATGATGGGAGTTGTAGTCCAACAACATCTGGGGACCCACAGGTTGAGAAAGGCTGCTCTATTGGATTAAGTGAACAGGACTTACTTCCGTAGCTCAGCTCAAACTGAGAAATGGCCTCTCCCTTCTCTCCCATCTGCTGGGTTCCAGACTTGGGCTCCCTCTCTGGATTCTTTCCCAACCCTTCGGTACTGCTCAGGTTAGCATGGGAGCCGTAAACGGAATGGCTGCTCTCAGGACTGCTGGGGTCAAGCCCCGCACTGTCGTCGGGAGATCTAGAAGAGAAAGCGAAAGACCACCAGCTTCAGGGAAGATTGTTTCATGCAAAGATGGGAAAACCTCTTGCCTGGGGGCCTGAATGTGACCCTCCAGGCCTCTCTTTCTTGGTCTTGGAACTTGCCAAGCCACACCCCCTCATGCGAGGCCTCACTGGTCCTGCTTCACAGCCTAAGTATTTTTTTAGCCTGGCTGGACTGTGTCCTTGTCTGGATGGAGGATAGATAAGAGAAATGTGGGCACCAGTATGTGCAGAAAACAGAAATGTAAAAGCTTTTTTCTTGGTTGCTCTGTTTGTGCCTCAGGCTCCAGCCATCACTGGCATGTGGCCCTCAGAAGATTACTTTTGGGCTGCAAAAGATGACTGGCAGTGACTCTTTGGTTTGAGACAGGAGGCATTCCCAGTCCTACCTGGAGATTATGCCGGAGACTGAACCTGGGATCTTCTACATGCAAAGCAGGTGCTCTACCACTGAGCCATGGCTTTTGCCCACAGTGTGACAAGAAGTTGAATTTAAGTGCAGTGCAGCAATCTGGGCACATCCTTACATGCAAAGTCGCCTTATGCTACATAAGCCCACTACTGCCACCATTATAGGTACCATGTAATACCCATTCTCCATTCGTAAGCAATCAATATTCTACTGTGGCAGCACCTACACACTGGAGCTCCCTGCTTATAGATAGCAGGCAGGTGCCTTCACTGTACTCTTTTGGGCACCTGCTAAAAACATTTTTATTTAGACAATCCTATCCAGATGTTTAGAAAGCTGGAGTGAGCTTTAATCTGTTTTGAGCCTATTGTTACTTTATTTTAACATTCTGAAAGTCTCAAACTATTATTAATTCTCTTATTGATAATTTTATAGTTTTGTCTTTTTCGCAAACCACTTTGACTGTGTTTTTTCTACAACTGGGTGGTGTACTGTAAACTTATACAATAGCAGCTTTTTGCAGGTGGGGGAATAATAATTGCACAGGTAGGGGGAAACCCACCATTCCCACTCTCCATTTATTTATTCCCCCACCCAGTGTGTTTTCCTCACTTCTCAAACTTTGGAAAGGCAGTGCAAGAGTTCTGGTGGCATCGCTCGTGCCTCCTTCCCAAAGCCCGGCCAGTTGCTTCCCAGGGTGTCTAAGGTCACAGGAGCTCCCAGAGCCCTTGTGCGACTTTCCCAGTCCCTGGTAAGCAGTCCTGCCTTGTGGGGATGGGGAAGGGGCAATTCTGAGGGGCGCGATTTTGGCCTTGTAAATGGGACTCCCAGAACTGAACCGTCACGTAAGTGGAAGACCCACCGCATCAATTTTACAAAACGAATAAAGCAAAATATTTTGTTTATTAAGCAGAAGATCTGATTGCACAACTACAGCCATTACTTTGGGAGGTGGGAGGACATTAAAGCTGTTAGGCTTACCTTTTTGTTTTTATCTGTGCCCCATTCATCTGCTGGCTTTCGTAGCAGGAGGCTGCTCCATTCCCACCAGCTCTCACAGCTTTCTCCCCAAACCCAGTCGAATCGGCTTTCCGGCTCTGCCGATCCACTAAGGGTCTCTGGCTGGAGAAGCTTCTCTTGGCCAGCTCCCTCTTCTCACCCATGCCGCTGCTGGAGAGATTGCCGTCCAGTTGGGCCTCGCCCTCTGAGATGGCACTGCCACCGCGCCTCTCCCGCCTCTCGCTGAAGTCGCTGCTCTCAGAGGCCGTCTCCCACTCCTCATTGGCATGGTCAGAGGAGTTCTGGTAGGGCAGCTCAGGAGACCTCCTGGTAGCGGCACCACCCCGATCCATCATGGTCAGCTTGGCTCTCCCTGGCCACTGGCAAGCTAGGAGGTTGGTTCCGCTGTCTTCCGGGTTCCACTGCCCCATGGACTCACGCTCCTGCCTCAAGCGCCTGAACCGGGGAGGCTTGTCCTGACGAGGTGGGCGGCGGCGGCGGAAAGGACGATTCTCAGCATTCTCAGGATCACCCCCATAATCCTCCTGGAAGTAGTGCCTCTTGTCTAATGGATCCTCCACATTGGCCCGCCGGGTGAAGGAGTCTGGGTGCTTATATGAGTCTTGGCTATAGTCCCTCTCAGACAGGCGCCTGGCCCCAAAGGTGTCCAAAGGTGTGCCGTGGCCGTACTCCTGCCACGTGTTCCCCCCGTTCCGGCCCTGCCACTGGGAAGGCTCCTTGGAAGCAAAGCCTCTTCGCCCATACCCGGAATTGCTAAGTCTCGGGGGTAGCGAGCGCCCGAAAGCTCGTGGGGCCCTCCCTCTGGCATCCAGGGTGCCTTGGTCATCCGAATAGATCTTGTTGGACCGCCAGGAGTCACGGAAGTCTCCCTTCTTGAGGTCACTCTCCTCCCTTTCCGCAAGGGAACCCTCATTGCTGTTTTCAGAGCCCCGCTGGCGGCGGCGCTTGGGCAGCTCCTCGTACTCTGAACCTTCGCTGTGGGTCTCGCTGGCAATCCTGCGCCTGAGCTTCCCTCGTGGGAACTCTTCTGGCTGGTTGAATTCCCTCAGGGGCCGCCCTCTGCTACTTCGCTGAGCACTGCAGACGCCAGTGCTGGTGCTGCTGTAGGCACCCCGGCTACTGATGTTGCCACTGCCACAGCCCACAGCACTGCCATGGCCTCGGAAGGTGAACTCCCGGAAGCCACGACCACGTCCCTGTCCCCTTCCACCAAAGGCTTGTTCCTCATCAATAAATATCCAGTTGTTTCTTTTGGTGGGGGGCAAGTCACTGGACTCCCTTGACTGAGGCTTGGCCTCCCAGACTTTCCCATTTTTCTCCTCCTCCTCCTCTTCCTCCTCTTCCTGCTCTTCACCCTCCTCCTCCTTCTCCTCCTCACATGGTTTCTCGGCTTCTTGGACCACTGTCCGAGAGGGGTACTTCTCGTCCAGCAAGTGGAAGCGGGCAGAATGGAGCAAGGCAGCAGAATCATGGTCATCCTCCTCCTCCTCCTCCTGCGCCTTGTGAACCGGGGCCTTCTCCTTTGGTGGGGGAGGGGCGGCCTCTTCCCCATCTGCTTTCACCTTTTCCAGCTCTTTCTCCTTCTCTTCGACTTTGAGAGCCTTCAGGACTGGCTTCTTAATCGGGCCAGATCTTCGAGCCCTCCCTGTCTGCTCCTGGTGCTGCTGCTGCTGTTGCTGCTGTTGCTGCTGGCTGCTGGCACTTCGGCTCTCAGAAGCCCACCCTGGCTTGGCAGTTGCCGGCTTGCTGGCAGGTCCGTCTTTCTTCCATGCCTCAGCGCCAAAGGACTGCTCATCTCGGCAGGCCTCTTCATTTGCAGAAGCCGTCCCATCCGAGGAATTCTGATAGTGGCTGGTATCCCAGCCATTGTACTCTGGCTTCTTATCACTGTGGGCCAAGCCGGCTTCCAAGGAGGAGCTCCTCAGGTTGGTGTGGTGAGGGTCGGCAGTGCTAACAGAAGGGGCACACTCTTGATGTGGGAAGAGACGGTCTTGGCTCAGCCTTTGGGAGGAGCCGATGCAGCTGTCAAAATTGGCCTGGGGCTTCTTGTCGAAGATGTTTAAGTAATCTTCTCTGGACTCCTCAAACAGGTCACGTGCAGGGTTGATGCTGGTGCTCTGCGATGAGTAGGAGCTGTTGTTCCTGAAAAATGAAAATGTCCCCCACAAAAAAATAAAAAAATCAGTCAACAACTTGTGATGGCTTTAAAAGACAATCAGACAGGTTCATGGAGGAGGATATGGCTATCAGTGGCTACTAGCCACGACAGCTATGTACCACCTTCCCTGCTGGAGAGGATACACCATTTCCCCTGGAATCACTAGCGGGCTCAGGTCCTGCTTGTGGGCTTCCCATGAGAGCACCTGGTTGGCCAGCTGTGAGAAGGATGTTGGACTAGGTGGGCCTTTCATCTGATGCAGCAGGGCTTTCCTTAGGTTCTTAGCCTTCCAATATTCATATTCCTCCTCCATCTCTCTGCATCCAAGATGCAGCGGTGGCCACTAACTTGGATGGATTTAAAAGAGGCTCAGACAAGCTCATAAAAGAGAAGGCAATCAATGGGTACTAGCCATGAGGGCAATGTTCTGCCTCCGAGTATCAGTTGGAGCATCTGGTTAGCCGCTGTAAGAACAGGATGCTGGCTTTTGCTAGAGTTCTGTTTCAGCAAAAGCAAAGTACTGTGGACTTGCAGTCGCAGTTGGTCCAGATTTAATATTAGAAAACTCCCAAGACCATCACCTGCCACTCTCACTCACTGCAATGAATGCTTATGATTTCAGGGGGTGGGGCCAGATGACCCTTGGAGTCCCCCTTCCAACTCTACAATTCTATCATGAATATGCTGTAATTTTTGCTTTTCTTCTTGCCCTCTAGGCACTGGGCACTTCGCAAAAGTGGAGTGCCCAGTTACTGGCAGAGCACATAGCGCAAGGGAGGGCTGCAGCATAGGCGGGTGGTCGAGGACTCAAATCCAGAGGCAATTTAGCGAAACAGCTTATTTTTTTAGTTAAAAAATCCGGATCATTCAGAATTCAAAAATATAAACGTCCCTACAGACTCCTTCTCATAATTTCTCAGTGCTGGATAAAAACATTTCCCTTTCCTCAGGCAGTTTGAAAAGTCTGGAATATCATTGCTTTGGGAAGGTTGCGGCCTGATCCAAGCAAGGTGGTTTACAACAGGAGCACTGCCACCGTGCCAATGACTTACAAATAATCCCAAGTTCAGTCCCCAGCATGCTAATCAGTGCAGACAGTACTGAGTTAGGTGGACCAATGGATCTGACTCGGGATAAGGGAGTATCGTAGGTTTTAGGAGAAGGGCTGTAACTCAGTGGCGGAACTTTATATGCAAAAGGTTCCAGGTTCAATGGCATCTCCAAGCAGAGCTAGGAGAGATCATCGTCTGCAACCCAGAAGAACAGCTGCATTGTCAATTCAAACAATACCGAGCCAGGGGCCTGAGTGTCCTCATGATGAGAGCACCTGGGCAGATTTCCCCCTCACCTGGCGTGCAGTCCTTCGCTGGCCATGCCTTCGGTCTGTTTCGGGCGGGAAATGGGGCAGCCTTTGCTCTGAGAGGGAGTGTAGCTCTCCTGACCCCACACTGGTGGAGGGGTCTCCCCGGACACAGGCTTCCTCTCCTGCTGCATGGAGGGCTGGCTGTTCTGCTCCTTCGACAGGCAGCTGCTATTGGTCAGGGAATCCTGCTGGACCGCCGGCTTCATGGCCCCTGTTTTGGGACAGAAGGAGAGATAAGGAGAGGAGGCAATGGAAAGCTTGGGAGCCCAAACTGGGTTCTGAGATAGAGGCACTCAGGAGGCCCCAGCTTCTGTGTGTAGGGCTTGGAGAGATAGATGCACATACACGACCCCCCCCCAAAAAATGTCTGAGAGTGACTGTTGGTCAGTGTGCTACGTGCATGAATGATCTGACTCAGTCTAAGATAGCATCCTGTGCTCATCTCACCCCTGATGTAATCCCCAGTCCCGAGGTGCCCTCTAACTCCTTCCCTGGGGCAGGCATGAAGGCTAGCAACCTTTGAATAATTAACTGCAATGAACAAATCAAACCACTAGTGACAGCCACTAGTTTGGATGGCTTTAAAAGAAGATTAGACAAATATCTGAAAGATAAGGCTCTTGATGGCTACTAGCCATGATGGCTACCTGCTACATCCAGTGTCAGAAGAAGTGTGCCCCTGAATACTGGGAACTGCTGGGAATTGCAGGTTGCGCTCCCATTCCCGCTTGTGAGCTTCCCTTGGGGGCCTCTGGTTGGCCACTGTGAGAACAGGATGCCGGACTAGATGTGCCTTTGGGATGATCTCTGGAAATGTTTTTATTTGTTTCCATATACTTTGTGGAACATACATTAGAGATCTAAAAACTTCCTGGGTTCTGTTCTATTGGGCCCTGTGTTTTACAAAACATTAAATATTTCTCAATGACCCTTACCTCTAAGGCTTTAGTGGGGAACTGGATTTAGCTGGAAGGCTTAAACCTTATCTCTCCACCCCCCCCCCAATATCCTGCAGGGTCCGGCATGACAAGTGGGTGGGGCTGCCTACCTGTCAATCACCTGACCCTTACAATGACATCAGTGCACCAGCCTTTGCTCACATGGATTATCAGCTCATCACCATGGCTTACAAAGAGATATAGAAAATGGGGTGTACAGAGAGCAAGAGGAAAATGAAAGCAGGCAATCAGCTCTAAACCATGGTTTGTCTGTATGAAAGCTAAACCATGGTTGCATTCTAACTCCTGGTTAGCACAAACTATGATTTGATGCAATTTAACTAAGCACTGGTGTTTTCTTCCTTTTAAGAAAACATTACCTGAAGGATGGAGGGCTGAGGGGTAGAAATCCACCGGGGGGTGCCCCTGGACCATGCGAGGGTCCATGTAGGAAGGCATCATCATCCAACGGGGGTCGAAGCCCAGCATCTGTGGATGTGGTGGATAGAAGGTCCGCTGAGGGTGGGAGGAGGGAGGATAGACCTGGGACTGCGGCCAGCTCTGCATTTTGTACAGCTGGTCCTTAAGAGGGAGAAAAAAAACTAAATGGGCATGGAGTGCAGGTTCCTGCATAGCCCCTGAATAGAAACCACATTGTTGGACTCCCTATTCCCATAATTCTACGCCTCTGGGTTAAATCAGGTTCAGCCCCCAATGGCATCTCCAGTTGGTGGAAATTCTCCTTGCCTGAAATCCTGGAGAGGCACTGCCAGTCAGTATTGACAATACTGACCTAGATGGACCAATGGTCTGGCTCTATGAGGACTGAACTCTTATTCTATTTTTAGGCGATGGCCAGGGTTTTGCATGCAGAAGGTGCCAGAGTAGTTTAATAATCCACCCATACTCCCAAGCACTTTAAACATTCACGGCTTCCCTCAAGAAACTGTAGTTTATTGTTAGAACTTATTCCAGAGCTACAGTTCCCAGAGTGGTTTAACAATCAGTCCCTCCTCCCAGGGAACTCTGGGAATGGTGGTTCTGTGAGGGGGAACAGGGGTGCTCCTAACAACTCTCAGCACCATTAAACTACAGTTCCCAGGATTCTCTGGGTGAAGCCGTAACTCTTAAGGGTTGTGAGAGTTGTTAGGATAACCCTACTCCCTTCAGGGGGATACGATTTCCAGAGTGGTCAAGCCCTCTATCCCAGGCCCTTCTGGGAGAGGAACAGGGAGGTGGTCTCCTAACAAATGTCAGCACCCCTTAGCCAGCCACAGAATTCTTTGGGGGAGGCCGTGACTGGTGAAGAGGCAGCCCTAATGCTTAAAATATACAGTGCAGCTGTGGCCAACATAACATGAAAGAGAGTTCTCCCCCATGGCGCATAGACACACCCCTCCGAGATGAACGGCGTGTTTGGCGCAGTGGAGGTTCTTACGTGCTGTTGCTGCTGCCGTTGGAACCGTGGGGGAAGCAGTTTTGGGTACTTGCTAAATTCCTGTGCGGGGGACACAGCTTCTCGGAGCTCCTCCTCACTGCTGCTCCGGTGTGCTGCCGACGTGGCCAGAGTTTCCTCCTCCAGGTAAGCAGGAGGGGAAGAAGTTTCCTGGGTATGAAACTCAGGGTTTGCTGAGGAGAGAGAGAAAAAAGTCTTCTTAACAAAGATGCTCCAGGCGAGGCACCTCTCGGTTGGCCCAGATGCCCTCCCCTCACCCCAAAAGCAGGGCATCTGTTTTGCACACAGAGGGCCCTTGGTTCAATTCCCAGCATCTCTAGGTAAGGCTGGGGAACATTTTCTTTCTCAAACCCTGGAGAGCTGTTGCCAACCATTGTAGGTAATACTAAGCCAGAGGGACCCATGGTCTGCTTCAGTGTATGATAGCTCCTATGGCCTCCAATGAATCCAGCCAGTGCAGCCCTACCTTTCCGGACAGCATGGCTGTTCTCCGGCGGGCTGGCCATCTCCAAGGTGGCGGGCCTGGGCTCTTCGTTCTCCACGTGCTTGTGGCCATCTCCAGCTTTCTGTGCCAGCTTGCACTTCTGATCCAGCTCCTTCAGCTTGGCAGCACAAGCGGCCAGGCGCTCCTCCCGCGCTCGCCGCTCCTCCTCCTCCCGCCGCCTCCGGGCCCGCTCGACAGCCTCGGACATCTCAGAGTGGACAAACTTCTGCCGCAGGGGGAGCTTCTCCTCCTTGTCCTCAGAAGACTGTTGCCGGAGGCCCCCCAGTGAAGGTTTCTAGCACAGGAGGCAGGGGAGTGAAGAGTAAGAAGGTCCTTACAGTGATGAACCACAGTTCAAAGGCACTCGCACCAAGGAGAGGGAAAATATGTACCAACATTTCCACGCCAAGCAGGAGAAATCTGCAAAGTTGGGAAATGTGCTCCCTTCTCTTATGTTTATTTGTTCAGGTATCTATACACCACATTTTTGTACATTCCTATATACTGTATTTTTCGCCCTATAGGACGCACTTTTTCCCCTCCAAAAATGATGGGGAAATGTGTGTGCATCCTATGGAGCGAATGCAAGCTTTCACTGAAGCCTGGAGAGCGAGAGGGGTCGGTGCGCAGGAAGCTATCCACAAGCCTTCGGAGCGCGGCAGGAGTGCCCGCCGGGCTCCGAAGGCTTGTGGATAGCAGCCCAAAGCCCGGGGAGCGCAGCACCAACTCCCGCTATCCGCAAGCCTTTTCTTTATCCCCCCCCCTAAAATCTAGGTGCGCCCTATGGTCCGGTGCGCCCTATAGAGCGAAAAATACGGTACATAAAAATGAAAGGCTGCATCCCACAACCCCCACTGGAGAATCTGTAGTGCCTGAATTTGCATGAAGTCAGGGTGAGGTAGGGGAGCAAAGTTGCATAGAATGGCAGTGAGGGAGGGAATGCGGAAATGCAAAAGGGGCTGTGGAAGAGAAGGCAGGTGGCTTCATAAGGAGGCGGAAGTCGAAAAGGGTGCTCAGTAGTTGCAAAGTGTGGGAGGAGGAAGACGTAGGTTGTCAAGCAGAGGCTTGACAACCATATGTCAGGAGTGCTCTGATGGTGTTTCCTGGTTGGCAGGGGGTTGGACTCGATGGCCCTTGTGATCTCTTCCAATTCTATGATTCTAGGTCACCATGAAGGTGGTTTGTGTGTGGGGAGAGTTACAAAAAAGGGAGTGGGAGGAGGCATGGATGTGGGGTGAAGGTGAAAACAGGGGTGCGAAGTAGGATTGCAAAGCAGAAGAGTGAAAAGTGGGTTCAGTAGTTACATGAAGCAGGAATGGGAAATCTAGGGGGTTAATGTGGAGGGAGTGGCAAGGGGGGTTGGTGAGCAGAGCAAGCAGGGGCCCCGCCCCTAGTGTAACAGTCAAGCATAATACTGTGGAATAGAGCATAAAGAAGTAATAGCAACCCATGTATGCATGTGATAGTATGTTCATACATGTGCACATCTGAATGTGCAGTGAAATGAGCAATAGATAAATAAGTAGGTTGTGTAACTTATTTATATATACTGAATATTCTTTTTTCCGTTCATATTTAATCATTTTTGCATTTCTACTTTCTATATTGAATTTGTGTACCAAAAATGGGGGTGGGGGAGAACAAGGGGGGAAAATTAAAAGAACAAAAACAACATTGCAATAGTGCCAATAAAAATGTTTGGTCAAAAATGAATGAATGAATGCAGGAATGTATTCTGGTTGCTTTTAATATGGGGAAACACTCAAGCAGCCTGGAAATGCACACCTCACAGTAGCACAGTACAGAAAAAGGTTTTTAACGCTATATGCAAAAGCCCTTTCCCATCTCCTTCATAGCAGCCACTAACATGGCACACTAACATAGCAGTTGATAATTGCAAGCCACCTTGCTGAGCAAGCCCACCATACCTGATAGTCTGAAAGGGGAGCCCAGCCATTCACTTTCCCTGAGGGAGGCAAGTTATCTGGTCCTTTACGGATTGGCCGAGACAGGCCAGCCAAGTCGCCCCAGTTCTTTGCTTCTTCTGGGGGGTGCCTGGCCTCTGTGCTGTCTGCTGAGCTCATGGAGAGCTGCCGCTGCCTTCTGGGGTCCCAGGTGTTCCTGTCAATTAAGACACATTGGATGTTAAAACAGCACCAACTGGACTTCAAGTCCGCGCTCTCTCTCTCTCTCTCTCTCTCTCACACACACACACACACACACACACACACACATTATATCTATCTATCTATGCCACACATATACACACCCCATCAAGCCATACAGAGGCTCATCAGGACCTAAAGAGAAGTGGAAAATCTTCTCCAAACATGCCACTGAAGAGAAAGGCAAAGTACAATGGGGCAGAGCATCTGCTTTGATTGCAGAAGCTGCTAGGTTCAGCCCCCAGCTTCTTTAGGCAGGGCTAGGGGGGTCCCTTGTCTAAAAACCCTGGAGAGCTGCTGCCAGTGAGCATAGATAATATGAAGCTAGATGGACCCTTTTTCTGGCCTTCCTGTTTTTAGCCAAGAAAGGCTGTAGGTCAGTAGCAGGGCGTGTGCTTTGCCTGCAGGAGACCCCAGGTTCAATCCCTGGCATCTCCAAATAAGGCTGAGAGAGGCTCCAGCCTCAAACCCTAGAGTTGCTGCCTGTCAGTGCAGATAATATGGAACTGGACTGAGAATTTCTCTGAACAGGCATAAGGCAGCTTCCTATGTTCCTATCAACTGCAGCTGTTGAGGACAGCAGCAGAGGCCTTCTGCATTGGGGTGGGGGTAACTCAAGCCCTTGGGACTCTCCCAATGCCACACACTCCTGTTCCACATCCAATCATATCCCTCAACTGCTTTGCCTTTGACTGCTTCTGCCTGGATAGAACGTCCTGCAGCTGTGATAATGTGGCTTGCGTGCCTGGTTGGAAAGATTGGGGCAGGGGCAGTGTATATGTGTACAGACACCTCTGCAAGGCAACCTAGCCTAGAAAGGTGAAAGTCACGTCCATTGCTCTGTCCACTTTTTCATATGGTCACATGCACCCCTGGCATGCAGCCCCCAGAGAACTGCACATAAGGAAAGGCTGCAGCGCTTGGGACTTTGTAGAGTTTAGAGAAAAGTCAAAGAAGAGATGACATGATTGAAGTTCATTAAATTTTGCACGGCCTGAAGAAAGTGGGTGGAGGAAAACTTTTCTTCCTCTCTCGTAACAATGGAACTCAGAGGCACCCAATGAAGCTGAATGTTGGAAGAGTCAGGACAGGTAAAAGAAAGACCTTCGCAGAGCACACAGCTGAAATATAGAACTTGCTCCTGCAAGAGGCAGTGTTGGCCACCAATTAGGATGGCTTTAAAACAGGACAGGACAAATTCATGGAAGAGAAGGCTATCAACAGCTGCGATGGCTCTGCTCTGTCTCCATGGTCAGAGGCACTAATGCTTTTGAAAATCAGTTGGGAAACCACAGAAGGGGAGAGGGCACTTGTGCTCAGGTCCTGCTTGCAGTTTTCCTCACAGGCATCTGGTTCTCAACCGTGAGAAAAGGATGTCAGGCTAGATAAGACAAATGAGAGCATGGCCCTGCGGCTGAAAAATATTTCCTCCTCCTGCTCTGTGTGCAAAGCAGGCCTCACTACCTTCTGCCTCTCTCACCCACATTCATGGGCACAGCAACCTCTCTCTGTGTTGCTTGAAGGAGGCCCGCTAAGCTGTGGATTCCCTGTCCCACCACTGCTCTTACCATTTTGGCCTCCCGTCCTTATGAGTCTCCTCCTCTTCTTCATCTTCGCTGAACTTCAGTTTCTCTGAGTAATCCACTTCGTCATGGATCCCTGCAACAGCAACAAAAGAGATGGAGGGTGGTTAGCTCACTTCCCTGAAGTTATCTGCACATCCTACGTCTGGCTGGGCCTGTCACTCAAAACCAACAGGACACAAAAGGCCAAAGATCTCAGAAACCAGCTCTGCAGTAACTCAGAGGAGCAGGGTTTTTAGTGTGGTGCCCATGTTCTGTGGAATAGCATTCCTCTCAATATACAACAGGCGCCCACCATCTCCACTTCGCAAAGAGCTGAAGACATTTTTCCCCAGCTGGATAAAAGGGTTTTTACTACAAATGTTCGCTGATTAGGGGTTTAGGTCTTGTTTTAAATGTATTTTTCATTTCTATATTTTTAAATTTAATTACCTTATGCGTAAATTGCCTTGAGCTGGTAATGTATTAGGCTGTTAACGGTAATAACAAAAAATATCAGCATGGGCCCTGGATTCCCTCCCGCTGCACATAGCGTGCACTGCTTAGGGACTGTTAAAATATTAAGCTGTTTAGAAATGCTTTTAAATAAACAAACAAAAATAGTGAACCACCCTACCGGTTTGGCACTAGAGAAAGACGTCAGCACCTTCCATCAATGCAATGCTTTGGGGGGTTTTTTTTGTTTTGTTTTACTATAATCATGAGTGGGCAGAGGGAGAAGGGACCCATGTGAGCCACCAAAGGAAGGGGGAGGGATGGGACCCAGAAATTGAACACTACAGCCTGGCCACAGAGCCCAAACTCACGCAAGTGGGCCTTTTACCTGCCCATCCATCGTCTGCATCATTATCAAGTTCATCCAGCCCCTTCAGGTTCTCTGCGTTGATGATAGTGGGCCGGGGAACCCGCTCCCCTTGCGGCCGGGCAGGGCGCAAGACCCCAAGCCGGTTTTCTTTTCTGTGGAGAGCAAGGCAGAAAGACATTGTGTGCCTGCTAAGGAAACGTGCACAGCCGACAAAGGGACAGGGTGAGCCGCCTAAAGCAAGCAGCGAGGGCTGGTGCAGCAAACAAGGTGGCCACGCTGTGCTTGCGCCCTCAGCAGTCAGCCGCACCTGCTACTTCAGACAGGTCTCAAGGCCAAACAAGCCGAGACACGAGCAATTCACCAGTGGTCTCTCCCAGGCGTCGGAACGCTTCAGCCTATGGCATTTCTGAGACGTAAACAGCACCCACCCCTGTGCTATTAGCCTTGGAAGATATCATTGCCATCATCATCCATCATCATTATAACCCCCCTTCATCACATGGGATCGCAGAGCGATGTACAAAAGAAACAAAGTACACAAATGGGATGTGAGCAGCAGGGCTAAACCCCCTTCCCGTTGCCATGGCTGTCATTCAATCACCTCCCCGCCATCTCCCCAGCGCTGTTTTTAACCAGAGAGAAGTACGTCGTGTCTATTTTCTTGGCCAACCTGGAATACTCCAACACCTATCAGTCCTGGCCAGCATGACTATCTTGGACTACAACACCCCCGGACTACAACACCCCTCAGCCCTGACTAGCCCAGTCATTTTTGGACTAATACTCCCATCAGTCTTGACCAACACAGCTATCTTGGACTATAACTCCCACCAGTCACAACCAGCACTGCAAAGGCTCAGCTGCTGTGACAGATGAGCCAGTTGTTCTGATAATGCTCCTTGCCTTTAAAGAACTTAAGAAAAGCCTTGCTGGATCAGGGCCATGGCCCATCCAGTCCAGCATCCTCTTCTCACAGTGGCCAGCCATATTCCTGCGGGAAACAGGCAAGCAGGACTCGAGCAAAAGAGCACTCTCCCTTCCTGTGGTCTCCAGCACTACTGGTACTGGAAACAGAACACAGCCATCGTAGCTGGTAGCAACTGACATGAACCTGTCTAACTAGCAACAGCCTTACCCATCTTGGTCGTTGGTCTGATATTGTCTGAAAGGGACACGGGGCTCCAGGCGAAACTGTGGGAGGGGGAAGGACCCACGGTCCACCGGCCCAGGAGTCTCGGATGGTTGGTTTGAGCACATCTGGAAAGAAATGAACAAGAGTTCAAAACCGAAAAGTTCAAAACACAAGTGTCAAAAGAGACAGCAAGAAGGAGAAGACTCACGAAAGCTGGTAGCATGTCATGGTAAGTTGGGGGTTGGTAGGCATTGGCCATGAACTGCGAAGCCCCCTTGCGGATCGGCTGAGTAGAGCGGAGAGAGGGCTCCTTAAGGTCACTGGCGTTTGCTGAGGAGGGGGCTCCGTCTCCTGCGCTGGAGGTCTTGCAGCCCAGCTCAGCCAGGGAGGCGGTCAAAGATGCAGCAGGGGTTATGTTTCTGCCGCCGCCCTCCCTCCAACTTGTGACATCTGTGTGGAGGGGAAATCACAGTTCTAAGATGAACATTTTTACTACTACTACTACTACTACTACTACTACTACTACTATTATTATTATTATTATTATTATTATTAAATTTTGTATACTGCCCTATACCCGCAGGTCTCAGGGCAGTTCACAGGATAAAATCACAATATAAAAACACAAATACATAATCAAAATAAAAACAAAGAGAACCTGATAACCCCCCTCCCTAACACATTTTGAAAGGGCATTGGATGTGAATGTTAAAGAGGAATGTTTTTGTCTGGCTACAGCTGCTGCTGCTGCTACTAGAAAATATAAAGAACAGTTTGTTTGTTTTGAAAATGAAATAGCTGTATTTTTACTACTTATCAGATCCCATGCTCTTAACTCAATCCACAGGTACCATTTGAAACATTAAGACAGTGTTTGCCAGCCTGATGCCCTCTAGACATTTTAGACTGCAACTGCCAAGACCCAGTCAACATGGCCAAGAGTCAGGGTTGATGTGGACATATAGTCTAAAACATCTGGAGGGAATCAGTTTGGGAAAGGCTGCTTAATACTGGAAAACAGCAGCTATGGGCCCTTATATCAGAGATGGGGAGCCAATGGAACTCCAGATATTATTGACTATAATTCTCATCATCCCTGGCCACTGAGGGCTGATGGGAACTGGAGTCCAACAGTATCAGGAGGGCTGCAGGGTCCCCACCTCTGCCTTATGTGAATGTATATGAAAGCCTTGAATCTTGCAGGGAGTACGGTGGAGATATGACAAATTGAATTCAGAATGTTAGCTGCTTTATTAATGGGAAATGTCAACTCTTGGGAGTTCCACATTGTGAAAATGGCAAATAAACTAGAACTCTGCTTCAGAACTAGCAAAATACACCACTGTCTGAACACACAGCTGAGTTTTTCAAAGGTTCCTATCAAGGGAAGCTGGTCAGCAGGGCAAGGTGGGGCAGAGCCCTACCAGAAGCATTTTTTCTGTACCATAATCCATAGCATTAGTCCAACAGTCCTAGGTCTCCCCCCCTCCCCCCCCCCAGCCCCAACCCTATTCATAAACTTCCTATAATTCAGAGACTCCCTGGAGTATTTGCTGTCCATTTACTCTGCTGGCCAATCACAGCTGTGCACAATACAGTAAATCACAAACATCACTATGGCCAACAGGTTCCACCTTTCACCCTTGTCTCCAAGCGGAGAAGGGGGAGCTGGAGGTGCCAAGTGTTCACAGTACCCTTGTAAGAGACAAGGACAGGAAGAAAACACCAAAACAAACCGGCTGTCCTCTAGGCCACCCACCAGGCCCATGTTCCTAGTGTTGTCTTTTCCATCTTACATTTGCCTATCTTGTGTCCCTGGACTCAACAAAACATTTCCACCTCTCTGCAAAATCAACAATCTGAAACCTTCCTTCTCTCGTTTGAACTAGTTTGATTAACTTATCCATTTCTGTCTGATTCCATATATCTTATGAACAAATTCCTTTCCTTTTTGGAGCTTGCTGACACTTCTGTTTCTGGGTTCACGCTGGGTTGGCAGCTACCAACAAGATGTATTCTTGTGATTACAGGTTTGTAACCATTTCATCCCCGATTATATTAAAACAGAATCAATACTGGGCTGAGTCTCAAGAGTGGTTCCTATTACATTAGAGTTACAGCCTATACTATCTGCCTCCAATGATTAGTTATGAATGGGCATTCCCACCATCTATGGAGAAAAATGTGCATTTCCAGCATTTAAATCAATTTACTGTGAATATTCCATTCAATCTTGCAAGTGCTAAGTACCACCTTCAGGAGCAATTTAGGCCCTATCCGTGCTATACATTTAAAGGAGCATCATGGCACTTCAAACACTCATGGCTTCCCCCAAAGCATCTTGGGAAGTGTGGATTGTTAAGATTGCTGTGTGTTGTTAGGAGACCCCTATTCCCACACAAAGCTAAAAATACCAGAGAGGCTTAGTAATCAATCCCTCTTTTCAGGGAACTCTAAGAATTGCAGTTTTATTATGAAAGGGCCTCCTAACAGCTCTTAAAATTTAACAAACTACAGCTCCCAGAATCCTTGGGGGGAAAGCCATGGTTGTTTAAAGTGGTAGGATACTGCTTAATAAATAGTGCAGATGGGGCATTATATTGTGCCACTGAGGTGTTTGAACATCTGTGTGTACATCTGAGGCCAGGAAATGAGTCTGCTACAGTGAGAGGAGGACTCTGGCTCCTACTGTTTACGTACTCTGGGGGCGGAGGCTTGGTCCGGGCCCATACGACGGATCTAAGACGCCCTTTTCTTTGCCAGCCTTGTCCTGCTTGCCAGCTGCTTTCAGCGTTGGAAACTCCTCGGGAGAGAAGGATAACTGTCGGCTTGAGGCCCTTGAACCTAATGAGGGGGGGGGGGGAGAAGAGGAACAAGGTGATCAGGCAGAGAGGCTGGGGCTCCATGCTCCAAAAACTATCCCTCCTTCTTAGCTGGAGAGACAAAACCAGAAGAACAAAATACGCACAACGGCCTATATGTTACGGCAACTTCCATTCCACGTGCTTTCAAGGCACATGTGGTCACTGACAAGCATACCTTTTTCGGCCCCAGAAGGGGGTGGGCTTATGTGTGCACCGCCAACACGTGCAATGACCCAGAACACAACCTCTGCACAAACGGGGGGTTGCCTATACTTACCACCTTCTGGTCCGGCTGGCTTTCCATTCAGCTGTGCCCATGACTTTGGTCCACCTGGCACTGAATTTGTACTCTGTGGAAGAAGACAAAAAGAGAATGAAGCAGAGTCCAGCTGGATCAGGATCTGACAGCTTCGGGACTTAATATGAATGGGCAGACTGGCAACCCATGTCCAAGAGAGCTGAGCAGACAAGGAAAGCAGAACTTTTCAATCAAAGATGGAATGCGCATGGGGCATGAAAAACCAACATGATTCTCTCACCTCCTGACTGATTGACTGCGTCAGCTTCTGTAAACTGGAGACAGATTTCTGCAAATCCTGCTGCGGCAGCAACTCCTGCGGCTGTGTGGCCGTGGCACTGGAACTGGGGGAAGGCAAGAACAGGGGAGAGTTAAAACACTGCACATGCTATGTGGGCCAAGCCCCAAAATCAAGACCAGCTCAACAGACATCTGCCACCAAGCCACAATTGCAGCCTAAGCCCTCTACACTGCAACCAAGCCCTGAACAGCTTGGTCCAGGATACCCACAGAGACCGCCTGAGCCCTTATATCCCAGATCAATCCGCAAGATAGCCTGCAAGAGCATCTCTGGCCATTCCCTGAGTTGGTGAGGCTGATTTGATGACCATGAGAAATTGAGCTTTTAGTGTCATTGCCCCAGTCCTGTGGAACAGGCTGCCAACTGAGATTCAGCTGGCACCGGCTGTGCCAACTTTTAAGTGCCTGCTGAAAACATTTGTATTCCGTCAGGCCTATACAGGCAATTAAGAGTATATCCGTCACAATAGTCTATTGAAGTATGTTTTTCTTAAAAAGATTTTTGGTTTTTACTTTTTTAATTGGTTTTACTGTACTGTTTTATATTGCTGTAAATCGCTATGATGTATTATTATGATGCGGCAGTATATAAATATTTTGTACAAATAAAATAAATTTGTGCACTGCAGTCTATTATTTGATTATTGATGTAAACCTCCAAAATGTATTTTGTATAGCTAAGTTTTTACCTCTATCTTCAGTATATCTTATTTTATTTTATTGCTATGGCTAGTGGCTGATGCAAATAAACATTCTTCTGATCTGATCTGCGCTGCAGCAGCTTAGCAAGCATGATGAGACTCCAGCCTTTTCCACAGCTTGGAAGTTTCAGCAGAGAGTTGGAACTGACCTGGCAGTTCTGTGGTGGTCCTCCATTCACAGCTCAAAGTCTGAGAGCTGCTTGGACACCTGCCCCACGAAGCAGCCTGAGCATCTCAGCAAGCTCCTACCACCCTTCCCTATCCCCAGAAGCTGGAGCCACTGTCCAGTGTGAAAGGAAAAAGTCTAGGCCAGTCTTGGGCATGCATACCTCACCCCCATCATCTTCTAGTGCAGCTGCAAAAAAAGTGGTTTGGAAAAATATTGCTCCTGTTTTTAATTAACAGCAGCTGACCACACTGTTGCCAAGCAATGGACTCAGCATTAGCTGTGGTTTGCTTGAAACAAAGCCAATGGAGCCAATATTCCACGGGTTCCTTGCGATTAGGGACAGATGGTTTATCTGCTCCATTCCAAAAATCCTCTGGTAGGGAAGTCATGGCTTTTTAAAGTGGTATTGTTGTGCTTTAAATGTATGGTGTGAATCGGGCGTAACATTGGATACAACTCAATGGTGGTTATACTCAGGGCAGACCCATTAATGGATGCAACTTAGCTCTATTTATTTCAGCAGGTGTACTTTAACGTCCGTTACCTATGCTCTGGTGACCTCTAAGGTTAGATTACTGCAACAAGTTATATGTAGGGTTGCCTCTAAAGACGGTTTAGAAACTTGAGCTGGTGCAGAATTCAGCAGCCAGGCTGTTCACTGGGGGGGGGGGTTGTTGCTTTGTTATTACTTTATGTTTGTGTTTTTATACTGTAAACCACCTTGTAATTCTCAAATGAAGGGTGGTCTAGAAATAAAATAAATAAAATAATAAAAATACTCCGGGAACTCAAGCTGAATGCAGAAGGCACTGCCTCCTGCGAGCAAAGGACCAGGGGTTGAGGGTGCTGCTGCTCCTCCTCCTACCTCTTTTGGTCTGGCGGGTCCTGCTTGTTTGCCCATCCTGTGCCGTCCTTGGGTACGATGATGATATTAGGGTCGTTTCCTTTGTTCTCAGACTTCAAACTTGGCAAATTGGCAGGAGGTGGCATGCGCCGGGCAGCAGCAACTTTCCCAAGACTCTGTAAGCCATGTCTAGGAATAACTGGAGAGGGAGAGCTATTTTAATTTTTATTATTATCACTATCATTACCAAATATAACCATCAGCCCTTCACACTAAGGTCCCAGCATAGGTTGCAACAATTAAAAAGCAACATTAAAAAGGTAAAGGGACCCCTGACCAGTCACAAATGACTTTGGGGTTGCGGCGCTCATCTCGCTTTACTGGCGGAGGGAGCCGGCGTTTGTCCGCAGACAGTTTTTCCGGGTCATGTGTCCAGCATGACTAAGCCGCTTCTGGCAAAACCAGAGCAGCGCACGGAAATGCCGTTTACCTTCCCGCCGGAGTGGTACCTATTTATCTACTTGCACTTTGATGTGCTTTCAAACTGCTAGGTTGGCAGGAGCAGGGACCGAGCAACGGGAGCTCACCCCATCACAGGGATTCAAACTGCCGATCTTCTGATCAGCAAGCGCTAGGCTCTGTGGTTTAGACCACAGAGCCACCCGCGTCCCTTTAAAACATTAAAAACAGTTTAAAGACAACTTGCAATCACAGAAACAAGGTGCAGCCTAAAAATATACACCCATCAAAAGATGAGACTTCAGCATTAAAAGGAAACTATATGGCGAAGGTGCCTCTGTGGGGAGGGAGTTCCACAGCCTAGGGGCAGCCTCAGAGAAGGTCCTCTCCCAGGCCACCCCCAGCCCTGAACTTCTGAGGGAGGCAGAAGTACCAAGAGGGCTCTCTCTGCCAATCTCAGCACCTAATAAGGTGGGTAGGGAAGGACACAGTCTTTTAGGTATTTGAGTCCTAAGCTGTTTGGGACTCAGATAAATGAGCAGGGAGTTGTTCAAAAGAAAAAAAGGGGGGAGAGATTGGGTGTTAATAAACCACAAGAATTAGCACACTTTCCAACCAAATGCTAAACATATGTACAGCATCCATAAAGATTTTAACAAAACAAAAAGAAACTGCACATATAAATATAAAGCTTATATTTCCAATAACACACTGGGCAGATTAATTAAAAAGAACAAAAATGAAGACACTACCAGGACAGAGGTTGGGGATCGATGGTATATAACACTGAGTAAACTGGCAAAAATGTATAAATCTAAATCAAATACGTGTTGGAAATGTAAAGAGAAAGAAGGTTCTTTTTATCATATGTGGTGGTCTTGTAGTAAGGTTAAAGCTTACTGGGGAATGATATATAATGAAATGAAAAGGATGTTTAAAATAAGCTTTGTAAAAAAAACACACCCAGAAGCTTTTCTTATGAGAATTATAGGGAAAGAACTATCTAAACTGTATAGAAACTTATTCATGTATGCTACTCAGTGGAGGAGCTTCATGCTCATGCACTGGGGGGGGCGGACAGCAGGCGGGGCGGGGCTGGCACACGTCCTGGGGGTGTGGCGCGCCGCCCACAGGGAGCATGGCGCGTCTTTGGGGCGTGACATGACGCGCATCTTGTGGGGGGATGCCACCCGTAGGGGCATGGCGCACGTCCTGGGGGCGTGGTGCACCTCCCGTAGGGACATGGCGTGTGTCTTGGGGCCATGGCGCTCTGCCCGTAGGGACGTGGCGCATGTCTTGGGGGCATGGTGCGCTGCCCATAGGGGCGTGGCGCACCGGGGGGGCAGCCACAATGGCACCCCGCCGGGATCCCACTGCTGGTGGCAATGTGCTCCCCCGCACGCCTCTTCCTCCGTCAGTGATGCTACTACAGCAGCAAGAATGTTACTTGCCCCAAAATGGAAACAAGTCGTCCCAGCAAAGGAAGAATGGATACAAAAATTTATGGAATATGCAGAAATGGCAAAACTTACTGGAAAATAAGAAATCAAGATAACAAACTTTTTATAAAAGAATGGAAATGGTTTATTGACTTTTTACAGATAAATTGTAAACAGATAAAAACATTGGCAGGATTATTGTAATAACCTGCAGTTTCATAAGAGTATATATTTAAAGAAAATGAATAAATGAGCAAATTAAGTTAATTTGGATATGCAGAAGATATTAAAAAATAAATTTAAGGAACCGCAGAAAGAGGGGGAAGGAAGTCAAGTTATGAAATGTCAAAATGATTGTAAAATTAGTGAAATGTATAAAATTAGTGAAATGTATAAACTTGAAAAGTATATTTTTTTATTTTTCAAGACAGGTTAGGGAGGTATAAAAAAAGACACATAAAATATAATACTCGAGAATCAACTTAAGTTATCCCTTATTTTTGAAAGGGTGGGAGGAATGATGACTCCTGCAAACTCGCCCACTAGTGCAATTATTCGACTGAATCAGCCAGATCCATTTAAATGCAGCTTGGGTGACTGGCTATGTTTCATATTATAAGCGTACTCAATAAAATCATATCAAATAGAAAGGAAATTATTCTTGCTTTGACCTCTAGAGATGCTCAGTTTATACACTAATCTTTCTAAAAGAGCAGTCTCCCAGACCTTGGAGGGATTAAACTGTTTCAAGTCATCCCTCACTTGCTTCCATAGCTACGAGCACTGGCCTTGGATGCACAAACAGAAGCACAAATGCCCTTCCACAAAGCCCTATTACCCAGGTCACTGTTATCTGCACTGATCGGTTGACGTCCTCCAGGATTTGAGACAGTGAGTTCTTCCGCAGTCCTTGTGTTCAGATGCCAGAGGATGAATCTAAGACCTTTGGCATGCAAAGCTGATGCTTTGCCACTGAGCCTTGAACCTTCCTCCTACCAGGCTAGTAACTTATGTGAGCTTATTTGCAAGGCAACTGTTATTGCACAGAAGACTGTCCATGAATCCAAGCCTCTAGCCCATAGTTCCCTCCAAGTTCACTCCCCCTCCCTTGCTTACCTGTGGTCCTGATAGCTTCTACTGACTTTCCTTTATACTTATCAAACAGGCTGAGAGTGGAGTACTTGCTTTTCCCATCCTTTCCCTTGGTAAGTTGCCCCAAACGATCGGACATTGCGATGAAATGTCATCTAGTAAAGAAATTTCTCTGCGCCGCTCCCGATCTGCCTGAGGTGCGGGGGAGGAGAAAAGCAGTACAGTAAAAAAACACACACCACATTTTTACATAAAGGACAATATCAATCTGCATTCTAAGCATCTTATTGACCTGCTTTTGTTATTGTTATTATTTATTAAATGTGTTAATAGTTTTTTTGTCATAGCACCTCAAAGCAATTTACAATATTTTAAGAAAAATACTCATAGTGATATATTGCTATTGTTCTTTATGTTTAATTTGTACAGCACCCTTCATTCAAAGATCGCAGGGAAGTTCACAACATAAAGAATGAAAATACATAATAAAACAAAAAACAAACCAATATTCCCCTCCCACAAACAGATTTAAAAGGCCATACAATGTTAATCACCCAGAGGCTCAGTGATAAAGAAATGTTTTTGCCTTGCGCCTAAAGATGTGCAATGAAGGCACAAAGTGAGCCTCCCTGGGGAGAGCATTCCACAAGCATGCCTGTTCTCATTCTGTCACCTTGCAGGATTCTCGTGGAGGGGACACATAAAGAAGGGCATCAGACGATGGGTGCAGGGTCTGGGTCGGTTCATGTGGGGAGAGGTGGTCCTTGAGGTATTGCGGTCCTGAGCCGTTTAAGGCTTTATAGGTCAAAACCAGCACTTTGAATTGAATCTGGAAACTAATTGGCAGCCAGTGCAGCTGTGCCAGGATTGGTGTAATCCTGTGCTCAAACCGCCCAACCCCAGTGAGCAACCTGACCGCTCAAGATTCCAAAACTTCAGAGGCAGCCCTACTCATTACACATTGCAGTAATCCATGGGTAAGCAAACTAAGGCCCGGGGGCCGGATCTGGCTCAATCACCTTCTAAATCCGGCCTACGGACGGTCCAGGAATCAGCGTGTTTTTACATGAGTAGAATGTGTCCTTTTATTTAAAATGCATCTCTGGGTTATTTGTGGGGCATAGGAAGTCGTCCATTTCCCCCCCAAAAAAATATAGTCCGGCCCCCCATAAGGTCTGAGGGACAGTGGACCGGTCCCCTGCTGAAAATGTTTGCTGACCCTTGCAGTGATCTAACCTAGAGGCTACCAGAGCAGACAACAGAAGCTAGGCTATCCCTGTCAAGATAGGGGCTCAGCTGGACCACTAGCTGAAGCTGATGGAAGGCACTCCACTGAGGCCACCTAAGCCTCAATCAAAAGCAAAAGATCCAGAAGTACCCCCTAGGTACATACCCCCACCCCCGCTCCTTCAGAGGGGGTGCAACCCCATCAGGAGCAGGCAACCTCCCATCCATCCATTCTAAGCAACCCCCACTAACGGAGCCTCAGTCTTATCTGGATTGAGCCTCAGTTTTTTGGCTCTCATCCAGTCCATTACCAAGGCAAGATAACAGTCCAGTACATCCACTGACAGATGTAAAAGAGAAATACAGCTGTGTGTCTTCAGCAAACTGCTGACAACATACTCCAAAACTCCGATATTAAGAACAACAACACCTACATTAAAACATCACATATATGCAAATAGGCTTATACTTGAGTATATATGGTAGTTTCATTGATGCACAGGAAATTGAGGTGGTGCTCCTGCTAAAGGGCAAAAAACTACAGGAAAAAAGCAGCTGCAGGGAACAACTCATGGTTTCAGTTGTCTCTACAAAATGCACAGAGTATGGGAAACAAACAAGATGAACTGGAGTTCTTAATACAGGATGGCAGGCATTACTGAATGACAGACATTACTGAAACCTGGTGGGATGAGACTCATGACTGGAATATAGGAATTGGGAGATATCCTGTTCAGAACAAATAGACCAAACAGGGAGTAGCAGCAGAATTGTATGTAGTCAGCTGTTAACAACAACTGCTGCTCTCCAGAGTCCGGGGGGGGGGGTCGTCCATACTTTCCTTTGGTCCCAGGATGTAGCACATTTTGGACCAACATTCTACACCCACAAGAACTGGGCACTTTATGTTAATTCCTCCATAAATAAAGCCTACTGCTTTATTTAAAACAGCCAAGATTTCATGAGGATAACTTGTCCTGTGGGTTCTCTTTAAACAACCCTTCCGTGTTAGAAAATGAGTCCACTGAGGTTGTTTGTGTTTGTTTCCCAGGTTTATTAAGTTGCTTTGCTATGGCTCTAGGCCACTGGGACTTCATAAGGACTGCTCTGTGTGTGTGTGTGTGTGTGTGTGTGTGTGTGTGTGTGTGTGTGTGTGTTGTGGGGGGAAGGGAGGGAAAGAGGGAAAGAGAGAGAGAGAAGTGGTGGCCAAATGGCACCGGCGGGTGGGCCAGAAGCAAAAGTAGGTAGAGCAATAAATTTAAAATTCACGTTTCTACAGTAGGCTAGTTTCTGCATACACTCACAAACCCCTCTCTATCCCCCATCCAGGCAAGCAAGTCGCAATTTCAGAGTTTAAGGAGACTCTTTGCAGCCAAGCAAAAACACTCAAGGGAGGTGCAAAGCAGGGCTGGTGAGAGGTGTGGCTGGGGGAAATTATGAGGGCAGGACAGAGAGGTCTGGAGGGCCACTTCCAGCCCCTGGGCCTGGAGTTCCTCCACTCTGACCAGAGCGAGGCGAAGGGTGATGATGAACCCATCACAAGTCCCCAAGCATACGAAGACGTGGCATGCTCCCCAGATTTTAATCAGCAAAACAGCATTAATGCAAATAATGACCCGAATAGTCTACATATTTGCAGTTGCTTTTCCTGTTGTGGCAATATCAGTTCAGTCTTTTCTGCATAATAAGTTAGTGCTACTCGTTAGGTCTGGATCACTGTGGCCTTGGCAGCAACAGAGATATGAGGAAGGCTCAATAGCGACTGGCCTGCACTTGGCAATTTAACTGAATCAAAGTGATTGCATGTATGTATATACAACAGGAAAACAGTGACTCATCAAACTGCACACTCTGCGCACTCCCATTGACAACACAATTCCCCAGATCCTTGCAGGAAGGGGAACATTTGCAGTAGCAGATGTCAGGTGGTTAACAGAGGATGGAGAAGAAGAAGAAAAAAGGAGAGGGCAGGTGGTAATCCTTCAAGAAAAGCCAGCGAAACAGATCGCAGTCTGGAGATGCCAACGAGAAGCCCTAGCAACCACCCTTTCTCGCAATCCCAGTTCGCATCGGAACAATGACAGAGGAAGGAATAAACAACTGCCACATCTCAAGGAAGGATTGTTTGTGTTACCATCAAAAAGGTTTCTCGAGAGCTGCTTGGGCTGGATCCCCTCATGCCTTTCCAAAAGTGGCCCAGCCCCAGTCACATGTAAAGAAGGAAGGTGGTGAAATTTAAAGCACAAAAGGTGCACAGGCAAGAAAGGGGGCTGACCCATGACTGCCTGCCCCCCTCAAGGCCATGAAGCTCACTGGGTGTGACTCTGGGCCAATCACTACCTCTAAGCCTATAACGTACCTCACAGGGTTTTTGTGGGGATTAAATTGGGGGGGGGGGGAGAACCTTGTGTACCACATTAAGCTCCTTGGAGGAAAGTGAGAAAAATGCAATAAAATAAGTAAATAAATAAATAGTACTAGAAAGCTGTTGGTAGGGCACTGGTTAGGAGAGGGTGTGTAGAGAAGGGCAGAAGAAGGAAAACTACCAAGTGGGTGCTTGCCTCCCACCCCAGTCTCACACTCCCACCCTTTTACACATGGCTGGGGGATAAACCAGTGTTTAAATACTTGGGTCGGCCACTACACTGTGACAAGGGAAGGGGGATATGTCGCCCTCAAGACATTGCTTTGGCTCCACCTGCCATCAGCCCGAGCCAGCGTGGCCAACGTTTAGGGATGGGAGCTGGGAGTTCTGCAAACCCCTGCTCTAAACAGTGCAAACCTTATTTTGCCAGTGGAATTCTTAGGCAAGCTGCAGAGGAAGGGGCTGCTTGTTCCTCAGACCCACCCTGCTGGGCATGAATGAAAGGCACCTGCTAGAACCAGCCAGATTGACTGAAGCACGTACAGTTCTTATTCTTATTATCTATAGCCACAACTTTCACATCAGCTCTGGTTACCAAGATGCTTCCAGAAACAGTCAAAGTGCTGGTGATTACCTTGAGAGCTCTACATCATGGGTAGGCAAACTAAGGCCCGGGGGCCAGATCCGGCCCAATTGCCTTCTAAATCTGGCCCACAGTCCAGGAATCAGCGTGTTTTTACATGAGTTGAATGTGTCCTTTTATTTAAACTGCACCTCTGGGTTATTTGTGGGGCATAGGAATTCGTTCTCCCCCCCTCCAAAATAATAGTCCGGGCCCCCCACAAGGTCTGAGGGACAGTGGACCAGCCCCCTGCTGAAAAAGTTTGCTGACCCCTGCTCTACCTCATAAGGTACAGCCAACAGAGCCCACCAAAGGTTTATTTATCAGTATTTATAAAGCACTTCATAATTTAAAAGCCCTACGCAATATACAGAATAAACAGCAATAAAATAGCATCTTTCACAAAGAACAGCAGCATTATAAAAACAAGAATTCAGAGACAACACGGTCCAGTCTTATGGACCACCAGGAAACCCTGAGCAAAAAATGTGCCTTTGAAAGATGTGTAAAGCAGTTGATGATCACAGAGCAAAATGGGCACCTGACAGTGCAGGGAAAATGGCAGAAAATGTTCATATTGGGTCACCACTCTGCAGTGTCCAAAATTCTCTAGGCACCAGGCATATTTTGCAACTGGCACAGGTCCGACTGTGACCACATGGAGGGTTCTGGATGCCAGGCTGGCAACTGACATCTCCATCTGGCTAATCCCTCCAGCTTTCTTAAAACAGGTAAGCAGAAGAGCTTATTTACTGCATTTATATCCCACCTTTTTCTCCAAAGAGCACATGGTTCATTCCCCCAATTAATCCCTACAACGACCCTGTGAGGTAGGTATGGAGGCTGTGACTGACCCAAGGTCACTCAGTGAGGTTCATGACAGAGTGGGGATTTGAACCCTGATCTCCCAGGTCCTAGTCCGTTACTCTAAGCACTACACCACACTGACTTCCTAGAGTCCTTCTGCTATGGGGCAGCTATTAAGTTAAATAAGTATGGGAGAAAGCAAAATGTCACTTAGAGAAGGATCTGCAATATTTTCATTGAAGCTTGCATTTGTTTTATTCTGGGTTGTTTTATTTGATGTTTTAATGTGTTGTGAATTGCTTTAAGATTTTTTTATTTAAACTGTAAAGTGACATAGAAATGAAATAAATAATAATAATAAATTTCACTGGGGGGGGAGGCGCCTAGGCAAGGTTTAATTGTGGTATACAATATAGTGCCACTAGAACCCGTCAATCCCAGCCAAAAGATAGTAAGAAAAGCCATGTTCGAAAAGGCCAATGGCCCACCTAGTCCTCTTCTTGCAAGTGCCTTTGGGAGGCAGGACATGAGGGCAACAGCAATCTCCCCACTTGCAATTCCTAGCAATTGGCACCCAGAGGCTTCCGACAGTGGATGGTGATGAACACAGTCTTCATGACTAGCAGCCAACAATAGCCTTTTCCTGCATGAATTCATCTAACCCTCTTTTAACTCCTTTCAAGGTGGCAGCCTTCACTACCTTTTGAAGCCAGCACAGCCGATGGTCAGGTATAATGGACACTGTAGTCTAATGCCCAAAGGACACCATATGAGATACCCACACGAGAGAGGACACGACAGCCACCATCAAAGACATAGTTGCTGTCACCTTGCAGAAGCCAATGAGGTCTGATACTAGTAACTGTCTAGAACAGAGAATGGCTAACCTAGCTTTGAGGTGCTATGAGGGTAACTCTAGGCTGGATTTGAGTGGAAAGTGAAAAAAATATTCCCCCAGTTTTTCTGCAGATTTTCCATTTTGTAAGCTAATGAGTATCATGAACAGATGCAAAGTGCAACAACAATATTTAGACAAGTCTGGCCATTTCAATTTATTTATTTATTTGGTTGGTTGGTTGGTTTACTAAGTACAGTGGTACCTCAGTTTAAGAACGGTTTTGGTTTAAGAACGGACTTCCAGAATGGATTAAGTTCGTCAACTGAAGTACCAGCGTACAAGTAAAATAAATGTGCTGAACCGGATTGCTCCCTGGGGGCATCAGGCTATCTTACAATACAAATTAGCCCAATTTACATTGGATTTCCCCCCACTTTCAAACCATGGTTAATGACCCTGGCTTCAAGAAACCATACAGTTTCAAACACAACAGTTTGGACACAATGAGATATTTCCATTAGTAAAAATGGAAGCAAGGGCTTCCAATTTCCTCCTTGCAGCTCACAAAAAAATTGTGCAGATCAAGGGTTGGAGTTGTTAAGCTCCACATCACCTTTGGGATAAATCTGTCAAGGGCCAGAACAAAAAGTGTCCTCCTACCTTTTCCCTTTCACCATGGAAGCAAACCGTATCCTCTAGCACTGATCTTGGTACAGGGTGCAAGGGATGTGGAATCAATGGGGAGCAACCAGAAAACAAATAGAGGTAACTTAACAAGGTTATTTAATTGTACTAAACATTGCTTAAAATTTAAAAATAAGGGCTTAGTTCTATGCCACTGGTGGCCAAAACATTAGTAGCCCAGAAAAAGCAAAAGGTTAAAGTCTACACAAGCAACTGAGCACAAAAACTGTCTGCACACCTTCCAAAATTCATATCCACGAGGGCTAGCCACTTGACTTTTTAAAATGTAAGCTGGAAATTCAAGAAAGGAGCACACAATGTCCCTGAGGTATCCAGCTTCAAGGTGATGAGGGAGAGTCTACCAGGTAGGACAACATTTGGTATGCAACAACAGCAGCAAGAATACTTATTGCAAAGTATTGGAAGACACAAGATTTACCCACCCTGGAAGAGTGGCAGATGAAGGTGATGGACTATATGGAACTGGCGGAAATGACTGGCAGAATCCGAGACCAGGGAGAAGAGTTGGTGGAAGAAGATTGGAAGAAATTTAAAGACTATCTACAGAAATACTGTAAAATTTATGAATGTTAAAATGATGATTGGATTGAATAGGGGGTATTATCAACAAAGTTAATAAGAATATGCAAAAATGAATTGATAATGGACGAAAATATAGAGTTATAATATGATGAGATATAGAGTTAAGATAATTGAAAGAGGGTAAGGATTTGCTGATTTGATTATGTAAATGGGAATACAAAAAGGGGAGGTGTGAGGTGGTCAAGGAAACAAGCTAATGAGCATAAAGTTATAAAAGATGGATTTGTTTTTAATTCTTTTTTATCTATTCGCTTTCTGTATTTTGTATTTTTATTCTTATTTTTTCTTTTTTATGTATTTTTTTAGGTTTTCTTTTTTTCTTTTGTTTTTTTTTATATGTTCTTTTTTGTATTTTGTAAATTTATGTTTTTGTAAAATTCCAATAAAATATTTTTAAAAAAACACATTTGGAAATCAGAGGAAAGACCGTTATTACTTTTCTCCCCCTGAAGGCTGTTGATGGGCAACAAATGATTTGGCACAGGTGCATGTGGACAGGTGGGTAAGAAAACACCTATGGGCTGATTTTGCAAGATAGCAATTAGAAAACACCCACCCACCCACACATTATCGACAGTCTTTAGAAAAATCCTAACCCAGCAATTCAGAACTAAGGGCCACTTGCCAATCTCACCCGAAACGCTTGCCAAAAGCAACAGCAAGGAGATGCAGAGGAAACACTGGAAACTGCCTTATATTAGGACACACTGTTTGCCCATCTAGCCTGGTACTGCCCATTCAGTGGTGGGAAACCTCCAGCCCATGGGACAAACTAGGCCTGCAAGGCTGTTTTCTCAAGACCCACAGACCTGCCCCATGCCCAGTGCTAACACAGTATAGTCGTACCTTGGTTCTCGAACAGAATCTGTTCCAGAAGTCCATTCTACTTCTGAAAAGGTTCGAAAACCAAGATGTGGCTTCTGATTGGCTGCAGGAGCTTCCTCAATCGGAAGCCATATTGGACGTTTGGCTTCCAAAAAAAGTTTGCTAACTGGAATACTTACTTCAGCTATTCCACACTCCTGCTCTAGGTGCTTGGGCAGAGAAGGCTCTCACCTGCTACCCTGATCTTATTACCTGGAGAAGCCAGGAGTGGAACCTGGGACCTTCTACATGCAAAGCATGTGCTCTGCCACTCTCACCAGAGAGAATAGAATGGAATGTCCGGGTTCAAATCACTGCTCAGCCACATATGAATATAGCATCTTCCTCACACCCATACACAAAATTCAGCTTCCAACCAGGGAATGGAAATGATAAAATTGCCAACGCTCACAGAGCTTCAGTTCAGATGGAATGCCAAACCATGGTGGTTTGGAATCCTGGTTTGGAAGGCAAGCTCAAACCATAGTTTGCTAGTTCAGATGCAACAAGAAACTGTAAAGTATTTCATTGAAGCGGAGCAAACAAAGAGCCTGACACTCAGTCCTGTGACATTGCCACTGCCTGTGAAACGATCCCACTGCTTCCATGCCCCCACCACCAATGTCTCATTGTAATGTCATGTGATTGCCAGGTGGGGGACACTGCCCATCTTCCAGATTTGGCCCATCAGTTATGTGTGGAGGAGATAACAATCTGGGCTCCTGGCCAAATCCCATTCTCTACCCCTTCTGTTGCAAATGAACTGGAGCACAGAAACACATCTACACGGCCCTGGCATGTATCCAGGTCAGAAGTGGAAGCTTATCTTCACAACTGTTAAGATTAGCGGCAAAGGAAAACAAACACAAGGTTTAAGATAGGGGCAGGGAGAGAGAAAGGGTTATATCCAGTGCTAGTCCTTCTCAGAACCGAGAACCTCAGAGCCTATCTTGACTAAGTTAGATCCATAAATTTTAATGGGTCTACTCTGGATACAACCCAAAATTCCTATTGCCAAGGCTTTAGGTAATCCTTTATACCCAGGAGGAGGATTTCACGCCTGGTATTCCAATGCAACAACAGTTTCTTAAGTGGGCATAAGATGAGAAAAGCAATGGACTTTCCTTCACTGGAGGTTTTTAAGTAGAGGTTGGATGGCCATCTGTCATGTATGCTTTAGCTGAGATTCCTGCATTGCAGGGGGTTGGACTAGATCATCCTTGGGGTCCCTTCCAACTCTACAATTCTATGATCCTATGGAAGGTAGATATAAGGAATCAGAAGAAATATTAAAACAAAATATAAATACTAGACCTAAAATACTAATCCATGAATATAAAAACCAAATATTTTAAAAGATAAATCCACCTCAACTAAACTAAACTAAAAGGATGAATGGGGGGAAAGGCCAAGGATATAACCAATTACTTTGCAAACTAGGGGTAAAGGCCTTGGTAAAGAACAGTATTTGTGCCTGGTGCTTATAAACAGACAGCGATGACGCCAGTAGGGCCTCCCTTGGGAGAGCATTCCACAAGCAGGGAGCAGTGTTAGAAACAGATATTTCAGCTAATTGCCAAATGGCACCTTAAACCTGGGTGACAGTCACAATATATCTAGGTGCCTTTTTATAGCAGGGATTATTATTATTAAGAATTATTTACTTTCTATACCTAATAATAATAATAAGCCACCCATCCATCCGACTAGGTTTCCCCAGCCATTCTGGGTGGCTTCCAGCACATATAAAAACATAATAAAACGTCAAATACTAAAAACTTCCTGATACAGGGCTGCCTTCAGATGTCTTCTAAAAGTTCTTCATCTCCTTGACATAGAGAGCATTCCACAGGGCGGGCACCACTGCCAAGAAGACCCTCTGCCTCATTCCCTGTAACTTCACTTCTCGCAGTGAGGGAACTGTCAGAAGACCCCAGGAGGTAGACCTCAGTGTTTGGGCTGAACAATGGGGGTAGAGACGCTCCTTCAGGTATACTGGGCCAAGGCCACTTAGGGATTTAAAGATGAGCACCAGCACTTTGAGTTGTGTTCAGAAATGTACTAGGAGCCCATGAAAATCCTTTAGGACCAGCGTTATATGGTCCGGAGGCCACTCCTAGTCACCAGTCTATCTGCTACATTCTGGATTAGTTGTAGTTTCCAAGTCTCCTTCAAAGGTAGCCTCATGTAGATGACATTGCAGTAGTCCAAGATGGAGATAAATCAGAGCACGTACCACTATGGCGAAACAGTCTGTGGGCAGGTAGGGTCTCAGCTGGCATACCAGACATGGGTGTGGCGGGGGGGTGGTTGCCCCCCTAAATCAATAAAAATAAAAATACATAGCAAACTGATGTTCTGCCCCCCCCCCAACAAAGGCCTGCCCCCCACAGCAAAAATCCTGGCTACGCCCATGGTACCAGATGGAGCTGGAAGACAGCTGCTCTAGACACAGAAATGACCTGTGCCCCCATGGACACCTGTGAGTCCAAAGTGACTCTCAGGCTGTGCACCTGGTCATTCAGGGGCACAGTTACCCCATTCAGGAGCAAGGAGTCCCATACACCCACCCACACCCTGTCTTCCAAAAACAGTACGTCTGTCTTGTCGGGATTCAACCTCAATTCATTAACCACCATCATTTCCTCCAACCGCCTTCAGACACTCACACAGGACATTCACTGCCTTCACTGGTTCTGATTTAAAGGAGAGATAGCTCTGGGTATCATCCACATTTTAAAAGAAAAAATCTCAAAGCAGTTTACAACACATTAAAACATCAAGTGAAACAATCCAGAAGAAAACAAATGCAAGCTTCAAGGAAAATATTGCAGATCTTTCTCTAAGTGACATTTTGCTTTCCCCATACTTATTTACCTACCTAGCTGCCCCGTAGCTGGAGGACTCTAGGAAGCTACAGATAGCCTTTTACCTCCATGAGCTCCATAAGACAGATCTGTCTAATTAAGCTCCTTGGTATCAACAGTCTTGTCCATCTTGATTGTTAGCTTGATGTTGTCAGAAAGGGACACACGATTCCAGCAACTGGTATTTGGAAGCATCTCTGACTGTGGAAGCACAGCATCGTCACCACGGCTAGTAGCCACTGATAGTCTTATCCTTGATTCATCTGTCAGTCCTCTTCTAAAGCCATCCAAGTCGGTGGCCACTACATTTTGGAGCAAATCATGTCAAATGCCCATCAACTCCAGTATTTTCTCTCCCAACAGTGGCCAACAGCGAAGCCCACAAGCAGGCCATACGGCCAATAGCCCTCTCTTCTGGTGCTCCTCCTCAGCACTTCATAGTGTTTCTGATTCTGGAGGTGGCATATAGCCACCATGGCTAGCAAACACCGATAGCCTGGTTTTCTGTGAATTTGCCTATTCTGCTTTCCAATGGCTGCTAGTCACGTTTGCTGTTACAGGGCCTTCAGAATGAGAGACAGTGTGTCCCTGAATAGCAGTCACTGGGCAACACCTGCAAGAAAAGGGCATTGTTCTTATGTCCAGCTTGTAGGCTTCCCACTGGGGCTTTCATTCGGCTGCTATGGAAAAGAGGATGCTGGACTAGATAGGCCTTTGGTCTGATTTAGGAGGGCTCTCCTTATGTTCCTGAAGCTGGTGGCCACCAAATCTTGCGGCAGAAAATTCCATAGTTTCCCCATTCTTGATCCTAGCTAGGGCCTAGGCAAGAGGCAGGAGCAGCAGGGAAACCTCCCAAGATTTATCAGAAAACCCTATGAAGGGGTTGTAGCTTAGTGGGGGAGCATCTGCTTTGCATGCAGAAAGTCCCATGTTCAATCACCAATGGCAACTATTCCAGGAAGGGCTGGGAAAGTTCCTTTTCCTGAAATCCTGGAGAGTTCCCGCCAAGTCTGCTTAGCTAGATGGGTCAATGGTCTGACTCTGTATAAGGCAGTTTCCTAGGTACCTGGAAAGGCCAGAGGGTCACAGGCTTATAAAATGTTTTCCTGCTGCATCAGTGCAGCAAATTCAGCAGTCAGAATTCAACAGCAGCCATCCAGATACACCTGAGAAGCCCAAACCTGAGCCTAAAGGCAACAGCCTTTATACAGTTTGTCAACAACACCTGATATTGAAAGGTATACAGAAGAGAAAGAAGATGGTGCCTGAAGCAAGTCTCCTGTGAGCCTCAGCAGAGGGAGTAGGAGCTTTTAAAAAATAATACAAGACACACTCCCAGAAAACAAGCTTATACCTCAGCCACAGATAAGGACTCCGGGAGTCACTGGATGGCATTCTAAACATCCTCCCTTCCTTTGAGGCTCTTCGAAAGCCCCTTTGAAATCCCGCTGAAACCATCCAAAACTCCTCAAAGTTATCTAAAGCTATTTGAGGCTAATTACAACACTCAGAGTTTCCTTCAAACAAAGCCCTCAAATATACGGAGGGACAAAGTAACCCAAATCTAGTCTGGGGATGGTACTCACAGTTATAAAGAACTAGGAATTTCTCTTACACAAGCTGCAGAAACGCCCCCAAGAAAAAAGCAGGCCAAAATTTTATACTATTTCAAACCAAAAGCAGACGATACAAGAAACATGGAGAGCCTGCACTCTCACGAACGGTCTGTCGACCGTACCTGGCATGGGAGAGGTATACTGTGCTGAGCATGGAAGTTCCATTTGGCTATCATGAATAATAGCCCTCAATAGACTCATCCTCTGCCCCCCCAAAAAATAATGCTCATCTATAAATTTTAAGGGCAGTATTCAAATCAAATGTCCCACCAGTGCAAGGATTTGCCTACTAGCCATTATAGGTGTGCTCTGCCTCCACAGCTGGAGGCTGTAATACCAGTTGCTGGAAAACGCAGGAGGGGAGAAGGCTTGTGCTCGGGTCCTGCTTGAAGGTTTCCCACAGGCCTCTGGTTGGCCACTGTGATAACAGGATGCTGGACTAGATAGGCCATTGGCCTAACCCTGAGGGCTCATCTTACATTCTTATGATTTCTGCTTGTGCAATGGGACTTTCCATCCTCTTTTCCTTTTGCACGTGCACCAATTCTGCTCCAGAAGGTTGGGGGAACCCCTAAGGCTGGTTTTGGGGAGTGAGGAGAATACTCTGCTGTTCAAACAAATTCCTCATGTAGCACTACACTGGATATAACCCTAGGTTTAGGGAGGGGGGAAACAAAGAAATTTCCCCCCATACCATTCCATCACCACCCCAGGACTTCACATTTCTGGTCTTAACTGGTCTACTTTAATATTTCCCTCTGTTTTGGAGCAACAGATCCAGTGTTAGAAACTCAGATATATAAGCTAATAAGGCTCAGCATGGCTCCCAATTTGGCCCATGAGGCTGTTTCCCAAATCACACCCACTCGCCCCACCTCTCACATCATCCGTGACATAAGGTATGGGGTAGGTGAAGATGCAGCTGCCATTGTATGATCAGGAGCCTTAAAGTGCAATGACAAGGGAGGCTTGCACTCCCTGTCAATCAGCTGATCAGTGGCAAGAGCAGGTCACCTGGGATCAGATATATTCCTGAGTATCCCATGGGGAGCTCCTCAGCACAGCTGGACCCAATAGAAAGCAGGGCTTGAAGTTAGTGCTAGCAACGGATAGGAACTGACTTAAAGCTTCCTGGGTCTGGCTGTGCTGTTATGCTTCCCATGGAAAATTCCATAACTGGTCAATCCTTGAAGGGGCTTATAATGAGCCCTCCTTAGCGCTTTGAAGCATCAACAATCTTTTGATCGGCAGCACTTCAAAGCACTAAACACTATTGGCAAGCCCTGAAGTCACCTGAAGTCAATGTGATTGACAGGTGAGCAGCCTCACCCACCTTACCCAGGGACAAGTATGGCTTAGCACCAGTGTGAAGAACACCTGAGGCCCTCCAGCTATCATTGGACTACAGTTCTCATTCCATCATCTTTGACCACTGGCCATGTGGATTAATGGGAGTTGGAGCATAATGACATAGAGAGAGGCACAGATTTAGGGTGATGCCCAAACAAGTCCACTATCTTCAACCCCAACACACATAGGAGGAGCCATTTCCAGACAGACCATAACATGGACCAGGAATGGTCACAAGGCAGATGTGGACTGTTCAAGGACACCTTCCCAATTACCAACCAATTTCAGAACTGGGATACTGATAACCCTTCTATTGCAAAAAGCAGAGGGGGGAGGAATGAAGTGTACCCCACATAGGCTAAGCTCCTTCCACTCCTTCCCAAAAATCAAACATTTAGCACGCTTGTGGTCCAAGGCATCGTGATTACAAGAAAAAGTCCAAAAGAGAGGCTTTCATCTCCCTCTCTCTCTCTCTCTCTCTCCATGGGGAATATAACCCAAATACTAGGCTAGGGTGGGGGCAGGGGGGAGAGGAACTTTCAAGCTTTAACCAGTAAAAGAACATGTATCTGTATCTGCAAAAGGCAAGCAGAGTTTATTGATATTTATATACAGTTTCATAGCCCACCCGTCTCAATTTTACCTGTGGCTCTGGATCTTTAAATGCTTGACTTTGGAAAAATGTGTGAAAGCTAGGTGCTAACAGAAATCAATGACTGCCTGTGACTGCTCAGCACTGGAGAAGAGATCTAATGTAACATTCCACCAAAAAAACACCCCAGCAATTCTACCTGCTAGAAGCCAGCTCAAGAAAATAAGAAGCACTCTTAAACACAGGCCATCATCCTGAGAAAAAAGTAGCACCACCTTTTGTGCCTTTCATCATGCCCCCCCCAAAAAAGCTTAAAGAGGTACTGATCAAAGACGACAATAAAAAAAATTCGATTGTCACAATCCTCATTTTGTATTACAGCGACAGCCATTGACAGTAGAATTTTGGATGCGACACACAGTGACCATCTTGAAGGCATAGACAGATCCAACTTCCCAAATGTTCTCGTTTCATCATCACCATTTCACAGCTGGGAAGCTGTACAACTTTGGGAATGAAAACCATGATTTGTCGCCCCAAAAAGACACAGGAAAGAGGGGCGTGTTCTCCCTACAAACCCATTAAATGCACAGTTCTTAAAGAACAGATTTAAAATTCTAATTTGATCTACAAAAGGGCAGGGGGGGGGGGGAGACTGACCACATCAGAAAAACTAACAGCCATTCACACGCACCAGTCTCACAGTAGAGGGTAACATCACCCAACAATATACTTCCAACATTCATTACACCACGCCACACACGCACTTAATGTCACTCATTTCTCAAAGCAAGACTTTTCTTCATTTCCTCTCCTCCACTTTTAGTCTCTGGGCCAGGATCCTGCCCGCCCCCCATAAGAAGCCGCAACAGGATCACAACACAACCAATGAAAAAGATCAGACCCAAACTTCTGAAATTCCGTTGAGATTCAAAATTCTTTCTTTTTTTAAAAAAATTAAAGAATCCTCATCTTTCTGCATTTGAAATAATAAAAATAAAATTCTTATTACCTTATTTAAAGTGTGCCCTCCCCCGCCAAAAATGCCAATTTCTGTATACAATCAGGTGTGTCGTAATGGAAGAGTGATGTCGGTTGCTATTTTAAAAGATGCACATACACACACACACACGTTTTACATGTATGGCATGTCAGAGACCGATATCTAAGGTAAGAAACAGTTTTGCAGTTTCAGTCACAGGGGACACACACACACACACACACACACACGTAGATATACATATCCAGGCCTTCCACAACCACAACGCACGGCCAAAACAATGGAAGGCAGAGATGGATTTAAAAGCAAAACAGAAGCCTGGGCAAAATGGCAACGCTGAAAGGCAACACACTAATTAAAAGTCAAGACTCTCCCAATCCAGCGCACCCGAAATATATTCAGTCACTCTCATTTATGTTTTGGTTTTGAAGCGGCGGAGGGGGGGGGGGGCAGAGAATAGAAAGAGGTGGGTGTTAACTGGCCCACATCTTCTCCAAAACCAAGGACAAACCTCCATTCTCCATCCCTGAAATCAGCATCGCACAATTTTGCAGTAATAACGATCATTACAATTGCACGGTTTGTTATTGAAACTTCAGAGGGGGGTGGGGAACCAACGCCCTTTCATCAATTCTCCCTTGCAAAACCTTCCAATTCCCTCTCTCCACCACAAATTAATAGCAACAGCAATAGCAAGGAGCACCTAACAATAATTTCATAACCCCTAAAATGACTTAAACCAAATGCATATTTGGGTGTTGCTCTGGAATTTTTTTTCCTTTTGCATGGAGGCATCAAAACTGGATGGAGGTCTGCTTTGCATTTGCAAAACAAAAACAAACAAAATGGGGTCAGCAGAGTCTGAAATAAGTCAAATATGGAAGGGGGGGCCTGCGACCCCTTTAAGGGCCAAAAAGGGGGGGTAGGTGGGGAGAGCTAATGGGATTGTTGGGGGGATGGTAAAAAACATTCCCCTCCGCCCCTGAGGTGGGGGAAAACCTGGCCTACTTCACTCCTTCGCTTTCCTTCCTCAGTCTCCATTTTATAACTGCCCGGCCTCCCACCTCGCCCCACAGAAAAGCCCCCGAACTGCATCCTGAGCCCCCCAATACCCACCTGTTGTGGTTGTAGGGAGCCAAATGTGCCTGGGGAGCCGGCTGGCGGGGGAGCTCGGGGGCTCGGGGGTCAGGATGGCTGCGGATTGCAAGGCAGAGGCGGCGGCGACCTCCCAGGCTTCTCGCGACTGCCTCTCAGTGTCTGCTATGGTTGCCTCCGCCTCCTCCGCCTCCTGCGAAAAGGCCTGTCAATCCCCGGGCTGGAGTGAACAGCTGAACCCGCAGCGGCCAGGCCTGCGAAACGGGACAGCGGCGCCTGCCGGGCCCGCCGGGGAAAGCAGGGCGCTTTGGCTGAGGAGGGATGAAGGGAAAAGAACAGAAAGAAATAAAAGGGGAAAAAATGGGTGGGATAGCAGATCAGAGAGGGGAAAAGAGAAAGACAGAAAGAATGGACCTGATCCCAACAAAATTAAGCACTTAGAGTGGTTGGTTGTGTTATAAGAATTTTAAGGTCATATATATATATATATATAATGTTCATAACTGCATATATAAACCACATGTCTGAAACCCCACAGAAAAAGTCCTGAAACCATTTTGTCCCTCCCAAATTGACCTCAAATATTTCTCTGCAAGGTCGGAGGAAAATGGAAAAGCCTTCACAAATCCTGTCTTAAGGGTATGTCTGTGTATGAATAGGAACTAAGTAGTTATCATAACAAAAGACTGGCCAGGCTCCCCAGGTAATCCAATCAAGTGACCATTAACAGGTAACCTGCCAGACAGGAGATAAACAACGCACTCAGATTTCTGCTGTAGACCACCTTTTCTATAATGTAGGTATGATGCATCTGTGGGGTGGTCTTGGGCTACACCCCTTCCGTGATGTAGGTATGATGTTTCTGGGGATGGTCTTGGACTGCAGGGCGGGCAATTTAAAATGTCTATATAAGGGCGGGCAGACCTTTGTTCTGGGTCCTCCTGCGTGTGAGGAGAGCACCCTGTTGCAACAGCTTTAATAAAGATCAGGCTTACTACCTGCTTTGCTTCTCAATATTCTCTGGTTGGCCTGTTATTTTCTCCTACCGATAGGGAACCCACTTAAGGACTCTATACGAGCTCTTGGATACCCCGTAAGGAAAGGGCAGATTTTGTTTACAACAATTGTTTTGTTATTTGCCCTTTGCCCTAAAGTCCCAGGGTGGGTTACGATAATTTAAAATACAACATTAAAAATGTTTTTAATGTTTATGTTTATAATGTGTTTTAGTTTTAGTTGTATCTGTTTTAATTTATGCTGTGAGCCTCTTCTGGTCTTTGACTAGGAGAAAGGTAACGTATAAGCAAAATCCATCAATTAAAAACAATTCTTTAAAAACTTACAAAAATGCAGTCACAAAAAGTAGATTGTGTTCAGCTAAACTCTACTCAGAATAAACCCACTGAAATTAATGGATGAAAGTAAGTCATGTCCATTTTTTTATTTTATTTTTTGCATTGGGTCTGTTCCTGAGCAAAGCTAGCATTGGATGCAGCCCTTAATTTACATTAAAAACTAAGGCTGCTGAATCCTTAGCCTACCTACCTGGAACCAAGACCCATTGCGTTCAACAGGACTGTCTTCCAAATACACATGATTAGCAGAGAGCTGTAAGGCAACAGAACCGTCCCAACCATAGGAACATAAGAAAGTGCTATATACTAGCTCAGACTATTGGTCTAAGTAGCTCAGTATTATCTACACCTGTGGTTTTCAACCTTTTTGTCCACTTCTCCCTTGACCAACCACATTCTTTCTATGGCACCCCTATGGGAGGCGCTTACACTGGGGTTCCGTTACAGGACATGTGTAAGTAGGAATTCCCCCATTCTGCCCCTGGGGAGATAAACATGGGGAGATAGGGATATATGCATGAAGATACGGGCTGCAAGTTAATGAAAGGACGACCCACTGGAGGCCCCCTGAATGTTCCTCAAGTCACCCCAGGGTGCCACGGCACACTGATTGAAAACCACAGACAAGCAGCCGCTGTCCAGGACTTTAGGCAGGGGGCATTCCCAGCCCTACCGGGAGATACCGATACTGAGAATTAAACCTGGCACCTTCTGCATGGAAATCAGATGCAGTTTCACTGAGCTAATGCCCATCCTCATAGCAAAGGCAGTTATATGATACAATAGAGTTATTATCATTATCATTATTTTATATATTGCATTTAAACCCCACCTTTTTTCCAAGGAGCTCAAAGTGGTATACATGGTTCTCCCCTTTTTCGTTTAATCCCCACAACTACCCTGTGAGGTAGGTTAGCTTCAGTGACAGGGACTGGCCCAAGGTCACCCAGTAAGCTTTATGGCCAAGTGGGGATTTGAACCCTGGTCTCCCAGATCCTATTCTGACACTGTATCCACTACACCACATTGGTTCCCAGCTCTGCTTTTTAAAGAGCCTTGCTGAGTCAGAAAGCCAGTCTAACGCAGCATTTTGGGCTGAACTTGCAAATGTTTCCAGCCTGCACTTGGCCACAGGGCAAGGACCTCTCTCCGAGCCTGACTGAATGACAGGATCAAATATTTGCAATATCTATCCAGTTTGCATTGAGCAAATGTCAGATTTTAGTTTCCTCATTGCAGAATGTGCTTTTAATTGAGTCACAACCCATTTGTAATGCAGTGCCCTTTTACTGCACTTACTACTTGACAGCTCTTATTTAACATATCCCCTCTACAGCCTTGCAAGGTTGAGCAGGTCTAGGTAAAATGACTTTCTTAAGGACGCCCAGAAATCTTCGCAGCAAAGCAGGGAACTAACCCCAAGTCTACCCATAAACACTTTTTTTTTTGAAATAATATTTATTAAAGTTTTAAAGGTTACAAAAAGAAAAAAATGGCTTCCAGGTGGAAAAATCAAAATTGGAAACAGAACTGTTAGATCCCAAAACTAAGAACTTGTCAAGAATGTATAACTTGCTGTTGAAATGGAATACTCAGGATGAAATGGTGAAATCTGTTATGATTAAATGGGCACAAGATGTTGGACATAATATTATGATGGCTGACTGGGAACAGTTATGGACCACAGGTATGAAGTTCACAGCATGTTATGCCTTAAGAGAGAATATAATGAAAATGATTTACAGGTGGTACATGACACCAGTCAAGCTCGCAAAAATTTATCACTTGCCGGATAATAAATGTTGGAAATGTAAAGAGACTGAAGGTACATTCTTTCACCTTTGGTGGACGTGCCCAAGGATTAAGACATTCTGGGAGATGATTTATAGTGAAATGAAAAAGGTATTTAAATATATCTTCCTGAAGAAACCAGAGGCCTTTCTCCTGGGCATGGTCGGCCAATTGGTGCCAAAGAAGGATAGAACTTTCTTTATGTATGCCACAACAGCAGCAAGAATACTTATTGCAAAGTACTGGAAGACACAAGATCTACCCACCCAGGAAGAATGGCAGATGAAGGTGATGGACCACATGGAATTGGCGGAAATGACCGGCAGAATCCGAGACCAGGGAGAAGAGTCGGTGGAAGAAGATTGGAAGAAATTTAAAGTTTATTTACAGAAACATTGTAAAATTAAGGAATGTTAGAAGGATGTTGGAATGAAGTTATGTGGTTTTAGCAGAAATGTTATAAAGGATTAAGAAAAAACAGACTGTTAATTGGTGAAAAGAGGGAAAGTAAAGTTACATTATAGTAAGATAAGGACAAAAATTGGAAAAGATGGAAAGGATTTGCTGAAATAGCTAACCGAACTAGAATACAAAAAAGGGAGGTGTGAGGAGGTTAAGGAAACAAGTGAATGAAAGATAAGTTATGGGAAGGTTTGTTGTGTTTTTTTAATTGTGTTTATTTTTCTGGGTTTTTTTTCTTCTTTTTTTTCTTTTTTTCTCTTTTTCATTATTGTGATGTGTTGTTTTGTTTTTGTTTAATATGGTCTACCCATAAACACTATCCACTACACCATGTTCTCTATTTTTTATTGTATTACAGAGAGATGGTGTACACAAACAGTCCCTTATTCCTTCCCTTGGGACAGGAGCTGGCTTGTTCTAACACCATCTCCTACACGTACCCATTCCTATCAAGAAGACATTCTCTAGAGATCTCCTGTGTATCTCCAAGGAAACATATCAAAGACAGGGAACGGAAGCACCAAGAATTATTCTCTGCAAACATATAGGGCAGAAAGATCTCAAAATAAACAAGAAGGTAATACATTCAGATTAATGAGCATGGTATGTTCTCCCATACCTGAAATGAACTGATAAGTCATTCACATCAGGTAGATCACAAGCTATTTTCTGCCTAGCCCTGATCTTGATCAGCCTACTGCAATCTGGTACATTCCAGATTTTTTGGACTACAACTCCCATCAGCACCCAGAGCCTGTTGGAATGTGAATACATGCTATAGGAAAGGATATTTTAAATTAGATATTGTCCTTCCTTCCTCACATTTGTGAGTTCAGCAGAGTGCCATCCTTTTGCAACTTAAAAAGGAAGCTTAGATAAGCTAGTTTTAGCCTTTTAGTTTAAGTAATCCTGGATGTTTTAAGGCAGACCAGATTTTCCTGGTATTTCCTCCTTTACTCCCCCTTAAAGTGGTTGCTGAACAACTCCAGGCACGCCTGGAAGAAGCGGACCATTTGGATCCCTTCCAGTCAGGATTTACACCTCATCATGGGACTGAAACTGCCTTGGTCGCACTGGTCAATGATCTCCGGCGGGCTAGGGACAAAGGTGAGAGCTGTTTCCTAGTTCTGCTGGAGCAGCGGCGTTTGATACCATTGACCATAACATCCTTCTGGACCATCTTGAGGGGCTGGGAGCTGGGGGCACTGTCATTCAGTGGTTCTACTCCCTCCTCCTGGGCCATGTTCAGAAAGTGGTGGTGGGGGATGAGTGTTCAGAACCCTGGGCTCTCACTTGTGGGGTGCCTCAGGGCTCTGTCCTCTCCCCCATGCTTTTCAACATCTACATGCAGCCGCTGGAAGAGATCATCAGGGGGTTTGGGCTGGGTGTTCATCAATATGTGGATGATACCCAGCTCTACCTCTCTTTTAAATCAGAACCAGTGAAGGCAGTGAATGTCTGTGTGAGTGTCTGGAGGCGGTTGGGGGATGGATGGCGGCTAACAGATTGAGGTTGAATCCTGACAAAACAAAAGTACTGTTTTGGGGAGACAGGAGGTGGGCAGGTGTGGAGGACTCTCTGGTCCTGAATGCAGTAACTGTGCCCCTGAAGGACCAGGTGTGCAGCCTGGGAGTCATTTTGGACTTGCAGCTGTCCATGGAGGCACAGGTCAATTCTGTGTCCAGGGCAGCTGTTTACCAGCTCCATCTGGTATGCAGGCTGAGACCCTATCTGCCTGCGGACTGTCTCGCCAGAGTGGTACATGCTCTGGTTATCTCTCGCTTGGACTACTGCAATGCGCTCTATGGGGGCTACCTTTGAAGGTGACCTGGAAACTACAACTAATCCAGAATGCAGCAGCTAGACTGGTGACCAGGAGCAGCCGCCAAGACCATATAACACTGGTCTTGAAAGACCTACATTGGCTCCCAGTACGTTTTCGAGCACAATTCAAAGTGTTGGTGCTGACCTTTGAAGCCCTAAATGGCCTTGGTCCACTATATCTGAAGGAGCGTCTCCACCCCCATCGTTCTGCCCGGACACTGAGGTCCAGCACCGAGGACCTTCTGGCGGTTCCCTCACTGCGGGAAGCCAGGTTACAGGGAACCAGGCAGAGGGCCTTCTCGGTAGTGGCACTCGCCCTGTGGAACGCCCTCCCATCAGATGTCAAAGAGAACAACAACTACCAGACTTTTAGGAGACATCTGAAGGCAGCCCTGTTTAGGGAAGCTTTTAACGTTTGACAGACTACTGTATTTTAATATTTTGTTGGAAGCCGCCCAGAGTGGCTGGGGAAATCCAGCCAGATGGGCGGGGTATAAATAATAAATTATTATTATATTATTAAATTAACAATCACACAGTCTTGTAAAATGTAAAAATAGCATTTATTCACCCAGAATACTTGTTGAAGAGTAACAGATACAGCAACTTTGTTCAAGCAGGCTTAAAATGATAATTCAGTTACAAAGACATATACTTAAGTCTAGCTTTAAAATGGAGTCTGAGCTTAGAATTCAGACTACAGATGTCCTCACATTACTGGCATGGTGGAGAGAGGAAGAGAAAGAAAGAGCGAGTGTGTGCCCAGGCAGGTAGGATAATATACAGTGGAACCTTGGTTCTTGAGCTTAATCCGTTCCAGAAGTCCATTCGACTCCCAGAACCAAGGTACGGCTTCCAATTGGCTGCAGGACCTTCCTGCACTCAAGTGGAAGCTGCGTTGGAAAAACGTTCAAACACCAGAACACTTCCGGGTTTTTGGTGTCCAGGAGCTGCTTTTTTCATCAACTAAGCCTTTCAAGAACCAAGGTTTGCCTGTATAGCTATGTCGTCCGCCCCCCGCCCCGGTCAGGGCACAGGGGGAGTTTCCCTCCCAGAGTTCTCTCTAGCAAGTTTACAGGTAAACTCTGTGGCCTTTAGCTCCTTTCATGTGCTTATCTGGCAACACATGAATTTTTTGTGGGATATTTAAAATGCAGTCTAACCAACATTTTAAATATCCCCCACACACCCTCTTAGGCAACACAATATAAATTCATTTTTATATTAAACCACGCAGAGTCCCATCTTGACTTTAAGGTTCTGGAAACTTGTCTCTTGGTAAAGGCTTGGTCTGAATATCTGCAGTCATCTCTTTGGTATGGCAATTAGACAAGTCCACAAGTCCGTCTTGGATGGCCTCACGTATGTAATGGAACTTCACCCCCGATGTGCTTTGTCCTTGTGTTGAACTTCTCACTCTGGGACAGCTTGCAGCAACTCTGGTTGCCTTCCATAAGGCTAACAGGCCCCTTTCTCGCTAACCCAAGGTCTTTGATCAGTTGGTTGAGCCAGGCCATCTCTCCGAAGGCTTCTGTGGCTGCCAGGTATTCAGACTCCGTAGAAGGCAAACCTATACAGTTCTGTTTATAACTGCCCCATGAAATGGGACCATTGTCAAGCATAAACACGCATCCACCTGCAGATTTGTAATCTTTGGAATCCCTAGTTCAGTCAACATCAGTGTAACACACCAGTTCAGGATTGCTGTGAGCTGACCACTTTAAATGACACTTTGTGGTACCTTTAAGGTAGCGAACCACCCTTTTCAAACTCACCCAGTAATGAGATTCGTCTGGTATGACTTGTTTTTGAGAAACCATGCTGGATCTTAGTAATCGCAACATTATTTTCTAAGTGTTCACAGACCAACTATTGAATTATCTGTTCTAGGACCTTTCCAGATACAGATGATAAGCTGAATAAGTTGGTAGTTATTTGTGTCTTCTTTTTCCCTCTTTTTGAAGACAGGAACAACATTTGCCCACTTTAATTCTGCAGGGATGTCACCTGTTCTCCAATAATCCTCAAATATTATAGACAGAGTCTCTAAGATTACATCCACAAGCTCCTTTAGAACCCTAGGGTGCAGAAGTAATTTGGAGATTTGAAGTAATTTAAAGTAGCTAGGTGCTCCCTTATCACTTATTTTCCTATCTTGGGCCGCAGCTCCCTCCTTCCTGCATGTTGGCAACTGTTTTAAAACTTACATGCCCAAAATGTCTATCAATGAGCACCGTTGTCATGTGGTTTAACAGCATGAACAACATTGGCCTCATTCTTACCATTAGCATCAACATTAGTACCCTTCACATTCTGTACATACAAAAATCAGAATTTCTCCCTTCTGAACAGTTTCCCACCTTTCAGAATTTCACATTTATTCTTTCTAAAATTCACTTCATGCCCATCCTCTGTTAACCTAGCGGCAGATAACAGATTACATTCAAGATTAGTTATGCACAAAGCGTTTTCAACAGTTTTGCCCAAGTCATTGCCCTTCAGTGCTTATATTCAACCCATCTGCTAAAGCAACACATTCATATAACTTAGTTTTATGAATATTCTCTTCTTTGAACAAAATAAGGAGGACAAAACACACTTTCTCTCCACATGAATCCATCCTGAATCTTCTGCCCTGGAGGTTACAGCCCAGATTTGTGAGGGGCTTGGTGCGCTTCATTTTTATATAAAAAAAGAGAGTGTGGCTGGCTGGGACAACGAAGAGCAGCCCTTTGTACTGCAACATTTCATTACAGCAAGACCCATTTTTCAAAATTCAGAATGTGGCATACCTGTATGTCCTGTAGTCACTGGGGAAAGTTCAGTAGCCCCCTTTTCCACCTACCTCTTCTTCTCCCCTGCAAATGGCACCACACACACTCTCTGCATCCTGCAAGCCCAAGGCTGGGAACCCTACATTTGCGGGCGTGTAGTTAGTATTGATGTGAAGAGGAAATGGAGGTGGGGAGAAAGCCATGTACTGCAACTTTAGTTCCTGAGAGGAAAGGCAGGCTATAAATGTAGTGTGCTTCAGGATGGAAACAACCTAGATTGTATTAACATGAAACCAGTGGCGTAGCGTGGGTTGTCAGCACCCGGGGCAAGGCAAGTAATTTGCGCCCCCTAACCCGTGGATTTGCGCCCCCTAACCCATGGATTTGCCCTAACCCCAGATGTTGCGCCCGGTGCGGCCAGCCCCCCCTGCACCCCCCACGCTACGCCACTGCATGAAACTAAAATAGTTTACTGGCCAACCAGCATAAGTGACCCCCAAACCCTTAATCATCCAATTTCATTCAAATGGGACAAAATGTCCATTTATAAGACAAAAACAATTGCGCCCATATCAAAGTTTAAGAAATAGTACAAAGGTAAATGAGCAGATACAAATATAAAGGCAAGTAAAGTAAATTTCTTTCTTTAATTATCATCATCATCATCATCATCATCATCATCATTTAGTTGATACCATTTATATCTAACTCTTCTACCCAGGAGCTCAAAACAACAGATACAGTTCTCTCCCCTCCCTGTTGTGTACTCACAGCAACCCTGTGAGGTAGGTTAGGCTAAAAGAGGATGACCAGCGCAAGGTCACATACTCATTGAACCCAGGTATCCCGGGCCCTAGAGGAAATCTCTAACCACTATGCCCAGTACCACAAGGAGAAACACTTACATTTGGCAACATCTAGGATTATACCTAGATTTCATAAAAAGAGTAAAGGGGAGCCTTAAACCAAATCCCTATTTCTTTTTTCCTTTAACTTTATACATCCTGTGAGTTTGACCGCTTAAGAATTTTTTTTTAATGGCATACGTATATATTTTTGACCACTGGATGGCAGTATGTGATAAAGAGCATACAGAAAGCCTTGAGAGTCATCCAATTATCCTGCCAGAAGTCAAAAAATGAGGACCACTATTGACAACTTTCCTTCTAATTTGACCACTGTGTACATATTACAATTTATTCTGGCTCCAGTGCAAATGCACCACAGCTGGTGTTTGAGGCCAGTTACCCATGATGTTATCCACAATCATAGCTGTCAACTTTTCCCTTTTCTTGCAAGGAATCCTCTTCGGAATAAGGGAATTTCCCTTTAAAAAAGGAAAACGTTGCCAGCTATGGCCACAATCCGTATTTATCATGCAGCTTCTTGAGGAGCACTGCGCGGCGAAACCAAGATGTGTACGTTTCAGACATCCATTACGATATACTCAGAAGACAGTTGTGTTGAATAGGAGCTCTGGGTGGGTTGCAGGCACAGGGAAACAAATCAGTTAATGGTGCATACTGCAACGTAAACATACAACTTTAAACACATGGGGCGAGGAACAACTGTGCTGTGTTTTAAGCCAATAATGTATATGCGTCCTTCACTGGCACCTGGCATCACAAGCCAGGTGTGAAGAAAAAAAAGACCTGGGCTGGGCTAGGAGAACAGGAAGCTGCCTTAGATGATCTGAGGCCAGAGTCAAGTCCAGAGTTATCGCCTACCACTCTGCACCTCCTGTTTAACTACAGATATAGATATCTGCAGGTACAAGAGCACTTAGAGTTGTGAAGAAATCCTTAATCCTCTCCCAGATCTACAATGATTAGGGTTTGCTGGAAAGAGGGATTGATTGTTAAACAGTTCCAGGGGTCAGGAAACTTTTTCAGCCAGAGGCCGGGTCCACTGTCCCTCAGACCTTATGGGGGGCCGGACTATATTTTGAAATAAATAAATAACGAATGAATTCCTATGCCCCACAAATAACCCAGGAATGCATCTTAAATAAAAGCACACATTCTACTCATGTAAAAACACCAGGCAGGCCCCACAAATAACCCAGAGGTGCATTTGAAATAAAAGGGCACATTCTACTCATGTAAAAACACGCTGATTCCCGGACCGTCTGTGGGCCGGATTTAGAAGGCGATTGGGCCGGATCCAGCCCCCGGGCCTACCCATGGTTAAACCACTCTAGAATTGTACCTCTGTAAGGGGCACTCATAGCAAACTACAGCTCCTAGAATTATTTGGGGTAAGCTGTCACTGTTTAAACAGGTATCACAGGGCTTTAAATGTATGGTGTGAATGTGGCTTCTGAGAAGCAGAGACAGGACCTTAGAATGTAATAAGATCAGCCTCAGATCAGACTTAACAGCCCTATTATGGCATAAAACAGGATTTTTAAAAACTGACCTTGCTGCCTGGGACTGTGGCATCGCATCAGTATCCTATGTAGATTGGTCTGCTTTTTGCAGCATGTCCTAGTCATGCAAACAGAACACATAACTTTCATGGCACCACAGGAGAGAAAAATGTATTCTGGCACAGCACTGTCGTAAGCACACCTCTGTCCCTTGGGATGGCAGGAGAGTCTCAGGCACAGATCGGCTTTTTCAAGCTTGCAGCAAAAAACAAACAACGACTGTCAGGCCTGTCCCTGAGGATGGGGGAAAGCCTGATGGCACAGAGCGTGGGGGGAGGGGGAGAGGAAGAGAAGATTTTAACCTTGCTGGTGATTTTTTTTTTTTAATAAATAAAAAAAGCACGAAACGGTGCATTCTGCAGTCTCTAGAGGAGAGATAGAGGAGACGCTGGCATGGAGACTGCAGCAGTGGAAAAGCCTGGAGGCCTGGGGGCCTGTGCGTTATTAATAACTTGCTGAGTCAGAGGGGCTCTTGAGTTCCAGGATCACAAGATGCAGATGCTGGGCAGGCTGGATGGTGTCTTCCCACCCGCCCTCCGCTCCTTTAAACCCTCATACCCTTCTTATTGATAGAGACAAATGGGAGGGAGGGAGGAGTGCTGTAACAGCCAAGCGCTTGGCTGACCTTTCCAGCAGGGACACTGGCACAGGGCTCCGCCACTAAGCCAAAAGCTCAGCTCTGCAACAAGCAAAGGGTTAGCGCAGGATGAGAGTGCCTCTGAACATGTGCAGAGTGTCTTTACAAAACGGCACCCGGTAAGCTTTGTGCAGCTGGGGCTAAGATTCAGGCAGGGATTCCAGGGGAGAACTACCCGCCTCTCTCTGACCCCATTCAACCATCTTCAACCATCTCCCCAACGCATTAACTATAATACCTCTCCATCCCAAATGATCAAGGGGCTGGAGGGACTTTCCCAGGAAGAAAGTTTGCAGCCTTCGGGACTTTTTAGTTTAGAGAAAAGGCAAGCAATTGGGGACTTGATGGAAGTTTATAAAATGATGCATGGCATAGTGAAAGCAGCTAGGGGAAGTTTTTCTCCCTCTCTCATAACGCTTGAACCAACAGATATCAAAAGAAGACAAGCGTCAGAAGATTCAGGATGTATTGAAAAAGTACTACTTCACACAGCACATATGAAACTCGCTCCCCCAAAGTGCAGTGATGGCTACCAACAGGGGCGGCACTTCCTGTTTCACCACTTGAGGTAAAACAGGAAGTACCGCCTAGACTCTCGTGTGGCAGTGGCACAAAGCGGCAGCAGATGGCGAGATCTCAAAGGCTCCACAAGACCTTGTGAGATTTTGATGGAAATCAGTGCTGATACCTGCATGGCTTCTTCAGCAGAGGTGGCAGGCAGGGCACCTGCCAGGGGAAGTGTCCACCTCACTACCAAAGCCCCATCTCTAGCCAAAGTGTCCATGGGAAAAAATAATCTAAGGATTTCCCACCAGTGCAAACCTTTGAGAGTTGGAACAGCCTCTAGAGGCAACGACTGTGAATCGAGGGAATACTGATGCTGCGCAAGCTGTCACTCTAGGCAGGGAGCGTGGCCAGGGTGACTGACAAGCGAGATCGATCGGAGTCACACATTGCTTTTCATGGTGCCTTTTGAGCACATCCCACACTGGGAAATGTCGCGCTGGATTGACAGCCCTGCAGAGGGGGAAGACATGCTTTGCCCACACAGCCAGCAGCAGCTAGTCCTGGAGCAACAGCTCAAGCCCTGAATGGTTCTCTTTGGATGCTGGTTGTTGGAAACTGGCCTGATGACTGACTGTGCTCAGTCACCGCTGGGATTCTGACCACCAGGCCTTCGCTCTGACAGGATCCTGTGTGCCCTCTCTCTTTAAAGAGGAAGGCAGAAAAAGTGGCTGGCTGAGATCTGGCACTGGGAAACTTTGGCCTTCCAGATGTTTCTGAACTACAACTCCCATTTCCCACACTTGATAGGAGTTGTGGTTCAACAACATCCGGAGGGCCAAATGTCCCCCACTCCTACTGGTTGGCTGAGGATGCACATTTGATTCCCCCAAGTGTCTTTCTCCTTAGGGTAAAGGTAAAGGGGCCCCTGACCATTAGATCCAGTCGTGGCCAACTCTGGGGTTGTGGCGCTCATCTCGCTTTATTGGCTGAGGGAGCCGGCATACAGCTTCCAGCTCATGTGGCCAGCATGACTAAGCCGCTTCTGGCGAACCAGAGCAGCGCACTGAAACGCCGTTTACCTTCCCGCAGGAGTGGGACCTATTTATCTACTTGCATTTTGACATGCTTTTGAACTGCTAGGTTGGCAGGAGCAGGGACCAAGCAACGGGAGCTCACCCCACCGTGGGGATTTGAACCGCTGACCTTCTGATCGGCAATTCCTAGGCTCTGTGGTTTAGACCACAGCGCCACCCCACCCCCAAACCTGGTGCCCTCCAGATGTTTTGGGCTACAGCTCAGAATCTGGGGGGGGGGTAGGCTGGAGATGGCTACTTCAGGGTTTCCCCTCCCATGGCTAAGGAAATCCTCTTTATGGAAGGTACATAAATTATGGTCCACTTGCCAACAGCAGCTCTTACAGTGACAGGTTACAACTGGAAAAAATCCAAATCACTTACAGCAGATGAGTCATTAATTAGAATTTGGAACACAGCATAGATGGTTAAGCTAATGAATATAGTAAGGGTGAGAGCAGGAGACAACACATTTACTGAAAGATGGAGCCTTTCCCCTCCTTTTATGTTGGAACAAAATTCATTAAAAACAATTTTGCTTTACACCGGAACTCACATTACTAAATTTGTTTACTGGAAATAATGAAGACATATTTTTTGTGAGGAGAAACTGGTTGGGTGTTGTTGTTTTTTGCTAATTGCAGCAAAAACCCTGACCACTAGATTTTGCAAGGGCTCACAAGGACTCTTACTGTTAAAATGCTATAATGAAGTATGGGAAATGGCTCTCGCCAATAAGCTAACACATTATCTGCATATGGAAAGGGGAAAGGGCTACTTTTCGGCAGGCTAGTGGAGCTTCAGAACTTCCACTTACAATCTGAAAATGGCAAATCTCCATCAGAAGTATTTCAGAATACGTAGATGATGCAAATGTATAACATTAACCTAAGCTATCGCATATTGTTCTCCAGGCAGGTATAGCACGAGAACATTCCTTTGTTACTGCTGCCAATTATACTCCACCCCATCTTTTTTGTATACCTAGTCTTGCTTATGTAATTGTTTTATTTGCATGATTAACATAGGTAATAAATAGAAGCTGGGCTGAGAAAAGACTCTGCAGAGTTGCTGCCAGTCAGTGTAGACAATACTGAGATAGATGGATCAGGGTCTCACCCACTGCAAAGCAGCTTCCTGTGTAAATTAGCTGTTTAATTAGAACCATGAGGACTAGACTCTTACTTTATTTTTTAGGGGAAAGGTCACAGCTCAGTGGTAGAGTATCTGCTTCGCATGCAGAAGGTCTCTGGTTTAGTCCCATCCAGAAAACCTGCAGAGCTTCTGCCAGTCAGTGTAGATGATGCTGACCTAAACAGACTAGTGGTCTGATTCAATACAAAGCTACTTCCTGTGTTCTCTTTGTCTCTCTCTTCACAAATAGATGTAGCGATGCTGGAGTCACTTTTGTGAAAAGCTGGAGTATCACTCTACTGTTGGATGGTATTCTCACCCGCTTTCTATTTGCATTTATCATGAGCAATCCTATTTTCAGTGGAATACAATGAGCTATATTCCCATCCCCTAAGAAAACAGAGGAACAGAAGGCCACGTTAAATTCTACTCAGTCTGAACTCACTGAAGCTAATGAACTGATGAAACCATTCATTTCAATGAGTCTAGTCTGAGTAGGGCTAACTTTGCATACAACCCAGGGTGCAGAAAATGCAGCCATGCGTGGGGGTGGGGGAGGACACATATCAGAATATATCATATTAGAAAAAAATATTTTTTAAACGTCTGTGTATATAAAGTGGGGAATACTTAAAAAAACCAACAAACTCAAACCAGTGTAGAAGTGTGAATAATTGAACCTATGTTTGCAAAAAACAAGAAACTGAAATGGACCAATTTGCCCATCCCTAACTTGGGAGATGAGTGGAGCTGTGGGTTAAACCACAGAGCCTAGGACTTGCCGATCAGAAGGTTGGCGGTTTGAATCCCCGCGATGGGGTGAGCTCCCGTTGCTCAGTCCCTGCTCCTGCCAACCTAGCAGTTTGAAAGCACATCAAAGTGCAAGTAGATAAATAGGTACCGCTCCAGCGGGAAGGTAAACGGCGTTTCCGTGCGCTGCTCTGGTTCTCCAGAAGCGGCTTAGTCATGCTGGCCACATGACCCAGAAGCTGTACGCTGGCTCCCTCGGCCAATAAAGCAAGATGAGCACCGCAACCCCAGAGTCGGCCACGACTGGACCTAATGGTCAGCGGTCCCTTTACCTTTAACTTGGGAGAGAAACTTTAACCTGACCACCTCCCTCCTCCACATGCCTAATCTTGTAGCATTTACCCACTGCTCAGCTGGGGCAGGACGTCTCTCCCCATTTTGCAAAGTGACTCCCATCTATTGCCCACAACCGATATACCCCAGCTGCTGGGCCAAATTTTGTCCTCTTCTCTGCCTCCCTTGGTTGCCGTGCTGTCTGAAGGGAAACTGGTTAAACAGGGTGGCGGTATGGGAATAGCAGGTGCAGAAAACTTCTCCTCCAATCACAGGGGCCATAGATCCTCATCCATTCCTTTATTTGGAGGCCAGAGCAGAGGAATCTATTCATTTCAACCAGGCTGTGAACCTGCAAATCCTATTGGTGGGCTCAGATGAGTTACTGTAGAGATACTTATTGCTTGGCGTGGAGTAATTATGCAGTGTGGAAGCAGACCTGCTGGAGGACTTTTAAAGGGTACAGCTCCCTCGTTTTCCCCCAGTCGCAGGCATGATTCAAGCACAGCTGAAGCTCAGGATTTAACTCCCCCTTCTTAGCTTTACCATGGCAGACAAACCATCCTAGGTTCCCCTGTTGCAACTGTTTTGACATAGTTAGTTCTATCAGTCTGTCGGGTTCATCAAGCTCGGTACTGTCAACATGGATTGGCAGTGACTCTCCAAGGCTTCAGACAGGTGTGTTTCTCGGTCCTGCCTGGAATTCTGTTGGGGATTAAATTTTGGACCTCTCACATGCAAAGCATCTGCTCTGCTCCTGTGCTATTGCCCTCCTAAAAATAAAATAAGATTCTAGTCATCATGGAACATAGGGAACTGCCTTACATTGAGCCATGGCATTGGCCCATCAAGCTCAGTGTTGCTGACACTGACTGGCAGCAGTTCTCCAGGGTTTCAGACAGGAAGCATTCCCAGATCCACCTGGAGATGCCTGGGGATTAAATATTGGACCTTCTGCATGCAAAGCACGTGCTCTGCCCCAGAGCCACTGTCATCCCTCAAAGTGCATAATTAGCACAATTTGCTTCCCATTTTCACAAATGTGGCAGATGTCAAGACTACTGTCAGGGACAATCTCTGTGGGGGGAAAGTCTTGCTTGAAATGGATTTGGCTTTGTGGACTCATGGAAAAGGCATGACTCCTAACATGCCCGCAAATGAGATCTACAGGCTTTGCTCAATTTCTTTTCAGCTGTAATGAATTAGGTATCTGGGCTTTGACTTTGCCGGTTCAGTTTTCTCTAGGTTTGCAAACCCAGGTCTCCTAGATGAGCAATTCCTGTATTAGCAAAAACCATGCAAAAAATTGTAATGTGAATGAGATGTGTTCTCTGTAAGCTACGAGGCCAGAGAACCCACCCCTAGGTGCTCTATTTTATTTATTTACCAAATTTATTTATTACAGATAAATACTTTATTTATTTACACAAAGTAAATAACATCACAAAATATTAATCCAGCTATATGGAACAGCAAATCAGTGACAATTATCTTCAAAGCCCCACCTCATGGTCCAAAAGCCATGCCAAATAAAAAGGTCTTAAGCCTGTTCTTAAATATCCCTACAGTGGGTAGACACAGATGTCACTTGGGAGGGAAGTCAGGGTGGTGATTGGCGGAGGCAGTGAGAGTCGTTCTTGCTTTCAAAGGTTTCCCCTGCATTATATATTTTGAGAGGAGGGTGAGGGCAAATGGTTCAAGATTTCAGCCTGCCGCTGCTCTACTTCCAATAGAGAAAGCTCTCTTCCTTCTCAAACCCTGCCTGCTAATCTGCAAGCAGAGCAGGCTGAAGAAACTTGAAAGCCTACTACCTTATCTAAGATTCTCAAGTGGAAGCAGACAGTGTCGCCACAGTCAACAACTAGGGAGACCTGTGTCCCTATGAGAAGGACAACCTAAAGCAGAGTCAGGGGAACCTTTTCAGGCTGAGCATCACATTTCCTTCTGAGCAACCTTTTGAGGGCCATATGCCAGTAGTTGGTGGAGCCAGAGGCAAAACATAATTGTTACCCTTGTACAGCAGGCTAGTTCAGCCAGCCAGCCAATGATCAAATGTGCTTGTTGGAAACTATAGAAACAGCACAGGCAGTTCCCAGCAGGTGGGACCTCCCACTGTACAATGAAATTTAATCTGCCTCATTGGGCTGCTAAGGCAGACATAGGGTTATATCCAACTAAGTTCTATTTAGAGCAGACCTGTTGAAATTAATGGATCTAAGTTAGCCATATCCGTTATATTTATTGGGCCTGTTCTGAGGACTAACATGGGATGCAATCCACACAAACCTTATATGTAGTGTATTTATCCCCACCCAACAACAAAAATTTATTCAACAAAGTAAAGCTTCTGGAGAATTCCTTTGAGAAATCTGTCCCTAGCAGAATTATATAGGGACCAATTCAGGGCATAAAAAAGAATATTTTCCACCTCTCCCTGACTGTGGAGAAGCAAACAACTATTTGCTGGCATGTGTTGCACCCAAACAGGTTGTGGGCAGAGGGTGAGATCTCAAAGCTGTAGTATCTATGTGCTGCTTTGCTTCTCCTTCTTCTTTTGCCAGGACCTTAAAGAATCTGACCAAATTCTAGGGTGTTGTCTCCATTTCAAGGCTTATTTACCTAATACCATTTTGGGGGAGAAATTCCCCGAAGGGCGGTGATATTTTCAGCACTACATAAACCGTTACCTTCATTGTCTCCTTTTCATTCCTTCCCTGGTGTTAATTAATAAAGACAGATGGACCTCCAGAATGCTGCGGGCCATTTGCTCTGCTCGAACAAAATGGCCTTTGGCGGTAATCGCCAATTTGTCCAAATGCCACAATTAAGAGCTTTGGAGCTCAGCAGACGGTTTGCCCACACAGAGAGGAAGCGAAGGGCCCTTTGCTTAGCTGAGCTTCCTCAGACAGTCTGCCCAGGCGATTTAAATCTCTCACTCTCCCCCGTTCCTTCCCACTCCACACTCCCCGCCCCCTGTAAAAAAAAACCTAGCAATTTACTTGGACAACCTTCTCAAAGCAGATGTTGAAAAACTTCCTCAACAACCCAGCAGGTGCCTAGTATATGTGATGTCACAGGCTTCAAAACAGGCAAAATGTCAGGGATGGATTTACCATCAAAGCCATGCTGAAAAACACTTGTGATAGAGAACAGCACACTTACAACTGATCCCTGTGGTGTCAGCTAGGAAACGGGTGTTCTCTGCAGTAGCATCTATGGCATCTTGGAACAGTCTCCCCTTAGAGATTCAACAAGCACCTTCAGTTATGGAGTCCCTTTTGTATAAGGAGCCCATCCTGCTGCCACCTCCTCAGACACAGGAGACTGTCCTTGCACCCTTGGAGTCTAAGACCTTGGCCCAGAAGTCCCAGCAAACCCAGAATCTCCCACATACCACCAGAGGCAACATCTGCTGAAGCAGGCAAGGGCTGTTTAAATGGAAGAGGTGGCTTTCTAGCTGCCCAGAATGCACTGAAGCTTTGTTCTCAGTCTGGGGTTGCCAGTGGATCATATGAGCCAAGCCCTAGGGGCTGAGGTCCCTTCAGACCCCCCAGTAAAATATTTGAGGGGGCCACCCCACCAAGTTGATGGGCATTGCCATTAAATGGTGTGTGTCGTGCCTTGTGATTGATTATGCAGGATGGTGCTTATCTGCTGCCCCCAATATTTTATTCAGGTTGGTACCCCTGCTGTTGCTGAAGCATCACTTGAGTCCTGCTCCTATAAATGTCCAGTCTGACCTATGCATTGAGCTGTCAGTGGTGCTGACCTGGAACTTTGCATTGCTCTGTTCTGCCTTACCAGAACTTGCTTTTCCTCCATTCTTTCCAGGCACGATCCACACATTAAAGCTCTGTGTCCAAGCACCCTGCGCTCTCTCTCGCGCTCTCTCTCTCTCTCTCTCTCTCTCTCTCTCTCTCTCTGAAGTTCTATTGGAGCAAAGCAATCCATGGAAAATCTAAATTGACATTAAACTGAGCTTCAAAGAATGGGTTTTTGCAGAAAATGTTCTGGGGCAAAACAAAAAACAAAAAAGCTCACAGAGTTTTTAAGCACGGAAAGAGCAGGGCAAAAGTTAAGTGTGGATATGCCCTAAACTTTGCCTCACTTTGCTTGCCTTGGTAGAGCTTGCCTAGGATCCCTGCCTTGTGCTGACACCGCCTCCCACTACTGGCCATCTGACTGAGATCAACATCTGAGGCAGGACAGGTGCAGCCCAGACAACAGAAGAGGTGTCACATTACTATACGGTCATCACAAATGGTATTGAAACTGAGAGGGGGTGCTTTGGCATACTCACCTCTCCCTCTCTCTCTTCCAAAAACAGCTTCACTTTCTCAGCCGGCATGCACCAGTTATATTATGGGTAGCTGAATCTGTGTGCATTAAGCAAAAAACGCATGGGTCTCTGTGGAGTGACGCCAGTTTTCCTGAGCTTCCTTGCTCACTGGACTCTTGACTGACAAGGGGACTTAGCTGCAGGCAGAGGTTGAAACAGCCACACCAAAAAAGGTGCCTTTCCTTTAAGCTCTTGCGAAATGAATTATTGCGTAACAGCATTAATCACACACACACACACACACACACACACACAGTGTGCTCTCTTTGCAGGATTATTCTTCCTGCGGAGAAACAGAATTATGCTGCCACCCGTATTACAGGACTTGAGGTGGGGGGGGGTGTTCCTGCTGTTTGATGGCATCCAACACTACACACACTGTGCAGATGCTGCAGTCCTGTGCCACAGGAAGACACAGTGCTGGCAAATGCAAACAGAGACACTGTCTAGTTGCCCATGAATCCAGGAACAAACATGCCTCTAAACTGCACAAGGCTGATTTTCATTCATACACATATATATTTTTTATGCATTAAATTTATAGAGTATGTACCACTGCTCCATATACAGATCCTGACCCTCCTCTGAAGGCCACTGTTAACTCTCCCAAAATTGCATCTGTGGAGGCTGAAACAAAGAGGATACCAGCTTGCTGGAGGGGCTTTCTCCCATGCAAGGATCAAATAGCCTTTCAGCCTTTTTTGTGCTAATAGAGGTTAACATCATCTGGTCCCTGCTCACTTTAAAGAGACACTGGAGAGGTGGCATTTGTGATGCCAATGAGCATTATGGACAATGAAGGGATGTAGCCAATGTTATCCATACTCTGAGGAGAACCACTGAAATTAATGGACCTAAGTTAGTAACACCCGTTAGTTTCAATGAGTCTGCTCTGAGTGTGACTAATGTTTGACACAACTCATAGCTTTTATGCTCGTATTACACTAATCAGTGGTGTCACCTGATTAAAGAAAACTAAGATGATTCATTATATTCATTGATCAATTAAATCTGCATAAATGCATCATTCCTTGTACTGAGCCAGATGCTCCAATGGTGTAAACAGAGGAAACTGCCTTATACCAAGTCAGGTCAATTGTCCACCTAGCTCAGTATTGTCAACACTGGCTGGCAGCAGCTCTCCAGGGTTTGAGACAGGGTACACTCCCAGCTCTACCTGGAGATGCTGGGTATTGAGCCTGGGACCTTCTGCATGCAAATAATCCTGGGAACTATAGTTTACCCCTCCTCATGGAGCTACAATTTAAAACTACAGTTCCCAGGATTATGGGGCAGGAGGAAATGAGCTATAAATGTATGTGTGCTGTGGGTGCCACCTTTATGCACCAGAAAGGTACGGGAGAACCCTTGCTTTGATGTAACAGTCATCTAACCTCCAAACGCGTAAATCAGAATGAATGCTCACTAAACAGCCAACGCTGTCTGATCTCCCTGCCAAACAAATCAGCAGGGATGCTCAATAAGCAGGTTGTTTGGAAGTGCCGCACGAACGGCTTGTGAGGCTTACAGGGAAATGTACAAAGGGAAAAGCAGGATAAAACACATTCACTCTCTTCCACCTCATATTCTCTCTGCATGCCTGGAGGTTGCAATCCAGATTTGCGAGATGCTTGGCACGCTTCATATTTTCTATAAAATTAAAACCTCTTTCACTCCTGAATTTAATCAGCCTTAAAAGTCCTGAGCTGGAGGCATCTTACGGCGGTCACGCGAAATGCAAAGAGAATCACTGATTGCTTCTCTGCGTGGGAGAGGAGGACCCGATGGCATCTTTTGTACCGGAGCATCACTGCTACCCAATGGGCGGCTTTCGGGATTGCATTTCGAGCTCTCATAGGCTGGTGTCGCTCAAATAGCTGAACAACCGTGGAACACTTTTCACCCCCTGAATTAAAATTGGAGAGGCACACTTACCGCGTTGTTCAGCACCAATGCTAGATGGGCTGGTGCTGTGCACTTTGAGCAGCTTTCCAGTAGGGTTCCTGTCCCGCCCCCCCCCCCAATTTCTCTTTATCTCTCTGCAGCACTGCCAAGTCAGTAAGAAGCACAGTAAGTGGGAATGGGATGGGATGCTGCTGCTGTTCAGGACGCCTGCCAGCCATGCCCTCTTAGAAGATACTCCATTGTGTTTCCCGCTCCTCCCTGGTTTTCCATTCCGCCTCGCCCACCAAGAGACACTGAGTGACCACTGAGCAAGCTCAGACCTCACCCAGCTGCTTATTTTGCAGGGTGAGGTCAGGTGCACCTCCCAGGTATGGGGAGAAATGCGATTCAGTGCCCGCTTAAAAAGGCGTACCTACCCTAAGCCGAACTTTCCGAAGCCACGTGCGAGGTGAAACACCCTATTGGATTGAGAATCTCAATCCAAGTAGTGTGTGCAAAAATGGACATGCTAGAAGAAAGCGCCCATAAAAATGTGTGCATATGTATGGAAGTGAGAGCTGGACCATAAAGAAGGCTGATCGCCGAAGAATTGATGTTTTTGAATTATGGTGCTGGAGGAGACTCTTGAGAGTCCCATGGACTGCAAGAAGATCAAACCTATCCATTCTTAAGGAAATCAGCCCTGAGTGCTCACTGGAAGGACAGATCCCGAAGCTGAGGCTCCAATACTTTGGCCACCTCATGAGAAGAGAAGACTCCCTGGAAAAGACCCTGATGTTGGGAAAGATGGAGGGCACAAAGAGGACAACAGAGGACAAGATGGTTGGACAGTGTTCTCGAAGCTACCAACATGAGTCTGACCAAATTGCGGGAGGCAGTGGAAGACAGGAGTGCCTGGCGTGCTCTGGTCCATGGGATCACGAAGAGTCGGACACGACTAAACAACAACAACAACAACAACAAATATATATATATATATATATATATATATATATATGAATGAAACGATCATACAAAAATGCATTGTATTAGGAAATACTGCTTAGGCAAAATTACATTTTGCTGTGAATTTTGTTTTTGTTTTGATTGCAAACGTGGAGATCTGAACTTATGATGGGAAAGAGGGAAAAGCTCTTACACAGAAATAGCCCTCTCCTTCCCCTTCTTTTAAAAATGCATTTTTTAAAAAATGGAAATGTAAAAATATTAATTCCTAGGTGAGTCAGTCAATGGGGCACCTATTGCACCTAGTCACCCCATTCTGTTATAGCCAGGCTGGCAACCAGAACGATGCCCAACGATAATGGCTAGATTTGGCCCAAAGATCTCCAGATGCTGCTGCTACTTTTAGCCGCTCAGAATGTAGTTCCTCATTCCTCAACACATCTAATCGGAAAGAAAAGAACAATTGGGGAGGGGGGAGCCATCCAGAAAGAATGGCACTGAGTAATTGCAGTAGTTATTCCAATTCTTAATGCTTCTTCGTTCCCAAATGCCGGAAGCAATCAAGGCATCCCCCACGTCTTCTTGCACAACGGAGGTTAAGAGCCGCATTTCGAATGATTTATCCTAAATCAGCATGACAGGGAGAGGAATCTCTCCCGTTCAAGGGAGGGTGGGGGTCCTTCTACCAAGAACTGGGTGCATGGTTGGAAAGGAAAGGTGACCCTGATGTGAACACGCCGTTACATTTTTTGCACGGGTGCCACTACGTTCATCAGCCATGACGCTGCGCTTTGCTCATGCAAAGTTGATATACGGGAGCGGGAAGAGGAAGGGGGAGAAGCAGGCATTCTGCAATCTTTGACTGTTGCTATAGAGACAGAAGCAAATTTTGAGTTCTCAGATGCAAGCAGCGCAATCCCTCTGCGGGCTCCTTCCTGCACCCCGAGACGCGCTGCAGGCTCTTTGCAAAGTCTGAAGTGGGCTTCAGAAACAGATCTTTTCCCCACCCCCCTCCCACACCGGCACACCGATGAACTGCACTTCTGGAAGAAAGCTGGCGGTGTCAGCACCGAAGAGGCATTTTATTCCCTCTCTACTATATGCCAACCCGCCTGCTTGACCCCTCTAGTTCAAAAACTTCAGCAGTCCCAAATATGGAAGAGTATACTTGTCCATTTCTGTTTCTCTCAGTTTTCTGGTATATCCAGTCTTACATCCATTTCTCCACATTTCCACTGTGGTTTGCATTTCGATATTTTTTTTTTTAAGTCCTCATGAGATTTCAGCATAATATTTCCTCTTTTGAGTTTGTGACAAGATTTCATCGTTTAAGTTGTTGGTGCCCATCTTATATGATATGTTATTTTTAAATCTACCATATCAGATTACACTTTATTACAGTGGTACCTTGGTTTACGAACTTAATCCGTTCCGGAAGTCCTTTCTTAAACTGAGGCACGCTTTCCCTAATGAGGCCTCCTGCCGCTGGTGCACCATTTCTGGTTTAGCAGAGTGTGTAAACCAAATCGTTCTATAAACCAAGGTACCACTGTGTACCCATTCAGAAAATGTGTCTCATGTGCTTCTCATTTTGCTTTCTTCCATTTTAGTGCCAAATTTCTTCTACTACACACGTTTTGCAAGTAAGGTCCCCTAATAAAGACATTTTTACAAACTATGTCACCTTATATAATGCCCTGGCGAGGAGTACCTGGTGCTTCCTGATAAAAAATAGGGGTAGGGGATTCTGTATTTAAATGGACAGTGTAGTTTGTGAGTTTGGACCCATCACACCAAAAACTGGGTGAACTCACACCAAAATTACATTTTGGTCAACCGTCTTATTTCAAAATGGTGCTTATCATCCAAATGACAACAAAGACCCCCCACCCCACCTCAGGAACCCTTGTGTTGAGTTTAATGGTGATACTGTATGTCTAGAAGTGGTTGAATTTATGCCCCAAAATGGGCAGTGTCATGCAAAAGTGATGTTTTGGTTTGCCATATTAATTCAAAATGGTGACTGAAATCGCAACATTGATGAAAAGTACATCCCACACCTTGGGAGCCCTAATGTTGAGTTTGGCAATGTTATCTCAAGAGGTGGCCAAACCCAAAGAGAATGAAGTCATACTAGTACAGCAATAAAACTGCTAGTGCTAGCACATGTGCAAAGCTAAGCAGGGTCCAGTATGGCTTCAAATTAGATGGGAGACCATGTATTGATATTCCTGCATTGCAGGGGTTGGACAAGATGAACTTGGAAGTCTCTTCCAGCATTTTGTGAAATGGACAGACTTTCTAAAATATGTAATAGATTTTTGTATTTTCTTTTGTAATATAGGCATTTTAATGCACCTTTTCATATAGCATACACATTTTTCTACCCATTGTTTGGTTGGAGAACTGCACCACAAAATTCAGAAAAGTGTGAATTTTGAAGGGTGGTTATGTTCCCATTTGTGTATTAAGATTGAGTTAGAGTGAATTGGTAAGTTTTGCATTAAAATTCCCAGCTGAACTTATCCCCCCCCCCTTGTCACTATCATTAGTGGGTAGGTGCCAATCCATCATTATCATTCGCTCCCTGGCACTTTATTTACAAAAAGTACTAGGGAATCTTGAGATTTCAGAGCTACAGTTTTCTGCTCTTCAAGGGAAGAGCACACAGACAGACTCTGGGGTCTACATGCAACTCTACTGGGAAGTTAACAGGACCCCAGAATCCAGGGCCCACACTTGCCATACCAGGTAGCTGAACCTGCCCTGCCATTTTAATTTCCTACAATTCTCCTTGCATTGCTTGACGGCATTGTGGGACATTTAAATGGCAGCTCAGACCCAGCAACCCTGAGGTAGCAATGCAGTGCCTTCCAAATGCTGTTGGACACACCTCTGATCAACCCTGACCACTGGGACATGCTGGCTGGGGCTGATGGGAGTTGGAGTCTGACAACAAGATTAGGCCATGATGAACGTGTCCAGACCAGTTGATTACAGAAAAAACAACCCTTCCTTCCTTCCTTCCTTCCTTCCTTCCTTCCTTCCTTCCTTCCTTCCTTGTGTTTTATTTTGTTTTAAAGTATCATCTTTTTATGGTATTATGGCCCAAAGTAGCAGTGCCCTGCCCTCTCTGGACCTCTGAGACAGCCTGGGTGTCAGGACAATGCCTGCCACTTTAAGTGAAAGATGTCATCACACAGGAAGCAAAGATGTAAAGAAAAAGGAAATAAGGCTTGCAAATGACAGATGACTATGCAGTTTCTTTCGCTGCTGATAGAGAGAGAGCAAGCCACAAATCACAGAACAGAGCAGCTCAACCCGGATTCAGAGAGTGAGAGCTTATTGGCTATGCTAACAGAACGGCATTCTTCAGAGAAAGATGCATTTGGCCAGCAGTGGAGAAAAAGGGGACCAGCTGTTGTGGGAAAAACAATCAATAAGGTAGAGACATAGGAGCTAACTCCTAGGGCCCGAGGGGCCTTTGGCCTCCCAATAAAATATTTGAGGGGGTCAACCCCCCAGGTTGATGGGCATTGCCATTCAAATGGTGTGCATGCACTGTGTCATGTGATTGATTATGCGAGGCAGGGCTTATCTCCCACCCCCTCAATATTTTATTCAAGTTGGCACCCCTGTGTGTAGATGTGCAAAAAACCCAGAGTGAGTGGGTGAGAGTGGAAAAAACCAAGTGACTCAAGAACTTGGAACAACACCGAACCAGAATTAGTTAGCTAAAGAAGTTGCTGCTTTTGTGGCAGCTTAAAAATGCATGCCCTGTAATAAAATATTTAAAAATCCAGGTCTAGTGGGAGAAATAATTTTGCTAAGGTATAGGCCACAAAAGCAGGGACTCTCACATGCAGGGTTCCATCTTGTTCTCCAAGGATAGAGAACCCGTGACCCTCCGTAATAACTTGTTAAGAGCTTTCCTGGATCAGGCCAATGGCCCATCCAGTCCACCATCCTGTTTTCACAGAGGCCAACCAGATTCTTGAGGGAAGTCCACAAGCAGGGCCCGACCACAACAGCACTCTCCCCTCCTGTGGGTTCCAGCAACTGGTATTCAGAAGCATTACTCGCTCTGAATATGGGGGCTGAGCATAGCCATTGTGGCTAGCAGTCATCAGTAGCCTTCTGCTCCACAAATCTGTCTAGGGTGTGTGGGGGGAGTTAATCAAAATAGAAATTATTCAGGGGAATCTTCAAGGAAGATGAAGCTTGTAGCAGGGTGGGATAATTATTTGAAGGGGGAATAATTTGTTGAGGGAGAGAGGATTCTCAGAGAGGATGGAGATTCCTTTGTTTCATTTTGGGCTGCTCTTGAGCCCAGGGAAAGTGTTGGGGCTTGGAACTGCTGATGGTGTAAACTGGCCAGCTTAAGAGTCCCAGCAGTGGTGGCTGTTTTTTGGCAAGAAGAGAAGCCGCATAGGATCCCCTCCTGCGTCTCGGTTACAATAGGATTCCTTCTGTCTGCTTTGCAAGCTAGTGCTTCTCCGGTGACTTCCTGGGGAGAGGGACAACTTGTATGCCAGGGATAGATTTTCTATTTGTTTGCTTCTCGCATTGATTACCCAACAACAAACATTCACAAAACAGCCTCAGCTAAAAATCTACTTGCACCCACCTCAAGAGGCATTGCCTATAAAGGTTGCTAGCCAAGCCAGTGTATATCTTATCACTGGGGTAGGGGACATTTTCAAGCCAAGCACCACTTTCCCATCGGGATAACCTTCTGGGACCACATGCCAGTGGTGGGCAAGACCAAAGCCAAAAGTGGGTAGAGCAATGAATATAACTTTTGCCTTTGTTCAGTAGGCTAGTTTCTACGCATGCGTATGTGCATATGCGTGCACACACACACTCTCGATCCTTGACCCAAGCATGCAAGGAAAAATCACCAGTGTTTCAGGATATACCCTAGCCAGGTAAAGAGGGGTGGTGAAGGATGTGGCCTCGGGAAAGGCCTGCAGGCCAGATAGAAGGAGCCAGTGGGCCACATTTGGCCCCCGGCCTAAAGTGCCACACCTCTGCGGTTAAATGTGTGAAGTAACTCTTGGAAGTTGGTGGAGATTTGAAGCCGCTCTTCCACTGTGTGTAATTTCTGGACAGTTTCATCGTATTTGATCCCCAGTGGGTTACCTTTTACTCTCAACTAACTCATACCCTCCAACATTTCTCTGATGAAAATCAGGACATCCCATTCCATAATGATAATTTTACTATTTATACCCCACACATCTTACTGGGTTGCCCCAGTCACTCTGGGCAGCTTCCAATGTATATAAAAACATAATAAAACATGTAATATTTTTTTAAAAAACCTTCCCTATACAGGATTGCCTTCAGATGGCTTGGGGGACTGGATAACTCCATACCCTCCAACATTTCTCCAATGGAAATAGGAATGTCCTAAGGAAAAGCGGGACATTCCGGGACAGCTTCTCTCAATCAGGGACGTCCCTGGAAAGTAGGGGCACTTGGTGGGTCTGCTAACACCCTCTCCCTTTCGGCCTATAGATTCTGGGATGTGACATCCACCTTGTCTTTAAAATGCATTCTCACCCCGTTCTGGGTTGCACTAGGTCTCAATCCTGCAACACCAACCTGGAAACAAAGGATGCTGCCTTCTTCTGAGTCAGACCATTGGCCCATCTTGTTCAGTATTGCCTGCACTGACTGGCAGAGGCTCTCCAGGGTTTCAAGCAGAAGTCTCCCCCATCCCTACCTGGAGATGCCACTGGGGACGGAACGTGGGACCTTCTGCATACAAAGCAGATGCTCCCCCACTGAGCCACAGATGCATCCACCATCCTAATGGTTCCTCCTTGGAAGACTTTAAATACTTAATTGAATTAAGGGGGAAAGAAACCCATTGCCAAACTTGACATATCCTTTATTATTTGTTAATTTCTGGCTCTGTGCCTGGCTTGCATGAGGGACAATGGATGCAAGTAACCCAAATAGAATTGCAATTCACTGCAGCAGAGGGTGGGAGAGTGACAGTTGCAATCTGGGATTCTGAACCATAGGTTTAAATTGCTCAATGCAGCAAGAAGTAAGGCAGACATGGTTTCACTCAGCACTAACTTACTTCACTCTTCACCAAGCTGGTGCCATCCACATGTTTTGGACTACAACTCCCATCACCCTGGCCTTGAAGCCATCCATCAATGGCTAGCCCTGAGACAAGCAGGTCACCTAGTCTCTGTCTTTCCTACTATGGTGACTTGCAGTGTATTTCTATTTAAATTATAACCATATTCACTATATTTGCATGCATACATATGAAATGGTACATGCAAATTTTATGTGAATCTGTGTCCTCTTTTCTTTGGTGATATGTTAAGTAGCCACCCTACTGTCACCCATCTGTAGTCTGCCGAGCAGAAAAAATCAGAATCATGCAAATTACAGCAACAGGAGCAAATAAATGCCCTCAGATCTTGCTGCTTTGAGGAATTTTAAGAGATAGCTGATGTTAGCCCTACTCAGAGTAGACCCATTGAAATTGCTGGATGTGACAAAGTTAAAGGTAAAGGGACCCCTGACCATTAGGTCCAGTCGTGGTCGACTCTGGGGTTGCGGCACGCATCTCGCTTTACTGGCCGAGGGAGCCGGCGTACAGCTTCCGGGTCATGTGGCCAGCATGACTAAGCCACTTCTGGCGAACCAGAGCAGCGCACGGAAACGCCGTTTACCTTCCCGCCGGAGCGGTACCTATTTATCTACTTGCACTTTGATGTGCTTTCGAACTGCTAGGTCGGCAGGAGCAGGGACCGAACAACGGGAGCTCACCCCGTCGCGGGGATTTGAACCGCTGACCTTCTGATCGGCAAGCCCTAGGCATTTTAAATAGTCATGGCTTTCCCTAAATGATTATGGGAGCTGTGGTTTGCTGCAAGTTCTCAGGAGACCCCTATTCCCTTCATGAGCCACATTTCCCAGGGTGGTTGAACAGTCTATTCCTCTTCGCAGGGAAGTTCTATGAAGGCAACAAGGGTTTCCTAACAACTCTCAGCACCGTAACAAACTAAATTTCCAGGATTTATAGGGGTAAGCCATGGCTGGCACAGTCCTTCTTTAAAATGCTTAGTGTAGATGAGGACCTTAAGTCAATTGATTTTAGTGGGCCTACCCTGAGTATGACTTAGGGACTGAATCCTAGAGCTCCAGACTGCAACCTTATAATTCACTTCATATCAAATTTCCTGGCCCCCACGAAAGAAAATCAATGCACAACCACATTCAACAACAAGGGGTAGGCATTCCAACAGTGTCAAGAGCGTGCCATCTAAACAAACAAACAGCAACAGAATGCAATTGTGTTCTCTCCCTACAACCAAATTAATTTTCCATCCACTTGGGAGTCACGAAAACATGGCAAAATGTAGCAGTGGGTCTCGGCAGCACAACCGGCAAGAAATCATCCCAAGACATTGTGCTATAATAGATGCAACCAGGTCTTCACCACCCTGGTGGAAGTTGATAACCATTCCCAGCACGTGGAGGTTTGTGTACCGTGTTTCATTTTCAAAATCCGTCACTTTTTAAAAAGTGTATTCAAGTCTTCATTATGTAAAAATAAGGAGGAAAGGACAGTGCGTTGCTGCTGTTTCACCACATGGAGATCAACATCTGGCAAGTATTAGAAGACATCCACATCACCTCCACCAGCCTAAACTGCAAATAGCCAAACGCAAATCCAGAAAGGACGTCGGTGACATGGTGCCGCCCAACCATGATCCGGGAAAGTCCCACCAAGAAGGCCCAGATCACAATTAAGATCCGGAGCGGTACAGCTAAGACCAGGTGGTTGAGGAAGAACTTGGATACCATGGCAGCTCGGCTGGCGTGTCCTGCTGGAAAAGCATAGACGTCCATGGTCAAGTAGTCCAACAGGCCTGGGCTTACGTCATACGGGCCCTTTCGCTTGGCCATCTTCTGTAAGCCAGCCACAATGATGATGTCCAGAAATAAGGCTGGAGCAGAAGAGAGAGAAAACAAGGCAGAGAATTAGAGAGATGAGCTGTCTGAGGCAAAAGGTTAAAATAATTATCTGTGGCAACCATTAGAAATTCATTTCATTTCACATTTTAATGCACTAAGAGACATGGGAGACAGAAGGCAATTTTGAAACTGTATGGTACATGTTTATTAAATGCATCCGAGAAAACACAGCGTAACCCTTTAACCACTGGCTACCCATGGTTCACTCTGGGAACCTCTTAAGGCAGTTAAGGCGCATAACTGGTACAGTACAATGAAACTTAAAGTATTATCCAAACCTGCTTAATATTTTACTATAATTCACACTGCCTATGCATGAAGTGTTTCTTGGTGGGTGAAGGGGTAGATGGTGATGCTTTGCTACAAGCATTTCCCTAAACTGAAAAATAAAGGCTAACAAAAAATGTTCACATTTTAATGCAAACCTACGTAATTTGCCCTTCCTCAAATAATATGCAAACCAAAACGCAAATATCCTTTCAAATTTGAAGTTCTCCAAATTTTTGCAATGCGGTTCTTCGACAAAAAAAAAAAAGCAAACAACATTGTACATAAAAATGCATATATTCGTGAAAATAACATATGAAAATGCATTGTATTAGGGGAAATTGCTTTCAAAATTGCATACAAAAAAGTGTTTATTATGACTACTACAATGACTACTAAAATGCTGGTGAATTTTTGTGACTTAAAAATAGTAATCCACAAACTGCTTCAGAAATGTGGCAAACTGAACATAAAAGTGGGAACATGAGATTCACCCACCACTAGTAACCATCAAATAACAAGCAGCCTCCTCTGATTAGTATTTTGTTCACTTGAAACATATAAAGCAATGCTATCAGACTTCTAGATGAAGTGTGTGTGTGTGTGTATCTGAAAGGCATACTTACACCATGAAAATGTTTACTTTTTGAGTGTGTAAGTAGGGCTTCGTTTTTACAGAGTGCCATGATAGCACTGGGACCCAGGTTCAAAACTCCATTCAGCCATGAAGCTCACTGGGTGCCTTTGGGCCAGCCACTATTTTTCAGTTGGATTTACATCACAATGTTGTTGAGAGTATAACAGGTGAGGAGATCATGCATGCCATGTTGGCAAAAGCCCACTTTGAAGGAAAAGTGGGATATGAACAGAATTATATAAGAGAGAAAACACATGCACCTGTCAAATATTGTTGGGGAGCGATGACAATATAATGACAGCCAATTGAAAGGTAGCTTGGCTTTGGAAGATGGTTGCCAAAGGTCTGTTTAGACAATGTAGACCAGTAATTCCTAAAATTTGTGCTGAAGTAAGGTAGGCTGAGGAATATAGCAGCTGACTCCATGATTCCAGGTTGCCCAGTGCAGTGGCGTAGCGTGGGTTGTCAGCACCCGGGGCAAGGCAAGTAATTTGCGCCCCCTAACCCATGGATTTGCGCCCCCTAACCCGTGGATTTGCCCTAACCCCAGATGTTGCGCCCGGTGCGGCCGGCCCCCCCTGCACCCCCCACGCTACGCCACTGGCCCAGTGAGTGACATGGCTGAGTGGGGGTTTGAACCACTGTCTTAGCTTGACATTCTAGCTCTTGGGACCCACAGTGTAGCACCTGTGGACCCTATTGTGCCCTCAGACATGTCCTTGGTGCCCACAAAAGCCCCATGCTCATCACATTTTTAAAAAACAAAAGGATTTGACTTGTATGGGTGTGAGTGTACTGTGTAGATGTTTTTCCTGTTTTTTCGGAGGAAGTTGGGGTTCTGAGCATCTTTGCTTCTCTTTCTGTGAAATGGGTATTTTGTGGTGCCTGGGGGAGTTCCCTGAGCTTCCAAACATAGCCCTAGGCCCCAAAAGGCTGGAAACACTTGCTCTGCTCCCTATTCCACACAGGCTCTCTATACTTAAGGCCTTCAAGAGACCTATGCCCACACAAAGAGTCTCACATTCACTACAGACCCACTAGAGTAACCTTGGGCACTTTTCTTTCAGCCTCCAATTAGCCTGTGTCATGGCACATCGTTCAGGGGCATAAACATTCTGGTGTTTCTAATCAGCTGAAGTGCCTGTTTCACCAAATCGCTGGGAAGGTTCAGTGGCAACAGCAAATCGGGCCTGTCAGGGGCACAAATAGATACAATTGGTGCCGTCACTCTGTGAGTAAAGGCTCAAGTTTCCTTATGTGGCCTACATACCAACAACCAAGGCTTCGGCTGCCTTGACTGCCTGCCCCAATCGCTTCAGCTATAGGGCAGGATCACTGTGAGCCACTGGGATATTCCAGGGCCAGACACTGTCTGCGTTGCTTTTAAATCCCATGGGGTAATAATCTTCCTCCTCCCTGCCCCAGTTGTTGAAGGTGACAGAACGCAACTCGGTGTCAGAGCACATATTCTGCATGCAGAAAGTCCCAGGATGAATTCTATGCTATCTCCAGATAGGACAGGCAAAACCTCCTGTCTAAGCCACTGGAGAACTATGCTACTCGTTGGAGAGGATAATGAGCTAGATGGGACAATGGATTAACTTGCTGGCTGCAAGGCACCTTTCTGCTTTCCTAATAAAAATGGGTGGGGGTATGCAGGAGCTAGATTTGAGTTCTACCCTATGCGATTTGCTGCAGGAGATCAGTAAGTGTTCCTGATTCCCAGTAGTTTTAACAATGGCAAGTAAAATTTCTAGCAATTTTTGTGTGTGTGTGCGTGCGCAAAATCTCTCAGTCTCAGTGCTTCTCATTTGTAAAATACGAATGTTAATTGGCTGCTTGGTGGTAGGACAGAACAGCGGAACCATCTCTGCAGGTGTAGATCATCTTAATGCAGCTGGAGCTGATGGGAATTGTAGTCTGAAACATCTTGAGGTGACCAGGCAGGCTAAAGGCTTCCCTGGCACTCTTCTTCTGTCTTTTTAAGAGGCATGGGCTTGATGTGTGCAATGACACGCTAGGTGGGCGGCTGTATCGACGCACAGGCACTTGAGCACACCTCTACTGATAACATCAGACAGCAGTGCCTAAGTTTAAAAAGGGCTTTTGTGCATTTTTTTTAAAGGACTACAATGATAGATGATAGTGTTGCTATTTTTAAATGGCATGCTCAGATGCACCATCTCTTTCCCACCCACACAGCTGTGTTGCGCCCACTAGTGTGACTGAACCACTAAAAAATGAACACACACAAAAGGAGCTAAATGTCAATTTCAAACATGCTTGTTTCGGTTTCTCACAGCTTCTCATTTTTTTCCAGTTCAGTTCTCCATATTACTATGTTAATTTGCAGGAGAGAGGGGAAATAAAGTCCTTATGAAAATTCATCCACATTTTAGTGAATTTACCCTAATAAACACGTTTTCGTATGCATTTTAACCAGCCACATACATTTTTGAAAATAAATTTCCGGTAATATAACCTTTGTAGACTAGTTTCACTAACATGTGCATTTATATGCACACTTTACCCCAGTAAATCCATGTTTGTATGTGTTACTTGGCTGGAGGACTGCATTGCAAAACTTGGGAAAGTGCAAATTTCAAACAGTGGCTGCACTTCAGTTTGTGCATTATTTTGGAAAGTGAGAATTAGTTAAGCTTGCCTTTAACTAATTCAGATTTCTTCCTCTTTCCTATACCCCCACACCCTTAAAATTCAAAAGGTTAACTGTAATTCCCCATGCAGCATACGGTGGAACAATGATTTCATAAAAATAGAAGTCAGCCGTCTGGATGCATGATAGAGGGAGAGATTGAGATTGTGAGAGAGTGCACACTTCCAGGCGGCTGCTATTTTCAGATGGAAGTCAGTCACATTTCAGCAGGTCCAAGTTGTGCAATTAAAGTTGGCATTCCATCCCCAGATTGGACTTTTTGTGATAAGGAAAGTGAAAGGGGAAATGCATTGGAATATGTGGGATAACAACACAACACAGTATAAACTCCCCGCAGACAAATTAGAATGAATGCTCTCTGCCTGACTGGGAGAGATAGGAAGCAGGGTTCATTCTTTGCCGAAAGCCCAGGTCCATCAGGCACTGTCCTGCTTTAATTAATTGTACGTAAGCTACTCTAGGGGGCCTTTTTGGCTGAAGAGCAGGGTATAAGTGCTCTAAATAAATAAATGCTCAGTAAACAGCCAGTGTCATCTAACCTCCCCACAAACATTGTGGAAACAAATCAAGATGAATACCCAATAAAGAGATCACCTGGAGGTAACCATAGACACACATTTCAAAGTAGGGAAAAAAGGGCTATTATTTAAACAAGAGGTCATGCCCATAGGCATTAGTAGCCTAGTCCATGGAGTTGCTTGGGAATGGTAAGAAACCAAACATTAGTTTTGAAAACCAGTTGGCCACCCGCCTTGATTCAAAATGGTGTGCATTTGTATCCAAATATAAACGAAAACCTGCTCCTTGATTTCAAGGACTGTAATGCAATATTTGGTTAAGATCAGTGCTGTTTTGAAAGTTTCAGTCCACCATCTTGATTCATGATGGCATCCAATCATATCCAAACATAGACAAAAACCTGCTCCTTGATCTCAGGAAACGTCACAGAAAATGTGGTTATGATATCTTAAGAGGTGCCTAGATTGCACAGCATACAGACAACTTTCCACAATATTTAACAGATTTGGGGGCTAAAGTGTGTGAGTGGGTATAAACTGCCTCATAAGCTAAATCATCAAAAAAGATTATGAGGTATGGGGTCAAGGAAGAGATGAGAAGTATAAGATATGTTAGACTCCCCTGTCCAAGATGATTAGGACTAACGAGTAAAATGGCTGGCTGACCCGAGACCCTCCATTCTTTTTGCACACTGTGCCCTTGTGAGCAAAGGCAATTTGTATCTCTGAACCAATTACTTTAGTGTGGCTTCTTCCCAGATTGCTGCGAAACGCAGCAACTTTGCAGCTGTTCTGGAGAGACAAAGCTCATCAGGAGGGTGAGCTGTGGAAAGAGATCTTACACAGGGATGCTGATCTTCTGCTTAGCATTTTATTATATTAGTGCCAGTTTGGGAACATCCTGAGAGAGTAGCCTCCCGTTGACTCTCTTCCAACATCTTTCCTTACATATTCAAGGAATAAATTGTAAAGTAACAGGCGTGGAAATAGAATTAGTTGTAACAAGGAGGTTGCGGAGCAGATCTGGTGGGGGATGTGGTTTCGGGAGAGGGTTTGTGGCTGAGGAGATGTAACCTGGGTTGAGTCCCGACGTGCAGATAGAGAGGCCTGGAGAGCTGCATTTGGACCCAAGGGCCGAATTTCCCCCAGCTCTGCTTTCAGCCCTACACACTAATAGATAGAAGGTTGGTGGCCAGCTTTTCCCCCTGGGCCCTGCTCCTCTGCCTTTGAAAGTTGCCCAGCAAATACAAATTGAGCAACTGAATCTCTTCCCAGACTTCATTCTTTATACAGGAAAAGCTTCGTCTCCTTAATTTTCTGGCATGCCATGCTGCTATTAAAGACAGAGGAGCATAGCCCAATAAAAAAAGAAAAAGTTGGCAATCAGCAGCAAGGTCTTTAGAATGCAGAGGAAGACAGAGAGTAGTTGCAGAGTTCCCTAGAGATGCACAATGATTGATGAACAAACCAAGCCTGCTGCATTAGATAACTGCTCTGACGTTGTAGAATAAGCAATTCAGCACAGCTCACTGGAAAAGGGACATTTTCGTAACTATGCAGGTGCTGCCATGCTGGATCAGACCAAGCACAGAATTTTCTCCCCAGCAGCACAAGTATGTAAGATAAGCCCTGCTGGATGAGGCCAGGCGCCCATCTGGTCCAACATCCTGTTCTCACTGTGGCAAACCAGATGTAGCCATTTCAATGCCTCTAGGAAGTACACAGGCTTGGGACCCTGTGAAAAGGATTTTGAGAAGCGGATGGGACGGCCCACCTGTTAATCTCATGGTTTCTTAATGATGCTGTGTGACTGACAAGTGGGCCATCCCATCTACCTGTCAAATTTGAACTGCAAGGCCAATGCTGATAAGGACCTGGCCTTCAAAGCAAAAAAATTTCCCCACCCCAGAAGTAGAGCGAGAAAGAACTAAGCTGCTCTGATGGTTACTGAAAGCCTCTGGTCCTTCAGGTATACTGTGCCTGAACATGGAAGCTCCATTTAGCTATTCTCCATCAGTATATTTGCCTTTTAGCTGGCCTCCATCAATGAACTCCTATGTAGTGTTTATTATGTGCTCTTAGAAGGTACATGGTATGTCTGCCATGAGCACCAAGGCATGTTTCAAGCCTTAAGAGTGTGAGACCACAATATTTTTGGGAGCACTGTGTAGACCAGGTCCCCCAAGTTCCATTTTTAGCATTTAACCCAGGCATCCAGTTCTCTCTCTCAGCAAAAAAGAAAAGAAAAAAAAAGTTTTTTTTAGACTTGTTCTCCTTGACACCCCTGCCCCGCACCCAAAAACCTAGTTCTTCAGCAGCTTTCAAGAAATATCCTGAATTCTCCTCTCTCCATTCTTCCTTTCTTCTCTCAGCTCATGTTTCTGTCAAGTCGCATTAGGGCCAGCCAGGCTATAGATGCGTACGGGTTCCCCCTCGGGTGAAGTCTCTTCCTTGCAGCTGCAAAACCACTCTCGGTGGGGGGAGGAACCTTTCTGTCTGTCCCCCCATTCCCTGCAGGGGTACCTTGCCAAGGTCACAAACTGGAGGTGGGACTTCAACTATAGTCAACCCCCCCCCCCCCCGCAGGAGATGCTTTTAAGTGCTGACGGCACCAATAGCTCTGCTGAATCACAGAAGCATTTATCCACACTCCGCTCTGGATTCAGCTGGCGTGCCGTCGTTCATACCTGCTAAGTTCTGCCTGGAAGGGTTGCTATTAAGGCAAATCACATTTCACACCAGGGTGGAAATATAAATGGAAAAAGGGGCTGCGGAAGGAAGTGGAGGTGCAGCCGCTCGCTGTAATCTTTCACAGCACTGGCTCTGGGTTGGAGCTTCCTGCACAGACAGTGTGCCATCTGGTGTGCCCCTCATGCCACTGTACCCCAAGGTGGGCTTAACTGTAGTGACAGGCAGCAGCATCCCACTCGGTGGCAGGTGAACCACCCAGCATTTTAATGACCCACAATGCGCCAACAAATAATCTCTTGAGAGCACCTGTGGGGCATTGGAAGTCCTGCAGCAGAGATCATTCACCAAGGGGTTAACTCTGCTGATATTAAAGAAAACTAGCGAAGAGGAAGACAGGTGGGGGTATTGATTAGTAACCCTGCAGAGTGGCATGATCTTCATTAAGGTAGCATTGTGCTTTGCCTGGCTGTGTGGTTCCAATGGGGTTTTACCTCTGTATGCTTGTACATTGCCCTGTTATTTCAAAGCCTGAAGTAAGAAGGACAAAACATCCCTGGTTTCCCCCCCCCCCCATCAAATTATATACTGTACGCTGCTCAATTTCCTCAGTAAGGTATTGTCAAGACTTTTCTTTCTGGACTCCTTCAACCTTATTTAAGTGACTTTGCTATCATGGGGAACCTTTAGTTCTCCAGATGTTGCTGAAAGACAACTCCCTCATCCCTAACCACTGGCCATGCTTGCTAATGAGAGAGCTTTTGTTCAGCAACATCTGGAGGGCCAAAGCACTATGGGATTGGGAGTGCTGAGTGTCACACCCGAGTCCTACCAAGGAACTTAGGCACTAGTAGCTGCACAAAGGTACCAGCTGCTGAGGCTGGCTCTGGTAATTCAGTACTGAAAATAACTACTGACCTTTGATGCCCTGATTTTGGCGAACATGACACATACCTCCCATGTGAAGGCATTTCTATGCTGCTTTCTGAGCATTCAAAGTGCTTTGCATACAATGATCTGTCACTTTTATGACAACCCTGCATGGTAAAAAGGTAAAGGGACCCCTATAGTAGATCTGTGTTATTAACCAATTTTGCAAATGGGGCATAAAGCAGATCTGGGGAATCTGTGGCTCTCCAGGTGTTGTTGGATTCCAATTCCCATCAGCACCAGCCAGCACAACCAATGGTTAGAGATTATGAGAACTGTGGTCCAGCAACATGTGGAGGGCTAAAGGTTTTCCAGCCCTGGCCTAAAATTTCCTGAATTCACAGCTGAAGTTAAATCTTAACCAGTCACTTCCTCGCCTGCCTCACAGCTCTCACTACCAGACTCTATGAGCCACTGCACTAAATGGTCATTGGTCCAGGATCTAGTTTTTGACACATATTTTCACCATCTATTGCATTACAGATTCCTGGATTGCAAGGGGTTGGCCCAGTTGACTCTTGGGGTCCCTTCCAACTCTACAATTCTATACTGCTATGATGCTATGACCACCTTGATACTTTGGGTTGGAGGACAGGCTGGTGGGTCTATAGTAGTCACTAGGCAACTGGTATGACCTCAGTATTTCAGCCATTTGATACAGCAGTTGATGGACCTACAATGGTTGCCAGGCCTCAAAATTCCAGTCACTTGGGGGGACAGGCCAGTAGGCCTATAGTGGTCACTAGGCAACCTCTTGTGATAAAGCAGCAAGGTGGCTAAGGATAATAATTTATTTCAGAAATGTTAAAACCGCCTTTCAGGTTCTTGAGAGGTTCACAACACAAAATCAGAAGTGCAGTCCATGTAAAATCAGTCAGTGAGGAAGCCAAGCATGTTTCCCATGGAAGGAGTTCCACAAAAACAGAACAACCACTGAGACGTCCCTGCCTGATGGATCTTACCAGTGGCCAGTCTTAAAGGCCAGGCAGGCTCAGAGTGGTGCAGGTGGTTCATCACACAACCTGGTCCCAAGCAGTTTAGGGCAAGACTATGTTTGCAGAGGCACCTACCTATCAGTTATTAAAGTAAAGAACAGAACACACACCTTTCCCACCTCAAAATTGGTTTGCATATTTCCTAAAAGCCAAAGCAAAACAATAATCAAGTTAGCCTTGACAAGAGAAACAAAATTACAGACAGCGACCGTTTTGCACATGTCCAACTGACACACGACTGCTGACCGTCGGGCTCCTTTTGGCCTGGGAAGAGGGTGGAATGGGAGGGTGGCTTATTTGTGCTCTGCTGATGTACGCGGAGTCTAGGAATGGAAGAAAGGTAAAGGGACCCTGACAGTTAAGTCCAGTTGCGAACGACTCTGGGGTTGAGGCGCTCATCTCGCTTTACAGGCCAAGGGAGCCGGCATTTGTCCACTCCACAGACAGTTTTTCTGGGTCATGTGGCCAGCATGACTAAGCCGCTTCTGGCGTAACAGAACACTGACACCAGAGCAGCGCACAGAAATGCTGTTTACCTTCCCGCCGGAGCGGTACCTGTTAATCTACTTGCACTTTTTTTTTTGCATGCTTTCGAACTGCTAGGTTGGCAAGAGCTGGGACCGAGCAACGGGAGCACACCCCGTCGTGAGGATTCGAACCGCTGACCTTTTCATCGGCAGGCCCAAGAGGCTCAGTGGTTTAGACCACAGCGCCACCCATGTCCCCCAGGAATGGAACCCCCATGCAAAATGGTTGCTGCCTGTAGTAATAACAATAATAATACAAATCTAGGAAGCTGTCTTATACTAAATGAGACCACTTGTTCTATCTAGCTCAGTATTGCTACACTGGCTGCTCTCCAGGGTTTCAGGCAGGTGACACTCCCAGTTCTATCCAGAGATGCTAGGACTGAATCTGGGATCTTGTGCATGCAAAGTAGATGCCGTACCAGCTGTGCCTTACAAGATCTCTGGCTTCAGCTGATTGAACCAAACCCTCTAGCCAGTGCCTGAGCCTGCTATGGAATGTCTGCAAACACTCCACCTGCTCAAAAGTTATTTTCAACATAGGGACACACAAAATGCCAAGGAGATAGAAAGAGCAGATACAGAAAGGAGACAATAGGATGACAAGTCAGCTCTAAAGCTGTTGAGTGAACAGTGTCCATGTGAAACAGTGGATGTGCAAAACAGTGCAAATTGTTGGATGCGAGTGAGAGAAAGAATTGCAAATAGAAGACACAAGCAAAGTTGTGAATTGTGAGTCTTGAATGATGGCAGTGGTGGTGATTAAACATTATTATGCTACAAGTAGGGATAGTGGAGAGATTTTATTTTGTTTGCATTTTAATGAGAAATGACTTAATTCACACTTTGCCAACCAATGTGTGAAGTGAAACATGGCTGCCCTTTGAAATTTGCACTTCTCTGAATTTAGTGGTGCAGTTCTCCACCCAAGCAGTGTGTACAAAAATGCACACATTAGTGGGAAATGTGCATCAAAATGCATATATCAGCGCAAGTAGCTTTTTAAGAAGTGCATTACGCTGAGGAAATTGCTTGCAAAAAAGCATATATTCGCCTGCAAACATGTGATTAATTGATAAAACCTGCACAAGAATGGTGATGAATTTTCATGGGGATTTCTTAAAATATATGTTTAAAAATCAGAAAATGCAGCCTAAAGAACTCTATTAACTGTATTTAAGACTGGGAAAAATGACAAACTGAAATTGACAGATTCATCCCTCCCTAAGTGCAAGTTACAGTGGCAGTAAAATAGGAGCTCCTCCTATTTATACAAAGACAATCCTAGTCAGACACAGTTTGCTCTTTGTCAGTGCATTTAATACATCAGATGAGACAGGAGAGAAGAGAGAGAGAGAGAGAGAGAGAGAGAGAGAGAGAGAGAGAGAGAGAGAATATATGTAAGCAGCCTGCATCATCTCCTGGACTTGGGGCAAGGTGTTTACCGCAGCTTCCAAGGAGAACAGAAAAGAGTGAGATTCGTGGTGTGATCTTTAATGGCAATAGATACTCTCATTCACATCCCGAGGCTGTGAGGAGTTGGACGTCATATTCCAGGAGAAGAAGAGGAAGCATTCCCTCTCTCAGCCCCTGCCTGCCTCTTCTTCAGCCTGCACAACATTTGGAATTTATCCCACATCACTGCACACCTACCGAGATCACAGCACGTCAAGCGAAGCCCAGAAAGTGTGTGTGTGTGTGTGTGTGTGTGTGTGTGTGTGTGTGTAGTGTTGCCTAGTATTAAGCACATCTTTCTGCTTGCGTTTATAAATCTAACAATGAAGGGGCCAAGGATGAAATATGAATGCACATCACTGACCATCTCAGAAGCTCCCTTCCATAATTCTGTGTGTAATATCACACAGTATATTCACCAACATCTTACTGCAGAAGAATTTATGTTATCACCATAGAGGAAGAGAGCTGTGTGAAATAATTATTCTGAAATTGATTTCTGATACTTGAGAATTATTGAGTTTTTATGTACAGTGTCCCAACTGCCAACAGAGAGCACACATGCTTAGGCACACATAAAATAAAAGTGTTATGGAAATTGCTATTGAAATGCAGTCATAAAGATGCGTGGAACAGTTTAATGCTAGATGTGTATCACTCACATTTATTCTAGACCATTCATTACCCTTGCCTCTCATCGGCCCTTTCCTAAAATGTGTTGGTTGTTACTGTTCTGAAATGAAGGTGGCAAATGCTGCAATGGCTAGTAAAGTCATGAAGACACAGGTGGCACAAATCTCTTCTACTTTTCAGTGTATAAAAAGTAACCTAGAAACTACGGGCTGTATACAATCCTCATTCTATTAACAGTAGCCCCATTGAAAATAATGGCAATTACTGACAGATTCATTGATGGGTCTAACTCTGAGCAGAATGTTATCCCCATAACAAGCACCACTCTAGCAGGCAAATTTATTTATTTATCATTCATTCGCTGCTTTTATATACCACCTTTCATACATTGATCTCCTCCTCCTCATTTGATCCCCACAACAACCCTGTGAGGTAGGTTAGCATCAGCGGCAGGGACTGGCCCAAGGTCACCCAGTGTGCTTCATGGCAAAGTGGGGATTCAAACCCTGTTCGTTCCCAGGCTCTAGTCTCTAACCACTACACCACACTGGATTACACTGCACTGTGCCTATTTTTTGAACTTATGGGTTTTATCCAACATCTTATCGCATAGTCCTATTGAAATGTATAATCATGATTAACTTAGGCCTATTAATTTCAATGGGCTTACTCTGAGTAGCATTTAGTTAGTTAAAGCCCTGTGGTTTTTTTACCTGAGATTTTGCTGCTGGTGGAATTAATAAACCAAGAAACAATGGCTTGCTGTAACATCTGACCTAGGGAGTGTGGTTAGTTGTTTCTTGCAGTCAGCAAGCCGACAATAAATCACAGGTTAAGGTTAGCTAGTGACTGTGGCTTGGAGCAGCAATAAGTAAGTCTGGCTTGTTATGTTTTAACGCAGCTAATGAAACTCGTGTTGGGCTCCCTACTAAGCTAATGGTCAGTAGGTTAGCCTCCTTAGATTAGGTTGACTACCACTCCACCAACATAGGGGAGATGAGAAAGAAAGAGAACATGCTCGTATCTTCTGCTAATGGGGCTTCCAACTCAGATTGGGTTGATTGATATTCCCCCCCCTAGAACAGAGGATATATAAGAGAGAAAGAGAGGGGGAGAACACACTATCTCCAGCCATTCTCTAATCCCATCCTTTTTTCAACAGCCTGCCTGCAAAGGCTGAGCCAGAGGTTGGCTCTCAGCCCAGTGACTGCATCAGAAATTTTGCCTGGTGTGTCAAAATCCAAAAGTGGACAAGCTAAAACCATCTGTCTTTTCATTTCCCAAAGCAACAGTGTCCCACCAGATCCCGTCACAGGCCATGTAACCTAGCCCCCCTGAATACAGGCACACCTGAATCCTGGAAATTCAGCATCCAATTTGTCTGCAATGCAATGGACACAAAGCAATAAATTTCTCCCTGCAAAGCGAGTTCAAACCAGGTCAGAGTCACTTGTCTGGTGCAAGGAGGTGGCTACACAAAACCTTCCGTATCAGGTTGCATTGCAGGTCATATTGGCCCATATTGCCACGACAACAAGCAAGCGGCAAAGCACCAGAACAACCCCGCCCCCCCCCCCCCATGTGCATAATAAGGTCGAAAGGCCTGGATTTTGAAACTTATACAGGGTTAGTTTTGATGCAATGTTTCACACTCGTGGGATGATGTCAGGACCTAACTCTGAAGCCATAATGACAGAAACAGCTCTAGGGTATTTTGGAGTCAGCGAATGGATCCATTTTGCTCTGTCAAAGCTTCAGAGTGGGTTGTGCACCCTACTCTTAGCAGCCAGAAACATCATAACCAGACACTGGAGAGACCTGTCAGGAGTAAGCATGGACCAATGGTACCAAATAGTATGGGAAACAGCCCTACTAGAAAAATTAACCAATAAACAAACTGAAACAGGGACAAATAGAAGAACACGCTTTCACCATAGAAGAAGACGCCTCCACCCCAGTATGGCTCCCCTTTATCACATACACAGCCCAACAAAACAACGACAAGAATCCACCAAGAGCATACAAATCAATATGGCTAACCCACCCCACTCACACATGAAAACAAACTTCACCACAGCCAATCACAAACAAACAACCACACCCTAGGCCAACCCCAACCTCTCTCACAACCAAAGGAACACAAGCGAATAGCGAAGAGAACCTGCACAAGCAACACAGACACAAAGCCCCACACATACATTAAGTAAAATAGAAACATCACCACCCAACCCCAACCCCACTCACTATTCCCCCTCCACCTCTTTCCCTCTATTTTTCCTAACGTAACACTAATGTCTCAACAAATGAAACTGATCTGTAGAAAATTCAACTTGAAAAAAGAGACATTGCACATACCGTAGATACCGTATAAGACGACTTTTTAACCCCGGAAAAGAGGTTAAAAAGTCGGGGGTCGTCTTATACGCCGGACAGCTTTCTCCTGGCGCGGAGCTGCCCAGTGTATTAGGCGACTGGGCTTCTAAGACGAACCCCCAAATTGCAGCTGCCAATTTGGGGGGGTCGTCTAATACGCCCAGTCGCCTAATACGCCAGAATCTACGGTACTTTTGTAAACCAAGACATCTTTAATAAAAATACATTTAAAAAAGAAGAAGAGTGGGTTGTGCAATGGGTCCTATGACCCATCCTGGCATCTGATGACAGGCAGATGGGTGGCTAGGCTAATCAGTGCATGTTCAAATGCCCGCAATGCAGGGAGGAATCTGCAACATCATGAACTACATCATGCTTGTTATGTTTTTATTATTGAATTCCTTACCTGCCTTTCATAGCAATATAAAAACACAATATTGAAATGAGCTAAAACAATTTACCATCAGAAGAACCAGAGAGGCCCCAAAGATCAGGGTAAACCTATTGCAATGGCAGCCTTTTGGTGTCCAGGGTCAGGCCTAGCATCCCAAGCCATGCTACACCTTTTAGGCTCTGCAGCCTTAAGCGTAGCGATACTAATTGGAAGCTGGTTAGTTTCGCCAAGGCCTGGTAGTTATTAGCTTATGGAAACACAACAGCAGGTTTTTCTGCTGTTGGCTTTTCCATTGTGCTGCAGAACACACTCCCCACTGAAATACAAGAAGCCCTATCACTATTGGCATTCTGCTGGCTTTGAAGATGCACCTATTTGCAGGGGCATTCTCTGGATATCAGAACTTGAGCCTCCCATTTGACATGCTGTGTTGTTTTAATGGGATAGTTTCATTATGTCTATAATTATGCTTGTTTATTTTAACAGGATTGTTTCATTGTGTATTTCAATTACAAGTACAGTATTTATATTTTAATCTTTGTGTTACAAGCTTTTATACTTTGTAAATCATTTAGAAGCCCACTTTGGCACTACGTCACATACTAATTAAATAGTAACAACAACAACAACAATTATGAAAGTGCCATGATAAAAGCTGGTGGGTGTGCTGTTTTTTGAGACAAGCCCACAACAGCAACCAGAATGCACTCACCCCCCTCATTCTTTCCTTTGCCAACTTAACCCTGAGATCCAGCCCAAGAGGATAGCTATCATTTCTTTATCTGAAGACAACTTGGAAATGTCAATTGGACCACAATGAAGCGGCTAGGTTACTGGCTGGTCTTCCGTTTAGATCTCATAAAACAGTTGCACTGGTTGCCAGATTTTCAGGCTCAAGTGAAGGTGCTTAGTTAGTGATTGAAGCCCTAAACAACTGAGACCTCAAATATCTGGGAGACCAACCCTACATACCCTCCCAGGGGTTAAGATCAGCAGAGGGTAGTTATGCTGCCCTAAGAAGTTGAGGGTGGTGGCAGCAGCCCAGGTGAGGGCTGCATGGCAAAGGTCATTCTCACAGCAACCCTGTGAGGTTAGAGACAGCCATTGCCCTCCTCTATTTTGGAGGGCTGTTAGATTTGTACCTACACATATAAATTCCCATGTGCAGATTTGAAGCAAATTGGCAACCCCCTTTGCCCTCTGTTTTTTTGGTGATGCTAATTCTCATTTTTTGACAATGCAAAACAGGGCACCTTATGTGAGGTAGGTTAGGCTGAGAGATGGTGATCGGCCCAGGGTTATCCAGTGAGCTTTAAGAATGTAGGAACTGATTCTAAGTCAGATCATTGACCCATCTAGTACAAGGCTGTCCACACTGGACAGTAGCCAACGTGCTCTCTGTGTGTTTTGGAATACAATTCCCTACCACCCCTGAACATTAGCTATGTTGGCTAGGATTGATGATAGTTGTAGTCCACAATGCCTGGAATATACCATGTTGGCTACTCCTGGTCTACACTGACTGGCAATGGACTTGGTGATGGCAGGGATTGAACCTGGGGCCTTTCTGCATGCAAAGCAGATGCCCCAACACTGAGCTATTGTCCTTCATTTAAAAATAAACCAAGAGCCCAGTCCTCAATATTCTGAACATGAGATGCTAGGGATTGAGCATGGGACCTTCTGCATGCAAAGCAGATGCTCTGCCACTGAACTGCAGCCCTTCCCTCTGGTCCACCACACTAACAGCAGTGTAGCAAGCCATTTGGGTGCTTGTGGGGGCACACGCGCATGCACCGCCCAAGGGGGTGGGATGATCCGCCCACGGGGGAGGGGTGAGCGAGCCAAGCTCTGGACCATCCTGATTTTGTAACTGCAATCATGGGGCCTGGTGGTGCCTCATCTCGCTCCATCTTGGCAACGCCCGCCCACCTGGCACAGCCCAGCAGATATCAGGGTGCTGCTGCCACCTCTGCCCAGGCAACTGGGACTTGGGAAGGAAACCTGCAGGCCAGCGCACACCAACTGCATCCCTCCTGGGTGCCCACCTGGTGCCACACCCTGTGTAGCTTTTTTCTGGCAGTGCTGGACCTGCTGGAAGGCAGCCACAGCCAAGCGGGAGGCGGTGGCTGGGGGGCGTGCAGGCTGCGTCCCACCTGCGTCCCATGTTGAGCTTTGGGCCGTCTGGGTAAGCCTACCGCCCAATGTGGACCACTCTTCCCACACGCCCTTAGCTACGCTAATGCACACTAACCACAGCTAGAATAGTTTCTACAGGGCTTCCAAAATTCTGAGACTTGGCAAATGTGCTGTGTTGTCTCCTGGTTTTGCAGGGCTCTTGTAAAAGAGTCCTCCGTGCAGCAGGTCTATGTGGCTCTTGCCACACCTCTTCCTGGGGTGTGGTCCTTCGGCAGATGCCCAGCCATTTCAAGGTTTGATGCTGGGTCTACACATGCAGGGATGTGGGTGGCGCTGTGGTGTAAACCACTGAGCCTCTTGTTCTTGCTGATCAGAAGGTTGGCGGTTCAAATCTGTGTGATGGGGTGAGCTTCCATTGCTTTGTCCCACCCAGTGGCGTAGGAAGGGGAGTGCGGTGGGTGCGAGCCGCCCCGGGTATCATCACTGAGGGGGTGACAAAATGGCAAAAATATGTGTTTTTAAAATAAAATTAAATTGGGGCTCACAACCATTTTTTTAAAAAAAATTACTCCTGCACCCACCACACCCCCTTCCTATGCCACTGGTCGCCAGGTGAGACGGGGGACACTGGGTGCCACACCACGGGGCCTGCAGCATGCCTGAGCCACACATCTCTCCTGAGGGGGAGGCTGTGGGCGGACTGCCTGCAAGCTCTGCGCTGCTTTTTCGAGCGCCGCAGGGCTTGCGTCTGCCCACCGCCTCAGCCGCCCTACAGCTGAGGGGGAGGCTGTGGAGAGGCTCCACGCAGCATGCTCTGCCTTGGCTCACCCCGTCCCCATGGGTGGCTCGCTCCGCCCTCAGCTGCAGAATGCGCGCACTGCACTGGGCACTCGAGTGGCTAGCTATGCCACTGGTCCCAGCTCCTGCCAACCGTTTGAAAGCATGCCAGTGCAAGTAGATAAATAAGTACTGCTGCGGCAGGAAGGTAAACAGTGTTTCTGTGCACTCTGACACTTGTTACTGCGTCCCGTTGTGAAGAAGCAGTTTAGTCATGCTGACCACATGACCCAGAATGCTGTCTGCGGACAAACGTCGGCTCCCTTGGCCTGAAGCAAGATGAACGCCACACCCCATAGTCTGGACTTAACCGCCCAGGGGCCCTTTACTTTTAACTTACATATGTGCAGTGATGGTGGTGGGAGCTTCTCAAAATGGAGAGGTAGCCACCAAGAACACCTCCCTTTCCCACCCTCACTGTTGAAAACCGACACTGAGATAATGCAATTCAGAAGCTGCCCTTGGTGGGCTTCAGAGATAGTGCTGTAATAGGACCAAAGGGTGGAGGAGGTGGTCTCAAAGGTATTTTGGGGCTTAAGGCAAAAAATATCTGGGTCATTCCACATCAAATCAACGCAAAAAAACAAGGGTTTCGCCACCCACCGTCTCAGATTTTGATGAAACTTGGTGTACACCCTTCCCTTATGGTTGAAAGAAACCCCCTTAAATTTTTTCCCTCTATCTCAAACAGTTTTAATTTTATAGCACTTCAAAGTTTCGTGAAATCTGTGTTTCTGTCCCTCTTGAGATCCTTGGCCTTGTGTGCATTTTTTTTCCTCAATAACCAATGATCAGATCTCTTTGAAATTTTACACAGAGATCAATAACATGATGAGGATTTCAGGAAAAAAGACACCAGCACTCAAAAGATTTCATAAATGCCTTAAAAATGTATAAATGTAGCTTTTTTGGTGGAAAAACTAGGTTTAGAAAACCTAAATTTTCAGCGTTAGGGCATGATGTAATCAAAAGTTTCTGATGGTGAAAATTATTGCAAAGACATGCTCTTTCTCAACATAGAATAAAATTTATGGGTCTCTTATGTCTTGTAACAAAATTTTATGGTTTTTGGACATCATGGGGGGGAAATGGCTACTGGGTACAACTTTCCTACAATCCATAGGTGTAATAGAAAAAATTAATGAAACAAAGTTCTTCCTCTTAAAATCTAAAATAATATTGGTTATTACAGGGTTTCCCCCCCAAAAGTGCAGACTTGTTTTTCAGTTTTGAGGTATTTAAAACTATTAAAATTGGCTATATCATGAAATCAATCTAAAAAAAAATATCTTTGCAATAATTTTCACTATCAGAAGCTTTTGATTGCATAAGGGAAGAGTGTACACCAAGTTTCATCAAAATCCGAGATGGTGGGTGGCATGACGGCGTTGAACTGACGTGGAATGACCTATCTAGAGATATTTCGAGACATCACTGAAACGTGCTAAGAAAGGTCAAAGATGAAGAAGTAAGAGAGAAGGAGGAGGATTGATTTTTTTTTTTTTATGGTTAGAAATGAGGTGCTGGTACTTTTGTTAAAAGTGCTGTGGGTGCCCATCCAAAATGGCTGCCATGAGTAGCAAAAGAAAAGGTGATGATGTATTGGTGAGCACCTTCACACACACACACACACACAACAACAACAACAACAACAACAACAACAATAATAGGTTATAGCCATTACTAGTCCTACTCATTTTAAACCCATTGAAAATAATGGGCATGACTTAGTTCCATTAATTTGAATGGGTCTACTCTAAGCAGAATTTAGTTGTATACAACCGAACAACATGTTTTCACACACTATTATACTAACATAATAAGAGCCTGGCTGCTAGAACAGGTCAAAGGCCCATTGGAATCAACATCCTCTTCTCACAGTGGCCAACCAGATGCCCAAATGGGAAGCCAGATGCCTAATGGGATGATAATCCCTGAACTCCCTTTAACTTCTGTATGGTTTACCCTATTTAAAGGATAACTGAGATGGGCTTGCTAGGCCTTCTGTGGCTCAGACTCTTGAGACTAAAGGGGAGGAGCCTATGGCTCAGAGGTGGAGCCTGGGACTGGCGGGAGCTGTAGTCCGAAATGGCTGGAGGATAATCAGCTTGGGGGAAAGGCTGGTCTAAGATGTTTCAATTATCCTCATGAAACACTCACAGATGGTGTTATATATGACATCTAAAGCCATGGAAACCAGGAAGGGTGCAGCTAGAGTAAAAACCCACATGTAAGGTTGGTCTTTATCATCTATCACTTCCTTGTTTTAGCTGGAGGCCCTCAGAATTGAGCGTAGAACCTTTGACATGCATATCAGGTACACTTACCATGGAGTTTTAGCACCCCTGGCAGCCACTGAAGAATGGAAACTTGTCGGGTACAACAAAATGTTGCAGAGGAGAGGGTTCCAATTCAAGGTACCAGCCAGCCATACTCATTTCTGTGGCTCTCCATTCCATTCTCACTCTCAATCTTTTTCATAGTTGGTCAGCATTCTGTGGCTACTGAGTATACTCAGTTCTTGTTCAGTTATTTTGAGAGGGGTATTTTTTTCCTCCCCTTAGTGTCCCGGCATAAATATTCTGCAGACCTTGGGGTTCCCTCTACGTAATCCGTGACAGAGGCACGTCTGCAGCCTGCAGCGTTCGTAACCTGCAGCGCTGCATCTGCGCATGCACATGACGTGATTTGGCGCTTCTGCGCATGCACGAAGCACGATTTAGTGCTTCTGCGCATGTGCAAGCGGCGAAACCTGGAAGTATCCCTTTCCGGTACTTTTGGGTTTCCCGTGGTCCGCAACCTGAAAACGCGTAACCCGAAGCGTTTGTAACCCGAGGTACTACTGTATTGTCTATCCTGACTGGCAGCATCTTTTGAGGTTTTCAGATCAGCGTATCTACCTGGAGATGTCAGGATTGAACCTGGATTTCATGCGATGCAAATCCTCTGGAGCTAGACCCCTTCCCCAAAGTTAGGAACATATGCAAATAATGTGCTTATACTAGCACTGAGTATAATCATTCATTCCCATATTGCAGAATTGAGATCTGAGAATGAAGAGGAAGAACATAGTGGCCGGAGGACGAGTCTGAGAAGAACTTGGCAAGATTATGAGTGGCAACTTGGCATAACCTGTTGGGTTGTGGGTTCAGTCTGACAGAATCTGTCTTTCTAGGCTTTTCAGACAGTGTTGTGTAGTGGTTAGAGTGCCGGACTTGGGAGACCAGGGTTCAAATCTCCATGTAGCCATGAAGTTCACCTTGGGCCAGTCACTGCCTCTCAGCCTAGTCCACCTCACAGAGTTGTTGTGCAGATTAAATGATGGGAGGGGGACAATGTACACCACCTTGGGCTCCTTGAGGAAAACGGTGAGATATATAAGGTAAAGGTAAAGATACCCCTGACCATTAGGTCCAGTCGTGGCCGACTCTGGGGTTGCGGCGCTCATCTCGCTTTATTGGCTGAGGGAGCCAGTGTACAGCTTCCGGGTCATGTGGCCAGCATGACTAAGCCGCTTCTGGTGAACCAGAGCAGTGCACGGAAATGCTGTTTACCTTCCCGCCGGAGCGGTACCTATTTATCTACTTGCACTTTGAGATGCTTTCGAACTGCTAGGTTGGCAGGAGCAGGGACCGAGAAACAGGAGCTCACCCCGTCGCGGGGATTCGAACCGCCGACCTTCTGATTGACAAGTCCTAGGCTCTGTGGTTTAACCCACAGCGCCACCCGCGTCCCGGTGAGATATATATGCAATGCCAAACAACAACAACACAAAAAACAAACAAATAAGAATATATGTCAGAACGTCATTTTACTTTTGTTCTGCTGTCACCATGAAAGGGCAAAGACCAACGCTGATATTCTTTTAAGAGAAATGGAAGGAGGCTAAACCAGACACTTGTTGCTCTGCACATGGGCCTCCAAAGGTGCAGACTTACAAATAACCAATACACCACACCTTAAGACAATATGTTGGTCTTCATCCAAAGCCATCTTCCCTATTCCATGACTTCATGAGATGCTCAAGAAAGCAAAAGCTAAGAACGGTAAGGAACGGTAGGTGAGGGTAGTAAGAAAGCCACCTAAGCCACATGGCGAGGCGATGGGCAGCGCAGGCTAGTCCATCAGGGCAAATGGGGCACTGCCCCACCAACCTCAGCCTGCCCTCAGCAAGCCCCCTCCTGCCCGTCTTCTTACACACAACCAGTCCAAGGGTGGTGGCAGCGCTGACTGTCACCTTGCCCCTCTGTAGTCTCAGGGCTGCCTTTGTTGAACTCAGCAGTGGGGTGGAGGATGGGGACCAAACCAGAATTAGTTGGCTCTGCCTGTCATGGGCTGTGACTCTACCTACTGTTTGGGCTCCCTGCCTTCCGCCCCACCATTTCCACTGGGCACTGGGCACCGGGCACCACTGGAGATAGGCCTTGAAAGGAAAGGAAGAAGGGGGAAGGTGCAAAGGGACTCACCCAAAAGTAGGTTCATGAGGACCTCCTGGCCTGCCAGGGTGCTGCTCTTCACCAGACAGATCAGCGTTCCGCCGATCCAAGGGATCCCATGCCCAGTGATCCCAATGAGGTTGATCATGGAGCGGGCATTGCCCCAGGACGAGGCGTTTCTGGCACACACCCCAAGCCTCTTTGAGAGAGAGATGTCGATGGCCAGGAGGGAATTGTAGGCGATTCCTTTGAAGGAAGGGTTCAGCTGCATGCAGTCTTCCTCAGGCAGCTGCTGAGATTGCCTCCGCTCCTTGGCCCCTTCGTTTGGGGCAGGAGTGGGGCCGGGCTGGCTGTTCTGCCTCCGGCCAGCGCTTCTGGGCTCTTGGGCACCTTTCAAGGGCTGGTTCAGAGACATGAATTCAGCCCTGTTCAAGACATTGTTCCTGTCTCTCGCCCTGGCCCGACTTTGAGATGCCGGCATGGTGCAGGTCTCTCTAAGAAAGAAATTGAAAGAGGAGGGGGGAAAGAAAAAGAGAGATAATCCTCAGACTTCTTCTTTCTTTTTTTTACCCCTCCCCAAGACCTGAGCAGCCCCTACCCCACCTCCCTCAAAAGTCATGAGCCTGGTAAGACGGGCAGCTGTTAAATATAGAGATAGGAATGCTCAATGCACATGGCTGTTTACTTTGCAGGCCCACCAAGCTTGGAGAAGGAGGGGCAGAGAAGAAAGAGATAAATGACAGTAACAGCAGCCAGTCTGGCACCTGGTCAATGCTCAAGCAGCCAATAGGCAGGCATCAAAGGAGGGCAATTTGACCAGTCAAAAGGTTTGGTTGCTACTGGCTTGGTCTATTTAAATCTTCCAATTGCTTGTTTCTGAGGGCCTCAAAGGAGGATGGGAAATGTAGTTCCCTCGCTTCCCTCTGCCTGTTTGCTACAGTTATCTTGCAATTAGTGTCAACGCTGTACAACTTTGGGGGAAATTAGGGGGTGGGGAGAGGGATGGACGGATCTGTTCAGTTTAGGTTCTCTCAGTTTCTCTTTCTTCCAATCTTAATAATAATCTTACATCCAGTTCTCCATATTTCTGAAGTAATTTGTGAATCTCTTGGGGAAAACAAACCCTTAGGAAAATTCACCAGCATTTTAGTGCAAATATAGCATCATAAACACATTTTAGTATGCAGTTTTGATGAATGTACCCTTTTTAAAAAAAAAAAACCCTAACATAATGCACTTTTGTGTATTATTTTAACTAATTAATTTTTATGCACTTTCTCCTAATGTGCATTTTTTTGGTAAACATTGGTTAGGTGGGGAACTGCATCACAAAATTTGGAGAAGTGTGAATTTCAAAGGCTAGCTGTGATTCAGCTTGCATATTGGTTGAAGAAGTATAAACCAGGTAATTTATAATTAAAATACAAAAAACTCACAAAAATATACAATTTCTCCCCTATCCCTGATAAAGGAGCAAGCTGCCACTTAAACAAACTGGTCTTTCTCTTGTGCCATATAAACTGTATGTGAAGTTTTCTTCCCGGAGCAGTGGAAAAAGCTGCACCTGTTGGATTTCTGCTTTGTCAAGTTGCTGGTAAAGGCAAAAGCACATGGTCAGCAAAAAAAGGTGATAATCTTAGGTGTAAGATAATCAGACAATGTTTGTTCCGTATGTGCTCTGGAACTCCCTGACTACTGATACCAGGCAGGGGCCTTCACTATCCTGTTTTAGATGCCTGCTTAAATCTATTCTGTTTCTGCAAACCTTTCCATACACAATAATTAAGGGAAACCATGACTGTTTGAAGTAGTATAATATTGCTTTAAATGTATAGTGCAGATGGGGCTGAATTTTTACTCAGGTTAGGCTCACTGAAATTAAGGTTAGTCATATCCATCAATTTCAATGGGCCTACTCTGAACAAGACTTAACACTTGCTACAACCTAAAAACTAAACATAAAACAATTGTAGCTACATCATGTGTAGGCTATGATGTTGCTCTTCAGCCCAGTGGCGTAGCGTGGGGGGTGCAGGGGGGGCGGGCCGCACCGGGCGCAACATCTGGGGTTAGGGCAAATCCATGGGTTAGGGGGCGCAAATCCACGGGTTAGGGGGCGCAAATCCACGGGTTAGGGGGCGCAAATTACTTGCCTTGCCCCGGGTGCTGACAACCCACGCTACGCCACTGCTTCAGCCTGACCCCAAACCTTTGAGGCTGCTGTATTTGTGTGTGGTTCCCCCACCTTCTCGTCTGACCAGTTCTTCTTCAGCTGATCTCTCTCTTTTTTTTAAATAATATTTATTAGAGGTTTAAAGATTACAGAAAAAAGAAGAAAGAAACAATGGAAAGTTAAACAAAACAAAGCAATACTTTACAATACTTAAAAAAAAACAATACAGCAAAACAACAAGAAAAACAAAAACAATTAAAAACACATCCAATATTTCCATATCTTTATCTTTCATTTACCTGTTTCATCGACCTCCTCACACCTCCCTTTTTTGTATTCTAATTCAATTAGCTATTTCAGCAAATCCTTTCCATCTTTCTCAATTTTTGTTCTATAATTTATCTTAACACAATCTAACCTTAAATTTTCCACTTTGGCCCATTAACAATCTATTTTTACTTAATTCTTTATAACATTTCTGCTAAAGCCATATAACTTCATTCCAGCATCCTTCTAACATTCATTAATTTTGCAATATTTCTGTAAATAAACTTTAAATTTTTTCCAATCTTCTTCCACCGACTCTTCTCCCTGGTCTCGGATTCTGCCAGTCATTTCCACCAATTCCATGTAGTCCATCAACTTCATCTGCCATTCTTCCCAGGTGGGTAGATCTTGTGTCTTCCAATGCTTTGCGATAAGTATTCTTGCTGCTGTTGTAGCATACATAAAGAAAATTCTATCCTTCTTTGGCACCAATTGGCCGACCATGCCCAGGAGAATGGCCTCTGGTTTCTTCAGGAAGGTATATTTAAATACCTTTTTCATTTCATTATAAATCATCTCCCAGAAAGTCTTAATCCTTGGGCATGTCCACCAAAGGTGAAAGAATGTACCTTCAGTCTCATTACATTTCCAGCATTTATTATCAGGCAAATGATAGATTTTTGCAAGCTTGACTGGTGTTATGTACCACCTGTAGATCATTTTCATTAGATTCTCTTTTAAGGCATTACATGCCATAAACTTCATACCTGTGGTCCATAACTGTTCCCAGTCAGCTATCATAATGTTATGTCCAACATCTTGTGCCCATTTAATCATAGCAGATTTCACTGTTTCATCCTGAGTATACATTCTTGACAGATTCTTAACTTTGGGGTCTAAAAATTCTGTTTCCAATTTTGATTTTTCCACCTGGAAGCCAAGTTTTTTGTCCAAATTATATGCCTCCATTATTTGATAATAATGGAGCCAGTCTCGCACTCTATTCTTTAATTTTTCAAAACTCTGCAGTTTTAATCTGTCTCCCTCTTGTTCCAGAATTTCCCAATACTTCGGCCATTTGGCCTCCATATTGAGTTTTTTCTGAGCCTTTGCTTCCATTGGTGACAACCATCTTGGGGTTTTATTTTCTAGCAAGTCCTTATATCTTACCCCTTCTTCAGCTGATCTCAACTCAGAGGGCCCCTCAAAGGGATCCTCAATGTTGGTTTCGGAGACCCTGCCTGCTCCTAGGGGTCCTCGGCCAATGGGGTCTCTGGTTTATTCTCTGGGAGCACCATGTGAAAAACCAATCAGGCATGGGTGAGAGCAGGGGTCAGCAAACATTTTCAGCAGGGGACCGGTCCACTGTCCCTCAGACCTTGGGGGGGGGCGGACTATATTTTTTTTTGGGGGGGGGGAGATGAACGAATTCCTATGCCCCACAAATAACCCAGAGATGCATTTTAAATAAAAGGACACATTCTACTCATGTAAAAACACACTGATTCCTGGACTGTCCGCGGGCCGGGTTTAGAAGGCTATTGGGCCTTAGTTTGGCTACCTGAGGGTGAGAGTGTCCCTAGTAAGGACCAAAACCCACAAGTGCAGAGCTAGAACGAACCTGGAATGTCCTGTCCTGGTCACAAATAAGAGCACAGCAAGGCAGGTTGGTTGTTTCAGCACCATGGAGAACTCCATGCGAGCAACTTGCCACAACAATGGCTCTAGGTTAGGGGTTGTCAACCTGGCCCCTACCGCCCACTAGTGGGCGCTTCAGGATTCTAGGTGGGCGGTAGGGGGTTCTATGGCCCAAGCTGAATCCTCCTTCCAACGAGCACTGGTGGGCAGTAAGGAAATTTTACTGTCAAGAAAGATGCATTAGTGGGCAGTGGGTATAAAAAGGTTGACTACCCCTGCTCTAGGTGAACTGAAGCTCTTTGAGCCTCTGCATCAAATCTACCTTTCCTTTGCAAGCCAAGCTGAATTTCTTCCTCTATACCCAGTCCCCAAGGCCACTGATCCCTCCCACATGTGACCTTATGGTGGTGTTTTGCCTACCTAAGAATCAACATTTAAAGAAAGGGCTGCAAAATGTTTGGCCATCCAGATGTTGCTACACTACAGCTCCCATCAATCTTTTATTTTTTTTAAACAGGAATCTTTATTGAAAGTTAAAAAAAGAAATACATTATTATATGTGCACTAAACTTGGTGAGACGTAAATAAAAGAGAGAAAAAGAAAAAGAAGCAGCAGCTGTGTAGAAGGCAAAGTAAAAGGGGGGGGGGGACCAAAACTGTATACTTTACAGAGTTGTTGTAATTCACAATCTTAACCTATTACAGTATTTGTAAGAATGGATTCCAAATATTGAATTTGTCCATGGCAAGTCTGCATTTATATGCAAGATATTCATATGTTGCAAGTTGGTACAAGTCTTTGATCCAAGTGTAGAAGGGAGCTCCATTCCCCCCCCCCCCAATTCACCAGTATCAGTCTTTTTGCCATGATAATGGCGCGGAGAGTCCACTCATATTGTCCTTTTGTAAGGATCCATGTGCTGGGTATATAATTCAAAAGAATATTTTTCCACTGTAAATGTAAGATCATTCTGTACAATTCTGTTGATGAATTCAGTTACCTTCTGCCAGAAATCTTTCAATACGGTGGTACCTCTGTTGCGAAAGGGATCCGTTCCAGAGGCCCGTTCACAACATGCAAAGAGCGCAACCCGCAGCGGCATGTCTACGCATGTGCAGGTTGCAATTCGCCACTTCTGCGCATGGGCGTGATGTTATTTTGCGCTTCTGCGCACGCGCGAGTGGTGAAACCTGGAAGTAACCCTTTCCGGTACTTCCGGGTTGCCACGGAACGTAACCTGAAAGAATATAACATGAAGCGGACGTAACATGAGGTATGACTGTATAGGCAATGAAAAAACATATGTTTTAGAGAAACATTGTCCCTATTGTATTTCCAGAAGTTAGATACCTTAGGTAGCCCTTTTTTAAACAAACGTAATGGGGTCCAGTATATTATAAATATTATTTTTTGTTGTATGAACCTCAATTTAAGGTCCAGAGACACCCTTGTTATAGCACTTAAAACAGTTTCCTACTGTATGGTCGAAATTGAGATCTCTAATTCTTTATTCTATTCGTCCCTCAAGATGTGTACTGTATATCAGATTGGTAACTCCCATCAATCTTAGCAAGTGTGGTCAACGGTCAAGGTTAAGGGAGTTGTAGTCCTGTTAGATTTATTTATTTATTATTAGTCATGAAAAGTGTCCCAAAGTGATGCAAAATCAGAACACATTCTCTCTCTCTCTCCACCTGTAAAAGCAGATCTTAAAAGGCATATATAATTATATTTATTTTTGTACGCCACTTTGGATGAATACAGTATGTGCTCAGAAAAGTAGCACAGAAATATTTTAAAACAAAGGATTTTATTACAGGGGGAAGCGCGATATATACGTAAGAAAAGTAAGATAAATTGATATATTTTGTCACTTGTTGGAACACATCTTGGTCATAGAAAATTGTGTGTATATGTATGTACACACACAAACACACAAACACACAAACACACACACACACACACACACTTCCCTTGTATGGCTTGTGTTTAATGGTGCATATACTGGCATAGGGACGCGGGTGGCGCTGTGGGTAAAACCACAGAGCCTAGAACTTGCCGATCAGAAGGTCGGCGGTTCGAATCCCCGCGACGGGGTGAGCTCCCATTGTTCAGTCCCTGCTCCTGCCAACCTAGCAGTTCAAAAGCACGTCAAAGTGCAAGTAGATAAATAGGTACTGCTCCGGCGGGAAGGTAAACAGCGTTTCCGTGCACTGCTCTGGTTCGCCAGAATCGGCTTAGTCATGCTGGCCACATGACCCGGAAGCTGTATGCCGGCTCCCTCGGCCAGTAAAGCAAGATGAGCGCCGCAACCCCAGAGTCATCCATGACTGGACCTAATGGTCAGGGGTACCTTTACCTTTACTTATACAGTGGTACCTCGGGTTACATACGCTTCAGGTTACATACGCTTCAGGTTACAGACTCCGCTAACCCAGAAATATTACCTCAGGTTAATAACTTTGCTTCAGGATGAGAATAGAAATTGTGCTCCGGCGGCGCGGCAACAGCGGGAGGCCCCATTAGCTAAAGTGGTGGTGCTTCAGGTTAAGAACAGATTCAGGTTAAGAACGGACCTCCGGAACAAATTAAGTACTTAATCCGAGGTACCACTGTACTGGCATGTTTATGTAAACAATAAATAAATAAATAGCCAACGACCCTTTGTTATGAGAGTAGGGGTATCAAAAATATACAACAGCACCCCTAGATGCTGGAAAATATAGTTCCCTGGCTACCACATGGCTCAGGAATACTTGAGGGGGAAAACGTTCCTTAGTTTCTAGGCAATGCCACTCTTATTCCTTTCACCCAAATAAAGCATTGATCCTGCAGAGGGACTCAGGCAAGCAGTCCAAACCCCTAGCACCAGCAGTATCTAATGTCAACTACCACTGCATCCACAGGCCCCACTATTCCCAAAACCAAAAGCTGTTGGTCAGGGCAGGGGAGTCATTTTGCTACGCCGGTTCCCAGACTGCAAATAGGCTTGGATCAGACCAGTAGCCATCACATGACAGCAGCAGAGCCTCATCAAGATCCAGTAGGTCCACTGCCAACTTAGCAACTATTTAAGAGAGAAGTCTGGAAGAGAGATTATTACTCTGTCGTAGCAGAGTTAGAACAGTGGTGATTGCTCTAAGCACATTAAAACCTGGTTAGATTTGTATCTGCCCTCACCCACCTATATACAAACATTCCACGTGAAAATACTTAGGCAAGAACAGGCTTTCTAAATAAGTGAATATTTCACTCTCAGAATTTTCAGCAGACAAGTCTCCATCTGCCAACAGTAAACAAAGAAGAAAAAGGGTTCCAAATAACAAAAACAAAACACAAAACAAAAACCCACCCCAAAAACTGTTTCCTTACTAAAACAAATCACGCAATCTTTAAGTCAACAAAGATGCAGGCTAAGAAATCTCCCTTTTGGAGATTCAGTTTACTTGGTTTTTCTTGCAGCTGGGAGCCATTGGTGACATGGCTCCTTCTTTGCTCATTCCAGGAAGCAAGAAGAGTAAAAGACTATGAAGGGGAGGAGGGGGGGCTGCTGAAAGCCTGCTAAGCCACACCCACTTGCAACCTAAGCTCAGGGCTCAGGTTAACTCTTTTATGCATGCAAGTGTGTGCCAGTAACTGTATATTACAACAGTAACAACCCCTCTCTAATGGGGAGGTTGGGGTTCCGCTGGCTATCACCAGTGGAGGATACCACTGGCGGTACCTACTGCTGCCACCATTTTGGTAAGTGCATGGAAGATCAGGAGTTTGGGTTGCTCTGTTAGTGGAGAAACAGCTGCCTCTTTTAAAAGCGGGAGATGTAAGATGTTCAAAGGTGAGCGCAGGGAAAACATGTCCAGAAATATCAGCGTCCCACCTCCCAGAACGCTTCTGGACAAGTGCGCAACTCATTCTGTAGAACATTTCTCAGCCAAGGAATTTTAATTAAAGTCTTCATAATCTTCTTTTCCTATTAGCTTTGCCCCATAGAAGCCACATGCCCAATTTAAAATATCATTGAAAACCACACAACAAGCCAGAATTCAGTTGAAAGAAAAAAGATAACTAAAAGCAGCAGAAAGGTCTGTAAAAGCGTGTTGTCAACGGCAACCAACTAACGCCACTGGTGAGTCATGGAGGGGAGATGACTCCATTTGAGAGGAGCAGGTGTGGACTCAAAAGATGCCCTTTGGAGACCTCCTTGCCTAAATGGGTTTACATTCCTTGCCACTAAACCTTTTGCGTGGAAAAGAGATGGCTGACGCTCATTGGGACTGGTAGGGCAGAAGACAGGGAGCACCCAACAGCAGGGGAGCCAGAGCCAATCACAGGCACAGCCAGCTCCTTCTCATTTTGTCCCCATCTTCCTATAAGAATGAAACTGAGAACGAGGAGGAGGAAGCAAACAGTCAAGGCCACTGCCTGAACTGGTTTTAAGTAAGGTAGGCAGGTGGGAGCTGGATGAGGGCGGGTCGAGGCAGGGTGGAGAAATGCCCCTTTTGCCCTAATAGACCAACCTCCACTGGCTTACCAATGAGTTACAGGCGCTGTGGGTTAAACCACAGAGCTTAGAAGAAGAAGAAGAAGAAGAAGAAGTCTTATCACTACCCGAAGGAGTCTCAAAGCGGCTAACATTCTCCTTTCCCTTCCTCCCCCACAACAAACACTCTGTGAGGTGAGTGGGGCTGAGAGACTTCAGAGAAGTGTGACTGGCCCAAGGTCACCCAGCAGCTGCATGTGGAGGAGCGGAGACGCGAACCCGGTTCACCAGATTACGAATCTACTGCTCTTCACCACTACAACACACTGGCTCTTAGGACTTGCTGATCAGAAGGTAGGCGGTTCGAATCCCCACGATGGGGTGAGTTCCCGTTGCTCGGTCCCTGCTCCTGCCAACCTAGCAGTTCGAAAGCACGTCAAAGTGCAAATAGATAAATAGGTACTGCTCTGGTTCGCCAGAAGCGGCTTAGTCATGCTGGCCACATGACCCGGAAGCTGTACACCGGCTCCCATGGCCAGTAAAGCGAGATGAGGGCCACAACCCCAGAGTCGTCTGCGACTCAAGCTAACAGTCAGGGGTCCCTTTACCTTTACCTTACAGCCCCCTCCACTTTGAAGCTTCAGAAGCATTCAAAGGACATCTCAAATATGCTACCTTGCATATCTGTGCCTGAATTTCCATGGCTAGGATTTAGCAACCGTCTCCCAGCTCTTTCAGGGACTCTCCACCACAGCCATCATGGTAGGCGCAGTCCCAGAACAGGCAGGCTTGGTGCAGTTTGGACACTGGCTGAAGCAAGGGAGGTTTAAACTATTATTCTGTTTCATTCCCCACCACCCGTATCTCCCTCTTGCTTCAGGCCTTGTCTTCCTTTAGCTGTTGCACTCTCCAGTTCAGATTTCCAAGGCGGCAATGGCTGTTGCTGCTGCCTCCTGGCTATTTTGGTGCTGCAATCTGATCCCTCGCCGGAGTCTATTTTAGCACCTTGGAGAAGTCCCCAGTGCACGGAATTCCACCTCTTTGCAGAAGAAGAGTGCTTCCCCCAAAGGCCAGAGGTTGCTCTTCCCTTTCTCTGGATGTTCCTCTGTATGAACACATCCCTCAGTCTCATTTTCCCAAGCATCAGCTCACTTTGTCCTGTTTCCCTACCCCCCCTCCCACAATACAGGGATTTTTGCCCACAGTTTTGCCTGGCACATGCATTTTTGCAAGCCATTTCCCCCCGATATAGCATCTTTTGCTGCCTTGGGTTCAGTGGGGAGGGAGGTTGGAATATAAATTCAACAAATAACATTGTTGTGTGTTGTTTTCACTAATACATATATATGTGTGTTTTAGCAAGCCATTTCCCCTAATATAACACATGTCATTTTCATCACACACACACACACACACACACACACACGTTTGTATAGTTTTCCCATAATATTTGCATTTTTGAATGCATACTTTTGGTTGGAGAGATGCACTGCAAAACTCAGAGAAATGTGAATTTTGAAAGATTACTGCAATTTCAGTTCATGTATTGGGTGGGGAAGGATGAATTAGGTAGATACATATTAAAAAAAATAAAAATACAAGTGGAACTGATTTATCCATAATTGTTAGCAGATCCTCTCGCCTTAAAGCTGAATGGCATGTTAGGTTACAAACCCAGGCGTTTCCCAAGCCTTTTTTCATCTCAGAAACACTGTTGATATAATTGCAAGGAAAGGATCAGAGGTTAGGAAGTGGGTGGCTGCAGACAAAGTGCTGGGCTAAAAATGGGGTTCAAATGCCCAACAGCCACAAAGCTCAGTGAGTGACCTTGGACCAGTCACCTTGATGATAACCTCTAAATACATAGGTGTGGGAACCATTTTTATGAAACTGTGCCAGCTAAGTATTTTAATGGATACACACATAAATATTTTATTTCATGAAATTTATATACCACTTGATTGTAAAGCAACAACTGCCTCAAAACTCTTTAAGAAAAGGACAATGACATTATCTGTTAAGAACAGACAAAAGCAACTATTTAAAACATCCTTTAAAAAAAAAAGCAATAAACTGAAAACTAGATTAAAGCACATGTCAGCATTCTACCTAGCTGGATAAGTTTCTCTAAACAAAAAATGTTTTTAGTAGGGGCCCAAAGAGAGTACAGTGAGGGGTTTGCTTGGTGTCAATAGGTAGTGAGCTCCAAAGCATGGGGGGGCCACACACTAAAAGATCTATTTCTTATAAATGCACAACAAGTATTGTGTGACGTCTGTGATGGTGCCAGGTCTGACAACTGAAGTGGTTGAGTGGGCATATATTAAATTTTGGCATTATTTCCATGAGAAATCCCAAAGTGATACACAATACGATGAAAGCATATATTACAGGTGCAAATATAAAAACAGCTGCATATATAAAAACTTTTTTTTTTAGCAATTCTATATATTTAAAAACAGGTTAATAAGGAAAATCACATAGATGAAATTGATCGGAAATCTGATATGGATACCCCCTGGGGACACGGATACATCTGCATTTGCCAAATGAATCTGCATTTTGCAATATAGCGTGCCTCTTCACCCTTAGACACCAAACTCTGAGGAAGCACCCTTGGCTGCACATTCCTGGCACTAGAATCTCTTGCATAGCTGTTGCTATGGTGAGTCTGTCAATCAGAGAGCCACACAGACTGAGCAGACTAGCGAGGAAACTCGGGAGATCTTCTCTTGGTGGAGAGAGCCATTGTAACCTGGAGTGTGTGTAGCTTTAACACACTGCATTATTATTATTATTTATTTATTGTTAGTGTTTTAATCCCCTAATCCTCCAAGGAGCTCAAAATGGCATAGAACAGCCAAATCCCCTTTTTCTCACAAGCCGGGGAGGTAGGTTAGGCTGAGAGCCAGCGACCGGACTGAGGTCATTCGTTGAACATTGTGATGGAGAATTTGAACCCAAGTCCCACAACCCAAAGGCTACCCCTCTGCCCACTAGCTCCCTTGCAGCTAGGCCAAGTGGTTAGTGTTGGAGTAGGACCTGGGAGACCAAGGTTCAAATCCCCACTGTCTCTCTCTCATCCTAGTGCTTTTTTGGACTCAAATTCCCATCAGCCTCAGCTACCATATTCAGTGGTCAGGGATTATGGGAGTTGTAGTGCAACAACAACAGTGGGGGACCACGTTGGATACCCCTGGCCTAATAGCTCAGCCTAATTTCATAAGGATGTCAAAGAGGGGGAAGTGTGTGTGGTTCAATGAGAGAGAAAGGGGTGGCAAACAGAGAGAGTCAGAGGGCAGGGAAGAGCCTTAAGTGCAAAGAGATATATTAGCTATGTGTTCCTGCTTTGTAGGAGCCTGAAACCCTGCAGAACTGCTGCCAGCCAGTGTTGGCAGTACTGAGCTATAAGAGACCAGCAGTCTGGCTCATTGCAAGGCAGCTTCCTATGTCCCTAACTCCCAGATGAAAAACGGGAGAGATGAGCTGCCTCTAGGCAGCATGGGCTCACCCAAATTAGAAATTGACCAGGCCAGCAAAATACCCGCCAGGCGTGAGTGGGGAGAGGAGGGGTGAGGAGGCAGGAAGCTTTGCTTCTCATCAGTGACCTTGCATTCAGAAAGCATAGCCCAAAGCATTGCAATCTGCTTTGATTCTGTGCAGGAAGCAAACCACTGGAAAATGAAACCTACTGACATGAACACATGTGCACACAAATACACACACCAATGAAGGTTTGGGGAAAACCCTATTAAGTGTTCTGTGTTTCATAGCAGATTTGTGGCTTATCTGCATGATCGACTGCAGCACCGCACTGGAACACAGAAATCTGCCTTACAGTGAGTCAGACCGTTAGGTTCACCAAGCTCAGTATCTTCAACGCTGCCTGGCAGAGGCTCTCCAGTAGGGGAGCCCACTGGAATAAAATATTTGCTGGGGGGGGGGGCAGGTAAGCCCTGCCCAGTATAAATGATCACAAGATGCAGCATACCCACACTGTCTGAATGGCAATGTGGGGGAGGGCTGAAGAGATCTCGGCCCCCAGGAGTTGGCTCCTATGCTCTCCATGGTTTGAGATTGGGGACTCACCCAGACCTGTCTGCAGATGCTGCTGTGGACCGAACCTAGGACCTTCTGCATGCAGTGTAGGTGCTCTGCCACATGGACCATCAAGCTCAGTTTTGTCAACTCTGACTGGCAGTGGTCCTCCAGTGTTTGAGACTGGGTACTATTCTGGATTCCCCTGGAGATGCTGCCTGGAATTCAACATGGGGCCTTCTGCACGCGAAGCAGGTGCTCAGCCACTGAGCTAGGGTCCTTTCCAGGGACTTGGGAAGCAGCCTTATACCGAGTGAGACCACGGGTTCATCAAGTTCAGTATTGTAGGCACTGAATGCCAGCACCTCTCCAGGGATTCAGGCAGGGAATCGTTTGCAGCCGTAACTGGATATACCCTTATGGATTGAAACTGGGACTTTCTACATGCACAGCAGGTGCTCTACCACTGGGCTATTGATTTTCCCCTAAACATAAGGAAGATTCTAGTCCTCATGGTTCTGAATCAACAGCCAATTTCCACAGGAAGCTGCCTTGTACTGAGTCTTACTACAGTGGTACCTCTGGTTACGTACTTAATTCATTCCGGAGGTCCGTTCTTAACCTGAAACTGTTCTTAACCTGAAGCACCACTTTAGCTAATGGGGCCTCTTGCTGCTGCCGCGCCGCCGGAGCACAATTTCTGTTCTCATCCTGAAGCAAAGTTCTTAACCTGAGGTACTATTTCTGGTTTAGCGGAGTCTGTAACCTGAAGCGTATGTAACCTGAGGTACCACTGTACTGAGCCACAAGCTTTCCCTATTGAGTGGGTTGTATCTTGAACAGCTCTGTCCAGAGCTGGTCTCTGTCCCCTACACCTCCTTATCTCAGAGATTCCTGAGCAGCCCCTTTTCCCTCCCTCATTGCTCTGAGTTACTCTGAGAAGCTGGATTCCAAGTAGAAATTGGAGCAGGGGCTATTAATTCAGTCCCTGTTTTAACACCAACCTACCTAATTCACACTCCCAGGACATCTCCTGATCCACTTTCACCACACCTCGCATCATTTTATAGCCAGTGTGGTGTAGTGGTTAGAGTGTCAGACCACAGACATAAAAGAACCACCCTCAGGGTGAGGCCAATGGCCCATCTGATCCAGCATCCTGTTCTCACAGGAGCCAACCAGATATCAGGTGCGGAATTCAAGTAGCAGAACGCTCTCCCCTCCTGAGGTTTCCAACAACTGGTACTCAGAAGCGTTGCTGCTGTGTTTGTTGGAGTGAGGAGGAACACAAATACAATCCGTTTGCAACAAAGAACAGCGATCCCGAAATTTAAATTTTAAAAAAACCAATCTTTACTTTGGAAAGAGGGGGTGAGAGGAATAATAAAGCACCAAAACTACAATACCCAGCATTCCTGCGCGGATTGGAAGGAAGTGCCTTTAAGGTCTGAAACAGCTGCAGATAGAGGAGAGACGAGTGGGAGGCTGGCGGTAAGGCAGCTTTGCTCTCCACTTCACTGGGATTCCCGTCTTGCTCGTCGAGAGTGAAGCAGAAAGGCGGGCAGGATCGTGCGCCCGCGCGTGTGCTTTTGCAGAGCCCGTTTGCAAAAGGGGAGCAGGACTGCAGAGGGGAAAGAAGACGCCTCGGGCACGCGGGGAGGTGGAGGATGGCGCCGCTGGCCAGTGGGACTTTCTGCAAAGTTTGACCCGCGCCTGCAGTCACCCGATGTTGTTGCAGCAGCAGCAATCGAAGAGCGGGTCGGGCGTCTGGCTGTTTAGTTCTGTCCCCAGCCGAGGAGAAGCGTCGGAAGCAACGGATCAACCACGCGCGTAGAAATACTAATAATAATAAGGAACCGGGCAAGCAGCGGGTTGTGGTGGGCGAAAGATGGAGCAGAGTCGCGCGGCCGCCTGTGCGGACTCCTCTGCTGCAGAGAGGAGAGGAGCCCGCGGTCCGGGATTCCCGCAAGCGCCAGCCTAGCGCGCTGCGCGGGGAGGAAAAAACAAGATACCCTTTGCACAAAAATATCAAGCAAACCAACAGACACACATGCACACATAGATACGCACATAAACCACCCAAACCGTGTCATGCACTGATAAGTCATTTGCACACACAAGTCTGTTTGCTTACATTGCTCTCTTGACTGCAAAAAGGCACCTTCGTATACACATTTTATTTGTGCGGCGGAGGGAGGGTGCTTCTGCAGCTGCAGTTCTGGAGGGATTTGTGAATGGCATTTGGACGATTAATTTTTAAAGGTGAAACGGGGTAATATAATGATATCTCATATGCACACTTACGCATTCAGCTAGCTTTGTGGTGGGCTCAATAGAGCTGAATTGGGGTGGGTGGGTTGAAATAAATAACGTAAAATAAATTAACTCTATACCCTCATTGCAATAAATCTTCAGCGCTTTGCAGAGCGTTCCAACGTTCGCTGGGGGCGGGAATAGGAAGCTTCGGGATGACAGACCCGGGCGAGGAGCATCTGAAACATTCCCTGCCTTGCCTTGAGAGTCTCCTTTTGCGCCACCTTGGCTGATCTACCCTTTCTGTGCCTGCCTGCACCCGCGCACACGACGCGACTGCGGGCGAGGGTCTCCCTCCTTTCCCTGGGCATGTCTTGCAAAACGACTCTCTTCGGGTGACCGGCGGTGGCCCGCAAGGAAAGAGAGGGAGGAAAAGGTGGAGGAGGAAGAGGAAGGCGCAAGGCTGCAGAGAAGATCTGAGGACACGGCTGCGGGCGAGGAGAGGGAGGAGACGAGAGCGGCGGCGGCGGCCACAGCAGCAGCAGCAGCAGTGTGATCGTCGGCTGCAAGATTGCACAGAGAGGAGAGGAAGGGGGGGTCGGCATTGGAGGAGGGGGGAAGGAGGAGGGGGGCAACCCATGCATGGCTAAGCTTTGCAGGTGGTTCCCCCTCCCTCCCTCCTCCTCCTCCTCCTCTCTCACCCCTCTGTATCGCTCAGGTGGGTGTCATTGGAGATGTCACGGAAAGCGATTATGAGGTGCGGTTGGGTCACTAAAGGCGCGATTCATGCGCAACGGGGCTTGGACGGTACCGAGGGGCTGCCGGGTTGGGCTCCTCCATCCAGCTGCGGGGAGCGGCAGTAGCAGCAGCAGCAGCAATCAGGAGCAGCCTCCGCCGCTAGCGCCAGACCAGACCCTCTCAGCATCAGGAGACAAAACTTTACGCAAAAGTTTCCCCCCTCTTTTTGGTCTTTTTAAAATATATGTATATAGATATATATCTATTAAGAGACTCAAATTCATCTTCCTTCCCCTCTTGGTGGGGCGTTTCGAAAAGTAAGGCATCGCGGATGTTTTTAGAGGCTTAGAAAATAAATAAGTTTTTATTTCCAGGAGAGCCAGGACTCAACTTACCGATTGTGTTTTCGACACAATCCAAGCCACTTTTGAGCATTTATAACAATTCCTCCTCGATTTCAAAAAAGGGAGACAATTGAAGCACGTGCTTCTGTTGAAATCTAGTAAAACTTTTTTAAAGTGTTTGGCTGCTGGCTAGGGCCCATATATTTTATATTTAGAAGCGACTTAACAAGGTACTATAGTGTCTGTGATTGTGACAGAGAGTTTCTGAATTAGCTGCCTTGGTGTTTCATTTTATTTCTTAATTATTTTTGCTTTACTGCCCAGCAGAGCATTCTGAAAAAGAAGCGAAAGAAGGATGGTGTGTGTATGTGTGTATCAACATAAGGGATGAACTAGAAGGGAATAGTTCCTGGTGCTGAGCACCCATTAAGCCTGTTCCTTTCAGCTACCCTAAGGACTCTTAACTGGCTTGTTCTTGGCTGAGTTGTAGCTAAGATTTCTTGTTTAGAAATGAGGAACTTGTTTGCTGCAGTGAAAAAGAACACTGTGTTATCCAGGATTGCCATGCAATCCTAAGTCCTAACCATTGTATTCTCAGGAGTGAGCACTATTGAATTCAGTGGGACTTACTCCCAGGTAAGTGGAGGATTGCAGCTTTAGGCTGCTGTCGTATAACCACATACGTGGAAGTCAGTGAGACTTGCTTTCAAGTTGCCATGGTTAGGACTGCATTGTTACAGCGTGCTGCCATCCCCTTTCTTCCAGAGGTGCCTTTTCATCAGGTGCATGAAGTCATAAATGTGACAGAACGAGGTTCCAGCCTTCAAACGGCTGCCACGATAAATTGGATACTTTAATTCATAGACTTCTTTTTTAGTTTGATGTTTTCTCTTAACTGGGAAGAGAAACTCATTGAGTGCACCCATTTCCCTTTTCTTCTCCTCCTTCATGGATTTTTCTTTTTAAATGCAAAACAGGGCAAATTTGATATGTTAGTAAAACTTGTGTTTTATTATTTTTTGAGCTATTTATTGTGGGTTGCTTTTCTTATAAAAATCAGCGAAACCTGTTTTTTCAGAAGCCAGCATGGGGGAGGAGGGGTAGAAAAGTTCGTTATTTGTTAAAACTTACTGTTGGTCTTTTCCTTATTGTGGTGTTTTGTGTGTATGTGTGTGTTTAAAGTCTTTTTTCCCTTTTTGTTTTTACTAAGGGGAAGTTGGGAATAACTGGATGTCAGGAAGTGAAGTGAAAACTCCACGTTGTCTATGAGAAGCTGAAGAGACAGACCAAAAGGGATGGATTTATTATTCATATAGACCATCAGCATTCTGCTTGAAAAGGATTTTTTTTTAATCCAAAGAAATCTATAAAAAGGGAATAAAAGGCCAAGAGTGCAATACAAGAGTAAATAACCGACTGCATTCGAAGAAAGGAAGGCTGAAGAGAAATCAAACAAAACCAAGATATATTTATTTGCTGAACCTGCATCTCTTTTATATACAGTTTTCCTTGCTTATCCAAAATAGTATTTATCAGACTTTAGTCTGCCATTGCACAGAAGTTTACATACCCAAAAGGCCCCACTTACGAAGAAAGCGCTGCAAAACCTGTTACTTCAACAAATAGTGGGATTCAAATTTATATCTATATGTGTATATATAGCAAAACTTTTCCCACGATGACTCTTCTATCCTATGGATATCGGTTTTGAGATAACAGATGAGGATTGTTGGCGCCTTTTGGAAATCGTGCTGGTGTTGTGGGCCATGGGCTGTATTCAGAGCATTAGCTGCAAATCAAAAGGTTTTCGGGAGAGTATTACTGTCATTGAAGTTAAGGCCTCCATCGACCCCGTCCCTACCAACATTGATGAGTCGTCCAGTGTGGTTCTGAGATACCGGACCCCGCACTTCCGGGCTTCTGCTCAGGTGTTGGTGCCTCCTCTCCCCAGGAAAGAGACCTGGATCGTCGGCTGGATCCAGGCCTGTAGTCACATGGAGTTCTACAATCACTACGGGGAACACGGAATGTGAGTGGTACAGTATCGGCTGCGTGTATTAGATTTAACTTGTTATGGTGCCTGGGGATGGGGGAAGGGACTTGTACCCTGCAAGGATTTTTGCCAAGGGGTGCAACCTGCTGTACAATTGGATAAGGGACGATGGCTCAGTGGCAGAACACCTACTTCTCAGGCAGAAGGTCCCAGGTTCATTCCCCAGCATCTGCAAGTAGGACTGGGATAAGTCTCTCTACTTAAAACCCCAGAGAGCCTTGTAAAAAGTACTGAGCTAGATGGACCTATGGTGTGACTCAGTATACAGCTCCCTGCTGTGTTTTAGGATGATGGTCATAGCTCAGTATTAGAGCACCCGCTTTGCATGCAGGTGTCCCTGGTTTGATCCCTGGCTTCTCCAGGGAGGGCTTGGGCTATCCCTTGCCTGACATTCTAGAGCATGGGTAGGCAAACTAAGGCCCAGGGGCCAGATCCGGACCAGTCGCCTTCTAAATGTGGCCCGTGGACGGTCCGGGAATTAGCATGTTTTTATGGGTGGCGCTGTGGGTTAAACCACAGAGCCTAGGACTTGCCGATCAGAAGGTCGGTGGTTCGAATCCCCACGACTGGGTGAGCTCCCCTTGCTCGGTCCCTGCTCCTGCCAACCTAGCAGTTCGAAAGCACGTCAAGTGCAAGTAGATAAATAGGTACCGCTCTGGCAGGAAGGTAAACGGTGTTTCCGTGCGCTGCTCTGGTTTGCCAGAAGCGGCTTAGTCATGCTGGCCACGTGACCCGGAAGCTGTACGCCAGCTCCCTCGGCCAACAAAGCGAGATGAGCGCCGCAACCCCAGAGTCGGCCACGACTGGACCTAATGGTCAGGGGTACCTTTACCTTTACCTTTACATGAGTAGAATGTGTGCTTTTATTTAGAATGCATCTCTGGGTTATTTGTGGGGCATCGGAATTCATTATTATTATTTTTCAAAATATAGTCCAGCCCCCCCCCCACAAGATATGAGGGACAGTGGACTGGCCCCCTGCTGAAAAAGTTTGCTGACCCCTGGTGTAGACAATATGGAGCCAGAGGAATGAAGGTTCTGACTTGGTATAAAGTAGCTTTCTACGTTACCTATCCTCCTGTCACTGGTGGCATCCTGTTTTGTAGGGCAGGTTTGTCCCTTATTACTCTCCCTCCAAATCCAGTGCTTCATTTCTCTTCATAAAGTCACTGGAACCTGCCTTGATACCAGGTCACAGAATGACTGCATGCCTGCTCTGGCTGTCCCTGACTCTCCAGGCTCCCAGGTCTTTCTCCTCACCTGCTCTGGGATTTGTTTAGCAGGAGATGCCAAGGATCAAATCTGGGACTGTCTGCTTGCAAAGCACTTGCCCTATCACCATTGATCTATGGCTCCTTCCAACACATTCCACCTCCCAGCTGTCCCGTCTCGTTCACTTATGTAAGAAAAAGCAATTTTGGGGGGAGGGTGTCAGTGAATGGGGCTAAAAGTGTCTTCCCCTTTCCGTTAAGGGTCAGTCCCAATCTGTATAGGTCCTGCTTTTTGGTCCTGCTGGGGTGTGATGGAATGTTGGGGGGAGGAACTGAATTCTTTAAACTGGCTTCTTCTAATAGCAAACTCAGCTGGTGAGTACCGGTGGGACTGTAGCCAAAATTGGACATGCTGAGAAACATGAGGGATAATATCAGCATGCTCAAGGAGGGGAACTAAAGTTTTGCAAATGCATAGCAAATATTTATGGTGAAATGTCCTAATGTCTTCCTCAAATAGCCCAAATAGAACCAAGAATTCTTAGTGGTGGCACAGAAGAATATCTGCTCTGGGAGAGGAAGCGGGAATGGAATGGAGTACCCTAAGAAAAGGCATGGTTGGCTGGAAGCCTGAACAGGACCACTCCCCACTGCCACCTTTTGCTGCAGGCCACATTTGTAGGTGTATATTAGCTGAGTGGCTATAATTTAAATGGCCTGTGTTTTGATCCCTTCCTGTCATGGCCACTGCAACAACCTGGCAGTGAGTTTAAGGGAAAATTGGCTTCCTGCATCACCAGTAGGGATGGGACAGAAATCAGATTCTGTTCACATTTGAAGGGGGAACTTACACTAATTAGCACTTCCTGAAACATTCTTTGAACTTTATACTTCTCCAGATTTTGCAGTGAACTGTTCCAACCAAGTAATGGGTACAAAAAACGCATACAACAGGGTTAAAGTGTGCATAAAAACACCTTTATTAGTGAAAACATTGTATTGAAAATACATTGTGTTAAGGGGAAATGGGTTTGCAAAAACTGCCCCTTAGGCAAGATTGCATAGCAAAAATGTGAATGTTTGGAGAAACGTGCTCTGAAACGCTTATTAATTTTCATGAGGGTCTTTTTAATCACAAGGGGATGTGCAAAACTTAATTTAAGAATTGGGAAAAGTGAGAGAAACCGAAATGGACGGATTCACTCATCCCTAATTGCCAGTTCACTGGCACGGCTGTCCAAGGAAACCTTCGGGTCTTTCAGCACAGGAAAAGGCGGCCTTCTGCTTGTAGCGAGTTTCCTTATCTGTTCTCACACAGGGGAGCAGCAGAGGAAGTCGCCAGGGGCCTCTTCCTACACTGACTCAGAGCCTGCTCTACTCTCTGAGAGGGTCTCTTTTTAACTTTCCATGTATGCATCCGTATTCCACCCCCTCTCTCACCCCCAAAGAAGTGGGGAGTCTCTGTAGCACAGGAATCTCATTATGCCCAGGGCACAAGTAACTCTTACAAGGATATTCCGTGTTTGTTAAGATTTAGGGCAGGCAACCCCCATTCATTCTCACAGCAGTCCTGAGACGGAGCTTAGGTACCTCCTTGCCCAGATATCTAAATAGGAAATTAAGGCCCTTCATAAATTTAAACAGTTATATTTCTTAGAAATCTGACCTCCATCCTCTGAGTCTTTAAAATCTGAAATATTTGCTTCAGTCCAGTAAGGATCATGGTACAATCTGCAAGTAAAGCAGGTTTGTTTGTTTTAAATAAAGTCAATATTGAATGCAAATGGGGGACACCTCCAGGTGTCTCTGTTTGGTCCTCGGGATTATTTCCCAGGCAACACTCCCTCCCTGGGTCCTGGGTGATTTGGGGTGCTCCTTGGGCACTTTTGGCCTGACTGGACTGTGCCCTTGAACTGCCATGCCTTTTGCTTCCCTGGATGGAGGCATATGCAAATCTCTGGCTTCTGAGTGGCTGGAGAGTAGCTTATGGTATAGGGCCCTTAGAAGGAGCGTGTGGCCCTCAGACGGAAAAAGCTTCCATCAGTCTAGCTACAAATGCACCATGCTCTTGAGGTGCTTTTTATATTGAAATTAAATTTATATTTATATTTAAATTAAATTACTAATACGCTGCCTCATCTTTCAGAATAGCCCCTCTCCCGCAGGGCAGCCTGACAACATAAAAAAAGCAAACAAGTTAAAGCTGTATAAAGTACCAAACAACACACTACAGTGGTACCTCGCAAGACGAATGCCTCGGAAGACGAAAAACTCGCAAGACGAAAGAGTTTTTCGTTTTTTGAGTTGCTTCGCAAGATGAATTTCCCTATGGGCTTCCTTCGCAAGACGAAAACGTCTTGCAAGTTTGTTTCCTTTTTCTTAAAACCGCTTGAAGAGGTGCAGTTGCGACTTGACCGTGCTTCGCAAGACGAAAAATTCGCAAGACGAAAAAACTCGCAGAACGAATTAATTTCGTCTTGCGAGGCACCACTGTATTATCAATAATAATAGCAGCAACAGCAGAACATTTCGCATCCCAGAAAAAATTGTGGCCTTTGCCTCTTACACACCCTCACTTAAAAGCAGTCGTGCATAAAATATTTTTAGAGCCCCACATATCTCTTAGGTGAGGGCATTCTACAGCCACAGGTCTGCCACAAATTATAATTTCCCCAAACATCAAATACAGTGGTACCTCGGGTTAAGTACTTAATTCATTCCGGAGGTCCGTTCTTAACCTGAAACTGTTCTTAACCTGAAGCACCATTTTAGCTAATGGGGCCTCCTGCTGCTGCCACGCCGCTGAAGCACAATTTCTGTTCTCATCCTGAAGCAAAGTTCTTAATCTGAAGCACTATTTCTGGGTTAGTGGAGTCTGTAACCTGAAGCGTATGTAACCTGAAGCATATGTAACCCGAGGAACCAGTGTACAGCAGGATCTCATTTACCCTCCTATTTTTATTTTTTATTTTTTACCTCCAGCCAAGGGTTGGGAAACCAAATGTAACCTGTTGGCCCTCACTGTCCTTACTTCACATCCTCCCTGGGTGTTTTTTTGGCCTTGCTGGGATGTGTCCTTGAAAATTATTATGGCTCTTGGTTGCTTGAATGGAGGACAGAAGGGTGGGTGAGTTTGTGTAGAAGCCAGCCCACTGTGCAGTTGTCAAATTCAAATCCTCTTTGCTGCTCCCATTTTTGTTCTGGCCCTGCCCACCACTTCCATGTGAGTGTAGTTAGAACAGAGGCACCTGTGCCTTTTTTTTTTAAAGAAATATTTATTAAGATTTTACAAAAAAACAGATATACAAAAACACATAATAACAAAAACAAGAAAAAAATAAGAGTAAACACACACAAAAAAGATACAAAAAATTAAAAACAATTCTTTTTCATAATTTAAAACTCATTTGCTTGTTTCTTTGACTTCCTCACACCTCCCCTTCTTGTATTCCCATTTAAATAATCAAATCAGCAAATCCTTACCCTCTTTCGTTTATCTTATCTCTATAACTTAACATTTTATAACTCAGTATTTTCATCCATTATCAATTCATTTTTGCATATTCTTATTAACTTTGTTACTAGTACCACTTATTTCCAATCCAACACCATTTTAGTTATTTTTTTTTTACCTATTTATGCCCTTCTTCCATATTCTTAAAGCATTACAGCTGGAAACCACTTAATTTCTATCCAACATCATTCTAACATTCATTAATTCAGAGGCACCTGTGCCTTTACCTTCCCTAGTCTGGAGGAAGGGGGCATGGCAAGTGAAGGGGGCGTGGCTTGAGGAGAGTCCTGAAAGCTGAGTGGGCCATGTCCCCATCATGCATTTACAGTACTCTTACCCCTTTTAGCAGTCATGTGCTGGGAATTCTATCTCTGTCAGGGAAGCTCCTAATAACCCACAGCAAACTATTGTTGGCACCCATCTGTCTCAGGAGACGATGGAGGACTGTAAAGTGAAACCATGAAAGTTAAGTTAAGGAGCCATGAAAGTTAAGGTGGCAACCAAAATGATGCAGGCAGTGGATCAGCTCCCCTGTGGAGAAAGGTCACAACATTTGGGGCTTTTTAGTTTAGAGAAAAGGCAGGTTAAGAGATGGCATGATAGAGATGTATAAATAGTGGGTAGAGTAAAGTTCTTCTCCCTATTCTCATTACACTAAAACTCAGGGACATAAGGGAGGCTGAATGTTGGAAGATTAGGACAGAAAAGTAATTGTGCATTGTGTAAAGAAGTACATTTATGAAATCTGCCTCCTCAGGAGGCAGAGTGGGCCGGATCCACCAGGCTCTTTTTAATGTTCTTACACGTATGGAATAAAAGTGACTCTGGAGAGGTTTGAAGGGCTACACTTGACCCCCGTGGGCCTGAGACTCGCCACCACTAAGCCAGGAGGAGAAAGGCGGCTTTAAAAAGTAGGTTCAGATCATAAGGACTTGAGAGGCATGTGGTTTCCCCCCTCAGCCACTCCCCCAACTCTGCTTCTCCCTTAAAACAGGAAGCCAATGGGGAGGGCTGCCTGAAATAGCCCTGAGGAAGTTTGAGGGGAGAGCAGCCACAATGAAAAAGAGGCCCTAAGCAAGGCTAACCCAAGCCAGTGTGCCGTCTGTCAAAATTGCACCCTAACATCGCCTCTCCATGCACAGGAGCCAACAGGATGGGCAGTTGAAGGGCTACAACTTTGGTTGCAGCTCAGGAGAGCAAGCTAGCATATGGGGTGTGCAGGGAAGTAAATATAGCTCTGTCCTCCCACAAAGAATAGTTGGGGTTTCCAGAAGAGGTCTCCCTCTTCCCCACTGCCCACGACAGTGTGTTTTAGGTGCTTGCCTTGTTCCACCTAATGGTAGGCTTGTCTTTAAAGGCTGTACTGAAAATAATTCTGACTGCTCCCTCTTGCCATGAGAACATAGGAAGAGCCTGGCTGCTGGGTCATTCCAATGGCCCATCTAGTCCACCATCCTCTTCTCACAGTGGCCACCCAGATGCCAGTGGGAAACCCTCAAGCGAGACCAGAGCACACGAGCTCTCTCTCTTCCTGCACTTTCCACCCCTGTGTGCAAAGTGTCATAAAGAAAACATCAGTATAAGACAACTTCCTGTGTTCATTTTCAGGCACTATGGGCGGGGGAGAGATTCCACTCAGTCGGCAGTGAAAGCCAATCTCTCAAATCCACACTTTCCAAAATAATATCAGAACGGAAACACAGCCATCCTTCCAATTTCACACTTACCCAGATTTTGTGATGCAGTTCCCCAAATAGTGAATAATATAGCATACATTATTATTATTATTATTATTATTATTATTATTATTATTATACACTGCATTTTTCCCAATGGGACTCAAAGCGGCTCACAGATAAAAATAGGAACCGATAAAAACACAGGAAAAAAACATTAAAAAAATAAACATTGATAGAATATAAAACTATACACATACATAGCATTCATTATATTAGGTGGAAATTGCTTGCAAACATGTGCATTAGTCAGAACTGCGTACCAAAGTGTGTTTATTAGGAGAAATCTGCATGGAAATGCCATCCAATTTCCAGTAGGATTTTTTTTTAATTGCATATTGCTGCACAAATGTGGAAAACTGAAGATTGGAAAAGTGAGAAACACGGAGAACTGAAATTGTTAGACCCCCTCCATCTCTTTGCATGAGAAAACAAAACAGTATTGAAAACATCACATATAACCACCCCGATACTAAGCAGAGCTCAAATAGTAATGATTTGCACAATAAAAAGGACCCAGGGGTGGGGGAGACTCTTATGCAGGACACAGCAAGGAATTCCTTCAGCAGCATGTTGAGGTGGGCAGCTCTGGGGATGTGCTTTTTAAAATTATTATTGCAGTAAAAGAATGTGCACCCCACAGGCAGAAAAGGGATGACAGGGACTTGGCAAGCGTAAACTATAGAGGGAGCAGATGGCTGCAGGGCTGACCGCTCTGACACTGGCCAAATCTTGGGGGTTGAGCATTGTGTGTGGGTGAGAGGATAGATGGAAATGTCACATTAATAAGAGAGAGCCACTCACTTGCTTTCCCCAAAAAAGAGGACTGAAAGAAGGGAAACCGCTGTAGAAGTGAGTAAGCTAGATAAACAGAAAGAGGAGAGAAGGAATCAAATTGTAAAAAAGCTACTCTGTCCTAAAACAGCCTTGCAAATCGACACACAGAGTTTCTAGTCCTCAAACAGCCAAAAGGGCCTGTTTATACTTATTCCCCTTCTGCTATTCATGTTGATGCATTGATCCTGTTTATATCCTGTCTTTCATTCATCATAAGAGCAGCCCTGCCTGGTTAAGTTTTTCGTTTATTTCATTTCATTGAATTAACTTAAGAAGAGGCTGGCTGCTGAATCAGGCCAAAGGCCCATCTAATCCAGCACCAACCAGAATGCCTTAATGGGAAGCCAGCCAGCAAGTAGGACTTGAGTCCAACAGCACTCTGCCTGCTTACGATCTCCAGAAACTGGTATACAGAGAGGCATGTTGCCCTGACAGTGGAGGCAGAACACTGCTCACCCTTGACCATTGGCCCTATTGGCTGGGCTCAGTTGGGGAGTTTGCGTCCAGCTAATCTGAAGGGCTCATGAGGCCCTCAGTCTTTCAGCTGCTGCGCCAGCCCAGATCATTCAGATGCTTTCTGTTTTGGGTGTGTATATGCCATCGCTGGGGAAGTATCCCCAGTGATTCAGAGTGTACTGCAGCCCACATCCTGGTGTGCTGCCATTTCGTGAGCTGGCCCTTAAGTTTCTCACAGTGGACCAGAAGGGTCTTGCTTCTCCATTAGTCACAGCCTTGGAATCAAGCTGAAATATTGGAATCAAGTATGGCTCTCCTTCTCTAGCTTCTGCCTGCTTCTCACTCAATTCACACACACTCTACGTTGCTGTTATCTTTCTCACTGCCAGCCAGTTGTGGAAAGGGGACCGATGACAGTTCTGGGGGCTATTAACTCGCCAAGAAACTTGCCTGACTAGTTAAATAATGGAATCCTCCACTAGATTCCGCCCCCCAGGTGGAACTCACCGGAAACGAGTTCCGGCACCTCTGTGGTGCTTGGGGCTGGTTGCTCCCCCTAAAAAGTCTCAACAATCAACAACTTTAGTTCCAGCACCTCGTTTTCTTTTTGAAAAAAAAAAGCCCTGGCAGTTACCCTCTTATTAGAAGATCCATTCCTCACAATGTAGGAATAGGGCCTTATACTGTGGTGGCAAATACCCTTTCGAATTCCCTCCCTTTAAATATTAGACAGGTTGTTGTCTCTGTTGCCTTTTCAGCGCCTACTTAAGACCTTCCTTCTTCTTTCCAACAAGCCTTTTAAAGCTGAGCTTTTTCCCAAGTCTGCACATGTATTGCAGTTATTTTTAAGAAATTATGTTTTAACAGTGTTGTATGTTTGCCACCATGGGTTCGTTTTGGGGAAAGGGCAGGAAGTAAATTTAATAAGAAAAATAAGTACATAATAATAATGTTAGTTCGTTCGTTCGTTAGTTAACAAAATTTATATACCACTGGATTGTGGTCAAACCTTTAAGCAGTTTACAAGACTGCTTGTAAAAAAAGAAGTTTAAAACATTTAAAAATAAAATTAGCAGTAAAAGAGATTAAAACAGGTGAACATCTATGTGTCTGGACAGGCTCGGCTTTTTTTCAACAGGAACTCACTGGAACTCAGTTCCTGCACCTCTCAGGTGGGTGCCATTGCCATTCTAAGAGAAAAAGGGAGGTGTTCATGGTGAGTTCTGGTACCTCGCCATGAAAAACAGCACTGGTTAGGGCAGCTAATTGCAAAAGTGTAAGCGCTGTGGGTTAAACCACTGAGCCTAGAACTTGCTGATCAGAAGGTCAGCAGTTCGAATCCCCTTGACGGGGTGAGCTCCCGTTGCTCGGTCCCTGCTCCTGCCAACCTAGCAGTTTGAAAGCACATCAAAGTGCAAGTAGATAAATACGTGCTCCGGCGGGAAGGTAAACGCCGTTTCCGTGCGCTGCTCTGGTTTGCCAGAAGCAGCTTAGTCATGCTGGCCACATGACCCGGAAGCTGTACGCCGGCTCCCTCGGCCAATAAAGCGAGATGAGCGCCGCAACCCCAGAGTCGGTCACGACTGGACCTAATGGTCAGGGGTCCCTTTACCTTTAAGGCAAAGTGAACACGAAAATGCTGACTTTTTTGTGAAAACTGTTTTTTTAATAAAATAAAATAAATGACAAGGTCATATGGTAACACAGCAAACTGAACATACGATTTGAAACAATGAGAAACTGCAATGCTCAGATTTTCCCACTCGTAGGCTCACGTGAGCTGTTTCTTCTGAAAGGTTCAGAGTTGGTTCAAAGTTCCTTCTGAAGGAGGGTAGGTTCATGACCTAGAAACAGCTACAATATTGGCTGCTACTTAGCACTCTAAATACAGGAGATATTCCTTGCTGGATGGATGGTTGCGTAAGGTTTGGGAGGTTTTAATAAGAGCCAAAGGTAATATAAAAATATAATTATATAAAATTGTGAGACAGGTGTGTGAAATTGGGTGTCATTTGGATTCCTTCCCTTTCCTTCTGGAATGCGTTTGGATACCATCTGTATATGATAGTTCAATCTCTTTATAAATACGTCTTTTCCCCTTCCCCTTTTACAGCTCCCTGCCCCAATTATTTGTATTTGATATGCTTTGTAGTACAACAAAGCAAAATATTTAAATGCACTTTGGATGAATGCTGCTTATCCATTCACTATGCATGTGCCATTTCTCAGGGGAAAGTCTTCCCCAAAGTGACTAATACAGTATAAAAGTTTTAGAACAAAAATCTTGTAGGATCAATCCATACCCAAAACTAAAAGGAGAGGATTAGCTAAAGCAGCATATTTGCCCTGTTCACATCATAAAAGCATGATCATAGAATCATAGGTTTGTAGAGTTGGAAGGGACCCTGAGGGTCATCTACTCCAACCCCCTCAAGGCAGGAATCCTGCCCACAGCCATCCCTGGGTAGAGTCAAACCATCAACCTTATGGTTAATAGCCAGACTCATTGACCCATGGTGCCATGTTGAAATATAAGAGCTTTTAAGGTCAGTTTAAAAGCTAAAAAGAAGGGACCAGATTTACATTCCTTCTTTGAGAGGTAGATCCACAGGAACAGGGGCCACCACCAAAAGGCCCTGTCCCAAATCTAATAGAGATTGATTATAAGAACTGGGGCAGGCTTGTATGTGTGCTGGTGGTCCTTCAGGGTATCTCCCTTTAAACTATAAAAACTATAAATGGCAAGAGTGCAGGGACCAAATGAGGCCCTGAAAGCCTATCTGGCCCTTGGGACTTTTCCCAATTCACACCCTCACCCATAGGTGCTCCTGTCTGCCTGGAACCTCTGGCGTCACTTACCAATGACATGTGGCCCCAGGAAGGCTGACCATGAGTGAATGTGGCCCTCCCCATCTCTGATCTATGACTTTAACATAAGTACTTCAAATTGCTCCAGCCTGGCAGACCTCAATGTTGTGAGGGGAAGAGCCGTAATTTTGTTTCTCCTTCATCCCTGCGCTCTTTGCCCATGTTAAGATTTTGTAATTGTTTTCGGAAACTTTGGTGTATGTTTCATCATGTGGATTCTGGCCACGCAATCAATAGCGCACTTTGGTTTACATAATTGTACTACAGGAGTACAATATATGTGTTAATGAGATTACTTGTGAAAAGTGGAGCTAACTTAGCAGGATACTTACGAAAAGCATCCCCTACTCCAAAAAAAGGAACTATTCCCAAAAAATTCACGACATTGTAATCCTATGAACACTCACAGAATCTCGCTTGATGTGTGCTTGCTTTGATGAAGGCATGAAATAGCCTAGCGAATTACATATTTTGTAAGCAATTCAAAAAATACAAACTTCATGCACATCCCTACCCCTGACTATAGGCAATGTTGCCTGGGGTGGATGGGAATTGTAGTCCAAAACATTTGGAGCCCCCCAGTTGTGGAAGGCTGTGGTGTGGACAGTACGCTGTCTAGATGGTCCAATTATCTTGCAGCTTTCTGTGTTCATCCAGAGGTTAGATTGGGGCGTAAATTTGATTCAGTCTGCATTTAAAGGAGAACCTACCTAAATCACACTTCCCAAAGAACGCACGTACTGAAACATGGCCATGCATCAAAGTTCAATATGCTCTTGATTCCCCCCCCCCCACCAGTGCAGTTCTCCAGCCAAGTAATTTATACGAACGTGCATATACTAGGGTAAAGTGTACTTTAAAATACATTAAGATGCTGGAGATTGAATGAACTACTGCAATTGCATTTCACCCTTGGCACTAGACAGATGGGCGATGGGTCGTTCGTTGGTCACCATGTGACCAAATGGCAGATCTTATTGCTTCCTATCAAGTGATTTCTCTCCCCCACCACACACTTATTCTCCTTCCTAAGATTTAAAATATATATATTCAAACCATGTCTGCAGCATTCTGAACCTGAACGGAAACAGCAGGTTGAAGCAGAAAGTAAAACAGGAGAAGAAACGTCCTACTTATAACCTCCATTCTTCAGTGTGTTGGCAAAAATTCTGCCAGCTTCTGAGGGTGTGTGTGTCTAAGTGCTCACAATTACGCTGCTCACCTTTCCCATCTTAGCAGACGGCTGAAAGGGAAGCGTTAGTTTCTAAAGCAGCACTAGGAAATCTGAAACCTTGGGGCCACATGTGGCCCTAAGCTTGTGACCCTATATGCATGCTGAAGCTCTTTACAAACAGATTTCTAGAGCTCCCACCCTGGTGAGTTTTAGTCCAAGGCACTTAGGACCAACCCTACTCTTTACTTCTAAATCCCAGGCATGCAGGGGCTGGTGATGGTTGTGCAGTAGCAAGGCCAAATACCCCCCCCCCAAATGCTCAGGAGACCTGCAAGTATTCCACTCATTTCAGGGCAAATCTAAAATAGAATTCATGGCTTAAACAGAACCCTGTCTGTATCTTAATCCCATTTCTATTAAATCTCTTGAATGGCTTTTTAAGGGGGGGGGTGTTGCATTCTGTCTGCCCAAGAGCTTGTGTCTATTTGGTTCACAGCCTCTCTGCCCTGCTCCACCCACTATGAAGTGCAGTAAGGCAAACTGTGGGGCTGATGTCTGGCACAGGAAAATCTGCGCTTTTATACTACCCGCTTGGTCTCTTTGTAGTATGAAGCAGAGGTGAACTCTGGCCAGATTAGACAAGTCTCTGGTTTTAAAGGTTGCTATTTGAAAAGCGACAGGAGATCATTTTAAGCAAAATGGCAAGTACATTTGTAGAATAATAGGGCCAAAGGGATTGTGAAGAACAAAATTGCATGGAGATTCCCCGCCCCCACCCTCCTGTGTTCTCTGTTGTGTTTCCTTAAGCACAAAACCTTCCCCATCTGAGAGATTACATTTCAGAATGGCAGAAATGCCAGGGATGGATTTGGTGCTTGTATGTGCTCAATGCCGCAAACACTAAATCTGCAATCCTCTTAAAAACAGCAGACTCCCTGTTGTCCCTTGTGCAAGAGAGATGTGATTGGAAAGGAATAAGATTGCGGATTTCGTCTAGGTTTCCTCCATTAATAGCTTTGCTGAAGGGTTCTGTGTAACTCAGAAAGCTTGCATAGTTCTACACGAGAGATGGCTGCCATACTTTTTTCTCCCTCTCCCCCCGCCCCCACAATCTTTGGGGCTGGACTTAGTCTATGGATTGCTACAAAGCTGAGCCAGCCCTTTCCATCTGCCTTTGCCCTTTGTTCACAGCTTATAGTTGATTTTAACCAAACTGAATGAATGAATGACCACCACCATCACCCCAGCATCTTTAATATCTCCCCATAGAGAACCATGATAGACACTGTAGCACAGATGCTTGATAGACATGAGGCCTATTGGTTTCTTTGGGAAGGCAGTGGTAGGAGCTGGTGGATTCTGGTGCTTCAAGGACGGAGCTTAGCAGATAAGTGTATGGGTTTAATAAAACCTCCCACCCACCCCCGGCTCCATCCACAGACGAGGTATTATTGGCCAACACCCCAATCTCTATGAGCGATGCAAGATTACAGGGGTTCCAGGTACTTACCCAGGGTCTGTGTCCCCTTTTGGGAACGGGGCACAGCAGAGACTGTGGTGTTTTTATAATACACAGTTTATTTACACATATTGTGGTACCTCTGGTTAAGAACTTAATTCGTTCTGGAGGTCCGTTCTTAACTTGAAACTGTTCTTAACCTGAGGTACCACTTTAGCTAATGGGGCCTCCCGCCGCTGCCACACGATTTCTGTTCTCATCCTGAGGTAAAGTTCTTAACCTGGGGTACTACTTCTGGGTTAGCCAAGTCTGTAACCTGAAGCATCTGTAACCTGAAGCGTCTGTAACCTGAGGTACCACTGTATATGCAAACTGAGCCTTTGATGGAGGGGTTCACAGTATCAACACCCCAAAAGGGTTTTGTTTCTCCCATAGCCCCAGCCTTGCATTTAGACAGGCATCCAACATTGTGCTCTGCCTCTGTGGCGTTCCAGCTTGCTGCTTTACTTCTAGGTCACATTACCGCCTCCAGCTTCTAGCTCACATAACAGCTAACTCAAACCTCTCTGCTGTAAACTCTGGCTTTATCTGTCTCACAAAAGCCCATTATCCTTTGTTCTCTTAATGGCCCAGAACTCAGTCACTCACCTCAACATAGGAAGCTAGCCTGGCTTCATTAGCTTTTAACATTTGCTGCATCCAGGGATTTGAGAGGTCTTGCAACCAGTTTTAACACCTCAAGCCTTCATTAAATTCTAACACTTTCTAGATCCAGGAATTTAGAGAGATCTAGACTAAGTACACGGGACGCGGGTGGCGCTGTGGGTTAAACCACAGAGCCTAGGACTTGCTGATCAGAAGGTCGGCGGTTCGAATCCCCGCGACGGGGTGAGCTCCCGTTGTTCAGTCCCAGCTTCTGCCAACCTAGCAATTCCAAAGCACGTCAAAGTGCAAGTAGATAAATAGGTACTTCTCTGGTGGGAAGGTAAACAGCGTTTCCGTGTGCTGCTCTGGTTCGCCAGAAGCGGCTTAGTCATGCTGGCCACATGACCCGGAAGCTGTACACCGGCTCCCTCGGCCAATAAAGCGAGATGAGCACTGCAACCCCAGAGTCGGCCACGACTAGACCTAATGGTTAGGGGTCCCTTTACCTTTACTAGACCCTTGGACTCAAAACCACGAATTTTACAATCTTGCCTGTATCCTCTATACGGCATTGTGTTGATGGCCAATCCTCAACCAGACAAAATTCTGTTGCCTCTATTCAAGTTAAACAAACCCTGGAGGGGAAAAAACCACTTGGTGTCTAGAAAGAAAATTAGGATTATGATTAGCCTAGGATTTAGAAGGCTGGAAAACAGGATTATTATTATTATTATTATTATTACTAAATCACTTTTGCAGCCATCTTTATTTTTTAAGCATGCAAAATGCATTGGAAAGCAGAAAGCAGGGAGGCGGGGAAGGAAGGTAACAGACAGTTGGGAAACGTGCAACTTTTTATGTGGGAGAAAGCTCTGTGGATGCACCTTCCCCTTAAAATCTTCATAGGAAAATATAATCACCCCCACTACTTTATGCAGAGCTTTCTGTGCTGTTACAACATCTGAACCGCCACCCCATCAATTGCCACCCTCTTCTCATACCTATTTGTATGCCAGACAACCAAGGTGCCCCAGTTTAAAAAGGGACTCAAAGCACCACATTTAATGTGGAAGCAAAGGCATGAATGTGGGTATTGATTAAACCCTGCTCCATTTTGTCTTAGCTCATTTGTCCCTCTGACCCTAATATTGCTCATATTAGCCTCCCCAAACCTGGTCCCCTCTAAGACATTGTTGAACTCAAAACTCCTATCAACTCCAGGCAGCAGATTGGGGATAATGGGAGTTGTAGTCTTACAGCCTTCCCTAACCTGGTGCCCTCTGATTCTGTTGGGCTCCCATTAGCCCAGCGTTGTCAATGGCAAGGCATGATGGGAATTGTTGGCCAGCAACATCCAGAGGACACCAGTTTCCACCACTCCCAGAGTTCCCTGTGAAGAGGGATTGGTTGTTAGACAACTCTGAGCCCCCTTAACAAACTACAGCTCCCAGAATTCTTGTGGGGAAGCCATGACAATTTAAAGTGGTATGATACTGTTTAAAATATATGGTGTGGATGTGGCCATACGTTGACTGGTTGTCCAGGGTGTCAGACAGAGAGGGATCTTGCTTCCTGCTCCTTTTAACTGGATTTGGTGGGGATGGAATGAACCTGGGAACTTTTGCTTGCAAAGGGTAGATTTTTCCCACCGAACTATGGCCATGCTCTCTTGCAAATCGGCCACTGGTGAATATAATAGCTGGTTTGAAAGAGATAAGGTCATAGGAAACACAGGAAATTGCCTTATACTGAGGCCAATGGTCCATTTAGTTCAGAATTGTCTATCCTGACCAGCAGTGACTCTCCAGAATCTCAAATGGGAGCCTTTCCAAACCTTACCAAGATATGCCAATCGGGATTAAACCTGTGATCTTCTGCATGCAAAGCAGATATTCTGCTACTGAATTGTTGTCCTTCATCTAAGTGTCAATAAGGCTCCAGTTCCCATGATTCGAACCTGGGACCTTCTGCATGCACAGCAGATGCTCCGCCACTGAGCTGCAGCCACCCTCAGGTGAGACTGAGTCAAGGACAACAGCTGGCAAGGGGTATGGGACGGACTCTGTGCGTGTATGCAGTGGGCTTTCTTGTCAGCCATAAAAAGGGCAATGAAGCCCCATTCCCTTCCTCCTGCTGAAATTTGTAGGCGGATTTAATTGCTTGCGAATGCCAGTATTAGCCACGTGCAAGGCGAGCGAGGGCCCCGGGGGGTTGTGCAAGTTTCCTCCCCATAGATGTATGTGCCAGAACGTTTCCTGTCAGCCTCGTACCATCTGCTTTTTACGCCTCCCCTTCCCTTTGGTTTCCTAAACAGCGCTCTGCCGCACACTCGTTTCCCCTCTTTCATTGCGAAAATCACACACAATGGGGGTGGGAGGTGGGTGATTTGCCATACTGGCTCAGAGTGATAAGCCTCAGCCTGTTCCGCAGGCCTCTTTTGACAGCACCAGGCAGAGAGGTGGAGTATAAATGTTTCTAATAAACCAAGTAATTAAAATAAGATTTAGGAGACTTCTTTTTCCTCCTTCCTGCATTCCTCCAGGAATCCCCCCTGTTGTTTTTTATTTTTCTTTAAGTTGAGCACCCTAATCCTTTCCCCAATAAAGAAGGGCCAAGGCCCAAAACAGCCCTCAGTGCCAGCAATGGGGAACCTGTGGGGTCCTTGTTATTGCTCAACTCCAACTCCAATCGTCCCTGGCCATTTGCTACCATGCTGGCTTCCAGGAGTTGGAGGCCAAAAACATCTGGATGGTCATAGCTGAGGTTCCCTATCGCTGCTGTCCACCTTGCAGTGCTTCTGTAATATCTATTGCAGGGCTTCGGAAACCTCCATGTCCACCCATTTGGCCCTGTAGCCTATTCCACCCAAGCCCATGCCCTTCTGTCCTATGTAAAATGCCAGGTGCAGTGGCGGACCTTGACGTCTCAAATTTCAGTGGTGCCCTGTGCAACGCCAATATGCGGCACCCTGTTGGATATTGCAGTTGCAGCGCCCCAGATGCTCCACACCCAGTGCAACCACACTGGTCATGCTACCCTAGATCTGCCTTTGCCAACTGCAGTCCAAGTAAAAAGTTGAAAGGGTGGCCATGCACCGCCCACCAGCTTATCTGCAAAGCCCCGTGCCCAACGTAACACTTTGGAAAGGGCTTCCAAAGGTCACCTGATATCATTGCAATGCCAGGTAATGGGCCAGTCAGGTGGCTTGCCTACCTGCTGAACTTGGCCGGTGATGGATTGGGGAGATAATCCCCTGCCCTTCCTAGGCCTTAATTTCTGCCTGAAAATAAATAAAACCAAACCAGATTAATAATAATAATAATAATAATAATAATAATAATAATAATCTCCTGTCCCCAAAGGGGTCTGTCACTGGGGATTTTGAGACAGACAGATGGGCACACACGATGTGACAGAGAGCAGACATCTGCTTTCTTACTGTGATCTCTGATTCACCCCCCACTGGAGAAATTTGGATGAGTATTTCCCCCCACCCCACCAAAAAATCCTCCAGGCTTTTCTCAGTCCTGTGGTAACCCCAGACGTCAGCTTCCCATATGCTAAGAATTGCCCCATAGCCCCTTTTCCTCTGTCAAGAGAGCCTGTGCTCAGTTAATCTTTTGTGCATCCTGAGAATGAGACGGTCAGGCTCCTTCTTACAGGACATTTGTGGTTTGACAAGACATGGCCTTCTGTGGGAGCAGAGAAACAGCAACACTCGGGATTTTGCGGCAGGGGCTATGGCGGTGGCGGGGGGGGCAGGGCCATAGCTAGGGGGTGGTGAGGTGGGCCCCTGCCAGGGGTGCAGGTGTTGGGGGGGCACAAAATCGGCTAAAACTATGTCCATAGATACGTCTATAAATAAAAATATTGATTATTGCCTCATAAGAAAAGGTTTTTAATAGAGGGTGAATTGAATGGGTAAAGGGGGGTGGGTTGGAGGATAGGCAGAAAGAAGAGCTAATTTGTCTGTGGCTAGGAGGCGCAATCAGGACAGTTCTGTCAGGGGCGCAAGATCACTTAGCTATGGCTCTGAGGGGGTGGGAACTTTCTGGACTACCTTTTGAAGACCACAACTCATTGGTAGGCATATCCTAAGGCAAAAGTGGCCGAGGAATCACAGCAAATTTTACTGCAGTACCGTTGGTTTGCTGGCTGGCTGGCTGGCTATCTATCTATCTATCTATTTATTTATTTATTTATTTATTTATTTATTTATGGCACTTAGATTCCACCTATTCTTTCAGGGAACTCAAGATACTGTGCATGGTTCTCCCCTCACCCCCCCCCCCATTTAATCCTCACAACAACCCTGTGAGGTAGGTAAGGCTGAGAGACAGTGGCTGGCCAAAGGTCACCCAGTGAGCTTCATAGCTGAGGGAGGATTTGAACCCCATTCTCCCAGGTACCTCAGTCCCAAGGCCCAAATGTGGGCCTGCAGGCCTCTCTATATGGCCCCTGAAGACTCTCCCCAGGCCACTTCGCTCACTGGCCCTGCTTTGCTTGTTTTTGCCTGGCTGGAATGTGCCCTTGAACTCTGGATAAAAGCTTCTTGCTTGCCTGGAAGGAGGACACAGAAGGGTGTGCCGCTCTGTGCGTAGGGTGGGATTAAATAAATCTTAATTAATAAATAAATTTTAGAAATCAATTATTGCAGCCCATTAATTGATAAAATGCTGAAGTGCTACAGACTGGAATACAGTGGTACATCAGGTTAAGAACTTCTGGAGGTCCGTTCTTAACCTGAAACTGTTCTTAACCTGAGGTACCACTTTAGCTAATGGGGCCTCCCGCTGCTGCCGCGTGATTTCTGTTCTCATCCTGAAGCAAAGTTCTTACCCCAAGGTACTACTTCTGGGTTAGCGGAGTCTGTAACCTGAAGCGTATGTAACCTGAGGTACCACTATACAAGATTCACAAGTCTTCCTGCAGGAGAAACAACGCTCATCTTCTCCTTTCCTTTCCCTCTCAAATGCAGGTCAAGCTGGGAACTCCCAGATCTCCTCGAGGGCAAGATCCAAGCAATCAGCGACTCGGATGGGGTCAATTACCCCTGGTATGGGAACACCACAGAGACCTGTACCATCGTGGGGCCCACTAAGAAGGAAGGGAAGTTCAGCGTCAGCATGAACGATAACTTCTACCCAAGTGTCACCTGGGCTGTCCCAGTGAGTGACAGCAACGTGGCCAAGCTCACAAGCATCCACAGGGATCAGAGCTTTACTACTTGGCTGGTTGCCACCAACACAGCCACCAACGAGATGGTCATCCTTCAGACAATCCGGTGGCGGATGAAGCTGGGCATCGATGTGACCCCCAGCAAACCTTTGGGGCACCGTGCCAAGCTGAAGGAGCCCCATGCCCAGGAGCAGCCACAGATCCTAAGCAAGAACGAGCCAATACCACCTAGTGCCCTCGTGAAACCCAATGCCAACGACGCCCAGGTACTCATGTGGAGGCCTAAGGACGGGCGCCCTCTAGTGGTGATACCTCCAAAGCATCGGTAATGAGACCCCCTCTCTCTCTAAGTGTGTCCAGCCTCACGGGGTGGATTGGGAGGGGTGGGGGCAGAGAGAGGAGGAGGAGGAGGAGGAGGAAAAAAACCGCTTCATATTTAAGAAAACATATTTAAGCAAAAAAAACCAACCAGATGCACTTTTAAAACTCATTTGACAGAAAAGAGAAATAATAATAATAATGCAACCATTCTACCTTTTCCCGTCGGAACGGGTCTCACTGTGCTAGAGACGCTCAACAGGAAGGACGCTCCTCTCAAGAGCATGACGGGGTGTGTGTGTACGTTTGTCACCAGACATCGAGTTTCTAAGGGAGCGAACAAATCAATGTCCACACACTTGATTTCCAGCTTTGTAAAAGTTGCTTTTTTCCTTCCTTCAGTTGTTGTTTTCAAGTTCAATCTCATTAACTTAGCTTGGATCACCTGAGAGAGAGAAAAAACGAAAAGGTTTTTTTAATATATATATTAAATGAGGGAGGTTTTATTTTTGAGATGGGAGGAGGAAGGGAGAAAATTAATTTTATTTAGTTGGGAAGGGGAGTGGATGCAGATGCAACAGAGTAGAAAAGAAAACAACAATTTGTTTATTTCTCCTCTCCCTGGATGATGATGACGATGATGATGATGGGTGGGTGGGTGGATTTTTTGTTCTTACAGAGATGATGTTCCAAATTGCAAACACAAGTCACGCGGCCTTATGTAGATTTTACTTTGCATTGCCAAACCTTTGCCTTAAGCTGCATTTTTTTAAAAAGCGGGTAAGCGGGGCGGGGTGGGGGGGATAAGAAAGCAAGCAAGCAAAGAAGGCTCCTTTTTTCTTACTAGATATTAGAGTGAGCGGGGGGGGGGGGAGATGTTTTGTTCTGGAATGAAAATGAATCATTGAGGTTGTATCGCAACCAGTTGCTAAAGGAGGTTGCCATCTTTCCCCCCTTGCTTTTGAAACAAACTAAAACTACACCAGCAGAGATTCTCTTGGGACAGAGAGGCGGTGAAGGAAACTGCACCTGCTTGATTTCCACCTGCCTGCTGCTGTTAGTAGTGCAAGGACTCTAGTTGCTTCCACACTAGCCCTTCTTTCCCCCTAAAATTATCACCCAATGTTTACTCAGTTCTTACAAATTGCATTCCTGTGTTGCCTCCGATGTCAATGCTACTAACATTTCAATGGGTCTACTCTTAGTAGAACACAGAGACAACCCTCTGTGCATCTTTTTCAAATCTGATCTGTAGTGGGGTGGGGAGGGTCTCTATTTTTTTGGTAATTTTAGGGCTTGTAAAAAAGACTTTTCAGGGACGTGGGTGGCACTGTGGGTTAAACCACAGAGTCTAGAGCTTGCCGATCAGAAGGTCGTTGGTTCAAATCCCTGCGACGGAGTGAGCTCCCGTTGCTCGGTCCCTCCTAGGTACCGCTCCAGCGGCCGTTTCCGCGCACTGCTCTGTTTCGCCAGAAGCAGCTTAGTCATGCTGGCCACATGAGCTGGAAGCTGTACGCCGGCTCCCTCGGCCAATAAAGCGAGATGAGCGCCGCAACCCCAGAGTCGTCCACGACTGGACCTAATGGTCAGGGGTCCTTTTATCTTTAAAAAGACTTTTCAGGGCTCCTCCTCTTAAATTACAAACTTCCTGTGTACAGATTCACCCCACTTTATTGCTTTCTGTTTAGTTCAATGGAGGGATATTAGCAGTCCCTTCACTGCCGAATATTGTCAGTTTCTGATCCTGTGAACAGAGGTGCTTTAAGTATGCATTGCCTCCCATTTTAGCCCCTTTTTATTTGTATAGAGCAAAATAGACAGTACTATTTTTCTACATAAAAATGATAAGAAAATAATGAGAGGCAATCAGTCTTTAAAGCCTCCCTGCTCACAGGAACAGAAATTGGCAATGCAGGAGAACTGTATTCAAGAAAAAGTAATATAATGGGCTGAACCTGCCAGTAGTAAGCTTTTAATTAACAGTTGCGGGGATCTTTGTTTAATGAGTCTTTCTTCTGAACAAGCATTACAGAAGGTTCTTAGCAATGGGGAGTGGCATTGCTGATCTATTTAGTGTAATATTAAGTGCTGTGCAGAACCACCAGTTTAATTTTACTTTCTGCACAGTGTGGGAAAGAAATGCACCAGCAGCACTGAAAGCAACTAGTGTGGAAGCAACATTTGCTTGGGGGGAATTGTATTTTTCTATGTCATGGAGGGAAAAAATCTGGTTTGAGCCCCCCCAAGTAATCCTCCCTAGCTTAGATGGGGATGCTGTGACCTGTGCAATTGCTGCGAATTGTCTGCCTTCCCTTCCAGAAGCAAGAATTTTAGCTCCAGAACGGGAAGCCGTGGCTCACAGCTTCTAGGATCAGGCGTGGGGAGCCTTTGACCCTCCAGATGTTGCTGAACTGCAGCTTCCATCAGCCCCAACAAGCATGGCCAGTAGCTAGGGTTGATGGGAGTTGTAGTTCAGCAACAGCTGGAGGGCCAAAGGTTCCCCACACCTTTCTAGAAAGAAAACAGAGTACCAAGCAAGGATAGCAGGAAGTGATCTGGGTGATGTTTTACTCTGGATTCTTTACTTCCTTCTCCATATCCAACCCTCTTTCCTTTGGGAGGGTCTTCAGGGCAGCGAGAAACAGTTGTATCCAACTAACTCGGAGTAGACCCAATGGAATTAATGTACCTAAACTAGCCATGCCCATATTGAAAATAATTTAATTTTGGGGGCAGAGCTGTAACTTACTAGGGAAACACATGCTTTGAACACAGAACCTTTTGCGTGCAGTCTGTGGTCTGGGTGCTTATTGTGATGGCAAAGACCTCTGAATGTAACTTTTAGGAGCTGCTGTTGGTCAGAGTAAGTCCTGGGCCTGATGGACCAATTGTTTTTTTTAACGTATATGAAATTGGTCACAATGTCCATTAATTGCAATGAGTCTACTCTGAGATACAGTCCATATGAAATATTTTAAGCGGTGGCAGGGGTGGGGAGGTGGAGGGGAAGAGACTCAGTTTTGAAAATGCACAGGCCCCAGGACAAAACTTCCATGACACACCGTTTCTTTCTGGTATTCACAGGAACAGGACTGTTTTCCCCTCTAATGATACGGGGCAGCCAGCGTTCAGCACGGATCACTTGGGATCGGGGCAATATAGGGGTCCCTTCTTCACCAAAGGGGGAACCCAGTGTGCCGTTTGGTTTAAAATTTAAAAAGAAAAGGAAGTGGGGAGGGGAGACCACATTTTCAACTCAACATGCAGGATTCTAAAATGCACACTTGTCTGTTTTTTTCTGAAAATAATAGTTCTCTAAGTAATGGTGTGTTTGCACTAGCAGATTACCATCAGATGCGCTTACCGCTGTTGCTGGATTTGACCCCTGCTGCTGCTGCTACTGCTGTAGAGTTTGCACTTGGCAAAGGGGTAGTTTGGTGTTAAATTATTGCTGGAAAAGCCTGCAAGTCACTCATCTGCTGTTTTTCCCCTGCAGGGCATGAAAGAGATGGTGCAAAACAAAATAAAAACAAACCATCCAACCACCCCAAAATGCATGATTAAGAGTTTACCTGCAGAAATATTTGGCTAGTGATTCCTTTTGAAAATATACATGTTCCCTCCACCACCCAACATATGGGGGTATAGCCATAGTTACTGCCCTCCGTTTTCAGAACAGGGGTAAAACAGGAGTTGTTTACTCCTGATGGAAGCCATTTCTTTTCCAAAATAGGACAGAAGTGACACACTTTTATTGTTGCAGTTAGAAGTGGGAGTTTACCATTGCTGCTTAAAATTTCAACAACCAGCTATATATATATGAGATATGGATACTTGTCTTGAGAAATCACACATTCAGAATCTAGGGTGTGGGTGTATTAACCTAATCCATCCAAACAATTCATATTTGGCGGCAGTTGGCCCTAAAGCTTGTTTTTGATCAGCCAAATCCCTCGCTCCTGTATGATCCGTAATCAAGCCAAGGAAATTAGACAGCTGCTACTTTTGAAGGTCACAGCTATATAGCACCAAACGAGTGTGCAATATGCTACTCAGAATGCACCAGTCACTGTGCCTGCATGAAAATGCTTACAATTACTTACAAAATGCCCAGAACAAGAGTCCTGAACATCTCAAGGCATGGGCTGATTCTCAGGCAAGGGTAATATACTCACAGAGTTATTAAAATAACAAAGCACCACTACAGTTCCCATGATCCTTTGGGGGAAGGGGAGCCACAACTGTTAAAAGTGGTAAGAGTGCTTCAGTTGCACAGTGTGGATAAGCGCAAGCAGTGGAGGCTGGTCTGTTAGGCAATTGGGGCACTCCCACACCAGTCAATGCCCACTGTCACTGCCCTGCCTTCTTGCCTACAACCAGCCCAAGGGGTAGACTTGGCTGTTGGCTTCCTCCTCCTGTTGCCCTTGTAGAACTCAGCAAGGAGATGGATGGGGCGGGGCATCATAATTAATTGGCTCCACCTCTCATTGGTTCTGGACTGTGGCTCTACCTACTGTATGGGCTCACAGCCTTCTGCCCCACCAGCTCAGGCTATGAGAAGATGTTGCTCCAGCAAGCATCAAACTGAGATAGAACAGCATCATCTCCCTCCCTGCTGCTAGTTCTTCCCACAGTGAGCGGTGCCTTTTGAGTTAAAGGGCCACAGCACACCCCATCAGTCTTGGTGCTGCCAGCAGAGCAGGGGAGACTCTGGTCTCACTGGGGCCTCTGTGACGAGGTCTTTTAAGCCCAAGGATGGCACCATTATATCTTCAGGCTGGGGCACAGGCATTAGTAGGTTGTCTGGCAGACATGCTTCTTGGTCTTCTCTGTCCTTTCCCTTCTGCTTTGGAGTCCTCACCCTCATATCCCCGAGGACAAGGAATCTGATGCCAGGGTCACAGAATCATAGAACAGCTGGAAAGGACCCTGAGGTCCACCCCCTGCAATGCAGGAATTTCAACCAAAGCATCCATGGCAGATGGCCAGCTAACCTCCACTTAAAAACCTCCAAGGAAGGAGAGTCCAGCGCCTCTCATGGGAGTCTGTTCTACTGCAGAATGGCTTATTGTCAGAAAGTTCCTCCTGATGTTTAGTCGGAATCTCCTCATAACTTGAATCCATTGGTTCGGGTCCTACCCTCCAGAGCTGGAGAAAACAAGTTTGCTCCCACTTTCATGGGAAAGCCCTTTAGATATTTGAAGGTGGCTCCCTGATATCTCCTGATCATACCTCCTCTCATCCTCCTCTTATCTGGGCTAAACATGCCCAACTGTTTCTCAAACGGCTTGGTTTCCAGACCCTCAGTTGTGACACTGAACAGCTTTCCCTATGAAAGTGATTGAGAATACTTGGAAATAACAGCTGCATCTTAGGAAGCTGCCTTCTAGTGAGTTGGACCATTGATCCATCTAGCTCAGTACTGTCTACACTGACCGGCAGCAACTCTTCATTGCCCCAGGCAGGGAACTTTCCCCAGCCGTCACCTGGAGATGTCATTGGGGATTGAACCTGGGACCTTCTGCATGCAAAGTACATGCTCTGGCACTGAGCTACAGCCCTTTAAAAAAAATTCAGAGAGGAGGCTGCTGCTTTTGTCTTGCTGAAGTGGCTTCCCAGTCCTTTCTGTTTCTATGGGGGATGTCAAGAAAGCAGACTCCCTCCCTGTTAAAGCCGCCTTATTCAGCTGTTTTCCTCAACCCTGCTGCTTTAAGTGGGGAGGGGGAGGTGCTGTCACGGACAGGCTTGATCCAACACAAAATGGGTTGTGTCTGACAATGACTGGCTGGACTGAGTTGCTGCCCTCAAGATGAATAGAACCACTGGTGAAGGGGTTCAGAAGGTGGGGTGTTGGGGGTAAGAGGGTTGTGTGAGATATGGGAGCTGATACTAATGTTCAGTGCTATCTTTCTAGAAAAAAAGGTGTCAGAACTCACCATGAACACCTCCCTTGTTCTCATATAATGGAAATGGCGCCCAGCTGAGGTGCTGGAACTGAGTTCCAGTGAGTTCTGGCTGGGGGGAAAACGCCCTGCTAATGCTGAAAGGAGCTTCTCTAGATTCACATTAAGAGCAGGCAGGTCAGGTGTTATTTCATTAAACAGACTGGCTGGATCAAATCAAGAAGTTGCATGTAGTCCAGCATCCTCTGGGTCCCAACAGTGGCCAACCAGAGACTCCAGGAAGACAACGAGATACAAAGCTGTAGGACAATTCCCACTGCTGTTCCTCTTCTCCCTGCCCAGTGTCTGTTAGCTGGACACTGATCAAGGCAGACCTTAGACGAATCAAGCACAGCAAACCCTGAGGGTTTTGTGCTGTGCATTCCCCTTTGCTGTCGATCACAGGGACTTGCAGCATTCATTGCATGGAGACAGGTTAACAGGTGACAAATTACTCATACAAAGAGAGAAAAAGAGATAGGGAGATTGGACTGTTGTGGCCTAGGCTTGTTACTCAGCTTTCCACATGTCCCTCTTCAGAATGCCTAAACCTTTAGCACTGTGGCTGGCCTGCCTTCGTCCTTTCTCACGCTTCCCTGCTTTGAGCCATTTTCAACATAAAATGAGAACACACTTAACTGTTGGGCTTGGGTGGGTCAATGTTGCCTCACTGTTGCCCAATGTACAGCATTCATGTGAATACAGCTTCTGCTTAAAGGCGGTGTGTGTGTGTGTGTGTGTGTGTGTGTGTGTGTGTGTGGTGAACCTCCGGATGTTCCTAAGACACACAACTCCCATAATTCCTATTGGTCATGCTGGCTGAGGTTGATGGGAATTGGAGTCCAACAACATCTGGAGAACCACAGAAATCCCCTACCCTTGATCTAAGAACATGAAACATTCTCCTTTTTAACAAATGAACGCCTCTTCTAAACAGGCATTTGCCCATCTCTTGCATGCTGTGAGGGTTGCTCCTTAGATCAGGGAACAGTGAGGGCGGGACTGTACTCCTGATGTTTTCAGACTACAACTCCCATCCTCCAGCAACATCTGGAGGAGCACAGATTGAATTCAATGAAGCAAACATCACTTCTCTGCAATAGTCACTTTCACCTTGTAAAGTTGGGGTGGCAATAGTCTGCTCTAATGCATTAATAAGGACCAGAGTAGGAACACTGAGGTGAAACAGTGGCTGAAATTGCATTTACTCCAACTGTTTTCAAATCCTGGGCAGGGTAACATGGTAGGAGACAGGCCTCATCCATACTTGTAAGCATAATTACACACACCTCTCTCTCTCTTGCACTACTACACTGTGATCGAAGCCTTTGATTTGTGGCTGCCAGCTGTTAAATGCACCAGTTAGTACGGTACCTGTCCACACGCAAAAAAGACCAAGGGAATAACTTTGGCAGCAGGTCTTGGCTATGAATTAAAAAGGTAGAAGGTCCATATTGCCTGTAAGGGGAGGGGGCAGGTTACCATAACCCCATTCAAAGTTGTGCCTGGATTTGTGTTGCAGCAATAAGAACTGTCCCTTGGTCTTTGCAAAAATACTGTGAAAATGTCTTGTGGGGGTGGGGAAATGTACCAAGTCTGGACACTAAAAAAAGAAGAAGAGGTATTTAAGAAGATATAAAAGCAACACATTTGCTTTACAAAAAAACAACAAAATAAAGAATTTTCAAAAAGAACCTTTTGACGTCTGGTTTTATCGTGTGTTTATTATTACAGGAGTAAACAACTGTACATGTCAGATTGGGCTGCAGTGTGAGACCTAGAACAAGCCGTCTGGAGTTTATTTGTCTAGACTCATTTGTACCCTCCTAAAAAAAACTCCCTAGGGTGACTTACAATACATGCCATCAGTAAAAAATGAGACAGGTCCTGCTTGCAGGTTTACAGTCTAAAAGACATGAACACATGGGGGGAAAGGGATGAGGGGGTGGGGACTTGGATGCCAATTCTTAAATTTTACTTAAAATGCCCGGCAGGAATGAAAATAATGCAGGGATAGAAGGCACTTCCATTCAAAGCTGCAGAGTCCCCTGGGGATTGATGGGGAAACCCCTCTGAGAATGGCAGCTCTGTAAGAGGAATGGGGGTTTACTAGCGACTCTCAGCACAACAAACTACCGCTCCCAGGATTCTTTGGGGGAAGCCAGGGCTGTTTAAAGTACAGGTGACGGCCATTTTAGGCACCTCCAATTGACGTGTGGTTGCTACCCAAGGAAGGCAAAACAAGGGTTGAACTGGGGCGAGATGTAAAGGGCCAGGGTCTGGGAAAGGAACTCCCAGACGAAATGGCCGGCTGTAGTAAAATACTGCTCTACATGTATAATGTGGGTGAGGCCTAGTCAAGCCCACAAATGAGTGGGGACACCTTGTCAGGGCTCCCCCTTCTCCAACCTCTTGGAAGGAGGAGGCTCATGCTTTTAAAATGTAATAAACAAAAATCTTCCCTTATGGGGGACACAAGAGTCCTTATAGAGTCCTTACGTAGGTTCCCTATTGGTAGGAGAAAAAAACAAGAGGCCCACCAGAGAATACAGTGGTACCTCAGGTTACATACGCTTCAGGTTACATACGCTTCAGGTTACAGACTCCGCTAACCCAGAAATATTACCTCGGGTTAAGAACTTTGCTTCAGGATGAGAAGAGAAATTGTGCTCTGGCGGCGCAGCAGCAGCAGGAGGCCCCATTAGCTAAAGTGGTGCTTCAGGTTAAGAACAGTTTCAGGTTAAGAATGGACCTCCGGAACAAATTAAGTACTTAACCTGAGGTACCACTGTATTGAGAAGCAAAGCAGCTGGTAAGCCTGATCTCTATTGAACTGTTGCAGCAGGGTGCCCGCTTCACACGCAGGAAAAGGAGGAGGACCCAGAACCAAGGTGTGTCCGCCCTTATATAGACATTTTAAATTCCCTGCCCTGGAGCTCCAGACCACCCCTCCGTACATCATACATACATCACAGAAGAGGTATAACCCAAGACCACCCCCCACAAACATCATACCTACATCACAGAAAAGGTGGTCTACAACAGAAATTTGAATGTTGTTTTTCCTGTCTGCCAGGTTATCTGATAATGCCTTATCTGATCGCCTTTCCTGGTAGTCTGCCCATTCCTTTGAGATGGTGATTACCCTCTTCCTGAGATAATGGGGAGGCTCCCCCACCCCCTCCCTCCTTGCAGAGAAAACATTTGGTCAGTTTGGGAGTCAAATGGTTTCAGGGCGGTCCTCCTGTGCTGCTCCATACATGTGGTCCACACATCTATGTATGCGCTTGGTTGGTACATTTATGAACCTTTATTATATATATATATATATATATATATATATATATATATATATATATATATGACATTATTTTTTTATTTCAAAAGCTTCCAGTACCAAAAGGGCTATTTGTTTCCCTCAGCTGGGCCACCGTTGCCCTACCCACTTCCTCCTCATGTGCCTTTCCAGGCTCGCAGGAAGTGTTATGTGTTTGTGTAGCACCAAGCTGCTAGTGTGGTTAGCGCTCCTTTTCTACACAGCAATTGCAAGTAAGGGTGTAACCTTCCCCCATCACAGCTGTTTTGGTTGTGATGGAAACAGGGAGGGGAGTGTGGGGAGAGAGTTCAAAACAAGAAAGACTTATGGGGAAGAACTTTCTGACAGAAAGAGAAAATGCTTCCACCTCCCTTCTTGTTCATCTTCTAAAAAACCTTTTCACTTCTGTAAGCAACATGAAGGCAGGGTGGGAGAAAAATGAGCCTCTGACATTTGCAAGTCATGCATTAGCAAAATTAGAGTTGGGCACAAAGCTGTGGCTTCCCCTAAAGAATTATGGTAACTGTAGTTTGTTAAGGGTTTCTGAAGGTTGTTAGGATACCCCTTATTCACTTCACAAGGTTATTAGGAGGCCCCTTACAGAGCTACAATTTCCATAATTCCCTGTGAAGAGGTATTTATTGTTAAACCACTTTGGGAATTATAGCAATGGGAGGGGGATAGGGGGTCTGCTAACAAAGTCGTTGCACCCTTAACAGACTACAGTTCCCATGATTCCTGGGAAGAAACCACACCTGGTTAAAGTGGTATGATATACAGTACAGTGGTACCTCGGGTTAAGTACTTAATTTGTTCTGGAGGTCCGTTCTTAACCTGAAACTGTTCTTAACCTGAAGCACCACTTTAGCTAATGGGGCCTCCTGCTGCCGCCGCCGCGTGATTTCTGTTCTCATCCTGAAGCAAAGTTCTTAACCCGAGGTACTATTTCTGGGTTAGCGGAGTTTGTAACCTGAAGCGTATGTAACCTGAGGTACCACTGTACAGGCAACTCTCATTTTAGATATGACCAATATGTGTGCAATTGCACACAGACACACACACACACACACACACACACACACACACCCAGCACCAAACACAGAAGTATCCTGGAAACGTCACTAAAAGGGCAGAGGGGAGGGGGGACAGGGGTGTAACAGGGTGTTTTCAGGCTTTTTCAATAGGTTCTCAATTTCACACAAGTGTGCAATGACCTGGAACACAACCCCCGCACAAACAGTTGCCTGTAGTTTTAAATGTACAGGGTTGTGTCCTATGTTATTCCAACTCAGAGCAGACCCATTGAAAAATGTTCTGCCTTATTTGCAGGCAGAAAAATTAAAGAGGACACTTCATCAAATTTATGCATAGGATGGAGAAATTTCAACCCACTTTCTAGGGAGTGAGGCTTCTGTATCTGTTTTTCTAATGGGTTCATCTCACCTGCAGGGTTTTTTCAGCCAGAAGTCACCAGAACTCAGTTCCGACACTTCTCAGGTGAATGCCATTGCCACTCTAAGAGAAAATTATAGGAATATTATAGGAAAAAAGCACTGACCCCACCCTATTCATTTCTGAAATGGCCACAATTTTGCAGTCTCAACAATGCCCTGGTCTTAATGGTAGCTTAAAAGGAAATACAGAACAGACCTAGAGTGTAAAATACTTTTTATTTTTAAAAACCAAGTCATAATGGCCTAGAGCAGCAAGCGACTTTTGTCAGCTTGGTGCCCTCCATATTTTTTTGGTGTGTATCATTCTGGAGATAATATGAAATGAAAATAGAAGGGACTTGATGGCTATCACAGAAAAGTGGAAGGGATAAAATGATGGTGACCACAAAAAAAGAAAAAGAAAAAAGATAAAGGGGAAATGGAACCCACCAAAAAGGACACCACCAAAAGAAAAATAAAATGGCAGCCACAAAAAGCATGTAGAAAAAGCACACACACACACACACACGGGGGAAATCCAGAGAACGTGCTATAAAGTGGCTTTTTCTTTTAGCAGGGATGGGTTGAAAAAAATAAATACCAAAGCTCTTGCAGAAACAGTGCTTTAAACAGGGAGAAAGTGGAACCATTAAAAAGAAGCCAAATCCTGCAATATTTGGAAACTCTGGAAACTTTATAACTGTCCTGAGGGCTGCTTTCACCTTTGGCTAATCCTCCAAGAAGATGCCGACAGTAGATGCCTCTGCTGACCAGCATCGAGGGTCACAGCAGCTTACATGGAAAACTTCTGGCAGACAGTGTTTCATCTAGAAATTCTGGGGGTTGACAAGTCCAGGACCAAATGCATGCAAAGCCTGAACATTGGTTAGAATATTGTGTCCATTTCGTGTTGCGTACCAAATATGCTAACTGGATGCTTGCTTTATCCCCCACCTCCCCACGCCCTCAACCCAGAGCACCTGTTTGCCAAAAACTGGACACTAGCCAGCCAGACTGACTACAGAGCAGCTGTCAAATAGGAATGCCTTTTGGAGACGTCCAGCCTCTGCTACATTTGAAGCTATAAAAGCCAGAAACTCTATCCTCAATTGCCAGGCTGCCACCAACATTGCTGCGTAGTTTAAAAAAAATGCAGTTCCGGACCTATAGCTCAAGGCATATTACAGCACAACTGGGAAACACAAAGAATTAAAATTAGCTGCCTTATACTGAGTCAGACTATTAGGTCACTCTAGCTCCAGACTGTCTTCACTGACTGGCAGCGGCTCTCCAGGGTTTCAATCAGGGTAAGTTTCCAGCCCTACCTGGAGATTCCAGGGATTGAACCTGGGACCTTTTGTGTGCAAAGTAGATACATTACCACTGAGCCACGGTCCTGTCCTCTAAAAACAATAAAGATTTTAGTCTTTGTGGTTCAGAAAAAAAGCTGATTTAAGCAGGAAGCTACTTCCAGACAAATCAGGTGTATCTGGCACAGTATTGTGCATGCTTGGCAAGGTTTCAGGCAGAGGGGCATTCCCAGCACTATTTGCAGTTACCAGGGATTGAACCTGTAACCCATTATTTATTATTATTATTTATTAATTCAATTTATATCCGCCCTATACCTGGAGGTCTCAGGGTGGTTTACAAAACAAAATCAAAATATAAAACCACAAAATATATTACCCCCCCCCAAAAAAAACCCACATTTTAAAAGGGCATAGGCTGCCACCTGGACCAGATGGAGATAGGCAGGAGCAGGGCCCTCAGGCTCTCAGCAGGGTGCAAAGCAGATCCTCTAACGCTGAATATGGCCATTACCTTTCAACGTGCCTTTGTTTAATGGTTGGGAGTGATTTGATTAGTTGCAACTCAATCAGAGATCAACCAGAGAAGGAAGGTGGTAGCAGGTGACTCTCTACAGAGAGGGGACAGAGGCAGCAGTGTGTGGAGGAATGCCTTATGGTTTCAGCTGTCTCTACATTAATGCACAGAGCATGGGAAACAAGCAAGAAGAACTTGAACTTATTTCGGAATGGTAAATATGACCCTAATAGGCATTACTGAATCTTGGTGGGGTGAGGCTTATGACTGGAATGTAGAATTTGAGGGGTACAACCTGCTTAAAATAAACAGGTCAAAAAGGAAGGGAGGAGTAGCATTATATGCAAATGTTGGTTACACTTGTGAAGAAATCCATGACTTGGAGCATGGAAGGCAGATTGAGAGTATGTGGGTAAAAATTGTAGGAGATAGAGACAACAGGGACCTTACTGTGGGTGTCTGCTATAGACTGCCAAGCCAGACTGAAGATGCCTAATATTTACAGGGAGAGCGTTCCAAAGGGCAGGTGCCACTAAAGTACTGATTCCTACATTGAGCAGAACAGATGGTATCTGTGGGAGACCCTCACCTGCAGAGTGCAATGATCAACTAGGTATATAAGGGGCAAGATGATACATCAGGCATCTTGATCACAAGCTGTATATAACTTTATGCACCTAAACCAGCACCTCGAACTTAGCTCAGTAGCTCATTGCCATCTTTGGCACATCCTTCTACAATTTAACTATTGTATAGCACCTGTGGTTTTTAGGTTTTAAACAAATATGTGAAATGATTCCCTCCTCCCTTAGGGTATGCTTTCTGGCATTGTTGGGTGCGAAGCATCAACTTCCCATCATTTCTCACATTCGTTTACAATTAACTCAAACAGCTTTAACCCGCCAGCCAGCTCGAGTGGCATGCTTGGCATCTGAAAGTACAGCTGACAAGAGACCTTTTTCTAGGTTGCAGCACAGGCCAATGCGTTGGACGATCAATGCAAAGAATTTTGAGGTCAACAACTTGCGATGAGCCAACTTCTATTTATAACCAAGGGGGTGGGGGTGAAGTATAATAAGGCCTAGTGATTTTATAAATGTAACAATGTGTGTGTGTGTGTGTGTGTGTGTGTGTGTGTGTGTGTGTGTGTGTGTATAACCACCTGCTCTAGCTTGTCTTCATGTTTCCAGCAGCTTTTGTCCAAAGCTGAAAAAGCTACCACTTCCATATTTGTGAATTTCCTTAAACTATTCCTTAGGTTCAATAATAAAAAAAAGGGGGGCAAGGGAAAGCAGGGGAAAGGATAAAGTTGGAAGTGGGCAGAGTTATTTCCTTTGATCAGGGCATGATGGAAAACCCCCTACTTGTATCATTGTTAAGATGAGATACAGGAAATGTCATTCAGCGGCAGTGGAATCATATGCAAATTTACTTTTTCTAATTGTTCATTTTTTTAAAGGTGTGAATTCTCTATTAAACTCCTTTGAAGATGCAAATGAAAAATGAAATAACCAATACCAATGTCTAGGGGTGAGACATTAACATAAAAGGCTTAAGTCAGCTCAACAACTATACATACTGGTAATTTTAATACTTGCTTTCTCCTTTATATTTTCTTTGCAGCCTTTTTCTTTACATGCTGTTGAGGGGAAAAGTTAACTTAAAAAGTCCCACAAGTTGACTTCCATGTAAGCGGGGCTCATTATCAGGTTAGATGGAGCTAGATAGAAACAGATTTAAGATTAAACCAAGGGTGTTTGGGTTAGAATTTATAGCTGAAAGAGAACTTTTAACATATCATGTAGGATACTTCCAGACAATGTGTTTATTGATCATCGGCTCTGGTTGCAAATAGCTTGCAGGCAGGTTTGCCAGTGTTGCCTGTTTATTAAGTACTCATTCCAATTTGTTTGCAGGGTTTTATTATGTAAAGCAATTGTTATGCCATACTTTCCAGTGCATTTTCTTTGCTTTATTTATTGCAAAGTCAGTTGATGTTTTTAAAGCAGGGAGCTGGTTTGTTGCACAAGAGCATCACATCAACTTCCATTGCACAACACAGATTTGCTGGTACATGATTGAATCCCACTTGAAAACAGAAACATTTTGGAAGAGGACCTTATTCTGCCCCTTCTTCATGCAGGAAATCCATTGCTGTACAGTAACTACTAAAATTCTCTGCTGAAGGAAATCCAGCTTGCACCAATCAGGGAGGAAAAACATTCCTCCTTTGAAAATACAAACAGCAGCAGTTTACATTGTCAGTGGATCCTCATGTATATGGTTTTTATGTGGGGAAAGAACAACGGGTGAAAGGACCCTTTGGGACTTGTGAAGTTTTGGTGTGTGTTTTTATATGCAGGAGAGCCACAGGTTCAGCACCTGTTACACAAGTTGCACAATGGAGCTTTCTATGTAATACTGGTGTAACTGTTCTGCATCCCTGCTCCTCCTCCTTCTCTCTCTCTCGTCTTAGAAGTCTATTGCTGCTCAGAGTGCCTGTTGCTCCCATCTATGAATGCCATCCTATTAACAGCACACAAAGTCATCCGTCCCTTGGCTTTCCTGGCTGATAAGTGTTTTAAAAACACAACCTTTGGAGCAGTTCAAATGTTCATAAACATTCTGCAATCCCTCAGTGACAGCAGAACCAGAGATTAAGAAGGGCTAATTTCATTTAAATGAAGCCAGGGCTATCTCAGTCAACAGCTACTGAAGATTAAAATTTGCAGGTTGTATTTACTTAAGTCCCATCCCCCTCTTTTTTTTGTTTCCCCTAATGGAGTGCGAGTGTGTGTGCGTGTGTGCAAAAACTGCTATTTTTATTGCAAAGCAAACAAGTTTCATTCAGTACTTCCCTTTTCTTTCTGTGACCACATATTTTCTTAGCTGATTATCCAACAACTGGCCATGACTTCACTAGTAGATACCAAGATAAGGCGCTGATGCTGGGTGACAGGTGTGCATAACAAACATAGAAAGATCAGCTACTACCACAATAAAGCTAAAAGGGGGGGGGCACCAATAGAGAATAGCAGCCTCCTTAAATATAGCATGGTGAGAATGAGGCAATAAAACCAGACACCGCTCAAGAACTATTTATGTTAATTCACAAGTTGCAATTCCTGTAATTAATGCTATTTCTAGAAGAGGAAAGAATGCAGAGAAGAGGTTCCATGACGCCACAAAAGGAAGCCTGGGAGCACATGCACAGATTTTGTGGAAACTACTGTTCCCAATGAATTGTGCACAATTATTTTAAAGAGAAAATGAGTCCTGGTCTCCATGATTTTGGAAAAACCCAGGAACAGGGGCCATTTCTGCTATATTCTGCCTCTACTGTTGGGAAGCAATATGCCTCTGAGTATCAGTGGCTGGGAATCACAAGTTGGTGAGGCAAGACAGTGACCACCATAGGCTCGGCAAGCTGCTAGGGGAGAAACAAATCTTCCCAGGGAATCTCAATCCCGAGACTGACCCAGCGGGACTCAGAAACCCCGGAGAGCCATGCCACAGGGCTTGCCCCTGTCCTGCAGTGGGGCAGACACTGCATAGACCTCTTCTCCCTCCTTACCTTCTCATCCTGATTGTGAGTGCGGAATCAGTGAGTTGCAGACGTTGGGAGGGAGCACGAAGGGAGGGAAGATGGCAGTGCCCAGGAGGGAAGGCTGACCAACCTCATCTCATGGAGGGCTTCTCCCAGAAGATGCTGTCCGCACCTCGGCCCCCAAGTCCGGCAGGACTCCCAGTGCAGTTTAGGCCACCCTCAAATTTGTCCATTTTTGCCACTAAAGGGGAGCCTCTGCCGGCCATGTGGAGGGTGCACTAGAAAGAACACAAAACCCCCACCCCCACAATCTGGCTCCCCTCAGCTGCGGGGTGGGCTACAGATACACACACACACATATCAAATATATAAACAATTTTTCTCTTCTTGAAAAATTGTATTTTTGTTTTTGTTTTCTGCTCCCTGAACACCACCAGCAGAGCCAGGGAAGTTGGGAAAGACACTCTGAGGGGGCTGGAACTGCAGGCCAGGAAAAGCCGCTCACCAGCTGGCTATTCCACCCCTCCCCCCATAAAACCCCCCCACTAAAATCAAACAAAATCACATACATTTAGCCTCCCCCTCTCCCCTTTCACTGCAAGCTGCCTGCAGGGCCAAGATTTACCATTCTCACCAACCTCACCTCAATATTTTGATCCTTAAGCTCCATTTTTCCCTTCTCTTATTACATTTTATCTTATTTTTATACCTCCACCATATTTTTAGTTTAGTTTTTCTCTTCAGTTTTTTTCTTGTTCCGAATTATTTATTCTTTTTATTCATTTTTATTATTGTTACTGTTCTCTCTAACTTTGAAGCTTTGTCCCCACGTTTTCAGCTTGACTTGACTTCTTATTTTTTGATAAATTCTTTCTTTATTTTTTTAATTGAACTCCTGTGGTCTTGTTCTCATTCACACAATTTTAATTTCACTTTTACTTTTTACTAAGGAAATTCCTACAACACTAAACGGATGCACACAGTCCATGTTTAAATAATGGAAGGGAAAAGTAGGAAAATTGGCCCTGACCCCACCCCCACTAATACCTCTGGCCCATCACCCATAAATTCCACCATGCATCCCAAAACATCCAAATAAGGACCTGGCAAGCTAAAGGCCTATATCGCCAAACTGACTTTTATAAAAATGACAATACCCTATCAATACAGGGAATATAGGACAAGTTAGGGGACACTCCAGTAGCCCGACTGACCCATCACCAACCACAAGTCTTCTTAAACAATCCAGCAGCAAAAGCAGCAGCCATTAGGCCATTGGCTAATTTTGAAAATCTCCTCCTAACACTGGAAGGACACAGGAAGGGGGTGGTATCTACAATATATAAATACTACTCCAAGACACTACAGACCCCTTCACCATGATTAAAAACCAATGGGAGCATGACATAGAACACAAAATAAACCCCACCCAACAGTAAAAAATGTGGTCTAAACCACCATTAAAATCCATTTCAGTCAAAAGAAGAGAACTTACCCTGAAACTTATCTATAGATGGTACTTAATACCACAGAAGTTGGCACTGATACACCCAGGGACCTCATCTAAATGCTGGAGAGGCTACACCTCCATAGGCAAGTACCTCCACATTTGGTGGGAATGCCCCAAAGTTCATTCCTTTTGGATATCAGTGCCGCAGGAAATAACCACAATAACAAAACAGGTAATAGAAGCAACTCCAGAACTAGCCCTATTAAATATCTTCCAGGACAACAACACACATGGATATGACAACTCTAAGTCACTTATTCTCAGCAGTCAGAAACATCGTAACTAGACACTGGAAGGACCTATTAGGAGTGAACATAGACCACTGGTACCTAAATGTATGGGAAGCTACCCTATTAGAAAAGCTAACCAACAAACTTAAACTAGCACAGGGACAAGCAACGGAGGTATGGCTCCTCTTTATCACATATACAGCACAACAAGAAAATGACTTATCCCCCCCCCCCAACAGCATATGAATCAATATGGCTAATCTGACCCAACAACACTCCCCTCCCCCAACATATACAAACAAACTGCACTGCAACCAACTGAACACAACCAATGAAGCTCTGGACACCCTAATCTCTTGCAATGCCAATACAAATAAAAAAATGTACAAATAAAGGACCTATCCACATGGTGCTGACACAAACTCTACACTAACATGATGCAATAGAATGAAAGAATATTACCCCCCATCTTCCTCCCCTTTCTCTCCCCCTAATCACATGATGTCTATGACAATAGTGTCTCATACTGAATGTAATCAAACTGTGAAAAAGATTCTATGAATCAAAAATGGATACACAAGATTATTTTCCTTTATTTATTTGTAACACATAAAATCGTTAATAAAAACTAATTTAAACATCAAAATCCTGACATTTAATTACAATATGTTTATCTCCTCACTTCACTCCTGCCCACCCAACAGAAGAACAGGAGCAGGCATCCTTTCAGCTTCTCCAGCTGCTAAACCCAGAGGTGGATCTGAAAGAGGAAAAAGAGAAAACAAGGGTGAGAACAAGAGACCCATCTGCCAGAGACCTCTGCCAATGCCAAAGAGGCTTAACTCTGAATATCCCATTGCATAGCAGCCATTGCTAGACCCTTTCAAGGACGGAAGCCTTAGGTCAAGAATGAGAGCCCTTCTAAGCCTCAGGGCTGCATCCCCACCTGGGCAACCTTGAGGGCCACATGGGACTGGTGGGCGTGGCCACAGTAAAACATGGGTGGGACTATTCATGTTAATTTTTCCCTTGCACAGTATGCTAGTTTCTACACAAACACATGCATGTCTATCCTTCATCCATGCAGAAATTTAAGGACTGGCAAGGGTTGTGAACTTCCAAGGGCGAGTGAGAGGGGCCTGGAGGGTCAGATTTGGCTCCTGGGTCAGAGGTTCCCCACCCTTGCCTGAATCCAATAATCCTGGAGAGTTTGGGGCTCTAAGGAGACCTCCGACTGGTCCAGGCTAGTTGAGTGGTCTTGGACCCCCTTTCCCCCAAAAGGGAACAGACTTCTTAAGCTGCTTGTTTTTTAAAAAGGGAAGAAAAACCCAAATATCTCTTTGTCACAGCCCAGTGTTACCAATTCCCATATTCAATCCCAAGTGAGTCTTCAAAGCACAAGCATTTATTAGGTTTAAAAATAGCCAAACAGTGAGGACTGGAGAACAAGTGTGCCCACTGCTCCACATTCCCCTCACTGATCCCCATGAGCCAAGGAGGAGGGCATCTCCCAAAGATTCCCCCCCCCAAAAAAAGTGTTGAGATTGCCAATCTGCCTGGGTGAAAGACCCAGCTTATTTTTAGCTTGCTTCATGGCACCTTGCCCTGTTTTGGGTACTTCTACAAGCCTTGCAAGTGAGGCAAAGTCCAGAGGCCTTCCCTCTATCCCACCCAACCCAACTAATAAATAATATTTCTGTCGCAGGGACTGCTTTGCTTTAACTGCTTGTATGTAAGTTACTCGAGGAGGCTTTCTGGCAGAAGAGCAGGTACAAATGCTTTTTAAAAGAAAGAAAGAGAAAGGAAGGAAGGATTCCCCTTTGTAGCTCCTGGTGTCTGGATATTTGGCCTTGCTTTGTCTTTCTTGAACCAGTTTTTCCCCCTTACCCTCTCAGGCTGCCTCTCCAGGCCTTCTCCTTTTGACCCTTCCCCCTTTCCAACACTCTTTTCAAAAGATCATCTCCCCCAAATCTGAGGCCTCCTCCTGCTTGTTCCATGGGGAAAGCTGTGGCTCGCCAGATCTCTTGTAAGACTCCATCTCCCATCAGCCCTAACCAGCCTGGCCTTAGAAGCTCATGGACCTGAGCAGCTGAGAGCTAATGGCAGGCAAGATTCTTCTTCCCGCTCTTCCTACCTCTGAAATTAAAAGGCAGCTCAGCCAATCATTGCCAGGCTGCACCACTGGCCAGTCCCATAAGCATTGACATCTCCCAGCAGCATACAAAACTTTCTTTGAACATTCTGGGCTTGATTTTTGATAGCGCTGATAGATTAGTGTTTTCGGTTTGTCTGTTTGTTTGTTTTACTGTACTTTATAGACACCCCTTCTCTCTGCTGAGAGATGAGGGGGAGGCTGTATTATGAAAATTGTGTTAATAAATAATACTAATAGCAAGAATAACAAAAGGCACAGCTTTTGACCACCTGTGATGCTCCACATATTTTAGACTACTGCCTGGGGCTGATGGGGAGATGGGAGTCTCACAATGCCTCTGCAGGCCAAGACTGATGGGTGCTCTACCACGATGGCAAAGCTTGCTTTGGCACAGTGCTTGTGGCTCTCAGGAACTTTTCCAATGGTGGGCACACTGCTGCCTCAGTTTACTCAAGAGAGCTCTGCATTCCAAAGAGCATTTACTGAGTTCCCACTTTGTGGAACATTCCAAAAATAGTTGGTTAAAGTCCTGCATTTACAAAGGAAAAAAGTGCGGGGTGAAGAATAGAAGAAATGAGCTGCCTATTTCTAAGGGAGGATCAGCTCCCCGGGAGAAACACTGCCTTCTAGATCTTAAGCTTCTCATTAATGTTATTACAAGGGGAAATGAGAGAGGGAACAAAGCCCACAATCATCTCTTGCTGATTCAAAATTCAAGAAGGGATTACCATATTTAATAATATATTTCACCTCAAAAGAAGCTCTCTTTCTGGCACAAAATAAACCGAAAAAACCTACCGACAACGTGGAAGGCAGCACGAGAGAGACTTACGCATTAGACGATCCAAAGCCAAAGCCTGTAAGGGGTGGGGAGAAAAGCAACGTTAAAGGGATTATTGGATGGGTTATATTACAAAACACACATTAAGGAAAGGTGTCAGGATTCCATCAGCACAGTTTCTCTCTGCTCCCTAACCAGTATCCAATCACTCCAGTTCTCCAGTCTAGTCCACTCTAACCCGCAACCAAAGCTCTTCTTTTAATTCATACACAGAGGAAGCTGCCTTCTAAAGAGTCAGACCATTGGGTCCACCTAGCTCAGTACTGTCAACTGTTAGCAGCTTCTCTGCGGTGATTCCCAGCAACTGGGGACACCTTCCCTCTGACAGGAGAGGTAGAACACAGCCTAATTCCTCCTTGAATTTGTCTAACCCCCTTTTAGAGCCGCCCAAGTTAGTGGCTGTAACTATTTCTTGTGAGAGCAAATTTTAATTACGGGCTGTGTGAAGGAGGACTTCCATTTTCCCTGTTCTGAGAAAAAAATCCTCAAAACATCTAAGAACCAGGTGGAGGGCAAGGACAAGGGGATGGAAACTCTGCACATGCTCATAAGCAGACTTTGCAAACTCCTACTTAGAAGGTGCAGAGAGCAATAATCCCGAGAAATGAATGGTGGCGGAAGGTTTCTGGGTTTGGGGGCTTAACATCAGCTTTGGTGTGTTTTGTAAATTGCTAAAAATATTTAAACAATTTATGTACTGCTTAACTGCAATTATCTCTAGGTGGTTAAAAAGGCTCTAACCCTTACATAAAGGTTTTAAAAGTGTGGGTTAAAATATACATCTCTTTCTATTTTCCCACCCCCAAAGGGGAATGAAAGGAAGTACGCTGGGTACAGTTATGTCCCTCAGTCTCTCCAACAGAGAGCCAGTGTGGTGCGGCCAGTTAAAAGTGTTGGACTAGGGTTTAAATCCACGCTCGGCCACAAAGTTCACTGGGTGTGACCTTGAGCCAGTCATTGCCTCTCAGCCTAACCTACCTCACAGGGTTGTTGTGAGTGGTTGAATGAGGGAGAGATACCATGTACACCACCCTGAGCAACTTGGAGAGAAAGGTGGGACATAAATGCAATAAAAAAATTAAAAAGCAACCCCTGCTCCCCGTTAAGATACGATTAAGCTTGGTTTGCATCTGAAATCCAGCCTCTAACAGGTTATGACAAAGTGCTGAAGCTCCCTATGCTCCCACTTCTCCAAACTCCCTTCTATTTAGGGTCAAGAACAGCTCATACCTCCTCCTCCACTCGACCCGAAACTGGAGAAGCCAGTGCCTTGTGTGCCAAAACCCGTAGGCTGCTGAGAGAGCGATCCAAAGGTAGGGGTGTTCTGGCTTGCCAGCGTTCCGAATGACACTGTGTTGGCTGTGCCGCCAAACCTGTGGAACATAGAGCAGGAGCAAGCAGTGGGTTAAAGAGATTGTGGCTTTTAAAAAAGATAAGTGAAGCAAAAGGAGCTAGATGAAGGCAGAAATCCACAATCAGCCAACCTGGCTGCTGTGAATGGCAAGGGAGGCCATGTTGGTACTGCTGCCTGGATTGGTGTTCTTCCTCGATAGGGTATTCTCAATGGTGGCTCCCCGTTGGTGGAATGCCCTCCTTGGTGAGGTGCACCTGCCTTCCTTTTATTAACAGAGCCACCCACCTGCCAATCAACTGACATCGCAATGACATCAGGCAATGGGGTGCTTTGAAGTCCCCACAATGAGGACTTCAAAGCACTGTACAAGGCTGGTAAACAGAATAGCACAGTGTGTTGTAGTACCACTGATCAGCTGATGGTCAAGGTTTCAATGCTCTAAGCAGGGGCTCCCTGGGTTTGGCTCTTTGCAAGCCCCAAAGATCAGCTGGCAGCAACAGCCCCATGCAGCTTGAAGTAAGCTGATAGGCACTGCTTGACTTCCAATCCCAGCTCACTTTGCTATCACAGTTCTCCATGGGGAACTCTATAGTGCAGCCAATCCTAACCAGCTTGGTGATTTGCAATGAAAGCAAGCTTCCCTGGCTTTAAGGTTCCTGACTGCACAATGGCAGCTGTCCCTTGCACAGGTGGGTGGGGTTTGGGGGGAATTGTATAATTCATTGCTGTTACCTGCCCCAGCACCTTCTGGCAAAGGGTAAGTAAGAAATCTGATTAAAGAAATCAATATAATGAAATGTAGTGAAATGAAGGGGGCCAGAATATTTATTCAAACGAAGAAAGAAAAATGGGGCACCTGGATATCACTGCAACCCCCCCCAAGACCCCGTTGTTTTGTTGCTGTTGTTGTTGTGGCTTACCCAAATCCTCCAGCGTTGGCGGCCGCCGTCCCCTCTCCGAAGACTTTGCCTCCCGTCGAGCCCAGAGGGCTTGCAAAGGCTGGGGCTGAACCGAATGCTGGCACCCCTCCGAACCCGGGGGAGCCCCCAAAAGTGGGAGGGCTGCCAAACACAGGAGCAGCTCCAAAGCCACCTGAGCAAACACAGAGGCAAACAAAGAAAAGAAAAGAAAAGGGAAAGGGACATACACAAGCAAAAGAATAAATAAAAAGTCAAAATAACAGAGAGAGAGAGAGAGAGAGAGAGAGAGAAAGGCAGGGCAAGAAGAGCAAAGAAATCAGAAATCAGAGTTAGGCCATTTCTCAGTGCAGAAGCCCCACAGACCTCAACTTGTGGGGGAGAGGGGCTTTATTTGTGCTGCAGAAGCAATGGGGCCCTGACACACTTTCAAAGGCCCCCATTTCATCCTAGAAAACATGAAGTCAGTAAATATTACAAAATACCCTCTGCCCTCCTTTTTTAAGGTGCAACTAAAAAAAGGAAATTGGGGGCGGGGGACAATAGTCTGATGAGTCCTCTGTGGTTTTGGCCTCTTGGGCAAAGCAAAGAACGTAGATCAGGCTCAACACCTTTTTGGATGCCAGAACTCACGATTCTGAACTCTCTCTGTAAGAGACTCTGTGTGTGTGTGTGTGTGTGTGTTGTGTATGTGTGTGTGTGTTTGTGCGTGTGTGTGTGTGTGTGTGTGTGAGAGAGAGAGAGAGAGAGAGAGAGAGAGAGAAGCATTGCTTAATTCAAGAGGCAAAAGTGGGAATGGGGTGGGGGTGGGGAAGCAGAAAGGAACAGCTTTAGGCAGAGGAAGGCCTTAGCTAGCGTTTTCCTCTTTTTCTTTTAGAGTTGCAGTCTATGTCTGCAAAGGAGAAGTGCTCTATCGGATTTACAGCACTGCATTCTCCCCAACTTCCCATCTAAGGGGAACCTTGACCTCCTGCTGGCCTTCATTCGAGAGTCCAGATGTCCCTGAGAACTGCAAATCAGCAACCATCACCCCCAACTCTCCACCCCCCCCCCCCCAGAATGCACCAAAAAGAGAGAGAGAGACAGAGAGAAAGAGAAAGAAGGGGGGTTTGGGGATGGGGGAGTTTGTCATTAAGAGCTGCCTTCTTCACCCTCCGTACAGCACTTACTGCAAAAGGGGTGGCTAGATTCTGCAGGCATGTCCTTAAGAAGAAAAACCTTGGACGTGAATTAAAAGAAAAACAGGCCAAGAACGCCCGCTCTAGAGCGCCTGCATGAAAAAGCAGCAGTTGCTGCTGCCGCCAGCAGCAGCAGCTCTCAGCAAAAGATGGGGAAAAGGAGGGGGGAAGCTATAGCAGTTGCTAAGGTAGCTGTTTTCTGATGTCGCCAGCAAAACTGCAACCATTTCAGCACAGCAGTGTGTTGCACCCTAGAGGCAAGCTATCCACACACCCCTGACCTGCCACAAGCAGACCAGGAGGAAAGCAAGACATTCCCAAGTCTATGATGCCATTTCCTGTCGCCCCACTTTCATTTTAACTGATGCCAAGCTTTATTTATTTATTTATTTATCAGTGTTTGCACATTACTTTTCCGTTCCAGCCCCTTAAAAAGGCTCCTGCAGCAGCCTGTATCTGTGAAATCAACTGAAAACAAGGCTGGCTTACAAGCTTAAAAAGAAAGAAAGAAAAGAAACACATGACAAACGAGGAAAATGGGACAAGAAGGGAAGAGGAAAAAAGCAAATCTGGGCACCCGTTCTTAAACAGCCATTGTTATAAGGACCGGATGGCTTGATGGAGCTGGTATTCTGGCAGAGCTGATGGGATGAGCCCTGCTTCCCATCTCTCCTACTGAGGCAGCCTAATGGGAATGACTGGTGACAGCTGAGGGAGGGGGGTCTTTATCCCCCCCCAAAAAAGGTTATTTTCTGAGCTGCTTTTCAGGGCCATGCTTTCACAAAGAAACGTACGTAAAAAAGGAAGGAGACACTAGGTGTATGGGAAATAAAAAGTATTCAAGGTCTGCTTGAAAGTCTGCTTGCAGCATCTCTCATACAGCCAGTAACATCTCGGCCCTTTCCTAGGAGTGCAAAAAAGCCCTTGGGCGCCGGGGCACGAGTCACCATCTTTTGAGCCTCTCCTGTAAAAACAAACTCACGGCTCACACAGGAAGTGTGTGACACTGAGCCAAGAAATGAACCAATTTGTTTGCCTTCAGCTCACCAACATGACAGCAGGTACAAATCTGGCTGGTGGGAAGGAATGTGTGATGGAGCCTTTCTGGTGGTGGCCTCTTCGCCTATGTAACTTCCTTCTCTGCGAGATACATTTGTTTCCACCCCCATTTTCTTTTAGACACTCCTTTTCCAATTCACCTTTGGTTAGGAAGCTGGTGGGGCTTTAGAACACCCTCCCTATTTTCAGCATGATGGCATCTGATGACACAGGCTGACTTGACAGTCGGTGGGGATGGGTGCCGTTTTTGTGTGTTTATGCTCCTCTTTTTTTAGCTTTTGGAAATTTCCAACTCTGTGTGGTTTTGAAGACCAGAGCCGCAATGCTGTTATTTAATTGTGTTTTGTGTTACAATTTTTACTTATTTATCTGAAACCCCCTTCAAAATGGTCTTGGTCCTGCAAAACAGCATAAAATAATAATATTCTAAAGTAAAGGAGGAAAGCCAAAGAAAGCAGCCCTGTTGGGTCAGACCAAAGGCCCATAATCACAGGGGTGGATAACATCAGGTCTGGGGGACAAATGTAGCCCCTCCAAGGGCTCCCCTGCCTAGTCCTTGGGACTCTCCACAGACAACACACACAACCCCACTTTGCACCTTCCTTGGCCAAAATGTGCCCTTGAACTCTGACAATGCCTTTTGCTTGCCTGGATGGAGAACAGCAAGTGGATGTGAGAAGAAACCAGCCTACAGGGACAAATGTCCCTGTAAAGGGACAATTGATAATCATTGCACCGCCCACTATTGCCTCTGGACCTCTCCAGCACCGGCATGCAGCCCTTGGGCTTAGAAAGTGTCCATACCCCATGCCAATCCAGTCCAAAACTCCGTTTTCCCACATAGTGGGCTGCCAAATGCATCCTGGAGGCCCATAAGTAGGATGGGAAAACCAAAGCCCACTCCTCCATTGTCTGCCCCCTAGCATGCTAACAACTGTGGACAAACTTTGCCCTCCTTCATGAATTTCTCCACTGCCCATTAAAGACCACCAAGACAGCTCGTGGCAGAAAATTTCACACATTAAATTCTGCATTGTCCAAAGAATTAATTTCTTTAGTCTGTCCTGAATCTACTGTCTAACAACTTGAGTTTGAGTATTACAGAAAAATGAAGTGGGGAATCCTATATCCCCCCCCCCCACCTCCACACCATGAATAATTTGATATGCCTCTATTGTACCTATGCATCAAGTGTAGGTATGATGGAACAGTGGTGAGAAACCAGTGGCCCTTCAGACATGGCTGGACAACAACTCCCATCATTCCTGACCACTGTGCCCTGCTGGCTGGGGCTGATGGAAGCTGGAGTCCAATGACATCTGGAGGGCCACAGGTTCCCCATCCTTGGGATAGAAGCTGGCGGAGGGATTCAATTAAAAGAAAGCAACACCCAGCCTCTAAGTCCCCTCTTAGGAAAGGTGCCACTTATGATAATTCTGGCTGACCTTCTCTTTTTTGACCTAAAAATCCCACATCTGCACACTGGCTCTGTTCACAGGTGATGCATGACAAGTCAGAACAAGGTGTTGCCTTATTGGGAACAAGAGGCATGCTTCTGCAGAGTTGTCTGATCACTCCTCACTTTGCTCTTACCCTGGCATGAGACAGGAGAAACAAGCCAGGAAGCCACAACTAAGACTGGCTTCCTGTAACATCCAAAGCTGAGACTGGGGTTTGCTTTTCCCAATCAAGGTAGGATTTGAAAGCAAACGAAGAACCATGGTTGAAGGCTGTGGCTTGTGATTCTGACTTGCCAGGTTTGTCATAGGAAGCCAAGCTTAACTGTGCCCTCTCGGTATGCTTCTCCTGCTTGCACCAGAGGGAGCAGCCAAGTGAGAGCAACCAGGCTGGGCAGGGTTCACTTCCTGCTAAACCATGGTTTACTGGAGCACACAAGCATCACCTGCATTTCAACTGAGGCTGCCCTGCAGATGTACATGAAGGAATCATACTGGCTACTCCTATTTTCTGTCCATTTGCCAATAATCCCTGGCATGGAATTAACTCCCTCCCCCAGTCTTCCATGCAGCTCACAGTTTTTACTGTTTTATGTGTACACTTTTCAACGCACACTTCCATCTTATTAACAGGCTGCCTGTCTGCTATAAGAAATGACTACCAATATAGCTCCTTGCTGTTTTTCACTGGAGGTGCATTTTAATACCCAGGGTGAAATTCCAGTCCCAACCGATGTAACAGATACTACCCAGTTGTAAACACAACTGTCTGGGGGGGAAAAGAGAGAGCTGCAGCTGAATTATTTAGAGGAGATTAGAGATCCTGTGACACTTTTGTCCATGAGCCATTGGGTTTTACCCATGTCCTCCAAGTTTCGTGGGAACCAACGCATGTATTGCAAGTTAAGAACATAAGAAGAGCCTGGTTGCTGCACCAGGCCATAAGTCTAGCTGGCCCAATATCCTGTTCTCACTGTGGCCAACCAGATGCCCCAGTGAGAAGCTTGCAAGCAAGACTTGAGTCCAACACTGCTCTCCCCTCTTGCAATTCTCAGCAACTAGTATTCAGAGTCAAGCTGCCTCCGATAGCACTATATATCATGTTCTACTGTAAGGGGACCTGCGGCATGCAAAGCAGGTGCTCAGCCACTGAGCTGTGGTCATTTCCTTTCTGCCATCCACCAGTACCAGTGGCACAGGGAACCAGCACCTGATCTACAGAGCTCCTGGTCTGAGCTGCAGAGCACCCTGATATGAATTTAAGAAGAGCCTGGCTGCTGGATCAGGCCAAAGGCCCATCTAAATCCACCATGCTGTTCTCACGGTGGTCAACCAGATGACCCAAAAGGAAGCCTGACAGCAGGACATAAGCACAACCATTAAAAGTCACAACATGCAAGGGTCACCCATCCTTTTGTACCCTGTGGTAACACTAAAATAGTATTGAGGGCACCATCCTCAATGGTTGCTTCTCCCCACCCTCCTCTTGGGTCAGTTCACTACATATCTGGAGAAATATGTGATCTACAATTTGATGACAACAGTGGTGGGGAAAGACCCATAAAAAGAAGAAGACCTGTTTTACCATAATCAACACTTGTGTACATGGTTGCCTCCTCCCTCCCTCTGTGCATGTGTCTGACTCCACTTTCTCCCCTGACTCCTGCAGCACCCACTTTCTCTCCCCTCACTGCCTCTCAGTTGTTCTCTTTTCCTCTCAACACGCTCTGGAATCATACCCTTTGCACCTCCTGGCTGCACAGTTTTCTGTTTGGCAGCCAATCTGAGCCTTGAAAAGAAGAAAGAAGTGAAAAGTGGAAGGGAGGAGAGCATCAAAAGTGTCTGGCTGCTGTATCAGGCAAGTAGCTCATCTTGCCCTGTATCAGGTTCCCACAAGGCCCAACTGGAAGCCACAAGGGAAAATCCACAAGAAAACTCAAAGCCAATGTCCCCTACGTGGTGATGTGTAAGTTGGCCTAGAACACAAGATCTGATGTAACTGTTGTTCAAAAGGCAGGAGGATCTTCCCCATGCTAGAAGAACAAGTTCTCCCCATTTCTCCCTATAGTGGGGAAAGCTTGGTTGTAGAGCATCCACTCTACATGCAGAAGGTCCCAGGTTCAATCCCTAGCATCTCTAGGTAGAGCTGGGAATGTCCCCTGCCTGAAACCCTGGGAGAAGGGCCATTTCTGCCAGTCAGCACTGACTCTACTGGGGCAGATGGACCAAAGGGTCTGACTTGGCGGAAGGCAGCTTCCTATATTCAGAAGAAGAAACAATAGACAAACTAATACCTGCTTTAGTCGGGCTGGAGAACCCAAAGCCTTGAGATGCCACGCTCCCTCCACCAGAGCTGAATGTGCCCATCGGCTTCTGCTCGCCAAAGGAGGCGGTGGTGCCAAATCCAAAGGTCTTGGCACCGCTGTTTCCAAAAAGGCTTGACGTATCTGGGGCAGGGAGAAACGAGAGTCTTTTCTTACATACCAGAAAAAGGCCCACCTCCCCCAAAAAGTGCCCAAAGCCCAATGGGGGGGGGGGAGAGACACAATGAGGATCAGGGGTTTAAGATGGCACATGTCACCGCTTGCCTATGGTGAGAAAGAATCGGCAACAGATGAACAGCATCTTTTCTGGAAATGGAAAGACTTTCCCCCCCTTTTTCATTGAACTTCAGGACCATTAGACTTATTATCTGAACTGCTACTGCTGCTATACCACATGCACACATATACACTCCCTGAGAAGATTGTATGGGATTCTCTTCCGGGTCAAATAGGCTAGACACACTGGGTTGTTTTTCCTCCCCTCTGCACTATTTGGCTTTCTGGGCTCCCTCAAGCCATCTGCTTTTCAGAAGAGGTTGACCATCTGAACCAGCAACAACCAGTCTTGAATCAAAGAAGTGATGTCTGCAGGGGGGGGGGGGCTTTGTATCAAACTGCCCATCTTAAAATGTGAATACTGAGCGTCATGACACCACAGAAAAGGGAGGGGTGACTCCTCTATGAAGAGCAGAAGAAAAGATTTTAAATGACAACCATCTACTGATAGCCATCAATGTAAAATTTACCACCTTATCATGCTAGGAATCAAAGTCACATGTAATAAGCAGCAAAATATTATAACAGAGAAATACAGTAAGCCTGCAACTTACATGGGGGTTATGTTCTGGGGATCATCAGTTAAGGGCTGATGGGAGTTGGAGCCCCATAGGCTTCCAGCCTGTTGGGTTAAGGCTGTAACCCAAACCACTTTTCCACCAGGTTGGGGTTTCTGCTGGTCTCTTCTCATTCTGCCTGCCAAAAGTGTGGACAGGCAGGAAGTAGGCTGGATACTGGAACCCCTGCCAGCAGCTGTCTACAGGAAGCCCTGAAGCAGAGGGTTTTGGGAGCAGCCCCACTGCTATCACTAGAAGGCCCAATTGGGCCTGTCTCCCTGATGGGTTGAGCAAAAGGGCTACAGATGCAGCCCCCCCCCATTATGGATTCAGGACACCAATGCTACCTGTCCCTGCATTTTCAGCAAATGCAGTGAGACAGATGCATTATAATGTGCACAAAGAGAGAGTATAAAGCCTTTCTTCTCAAAGTGCCTCTACATCCATGTCTAGTTACGGCTCACAGAAGTGAAAGCCTCACTGATCTTCAGAATCAGAATCATCTTGCAAACCTCAGGGCCCAGGAAAGTTCAAAGGAGTTCTAGTGTTGTGAGTGTGTGGAAACTTCTCTTTACCACTCAGGGATAAGGCACATGTGTATGTTCCTAGACCTCTTTGTCCTTAAGATTTAGGGGATTGGGCTCAAGACTGCAGCTTCTTTCTAAACCCAGCCCCCTTTATTGTGTGTTTGTGTGTATGTGTAAGGTTGTGTGTGTGTGTGTGTGTGTGTGTGTGTGTGTGTGGATTATTCACTACATTAATTTGGATTAGAAAACTTATCAGAGTGACACTATTATTATTATTATTATGTAAGAATATTAACAAACCATCAACTCGTAAGAAAAATATATTGGTGGTGTAAAAAATAATTACATTATACAATCAGGAGCGCTGACTTGCCCCCCGCATTGAGGGGGCATGGCGGTGCATGACATCATACGCCCCTTTGCACAACCTGCCCCTGCCCGCCTGGCAGCAGCACGGTATAACATACGCAGAGGGTGATTTCCCCTCTCCACACGTCCCAGCCCCACCTAGCACATGAGTGCTCTCCCGGTGGCGGCGGGTGGCAGGGAATGGCGGCCTGCTCAACACTGGCGGGGCCCAACCCCCTGCGCACAAATACTGAGGAGAATAAAGCCCTTTCCACCCCCTATAGTTGGCTGATCATAATGCAGAAAAGAATGACTGCTGCTGAATCAAATTAATGTCCTAAAAGTGCTCAGTGGCAGAAAAGCATTTTCAGCAGGTGACAAAATGTCAAAACTGTAGGTACTCATCTCATTTCAATTGGAAAAAGGTTCCAAAATACTGACACCACTACATTAAAAAGCCTTAGTATGCATTGGAGCTAAATCAGGGAGGGGAATTTTTTTCAGACCAAGGGCTACTTTCCCTTCTGGACAACCTCCCTGGGGCCACATGGCAGGGCCAGTGGCAAGTGTGGGTGGAGCAACTAACGGCAATTCTGCCTTTGTACAGTAGGCTAGTTTCTACACATCTTCACATACACACACTCCTTTCTGTCCTCCATCAGGCAAGCAAGAGGCGTGATCAGAGTTCAAGGACACATTGCAGCCAGGCAAACACACTCAAGGAGGGTGTGAAGTAGGGTTGGGTTGGGGTGGGGACTTGGGAGAGTTAAGAGTGCTGAGGGTTGTTAAGTGACCCTTCTTTCCCTCCTGGAGTGGTTTTTACAATCAATCTTTCTTCCCAGGGAACTCTGGGAACTGTAGCTCTGTGAGGTGGGACAGCAGTCTCCTAACAACTCTGACCACCCTGAACAAACTACAGTTCCCAGAATTATTTGGGGGAAGCCATGACTGTTCAAAGTGGGACCATAGTGCTTTAAGTGTATGGTGAGAATGGGGCCTTTGGCAAAGACAGAAATGGAAACACAACTTAACACAAAAGTTAAAACACTTCTAAAAGGCCTGACAGGACCTATCTCACTTCCAGCAGGAGAGGGGCCCAGAGAAGGGCCTCCGGTGCAGAAATTCAATGCAAAAGCAGGTTTATGTGTGAAGAGACACCTAAGTGGTACATGGGTCCTAAGCTGCTTATAGGGACACTGAACTGAGCCCATGTGAACCAAGATTTGAAATCACAAACCCAGGAGCTCTGTAACTAATGGTTGACCGCCAAGCAGACTTGATCTCCCCACCACTGTCACTTCCAAAATCCATTCCCATCCCCACCCTGGGCTTTGTTGATCCTGTGAAAGCCAAAAGATTCTGGTTGGCCTAGAAAAGGGGTCAGCAAAATTCTTCAGCAGGGGGCCAGTCCACTGTCCCTCAGACCTTGTGGGGGGCCAGACTATATTGGGGGTAAAATGATGCAAGAGCACCACGAGCCCCAGTGGCTGCTTACCTGTGTCTTGCAAGCGGCAGGGGCTGGTGGCGGCAAAGGGACGATGAGCAGCGTGTGAAAGGGCTCCGAAGAGGGGCTGCTTAAAATGGCAGCCACTCAAGTGCTACTGCTGCTGGCACCAACAAAGCCCAGCCCCCTTCTTTCTCTAGGCAGGGCAGGGAGAAGCCAGGAGGAGGGAGGGAGGGACGAGGCGCTGCTGCCGCCATGCGAGGGAAAGGGAGGGAGAGGAAAAGAACGCGCGCTGGCGATCTATGAGGTGATTCCTGGATCGTCCGCGGGCCGGATCCAGAAGGCAACTGGGCCTGATCCGGCCTGTGGACCTTAGTTTGCCAACCCATGGCCTAGAAATTAGGTCCCTGGTCCACACCAGTTGATCACTTGCTTCCTTGCTTCCACTGTCAATGCAAACAGATTCAATTCATAAAGTGCTCCACTGAGGGGGAAGTTCTACACGGCATAGGTCATTCACATAAGGTGATGCAGGTCTTCCAGCATTGGGGGGCGGGGAGAACACCCTGAGTGAATCAGCCAGTTCTGAAGAACAAAGATGGAGTGGCTATGACAATGAACACGCAAGACTTGGCAATACTTACTCTGGGTGGCCGAGGAACCAAATCCCCCACCGGTGGCGCTGAAAGGGTTCTTATTTGCTGCCTCATGGCTTGGCTTTCCTCCTAGGCCACTGAAGAAACCACCACCTCTCCCGCTGCTACTTCCAGACCCAAAGAGACCCCCGCCAGAAGAAGTCTGCTGTAAGGAGGAACAAAAAGTGGGGGAGAACTGTTTTCACTGGCTCGCAGGTACACAGGGGCCAGATTCCATGAGGACTAGAAGCATTCCTCAAGCACCCCTGCAGACTTGGGCTAGGATCCAAAAAGTGTTAGTGGGCTTGCAAATTCTCCGACTCTATATTTTAGATACAGTGGTACCTCTAGTTGCAAAAATGATCCATCCTGGGGTGCCATTTGCACCCCGAAAAGTCTGCAACTAGAGTGGTGCTTCTGCACAAGCGCGGAGCATGATAGAGTACTTCTGCGCATGTGCAAAGCACGCAGAACACTTCTGCACGTGTGGCGAAATCTGGAAGTTCCAGGTATGCCACGTTCACAACCCGAAAATCTGCAACATGAAGCAAACGCAACTAGAGGTATGACTGTACTTATATACCGCTTTTACATACAACAAATTTGGCGAAATGTATATAGCATGATTTTCAAAAGTTATTTGTTAAAGTAGACTACAATTAAAGGAAAAGAAAGTCACAATTATTATTTTTTAAATCCCAACAGCAACAGAAGAAGATAAAACACACACCTATGCATGCATGCACATAAAAACATCCCTGAAAAGTTTTGACATCTTATTTAAAAGGGTCAATCTCTAGGACTGACTGTCCTGAAGCTGGAAACAGATTCCAGGGTTTAGGTACCACCACCAAAGAGTTACTGCTTGGCATTATCTGCTAACCTGACAGATGAATGGGACGGGACAGCCATGAGTTTAGAAAGCAAGTATTAAGTAGACAATGTGTTCAACTTCATCTGTACCTCTGGGGAACTGTGGTGGGCTATAGACATCTGAATACTCGCAAGCTGCGAAGGACAATGTATTTCCTTCTGTCTTCTAGGCTCTTCCTCCCCCTACTCTGCTAAGCACACAGGAGCCATCTTTTCTAGGGGAAAGAATCTGAATCCTGTGTGATTAGCAAAGTGGGCGAGGTGGGGAGGGAGGCAAGATAGGAGCCAGCCAATCAGTTCCTGCAAGATGGGAGATTGGATTTTGGGGAACAGATTTAAGATGATAAGGAAAGCCTGCTGGATCAGGCCAGCGGCCCATCTGGTACAGTATCCTGTTCTCAGAGTGGCCACCCAGTTGCCCCAATGGGAAACCCACAAGCAGGATCGAAGCAAAAGGAGCAACTTTCTCCTTCCTGGGGTTCCCAAAAACTGGTGTTCAGCAACAGCACTGCTTCAAACAGTGAAGGCAAAGCACAGACATTTTTTCATGGTCAGGTGAGCTAGGATATAAAAGCTCATGTGGTCTTTAAGGTATCCTCAACTCATATTGCTCTGCACTGTATGAAGCACTTCCTTGCATGTCCCTGAATCGACCACAATGCAAATCTACGGCAGGATGAACCAAGGTAGTGCCCTCCATAATGTTGTTGGATTCCAGCTTCCAGCAGCCCTGGCCAGGAATGATGGGAGGCAGGAGACGAGCAGCATCCAGAGGGCAACACAACGGCTACTTCTGATCTACGGTCTTGGAATATATAAACCCCTAAGAGGGATTCCCCTGCTCTTCCCACCAGAACCAAGGACAGGGGTTTTTTTGCCCATGAAGAAGCGTGACGATAAGTTTAGGAAAGATTACCTGGCCAAAGAGGTTCCCACTGGTGTTGGTCGCTTGCCCAAACACAGGGCCTGGGCTGCTGGAGCCAAACGCTGGACATGGGAGAAAAAGAAAGAAAAGAGGGCAGGGAGAAAAAGTCAGCATTTAGACACAAGACAAATGAGGACTGCTGGACTAGAACCAAAGATATGAGTTTGAGGGGAGGGGTCAGTCTGGATGATGCCAGGAGTCCCTTCCAAGTATTGGGATCCTGTGTCTGGGGTAGAATGCATGAGAGCAAGCTTGCCAAGCCAGTCCCTTTGTCAAGGCTAAGGGTTGCCAAAGTGGGAAGATGTTATCACTGGATCAAGTTCATCAATTTTGTTGAATTAACCTAAATATATTTAATTGTCTTTTGAATAACTCTGCCATTGATTAACACAGTGTTTTGAATTGCACTGTGTTGTCATTGCCCTTGGTGAATCATGCAAATTCTGAATAATGCTTTTTATAGGGTAGGGAGCACTGGGGATGAGTTTATGGAGCCAAGGGGGGAGTGGCCTGAAAGACTTTGGGAACCACTGGATTGTGCTAGCTGAGGCTGATGGGAGTTGTAGTCCAAAAAGCCAGGTTAACTGGGAGATACAACCCAAAGTGTCTAGAGGAGAACAAGTCAGTGAAGGAGACCATAGAATATAGACTTGCATGTGCGGAATGAGGAGGCCTTGCTAGAAATGCCACTGCCATGTCAAGTTTGTAGGAGGTGCGCTGATGTGCGGCAGGCTATGGAACATCCCCCCTTATGAGTTGAGTGTGGCCCCCTCCTTGTATAATTTTTCACAAAAATGTACCTCTTTGCCCAGGTCTTTTGAGAGGAAGTGGGGAGGAGAGAGGACTGTGCCATAGCTCAGTAGGGTTGCACACCTGCTTTGCATGCAGAAGGCCCAAGGTTCAATCCCCAGCCGTATCTCTGGGAAGGGCTGGGAAAGACTCCCTTGCCTGAGATGTGGGAGAGCTGTTGCCAGCCCATGTGGACACCACTGATCACCTGATCAGTATATGGAAGCTTCCTACATTTAGTGATGTCATCTGACCTTCATTGCTATGCAAAATGGTTTTAATTGTGGGCTTAGTGATAAGTACAGCATGGCCTCAACATATTACATTAAGCCGGGATAGGCAACGTGGTGCCCCCTATACATGAATGAGCTTCAACTCCCATCACCTCTCTTTTTCTCCAAAAAAAGCAAAAATATTGAGCAATGCTGAGGTTCTAAAATCTTGAAGGAATTAAAAAGGCCTGGATTTCCATTAAATACATCTCAAAATGGCAGCAACTGCTAAATGAGTCCCAGCTGAGGACTCAGATTTCCTTTGTGCAAGAAGGATCTGGAGCTGTGTTAATCACCTGTTCCCATGAAAAGATAATGAAGTGTTTGTATTAAAAAGAATTCCCCTGCTCACTTCAAAATGCATACCCTGCCATCAAAACTAAGGCACTTTCCTGTAATTAAGGCCCCTTTCCTGTAGGCAGGGCTCACTTATGCCTTTTAAAATATTTTGTCCTGGTAATTAGCAGGGCGGGGAGGGGGAGCGTGTTCTTTCTTAAATGTGCATCTTGTATATTGAAACCTAATTAGTTTTCCACCTTTGGGCACTGTGATCCACGGGGAGAGCTCCCTTCGCCCCACCCCTCTGGGGAGTGGAATGTCTTGATGGATCATGCCCTGGGCTTCCCCCATCACCTTTCCTGTACATTACAGGGGCCTCCAGGCAGGAACTGCATTTCCAATTCTTTCAGTAAGAAAACTAAAAATGTCCCGGATCACTGATACTTCTTCTGAAAACTTGAGGTTTTTAAAGTCACCTTTAAAATTTTGTGGGATACCATTTAAGGTGCCACAGGGCACCTCATGGGAACACAGGAAGAACACCAGAAGCTGTCTTATTTGGAGTCAGATCACTGGTCTTTCAAGCTCAGTATTGTCTACACTGACTGGCAGCGGCTCTCCGGGGTTTCAGGCAGGGTCTTTCTCAGCCAGCCCTGGAGATGCTGCTGGGGAATGAACCTGGGACCTAGTCCGCATGTATCTGAATGAAGGGCTGAATTGAACAGAACCATAGGATGCTGTCTTATAACTGAGCCAGGGCACTGGGTTCAACCAGCTCAGTATTGTCCACACTGAGTCTCATTGTCTCTCCTGACCCAACATGGAGATTGTAGGTACTGAAGCTGAGACTTTCTGCATACAAGGCAGTCTCTCTGCCACTGAGCTATGGCTCTTTCCTCTCCCGCTTAACCCATTATTACCCCTTGGTCCCTGCACATGCCTTCTTACCTGAAGCTTGACAGAAACTGAATCCAGCCGAGGATGTTGGGGTGGTGGCAGCGGCCGCACCCCCAAAGATGGATGCCCCCTGCCCGAAGCTGGAGCTCTGCCCAAAAGCAGGGGTGCTGCTTTGGCCAAAGAGGCTGGTGCCTGCAGTGGCCGCAGGCTGTCCAAAAGTGAAGGAGCTGGTGGTGCTTGTGCTGGATGGTGCCCCAAAGACGCTCCCACTGCTGGATGCAGGGGTGGTGGAAGAAGCCATCTGCCCAAATGCAGGAGCAGCCCCGAAGGCTGCCTGGTTGAAGGTGAACCCACTTGATGTGCTGGCTGGCTGGCCGAAGGTGGGGGCTTGGCCAAAGGCTGGCTGAGCAAAGCCTGTGGAGGTGGTGGCACCACCAAAAGCTGATGTACTGAACCCAGGAGTTGCTGCCTGTGTGGTGATGGTGGAGGTGGATGGTGGCGGGGTGGCAGGGGGTTGGTTAAATGGAGAAGGCGGTGCTGCAGAGAGCTGGCCGAAGATGGGGGGCATGGAAGGGGTCACCAATGCCTCAACTGCAGGTTGGCTGAAGGCTGAGCCAGAAGAGCAGGTGGCGGGGGGCTGTGCAAATACAGAAGGGGCCGAGACATTGACTGTGAACGCAGAGGTGCCAGTGGCCGGGGCCTGGATGGACGCATTTGGGCTACAGGAAGGTGGAAGCGCTCTGGTCACTTCGGCAGGCTGAGAGGCCATGCTTGCTGAAGGCAAGGTTGCTGGAGTGTGCTGGTCCAGAGATGTTGCCACAGAAACCACCTCAGCCTTTGAATCAGCAGGAGAAGTGGCGGGAACGGCTTCTTTAGCAAGTGCTACTGTTCCCGCTGCTGCCGCAGCAAGACTGATTGCATCCACCTCTTCCAACGAAGGTGTGGCCAGAGCAGGAGGATCTCGAGGAGGTTCTGGAGTATGGACCTGGGGCTGGGGCAGCAGCTGCATTGCTCCAAGCTTGCTGGCATCACTCTGAGGCAGCTTCTCAGGGCCTGGGGAGGTTCTGGCATCTTCCTCTCCTTTACATGTTGGTGTGGTGCCCACAGCAGTTGGAGCTGAACTCAACAGACTTCCAAATGACAGAGTAGCGTTTGCCGCCGGTGCAGAAGAGGGTGTTTCCCCTGCAGCATTTGCTGGCTGAATCCCAAGTGCAAAAGTTGACTTGGCACCCCCTGCAGGCGCTCCAAAGAGAGCAGGAGACCCTGTGTTGACCAATTGGACATTGCTGAAGATGGTGCTGCCAGACGTTGATGTTAAGCTGGTTGTCATCACAGAGGCAGCCGCCTCTGTTGGTTTGCTGACCTGCAAAGAGCTTCCAAGAGTAAACCCAGAAGGTATTGTGCTCGCTTTTGCTTGCTGTCCTCCTGTGGCATTAACAGGTGGAGGCTGTTTGGTAGTGGCAGCCTTGGAATTCTCATCAGCTTGACCGACTCTTAACCCAGAGAAACTCCCAAGGGTCTCCCCAGCAGCAGTGCCCTGGAAGAGGTGATCTCCTTGTTTTAATGGAAGCCCTTCCAGTTTCCCAGAGGTTGAGAAAGGGACGGAGGCCACAGGGGCTGAGGTCACCTGGCTGTTTGCCAGGCTTGGATCTCCTGAGCCACTGCTTGTCATGGGGACTCCTGGAAGACTGGACGGTTTTGCGGACCCAAAAGTGAAGGAGCTCTCCAGAGGGGTTCCAAATTTCACGTTTCCGCCAAGGGGAAAGGCATCAGGCTGGCTCAGCTGTTTTGGAGGAGAAGGTATTGCTGCCAAGGCACAAGAGAAAGACACAAAGCAAATAAATTTCAAAGGTAAGGTTCACTGATCACTACCACCCAGCTCCAAAGCAGCATAAACCCTAGAATTCATATCTCAGAGGTAGATCATCTGTTTTGCCTGCAGAAGGTCCTAGGTTCAATCCCAATCAGCATCACCAGGCAGGGCTGTGAGAAACTCTGCCTCAATCACTGGAGAGTCACTGCCACTCAGTGCAGACAATACCATGCTAGGTGGACCCTAACAGCTCAACTCAATCAAAGGCCGCTTCCTATGTCGCTCTGCTTAGTTTGTTGAGTTGTGTGTTGTTTGGTTTAACCCCCAAAACCTTTCCCCCTTCCTCTTTCAGACCATCAGTTCCACAGTCTGTTACATAAACCACCCACCAACTTCTGTCAAACTGCAGCTATAGATCAAGTCAATCAGGTATTCCCAATCTCTTGAAACATTTTCTTCTGTTTACTCCTTTCCTACTGCATATATCCAGGGAGGTTTATGTTTAGTGGCAGAGCTTAGTGGTAGAGCATATTCTTTGCATGCAGAAGAGCCTAGGTTCAACATCCAGCATACCCAGTTAAGAAAAAGGCCATCAGGCAGCAGACTACAGGAAAGGGCCCTGAAAAGCTTCTTCTTCTCAAGAATTAACAAGACTGGATTGTATGAGGAATGATGGAAGCTTTGGCCCTCCAGATGCTGTTGAGCTTTATCATCCCTGACTGCTACGGACATGCTTGCTGGGCCTGATGGGACTTGTGGTTCAGCAACATCTGGAGGGCTAAAGGTTCCTTATCCCTGGATTAGAGAAGGAAGGAGTTGTTGCTGTACCAGCAGGACTAGAGAAGTTGTTGTTTTTTTTCCAGCCTGAGGGCCACGTCCTCTTCAAAATGCACACCCCATTTTAAAACAAAAACTCACTTTCTACTGGAGGGACAGATGTTGCAAGAGAGGTGAGGATTGCATCAAGGTTAGCTTCAGGTCTAGAAGACAAAGTAAAAACATTAATGTACAATATTTGGCCTTTTCAAAAAGGGAAGCAGAAGGTTTGTGGGGGGCGGGGAGGGAAGACGGTACACGTGTATACACTACATATTTGTTCCAGTTAAACATCATGGCTCTCACTAATGGGAAGTATAGTTTGGTAGGATGCCAAGAGTTTGCTACCTACCTGCACTATGCATTGTCTATTAACACTGTGTTGCTTTTTGGGTTTTTTTGTGGCTCTATATGCCACCCAAGTATGCGTCGGTGAGTGGCCAAACAGATCTAGTCATCATAATAATTTCTTAAAAAGAGAGTCCTGTTTAACAACTGTGCCACCTTTCTCTCCATTTATTTTCAGGTTTTCATTACACAGGCTTTTCCCTAAAAGCAATGAGATGATGAGCTATTCTACCTGAACTGCATGACAAGATGAAAGTGTTCGCTGAACGACCCCTCCATATATAAATTAAACATGTGCATGGTTACTTAATTTGCAGAACACATGCACAGTGCAGAATTTCAGCTTCTCCTAATTCACACATGGGGAGCCTGGGTTCCTAATCCCCCGTGACCCCTTCCCGTCTGAATCAGGCGTGAGAGAGGATTTTTGCTGAACTATAATTCCGATCATTCCTGGCTATTGGCCATGCTGGCTGCAAAGGCTGGTGGGAATTGTAGTTCAGCAACCGCAACCCTGATCTAAATGGTTGTTCCCCAGGTCTGATTATAATGTGATGGAATGAGAATTGCCTACCCCATGGCGACCTTCTCCATGTGACTGCTTATGCAACTGAAGCTTCCAGATGGCAAAAGGACGATTTAGTCACCTCCATGAGTATAGATTACAGGCTTTCCCTCCCAAGCCATAAAAGCTACGTTATGGCTAACTGGGCCACTGCATCTTTTCCAGCTTCCATGCTCTCATTCAGCCCCTCCACGGGTGCATTTCAGTTTCTGTGCCTGGATCTGCATGAATGCTTTTGATTTTATATTTTATTTTATATATCCAGTGCTGCAGGTTGCAGGGGAGGCTAGCCTGGGCAAAGGAGGCACTGCCCTACTGACTTCAGTCAGCCCCCACCTGTGTTCTGTTATGGTTGTTTATTGTTTGTAAGCCACTTCGGGATTCATTTGAATGGAAAGCGGCATAGAAATACAATAAATCAAATCAAATCAGTGTTGCCCCTTGCAGAACTCAGCTGGGAGGACTTAGCTGGCTCTGCCTGTCATTGGCTCTGCTGCCGCCTACTGTCGGGCTCCTGACCTCCCAAACCCACCAGTCTCAATGCACACCAGTGGCTACTGGCAGGTTGACCAAAACACTGAGACATGCAATTTCTGTCCTAGCAAAAGGACTATCATTAGGGCTAGTGGCATTATGGAGAAATCGGCTTACAAATATTGCCAAGAATTCTGGTGGTGGCTGGTAATGAGATAGAATGTTGTGTGTTTGTGGGATTTTTGTGTTCTTCTGAACCCTTGTCAACAAGAGGCAAGGGCAGCCAAACCAGAATAGAAGGCAGGTTGTTGTACCCTCCTCTACAACAGTTCACTTGAGCTTCATCTCCACCTCCCACGTAGTGCACATAGGCTGCAAACCTGGCCATGCCTATTCAGAAGCACTGGATTTCATTGGGCTTATTCCCAAGTGGGGTGAAGGCTCCGGTCTTGCACCCTATATTTGCTCCATGGAGCTCAAAGTGACAGCCATGACTGTCCTGTTTTAATCAAACAACAGTCCTGCAAGGTAGTACTGAAGGTTATTCCCCGGGTCCTCAATCTAACAGTCCAGGCATGTCCAACAGGTAAATCGTGATCTACCGGTAGATCACTGAATGTTTGTGGTAGATCACTGGTAGATCATTGGCTCCCCCCAAAAGAAGCTGAACAACCGTGGCTCCCCTTAAAAAAGCTCAACATTTAACCTCCTCCCTGAAAAAACTCAACAACTTTGACCTGAACCCCCCAAAAAGGAGGTAGATCACTGCCAGTTTTTAACTCTGTGAGTAGATTGCAGTCTCTTGGGAGTTGGCCACCCCTGTAATAGTCTAATGCAGCCAGATGCTCTCCAGCTGTTTTGGACTATGACTCCTACCACCATGGGGCTGATGGGAGCTCTAATCCCAAACAGCTAGAGGACACCACGTTGGCCATGGCTGCTCTAACCAAGACTCGAACTAAGAGGCCAGGTTGGCCTTCATTGCTCAGCCTAACACACCTCTCAGGTATATAACCACCACATTACACCGGCTCTCTGAAAAGTGATCACGTGTCTTGCTGTTGGTAACACTAGTGCTACCAAGGGACATCAAAGAAACGGAAACAGAAAGACGTCCATACATACACAGAGGTGGTAAATGTGAACGCTTTGTTGAACTGGGCAGCTGTTGATGGAGTGGGCGCAGCAGCAGCAGAAGTCACGGATGCTGATATCTTCTGAGGGCCTTGCCCTGGGATTGTAAATACAGCACAGAGTTATACACACACCATAGATAGAGGGGGGGGGGAGAGCCACTGCACTGTCAGCTTTCCCAGGACAAGTCTTTTTGAGTTACTATGTTTTATACCCCACCTTTCATCCAATTATTTAAAGATGAAGCAGGGACATTCTGCATGCAAAGCAGATGCTTTGCCACTGAGTTATGGGCTCTTCCTGGGACTTCCTGTGTTACCTCCCAAGCCGGAATGGGCCATAAGAAGCCCTTTCCCTTTCCTGAAGACAAGTAATGATAGAGGAGCTAGTAACACTCTAGCCTAAGACAACAAATTCTGGGCAGAGAGCTCTGAAAACTGGCACTGAGTGGGTGGGGGCAGAGGGAGAGATTATATGACTGAGCTCAAATAAGCAGATCAAGCAGCTTTCCATAAATGTATCAGCTTAGCAAGCCTTCGCACCACTCCAACTCCATCCCCACTGGAAATATGAACATGTATTCGTGTGTGAGAGACAATACTTTAGAGAAGTTATAAAGGGGGTGAATGGTGTGAAGTGTGTGTAGGGGGGGAGGGAGAGGGAGAAGGAATGAATCAGTGAATGAATCAATAAATAGTATATGGGAAACAGAATGAACAAATGCTGGCGTGGTGAGAGAAAGGATGGTGTGGCTCTGCCCCAAATTTGGCTACGGTCCTGCCCAATACCTTCTCTCCTGCCCCCCCCCTGCATGGAGCCCTTGATGGATTACCCCACAAACAAATGTATCCCTTGCAGGGAGGAAGGTTCATAGATAAGGCTATCAGTGACACCAGTCACAAAACCTATGCTCTACCCTCTATTGTCAGAGTCAGCATGCTTGTGAATACCAGGTTGGCCACTGTAGGGAAAGGATGCTGGAATAGATGCCCCACCCCCACCCCCACCCTTTGGCCTGATCCAGCAACCTGGCTCATATGTTCCCAACTCCTAAGTTCACATAAACCGTAACCGGCCTTCAGAACTGAAAAACATGGTTTTTACCATGGTCTGACCATGGTTTCCTAGCAGTGTTTGGCCTGAATGCCCACACAACCCAGAATCGCACCAACCCCCTTTTTCAGGGCTGTTTGCAGGTTCCTTCCTTGCACAACAAAAAAGTATTGCCAATGCCGGTAATAAAAATGATTTCAGTTTGAGTGGTTACCTAACCAAAGCAAGAATCAGTCTGGATTGTGTATGCACTGAAAGGAGGGGTGATGAACAGAGAGGCTGACAGCCACTACCTCCCAAGAGGTAATAGCACTGTGTATTTTTATTTATTTATTTAACTGCATACAAAAGCTATCAAGAGACCTTGGGCAAACATCTCTCGAAATTGTCACCATAACAACAAATGTTCAAAATGCGGCAAGAGTGGGTTCTGGAAACTCTTGCGTTGGCTAAGGGACTTACACTGCAAGGCTGGAAAGATGAATAGTTTATCACTCAGCGGCTCAAGGATCTCACTGCCATGAACATATACTTACACTTACTCAATTTCGTTTAGATACCTGTTTTGGGACTGCTTATATTGATGTGTACATTTATACAGCAAGATTTTTCTGTTAGAATTCCAAAGAAAGGGTTGTGTCCAGACCCACTGAAATTAAGGGGCATGATTAACTTGGGTCCATTAGTTTTAGTGGGCCTACTCTTGAGTAGGACTAGTGCTGGAAACAACAAAAATATATTTAAAAAAAACAATAACCATAATTATTTTAAAAGGCAAGGAAAGTGCTGTAGGATTCAATACCCAACATTTCCAGCTTGCTCATGATTTAAATCTGTCCTGTTTGTTAAAATAAAAATGAAAATGTCATTTCTGAAGGGGGATGAGGTCTGTTGCTTTCACGTTCCACTTGTGAGCCTCACAGAAGCACCTGACTGAGCTCCACTGGAGAAAGAAGGCTGGATGAAATTGGATCCAGAAAGACTTAAAAAAAAAAAAATCTTCACCCCATGGTTGCCAGCATTTCAGGTTTTAAGTGTCATTACCTATTTATGTAGCCAAAAAGTCACAATCCCTGCACAGCAGACTTGAATGCCCAGAACTGTACACATGATTCCTGTTGGTGGTTGCACCACTGATTTGTACAATGACATTACGACACTGTCAGTTTCATCCCTAATCCTGTTCCTAAAGATCCTGGAACCAGCCCTTTCAATGGCTACTACACCCTGGTGGCTGATGTCTTCATTGAGCTTATGCCACTACAGCCCTAAGTTCCTGCTCCTGGTCAGTAATTGCAACTTCAGATCTCGTTAGCTGGCAGTACCCAATGTTAGTCCTACTCAGAGTGGACCCACTGAAAATGATGGGACATGACTGACTTGGGTACATTGATTTCAGAATGTCTACCCTGAGTAGAACTTAGCTGGATACTGTATGTACCTGGCTCAATTTCACTATTTGTTGCAACTGGGATACTTTTACCCCATGGTACATCATAATTGCCTTGAGCAGGCCAAGTCCCTCTTCTTTCCCCCTCTGTCTGCAATTTTCTGCCCCTGCAGCAACACTCAGGGGAGACCTTCTGAAATCAAGCTTCTACATTTCTGCTTAACTAAGGAGTCCTGCAAGTGTGTTGAAATTACGATTAGTTTTGGGGAATGCCATTTCTGAACAGATAAGCACTCTATGTTAACACTATTGGGACGGGACCTGCAATGAACCACTGGTGGGTGGAACAATTCTTTTCCTTCTGCCAGCCAGCCAGCTCGTACCCTTCCCCAGGTTACTCCATTCCATTCTAACCCTCCCCCCCATTTTTCCTGTTTTTCTCCTAAAGCACTCAACATTGGCCACTGTGCATGCTCAGTCCATATTGGGCTATTTTTGGTTGGTTTTCTTATACTTTTGTAAGCTATAGAGGGCCACCCCCTCAGGTTCTTGTTTGTTGGTGGCTCTACTTTGGCTACAGTCCCATCATCTCTCAACAATCAACTTTACTATTAGAAGCAGAGATGGTGGATCCTCTGGTGCTTCCCGCTTCTCGCTCTGGGTTGCATCCAAGCTTTACCTGTCAGAGTAGACCCACTGAAATTAATGGATCCGAATTAGTCACATCCATTAACTACAACGGGTCTACTATGAGTAGGACTAGCACTGGTTTCCTACTCTTTGGATCCCCCTCCCTTTAAATATTAAGGCAGGTGCCATCTCCAGTGTCTTTTGGAACCTACTGAAGATCGTCTTCTTCCCACAAGCCTTCTGCGTACAGATCTTTCCCAGTTTGCATCTGCTTAAGAACTGTGTTTAGACAGTTTATCTTGTGTTTTTGCTGCTCTGGGTGCCTTTAGGAGAAGGGTAAGGATATCAATTTGAACAACAACAACAGCATAAACTGACCTGTGCTCTTTTTGCCAGCTGATGGCTGGCCAGTAGATGCCATGGTGACACTTGCCACAGAAGCAGAGCTGGGTGGAGACTGCACCTTAAGTGAGCTTGGTGAAGGTCCCTAAAACAAAAACAAAACAAAACAGAATAGTTAGGCCAAGAAGCATGCAAGGAAGGATAAGGGCTTGAGAGATGGTGCACTCTAGGCAAGAAATAACTACAGGCAGAGACCATTTTGTGCATATCTGATTGACACGCGACCACCAACACCCCCTGGAAGGGACAGGGTGGAACAGGGTTGGGGCGGAATGGGCTGACACACACAGTGACCTGGAAACCCCCCCCCCCCAAATGGGGAGTTGCCTGTTTGCAGTCCCAGTGAAAAGGAGGAGGCACCATGCAAGGGCAGAAGAAACATGTCCTTAGGAGGCAAACAGAGAATCTGCCCCAAGGCAAAGTTAGGAAATCCTACGCATGTTCTGCTTGGCACATCTGCTGCTTGGCCTTACCCACTTCAGACTGCAAGCAGGTAAATATGCTTGAATGCAAAACAACCACCAACAACTAAACCTTATTGCACATAGAAAGCTTGTGTGTCAGGGAGAAGGCAGTAAGTAACAGCCCTTTCAGAATGCAAAGGTTGGAAGGCTTAATGTGCCATGTTCTTGGGGCACCATCAGCCATCCAGCTCAGAGGTGGATCAAGGAATAAGAGGCAGCACCCTGGTGAGGCAGTGTGCCCTCCAACCACTCCTGGACCATCCAAACCAGAAGGTGTTGTCTTGGCTGACTCCTTCAGCTAAAAGGAGTTAGCAGCCAGTCCTCATAACAGACTTGTTTTTACATCATTTTAATTCTATTGTAGCTTCATTACATTTTAACTATTATCTTACATGTTTTTAGCAACCTGTGTTTAATCCATGTTTGTTTTAACCTATGTGAGCCATCTTGAGTCCCAGTTCTGGGGACAAGATGGGATAGAGGAGGAGGAGGAGGAGGAGAAGAAGAAGAAGAAGCAGAAGAAGAAGAAGCAGCCTGAAAGAGGTAGTGGGCTCCTCTGCAGTTCAATCTCCTAAAATGCTACCTGCATTGTTCCCTGAATTGGTGCAATGTCCTCTGAAGTGGACCTGAAATGGTATTATGTTACCATTTATTAGGCCTTAGCAAGAAGCTATCGTGCTGTGCCAATATCACCTTTGTAATTGGTAAACCAAAGTTTAGGAATCCCCTCCAGACAATGCTGAGTGAGAACTCCCATCATTCCTTGCCATTAGCCATGCGAGCTGCAGGGGCTGATGGGAGCCACAGTTCACCAACATTAGGAAGTCCATAAGCATATTGTTTGTGGCTGTAGGTCTTGAAATCATGAGACTTGAATGACTAGTCTTCAGCAGATTGCAAAGTCCATGTGTCTTGGTCCCCCTCCCTAACTTGTAATCGTATCTACTCTGGTCCTGGAAAAACATGGTGTTGGTCGAGGAACCTAAGCTGCTGTCTGTTACCTCTTGAGGCAAACCTTGGACATAGTGGTGTGTGTGTGGTATTTGTGTTCTCTGTCATGTGTGGGACTTCTCTGAGTAAATAATTTTTTTTGCAGCCTGAGTCAAGGAATTTGAGAGCTTGTGTTTGCTAGAATTTGGGATACATGCATACCTAGGTTGTGCCAAAAGACACCTGTATATATTTCACCACAAGCTTTTCACAGAAAATAGATGATAGGCAAAGTGAACATGGACCACCAGCACCAAACTGTATAGGAAACACCCTTACTAGAAAAGCTAACCAACAAACCGAAAATAACACGGGGACAAATAAAAGACGATGCCTTCACCCTGGTGTGGCTCCCCTTTATTACACACAGAGTCCAAGAAGACAACAACAAGAACGCACTGATAGCATAAGAATCAATATGGCTAACTTGACCCAACAACCCCTCCCTCTCATACAGATGCCAGCAAAACTCACTGCAGCCAACTGGAGGAAACCGGCCATGCCCTAGGCCCCACAACCTCTCTCAATTCCAATGAAAACTAGTAAGTGAATAAAAAGAGAACCTACCCAAGCGACACGGACACAGAAATCTTGCATATACACTATGTAAAAGAATGAAAGTCTACCACCCCCTACTCTCTCCCCACGTCACATCAGATAAGATGGATCTGTAGAAAGGACTTTAAGATCTGAAGATTGAGAAAATGTATGTAATTTCATAACCAAGTAATTTTTTTTAAATAAAGACACTTTGAAAAGTGGGAACATATGTGAACTAAGGGGTTTAAAAATTACATTGTGTTACAATCTTAAAGAGAATTTTTATAAAATAATATTTGGTATTTAACTCCTGAGAAACTATTCAGAATTCATAAAGATGTTTCAAACGTTTGCTGGAAATGCCAAGAACATGAAGGGACATTTTTATCATGCCAGTGGGCATGTAAAAAAGCTAAAAAATATTGGCTACACAAATATATATACATACATACATGCATATATACGGCAGATTTTAAAAGTCTAATATTCAATTTAAGCCAGAATTTTTCCTCTTAGAGCTAATGGATACACAATTAGAACAAGATTGTGGAAGATTACTCCAAAATATGATTACAGCAGCAAGTGTGCTTTACGAATAAAGATGGGGAGATACAGCATTACCCACTATAGGAGAATGGCTGATAAAATTATTGGATCTGGCTGAGATAGCAAAGTTAACATGCTTAATTAGAGAGAGAGAAATGTTTTTGACATTTGTCAGAAATTTGCATGATAAGAAAATTAGGGTAGCCATATATCTGGATGTTCCTGGACATTACCAGAATTTCAAAGGTGGAATTGATGTCTGGGGGGGAGGTGGAAGATTTCTGAAATGTGGTGTTTTGTAGTTTGTCGGGGGTGGGGTGGGGAAGAGAAGCTCAACAATTTTGGGGGTTTCCTTTTTTTTTTAAAAAAAGCAACACAACTTTCGGCGTGTCCTTGTTTTTACTTTCTGAAATATGGCAACCTTAAGGAAACTGAACTTGTAATATCAGGATTTGAAGATAGAAACAGTGGTTTACTGAACACAGAATGGTTGGATTTTAACAAATGAGTATCATATGAAGCTGCAGGACAAAGAACTGGAAGTTATTTTACTCTTTTCTACATTTCTTTAGTTTTTTTCTCTCTTTCCCTTTTCTCTTACTTTCTCTCTAAGTCTGTCCTCTTTTCTTCTTTCTAACTGTTCTTTTTTAGACTAAGTAGCTGTTTTAGTATATTAAAGAAAGATACTTTGAAATTGGTATGTATTTTTGTTTATCTATGAATGCCAATACATAACTTTAAAAAGAAAGAAAGAAAGAAAGAAAGAAAGAAGCTTTCTGGGAAATGATTTATAATGAGTTTTAAAAAATGATGAAGATAACTTTTGTGAAAAAAACAGCAGCTTTTATTTTAGGTATAACTGATGGAGAAGTACCCAGGGGACAGGGGAAAAAAGTTTATGTATGCTACCCCAACTGCTCGAATGATTTATGCCCGCAGATGGAAGAAGAAACAGTTCCTATAAAAGAAGATTGGCAATTAAAATTAATGGAGTATGCAGAAATAGTGAAACTCACCATAAGAATAAGAAATCAAGACGAAAGACTTTTAAAAATAGAGTGGGGAAATTTTATTATTTGAAGATATACTGTAAAAAATCAAAACATTAGTGGGACTGATATAAACACATGCAGTAAGAGATAATTAAGTGGAAGATAAGGGGAAATGAATATATTTGAATTGGATATGCAGTAATAAAAAGATATAGAATAAGTAACCACAGAAAGGAGGGGAGGGAAGTCAAGGGGAAGGTAAATTAGATTTGTAAATACTTTGTTTTTCTTGTTAAAAATATATGTAAAAGGTGAAAAAGAAAAATTAAAATTAAAGAAAGCTTGAGTTTGTGCAGTCTGTAAGAGACTGAGCATTAAAAATCCTTGCTCATGGGGCTTACGAAAGGCAGTTGAAACAATGGGAGAAAATTGGCATATCTCCCCAAAATTATGCCACTATTCAGTCCCATTTCCCAACCTGGATTGTGACATATGGATTGCTTTTAAGGGTTTGAAAACAGAATTAATCTGATCATGGTTATAATACACAATAAATTTAAATAAGGTCTGAGGCTTGAGTTTTCTTACTTACGTTATCCTGAAGTTTTCCTGTGCCTTTCAGTTTGAAGAAAAAAGGAGGGTTAGCAATTTGCCTCCCTTCTTCTATACCAAACTCCTCCCTGACTGCTTTATGCTATCTTGCAGCTTTTGACTTGCACTGTGCTAGGAAGCAAGCGATTGGCAGGGAGATGTCCTCTTCCTTCGTCATAGTTTTAAACAACTTTGGCAACAAGTAGCTTACTTTCATTTTGTATTATTAACCTTTGCCTTTTGCTTTGTATTTTCTTTATTATTTTATTACTTTTTAACTGTTACGACCTGCTGCTCTCGCTTATACCTTTAAAAATTGTATTATTATTATTATTATTATTATTATTATTATTATTATCATCATCATTATTACCTCAGCCATCTGGCTGGGTTTCCCCATTCACAATTATAAGGTGGCAATTCTAAGCAGCAGCATTAAGGATAAGTCGTGCATTTGGCAACCTGCCTGTGTTTTAACTCTTTTAAATTGAAAAACTTACATTCTGCCCTTCAAAGCTCTGCAGATAGGCTAGTCTTGATTATAAGAACAGTTCAGCTTTAGCAACTGCACACCCATCAGTACAGAAGAGCCAGAAGTTGTTTTGCTTTGTGAAATGAATAATAATAATAATAATAATAATAATAATAATAATAATAATATTTATACGCCGCCCATCTGGCTGGGTTTCCCCAGCCACTCTGGGCGGCTTCCAACAAAACACTAAAATACAATAACCTATTAAACATTGAAAGCTTCCCTAAACAGGGCTGCCTTCAGATATCTTCTAAAAGTTTGGTAGTTATTTTTCTCTTTAGACATCTGGTAGGGAGGGCGTTCCACAGACCGATAAGGCCTCTGCCTGGTTCCCTGTAACTTGTCTTCTCGCAGTGAGGGAACCGCCAGAAGGCCCTCGGAGCTGGACCTCAGTGTGCGGGCATAAAGATGGAGGTGTAGACGCTCCTTCAGGTTTACTGGACCGAGGCCGTTTAGGGCTTTAAAGGTCAGCACCAACAATTTGAATTGTGCTCGGAAACGTATTGGGAGCCAATGTATGTCTTTCAAGACCGGTGTTATATGGTCTCGGCAGCCGTTCCCTGTCACCAGTCTAGCTGCCGCATTCTGGATTAGTTGTAGTTTCCGGGTCACCTTCAAAGGTAGCCCCACGTAGAGCTCATTGCAGTAGTCCAAGCGAGAGATAACCAGAGCATGCACCACTCTGGCGAGACAGTCCATGGGCAGGAATGGGTTTTACACACACAAAAAGGAGGGAGGGATGAACAGCAGCAGCACCTGTGGCTGCTAAAAACTGGATTAGGCTCTCCTTGTTTTAAAGCTAATACTGAGGCAACCACTAACATATTTGTAAGAAAAATTAGGCCAATAACTTTGTCAAAAAGGGACAGGGTACACAGGCTAGAAAACTGCCTGTGGCGGAAGAGGCTTTGCCACTATGAAGACTGAAGACTAGCTTGCTGCTAATGGGCCTATTCTTGCCCTGCTAACTAGTGAGGCTTGTGGAATGAATGGGACTCTCTTGAAAGCCCCTGATGAACTCTGCTTTTAGTCTCCTGCTATTTCTTCAAATTACAGGTGTCTGAAAAGTGGGATAATAATGAGGGCACAGAGATTTCTCCATCCAAAGGGGGTTAGGAACCCTCCTGGAACCACTGAAGGATCTTTATCATTGGAACCTGGAGACTGGATCTATGTTCCCTCGCACCCTGAAACTGGACTGTTGCAAGTGCTCCTCACTTCCCATGCTGCTGCCAAGCGCCACAAGCCACAGCCTGGAGTAAAAAGGTACGTCCTCCTAATGGCCTCAAGACAACTACGACTTGATCTCGGAGGCCAGGGACATAGATCCTTCAAACTCGATTCCCCAGTGGAAAAGAAGAGGAGCAGGAGCTTAACAACACCTATCTGAACACCATAGATGTGTGTTATGATCAACTTGTGTGGGTCATACCATTCCTACCACTTGAGGAGAAGGGGCAAGCCCATTCCTTGCATGCCTTGTTTTCTCCTTTGGATGCCCAATCACATGGATTGATCCAGAGAACAAAGACTGTCATCCTTCAGACAATTTTTTGGGCCTGAAAAGAGCAATCCTTGGTTCTCATGCTGTTTTGAGTGTTTCTTCTCAATTGGTTACAGCATGGTGCTGATAATGCCAAGGCTGCAAGTTCAATCCCCATATGAGGAAGCTGCATATTCCTGCATAGCTGTGTATTCCTGTGCTGCAAGGGGTTGGACTAGATAATCCTCAATGTCCCTTCCAACTCTGCAATTCTATGATTTTATGATTCCTCCTCACAGGGCTACATGCCTTCAGAAAACCTTTGGGACTGAAATACAGTGGTACCTCGGGTTAAGTACTTAATTCGTTCCGGAGGTCCATTCTTAACCTGAAACTGTTCTTAACCTGAAGCCCCACTTTAGCTAATGGGGCCTCCCGCTGCTGCTGCGCCGCCGGAGCACGATTTCTGTTCTTATCCTGAAGCAAAGTTCTTAACCTGAAGCACTATTTCTGGGTTAGCTGAGTGTGTAACCTGAAGCGTATGTAACCCAAGGTACCACTGTATCTGATTCATGGACTCTATTCCATAGCTCCCCCTTGAATTGCTTATAGTTCTACTGTAATATTTTGAGTAGAACATCCTAGGCTTACTTGTCATACTGTTATTATTGCTTGTTCTGTGTGTGATCTCTAGAGCTACAAAGGGCATCAGCAGGATGTAACTGAGATTGTAACGTTGGCAAGTAAATAGGGTATTGTAGAGAAGGTGTTAAAGAATTACGTTCAGGCTGCATTAAGCATGTGTCATGAATGCTTTGTGCACATAAGTTGAAAGAAAAATGAAGCAGAAAGCCAAAAAAGAAAGCGAAACAAATGGTTGGAAGTTTAAAGGAGAATTATGAATTCCAAAGCAAAGGTAAGGGGGCTTTTTTCTGAACAAAGGGAGGGATTGTTGGATAATTACAGTGGAACCTCGTGTTATGGACGGGATCCATTCTGGAGGCCTGTCCGTAACACGGAACTGAAGCAAGCCGAAACGCCACATCTGCACAAGGTGCGATTTAGCGCTTTTGCGCATGTGTGAGTGGCAAAACCAGGACGTAACCCATTCCAGTACTTCCAGGTTGCCGCAGGATGCAACACGAAAACACGTAACCTGAAGCGGATGCAACATGAAGTATGACTGTATAGAATGGAAATGTGTGTAAGAAGGGCTGAGCCCAGAGTATTGGACTTGAGCCCTAATATTTCCCTAACAATATACTATTAGTCACCTGCACAGGCCTGGTGGAATAGAATAGTTAGCAGCAGGCATTTAAAAGTTGGCACAGAAGATGTCCACTGAATCTCCAGTGGCAGAGTGTTCCACAGGACTGGGCCGATGACACTAAACGCTTGGTTTCTTGTTGTCATCAAACAAGCCTCACCAGCTTGGGGTATGACCAGACACACTCCTGCAGATGATTCTCAGTGATCAAGCTGGGATATAAAGGATTATTAGGCAGTATCTTGGATCTATGCAGTTCAGGGCTTTGTAAATGAATACATGGACCTTGAACTTGGCTTGGTAGTAGAGGGACAGCTAGTGCTAATGTTTCAACAGTGGTGTCATATGGGACAGGACATAAGAAGCTAAACTTATGTACAAGTCAGACATTTAGGTCCATTTGGCTCAGTATTGCCTACACTGACTTGTAGTGGCTCTCCAGGGGTTTCAGGCTAGGGACTCTCTCCCAGCCTTAACTGGAGATGCCAGGGATTGAATTTGAGGTTTACTGCATGCAAAGTAAGTGCTCAAGTACTGAGCTACACCCCTTAGCAAAAACTCTGGTCTCTACGAAAGGAAAGGTCTATAAAGAAAGAGAAGTTTCAAGGGATGGGCGATACCTGGCTCACTTGATTGGTAGCTACAGTTGCCAGAACTTGGTGGACAGCTTGTGCAGCCGACTGAGGAACCGATGACCTGAAAAACGAAAAGGAAAAGATTTCAGAGGCCAAACAAACCACCAAAGAATTCAACAAACAAAACACAGGAACAAAGGAGGCTGCCATTGAATGAGCCAGATTGTTGGGGTGCATATAGCTCAGTATTTCCTACAGTGAGGGGGGAAAGTATTTGATCCCCTGCTAAATTTGCCTGTTTGCCCTCTGATGAAGAAATGACCAGTCCATAATTGTAATGGTAGGTTTACTGTAGCTGTGAGAGACAGAATAACAACAGGAAAACCCCCAGAAACCCAGAATACAGAAGACAGAGATTGATGTGCATTATAATGAGTGAAATAAGTATTTGATCCCTTTGCAAAAGATGACTTAGTACTGTACTTGGTGGCAAAACCCTTGTTGGCAATTACAGAGGTCAGACGTTTCTTGTAGGTGGCCACCAGGTTTGCACACATCTCAGGAGGTATTTTGTCCCACTCCTCTTTGCAGATCCTCTCCCCCAAAGTAGCCACCAAAGCAGTCAGAGGGCAAATGGGCAAATTTAGCAGGGGATAAAATACTTTCCCCCCTCACTGTACACTGTGAGGCTCTCTCCCAGCCCTTCCTGGAGATGATGAGGATTAACTCTGTGTGACAGCATAAATGCTAAGCTGCCAAAAGAAAATGCAGGATTCTCAAAGGGCGTGTTGCCTGCTGCACCCCTTCATGAGTTACTGTTGTGCCAATTACATTCTGCCAAGATTGCATAATTCTCCTCCATCTTTGCATAGGACAAGATTGGGTCCATAACGTCATTCAAGACGCAGTAGAGTCACCCTTCAAGTCAGTGGCAGCTTGGGGTATGTTTGCATGAGTCTTCGCTTCATCAGTTCGGATGGGTTATGCCTAGTGCAGAGACTCAATCAAATGTACCAGAGATGGGAATTCTCTAGTCTTTTTACTGCTTTCATATTTACTCCATTTTTATCCCATCCTTCCTCCAAGGGCTGCATTCCCTTCTGGGGGCAACATGCCAATAGGAGGTGGGGCCAGAGGCAAAAGTATGAGAAGCAATTATTGTAAATTTTTACTTTCATACAATAGGCTAGTTTCTACAAACACACGATCCACCCCTCTCTATCCTCCATCCAAACAAGCAAGCTAGAGGCTTTATCAGAGTTCACGGGCACAGCCCAGCAAGGCAAACACACTCAAGATGAGTCCCCCACCCCTACACTGCTTGTGGGCTTCTTCTTGGTTCCTGCTGATAGCAGAAGACCTGTGGTCTGATCCAAGAGAATTCTTTTTGTGAGGGGTGTATTTGTAGAAGGCTTGCTTGCAGCAACAGCCAGGAGTGGGTAGAAGATGCACAGAGAAAGTGCTGCATTCCCCTTTGATGTGAGTGTGTGTATACACACAAACACACTCCTCCATTTACATAGACTGGGTTCTTTTATTTTTTGTCACACTGACAATAACATGAATCAATCCCTGGCATCTCCACCCTGGTTTGAAATCCTGGAGAGCCACTGCCAGTCAGTGAAGACAGTACTGAAATAGATGGGTCAATGGTCAAACTTGGTTACAAGGCAGTTACAGCTCTCTGTGTACCTATTTGGGAAGTGGCTGCAGCTTGATGGTAGAGCATGAGGAAATTTTGTCCATGGTATGATTATTTTCCACCTAGACATTTTGATACGTTGGCACACTATTTGCAAAATTTAACAATTCCAAAACACAGGCGCGCTTTCACTTACGCAAGGTTAAATATACTGTCTTCAGCTTTACTTGAGGGTTGATTTCATTGGAAAAAAGCTTATGCCAAATGTGGAGATGGCAGTATTGAATCAGTAGCTCATGTGCTTCTAGCTTGCACCCTTTATAAATATTTGAGGAGTGAAGTTATTACCCCTCTACTATTGTCCATACCAAGTCACTTAACCATTGCTACTGTGACCTTTCTTCTAGTGGATCAAGATAACCAGGTGACAGCAAAAACTGCAAAAAAATTTGTCAGGCGCGATTAGAATAAGACCTGTTATTTGATTGTTGATGTAAACCTCCAGAATGTATTTTATATAGTTAAGTTTTTACCTCTATCTTGGGTACATTGTATTTTATTTTATTGCTATGGCTAGTGGCCGATGCAAATAAAGATTCTTCTTCTTGATGGTAAGAGGATATGCTTTAAATGCAGACAGTGCCAGGTTCAATCCCTAATATATCCAGCTAGGACTGGGAAAAGACTTCATGCCTTAAGTCCTACAGAGCTGCTGCTGGTCAGTGTAGAAAGTACTGAGCTGAATGGAATCAATGGTCTGACATAGTATAAAGCATCTTTCTATGTCCTGACCAGTTCTCATTCTCTTTCTCTCGTTCTCTCTCTCTCTCTGTTCCTAGGGTAATCATGTTCCTAATTAATATTTAACCCCTGAACCAGCCATGTGCTGGGATTATGAGACGTAACCATCACCATCAGTGGCGTCAGATAAAGCATGTGCAAAATCCCAGCAGGATATATATAAAAGACAGGCTGGTAAGCACAATATGACAGAGCAGATGTTTTTCACAGTAGCAGAGGGAATAAACAGAGCAGACGGATGGCCAAAAAAGCAGGCAGATCTGATGCTAGTTTGCAAGGAGGTTAATTTTTCACATTATAAAAATAAAAAAAAAGGAAAGGAAAGGGAAAAAAGGTGGGGTGAAAGGCAGACAATGGAAGGTGTTCGTGAATGACAAACAAAAAGAAGGGGACATAAACCAAACTGTGGCCAATTCACCTTTCAGGAATACCAATCATTTGCCAACTTACATAAAGGCATGACACGTGATGTCTTTTACACCGTAAAAAGGGGGCAATTTGCAAAGAAGCAGCAGCAGCTGAGAGGGGGGAAAGCTATGGCTCAGTGGTAGAGAATCTGCTTTTCATGCAGAATGTCCCAGACAACTCTAGGCAGGCCTGTGAGAAACCCCTGTCTAAAATCCTAGAGAACTGCTGCCAGTAAATGGAGACAATACTGAGCTACATGGACCCGTTTAACCTGGTATAAGGCAGTTTGTTCCCAAGTTAGCAAGTGTATAGACAACTACGCATATTTGACCATCTGGCTGGGGATTTGTTTGGAGATGCTCTGAAGCGATAAACACGCACCAGGTGCTATCGTGCTTAATTGGGACTGGCAAGGTGGGGTGGTGGGGTGAAGGAGGTGGACATAAAGATCAGAAACTTGTATCCTCCATGTGACTTCAGGAAGGTTGAATGTACAGGCAACTCCCAATTTATGCGGGGGTTACGTCCCGGAGCCTCGTGTGCGTAAGTGAAAATCGCTTTAAGTAGGGAGCAACCTCTAAACTCCTGTTAAATGTTCTCTCTGCCGCTCTCTCTCCAATCCAGAGCAAAAATACTGTACCAAATATACAACTTCAACTGGAATTGAAGCTCTAGAGCTGGAAGGAAGCTAGAGGACGAGCGGAAAAGCAGTAGTGGTGGCTGTGCTAGCACACACCAGCTGTTAGGCAGGTCATGCACAATGTATATGGGCCATGTGCAAGTCAATCACATGCAAGTGGGGGATGCCTGTATTTGCATTCTGGTTCACTAAATCAACATGCAATTTAATTTTGGAAGGCCAGGGGACTAGAAACTTTAAAATAAGACGAAAGCCAAGACCATGGAATACAGAGAGCCTCTTCTTTCTCAATGGCCCCTTTGCTCCTTTAAAAACAAGCCAACCAACTTCAGGAGCCCAAGCAGTGGCTCACCACTGCCTTTCTGAAACAATTACACTGCCCTACTGACAGCTGAACCTTCCTGCAAGCATGGCTTAAACAAAAATAAGACATTTGAAAGGTGAGCAGAAAATTAAAAGGGTTTACCTACCCTATTATTGCAGAAACAGCTGGAGGAGAGGTATTACTCTTGAGTTCTCGCACATTCACCACCTGAGGGACATTCTTCAAAGTTGATTCAGTTAAGGAAGCACTTGCAGCTTTAAACATAACGATAATAAAGAGAGATGCTAATGGTTAAAATAATCTGACTATGATTAACCATACAAGGTTAAGAGGCTGCATATTCAGAGAAAGAGCACCCGCTTTGCATGCAGAAGGCCCCAGGTTCAACCCTTGGCATCTACAGGTGTGTTGTGTTCATTTTTAGATTGCAAGACTGTCTTGTTTTGAGTGCATGTAAGCTGCTCTAGGAGCCTTTCTGGCCGAAGAGCAGAGTACAAATGTTCTAAACAAAAATAAATGAATAAAAATGGGATTCAGAGGTGCACTGCCTCCAACAGAGTGATGGCTAGTAGCCATCAAAGGCCACGGCAAACAAATGCTGAAGTGCACACAATTGTAATAATCTGTCCATATATTTGGGCCCTTCAGTGGCATCACCTCTTGAGACCCAGTAACCTCTTTCAGAGACTGACGTCTCTGAAGTCTTCCCCAGGGTGAGGATTGCAATCAGGGTCTTGAAATCATGTTATTGGCTTCTTAGAACATTCTTCAGTAAAATAATTATTTGGGACAATGTGATTCCCCTGTAAGCCTTGCCGAAATGTACTCTGCACAAGGGTAATGGTATCTGCCAGACTGCAATGTTCTTCTTATTGGTATATGATTGTTACAGTTGTGTGCCCGTCAGCATTTTTGTGTGTGGTTGTTATATGGTGCTGTGCTCTTTGCATAAGATTTTTATATAGCAGCCATTGATAGCCTCGCCCTTCATGAATTTATCTAATCCACACAAGTGGGGCAGAGCATTGTTTAGGATTGGAAGAAGGCTGTGTGCTCTCATTCCCTTCACATGCTGAGCAGGTTTGGAAGATAACCAAGTGACCAATGAGACTCCATTGAAGTATTTTCTGAACCAACCCCTCTCTTTCAGTCATGATTAAACCTCCCCTTTTTCGTTTGCTTTCATCAATGGCGTGAAAAACTTCTCAAGGAAAACCGGAGTTAAAAAGTGAGGAGATGTGCAAAAAGGTAAAGGTAAAGGACCCCTGACCATTAAGTACAGTCGCAAACGATTCTGGGGTTGCAGCGCTCATCTCGCTTTACAGGCTGAGGGAGCCGGTGTTTGTCTGCAGACAGTTTTTCCAGGACATATGGCCAACATGACTAAGCAGCTTCTGGTGAAACCAGAGCAGCGCACGGAAACACCGTTTACCTTCTTGCCAGAGCGGTACCTATTTATCTACTTGCACTTTTTTGGGGTGCTTTCGAACTGCTAGGTTGGCAGGAGCTGGGACCGAGCAATGGGAGCTCACCCTATCACGGGGATTCAAACCACCGACCTTTTGATCAGCAAGCCCGAGAGGCTTTAGTGGTTTAGACCACAGCGCCACCTGTGTCCCTTTGAAGAGATGTGCAGAGTCTACACAATCATTAGCAACCCCAAATCGATACCTGGTCAAAGTGTGAGGTTTACCTGGGTTCTGGGTAGCCATCTGTCTCCGCAATGCTGCTTCTGCTGCTGCCTGGGGTGCTGGGAGGCCAGTGGAGGGAGCGGGGGCTCCGTGCTTCACTGTCTTTGTTGCCAGCATTGTGCTGTCTGCCCCTTGGGGGATGATTCTGGGCATGGCTACTGGAATGGGGTGGGAGATTGTTAAGTTACTATGAACAGCAGAGAATCAAACATCTTGTAAACATCATGTAAGGTTCTACACTTAGGCAGGAATAACTAGCTGCCCAAATATAAGATGGGGGGCACCTAGCTTTCCAGTACTACATGTGAAAAGGATCTAGGAGTCTTAGTAGATCACAAGCTTAGCATGAGCCAACAGTGCAATGCAGCAGCAAAAAAAGCTAATGCAATTCTAGGTTGCATCAACAGAAGTATAGTGTCCAGATGAAGGGAAATAACCAGTTCCACTCTGCCTTGGTCAGACCAGACTACAGGACTATGTCCAGTTCTTGGCCACACAGTTTAAGATGAATATTGAGAAACTGGAACATGTGCAACCAAGATGATCAAGGCTTTGGAAACCAAGCTTTAGAATGAATGGTTTAGGGAATTGGGTATTTTTAGCCTGGATAAGAGGAGACTGATGGGAGATATGATAGCCATCTTCAAATATCTTAAAATAACTGTAAACAAGTGAAAATGCTAGCAGGATTAAGGTAAATTCAACAGTATAATGTATAATAAAGAAATATAATGCGGGGGGAGAGAATTAAACTAAATGGTTTTGTCAGACTATGCAGAAATTATGGGAAAATTAAAAGAACCATGGAAGGGGAAAGAAAGGTGAGTTTTAGTTTCCTTCTCCTTTCCTCCCTTTGAAGTATCAGGCTCTGCTGTTCCATACCACAAACTGCTCTTGAAGGACCCTTTCAAAAACAGTTTGCTAGACAGCTGGGGAGGCTGCTATTTCAGAGTCTTAAGTCCACAGCACCCATATGAAATCAGTTCTGTGGTTATCTGGTTCTGGGCCAAGGGCTTTGAGGCCCCATGTGCATTTTTTTTTTTTTTAAATATTGCAATGATATGAGACCAAAACAGAAAGTAAAGGGTCCTGTGAGAACCCGTACGGTAATAATAAAAATTTACACGAAAGGGTCCTATCTTCGCAACAGCTCATCACAATTTCCACTTCCATTCCCAAAGGATGTGTTAATCTGTTAATGTTATTAGTTCTGCCTCCCAAGAGGCTTTCCTCAACCATACTATCGTGTGTAGTGGCCCATTATGAATTTCCAGCACTTTGCAACGTTTCCTGCCATAAACAGATTTTCAATAAGGGCTTCATGGCTGCGTATGTCGAAGTTGGCTAAGTATACCTGAAGGAGCGTCTCCACCCCCATCGTTCAGCCCAGACACTGAGGTCCAGCGCCGAGGGCCTTCTGGCGATTCCCTCACTGAGAGAAGCCAAGTTACAGGGAACCAGGCAGAGGGCCTTCTCAGTAGTGGCACCCGCCCTGTGGAATGCCCTTCCACCAGATGTCAAAGAGAACAACAACTACCAGACTTTTAGAAGACATCTGAAGGCAGCCTTGTTTAGGGAAGCTTTTAATGTTTGATGCATTACTGTATTTTAATATTTTGTTGGAAGCCGCTCAGAGGGGCAGGGTATAAATAATAAATAATTGTTGTTGTTGTTGTTAGTCTCAGATTAATCCCAACCAATACAAAAATACTAGTATCTTTAATCCTGCTGCTTATGCACAGAATTAGTATAGGATGCACAAAACTTCCATTTCATTTACGGCCTACTGACTTTCTAGGGGCTATAGAGCCACCTCTCTCACATGAATATGGCTATCCAGTCCAACCACCTTCCTTGTACACCTATCTACCAAGCCACTGAAGTGTAGTGGTTAAAACAGCCTTTACCAACGTCCGGGTTACTGTGGAATGGCGTTGGACAGCGAGTGAATTGGGGGAAGCATGAGGGCACCGTGCACCCCCAAGAAAGCCCAAAGGTCCTTTTGGGTTCCGAGGAGTCTGGCAGTGCGATTGTCGAGCTCTTTCCCCCACTCATTGCTCTGAAAAGAGTTGGGCGGGGGGGGGGGGGAGACTGAGCCAAAAGCACCAGGCTCCAACACAGCTCCACGGCAAAAAGTATCAAAGAAGTAACTTTTCCAAAAGTTTAGAGCTCTGAATAACAAACTGTATATTGAAATGGGAATCAATTTGGCAAATGTTGGGGGGTGTAAAAAAGAGGTCCACCCCGGACGTGTGTTTTTTAGAAAAATCTGCATGGGAACAATCTATAAGGTATATATTTTATTTTATTTTTCCTACTAGTAATTAACTTTCACCAGAAATATAAAACTATTTTAATAAAGTATATGGACTTTGTTGGCATTATTATTATTAACTTTGGTTTTATTATTAATTTTTATTATCATCTCCATTTTTCTTTTTTGATCTTACTGTTATTGGCATGTTTACCCCAGTATTGGATTATTCAGATTATTAATGGATTTTCCTGACACCATGCTTCTCCTGGTTGGAATAAGACTTAATAATAATAATAAATAATATATTTTTATTTCTCTGTGAGAGGGAACATTTACATGTACTTAACTGGCAAGACCTGATTTCTGATTTCAAGCTCAATATAGAAGGTAAAGTTATAGATAATCCAAAAGATGTAAGAAAACATTTTGTAAGATTTTATTCAAAACTATACTGAGCCAGGGGACGCGGGTGGCGCTGTGGTCTAAACCACAGAGCGTAGGGCTTGCTGACCAGAAGGTTGGCAGTTTGAATCCCTGCAACGAGGTGAGCTCCCGTTCCTCGGTCCCAGCTCCTGCCAACCTAGCAATTCAAAAGCACGTCAAAGTGCAAGTAGATAAATAGGTACCACTCCGGCGGGAAGGTAAACGGCATTTCCGTGCGCTGCTCTGGTTCACCAGAAGCGGCTTAGTCACGCTGGCCACATGACACCGGCTCCCTCGGCCAGTAATGCGAGATGAGCACCACAACCCCAGAGTTGTCCGCGACTGGACCTAACGGTCAGGGGTCCCTTTACCTTATACTGAGCCGGCAAAAAGAACATAAATAATATTGAAGATAATCTTAAGCAGAATAATTTACCAAAAATGCTGAATGAAAAACTCCCAATTTACACCATGGGAGAAGTTACGGAACTGGGATTTGAAATTTACAGGAGGTCATACTTTGAAAGAAAATTATATGAAAATGATGTATTGTTCGTACTTAACTCCTAGCAAATTAGCTAAAATGTATAAAATAAGGTCAAATACGGTACATGCTGGAAATGCAAGGAAAAAGAAGGCACCTTTTACCATACATGGTGGACTTGTAAAGTAGTAAAAGAATTCTGGGAGATGATATATAATAAACTGGGGGGAAACTGTTTAAAATAACTTTTTCTAAAAAACCCAAAGCTTTCCTTCTAGGAATTCTAGGTGCTAAAATACCAATAGACCAGAAAAGACTATGTACGCGACCACTGCTGCCCGAGATGGAGAGAAGACAGAGTCCCTACAAGAGAAGAATGACAGATTAAGCTGATGGACTATGCTGAACTGACAAAAATGACCAGAAGTATCAGAAATCAGGAAGACCAAAATTTTAATAAGGAATGGGTAAAATATATAATTTACCTTAAAAATTGTCAAACAACCAAAACTGAAAGAGAATTTCGTCGATTCCCCTGGACTTCCTTCTTCCCCTTTGTGGGTCCTTATGTTAACTCCCCCCCCCCCCTGCATCTTTTCTATTAATCCAAATCTATTCTATCTCCATTACAACCATAATTCATAGTTAAACTACAAGTATTACAATGGTACCTCAGGTTAAGAACTTAATTCATTCTGGAGGTCCATTCTTAACCTGAAACTGTTCTTAACCTGAGGTACCACTTTAGCTAATGGGGCCTCCCGCTGCCGCCACACGATTTCTGTTCTCATCCTGAAGCAAAGTTCTTAAATTAAAATTATTAGTAGGATTGGAATAATATTTGTAGTTTAACGATGAATTATGGCTGTAATGGAGATAGAATAGATTTGGATTAATAGAGAAGATGCAATTGTTTGTAAATTTCAAAATCTAAACAAACAAACAAACAAACAAACAGCCTTTACCAATCAGATGTTTGAGGTGACATCTCCCATTAACCCTTGCCAGAAAGGCCTAGAACTGCCATGCAAGGAACTGGGGACTCTCTGAGTCAATACCCCAGGGCCAGTCAATTGCTATTAACCTAACCTACCACACTGGGTTTTTGTGAAGATATACAGTAGTACCTTGGTTGTCGAGTGCCTTGGTACTCGTCCATTTTGGCACCCGAATGCTGCTGCAAACCAGGAAGTGAGTGTTCCAGTTTGCGAATGTTCTTTGGAAGCCGAACGTTCAACGGAGCTTCCGCAGCTTCCAACTGGCTGCAGGAACTTCTTACAGACAATTGGAAGCTACGCCTTGGTTTCCAAACATTTTGGAAGTCGAACGAATTTCCAGAACGGATTCCGCTCCACTTCCAAGGTACCACTGTAGTAGGGAGAAGGAAACCATGTTTGCTGCCCTAAGCTTGTTAGAAGAAGGGCAGCATAATAGTGAAACATCAACAAATGCTGCAGTTTGCTCCCTCCCAGACCCTGCAGCTCAGAAATTCAATAAGTCAGAATACTGAGGCCCAGAAGCAAAGAGGTTGAGCAATTTTCAGCAAAATGAGCAAAAGAATGTGTGAATAATTAGGTTGAAAATGAGTCAGTGGAGAATTTAGGTTTCTTGGCATAAAGTGTCCATGTTTTCATCAAAAGAGATTCCAATCATGAAAACATAGGAAAACTAATATACTTGATCTGACTAATGGTCCACCTTAACTCAGCTAAGCATTGAGACAACTCAATTCAGCATCTAGTCATCTCTTCTTCTTCTTTTTTAAATGCATTTTTATTAATTTTCTTTAGTATAAATCAAACAAACAAAACAAATACAATAAAGTTCCATAATCTTATACCCACTTGTTTTTTCATTGCTCTACCAAGCGCGGACTTCCCTCCCTCCCTCGCTCCCTCCAGCAGGTTTTCATTTTACACTTTAGATTTCTACAATTGTTTCCCCAGCATCTAGTCATCTCATCTCAACTCAGCACCTGGTCTGCCAACAAAACTGACAAACAAAAATCCTGCAAAATGAAACACAAAATGAGAAAGATGTGCATTCTATAGTCTACTCACTCAAAGTGCCCATTGGGATGTGGGGTTTGCCATGAGGGAGGGGCTGTATCATTAGACCAGGCTGAATTGAGGGGGTTCGGACAACGGGGGCATGCCGGGGAACTTGGATTGGGGCAACCTCCTCTTCCTCTGGATCTGCGGCTTGAACATCCTCATTCTCCAGGGACTGGGCAATGGAAGACGTGGAGCTAACATCATCCAAATCTTCATCGTATCTCAAGGACAGGAAGGCTGACTGGGAGAGGTTGGCTGAAATCATAAGGCAAAGAGGGGATGAGAGCAACAGGAAGCCTTCCTGATTTGGAAGCTTATACAGTAGCTTTGAGGGGGTGGGTGGTATTTCAGAAGGAAGAGTCATGGAACAAGATGTGACGGGATATTGGCACTCTGATATCTTGAGGTGCCTTTGCTCTGACCCAGCAATCCCAAGATTAAAATTGGCTTAGACTGCATACACTGCCAATACATTTAAAGCACATAGCTTCCCCCAAAGAATCATGGGACCTGTAGCTTAAGGTTGCTGAGAATTCTAGCTCCAAGGGGTAAACCATAGTTCCCATGCTGCTTTGAGGGAGGGTGCATGTTTAAAATGTATAGTGTGCAAGCAGCTTTAGATTAATTTAAAATGGAACCAAGCACTTGGAAACAGGAGGGAGGCAACAGCATACTCGAGCAAATCCCAAGGATTGTAGAAGGACAAAAACAACAACACCCCAACCACTCCCAAAGGGGAGCCCCTCCAAAAAGCAGGCCAATGAAGACCAAGCATGGTCAGTGGAGCTACAGAATGCCAAGTTGTCAATTAAAAAAGAAATATACAAATGTGTTGGATAGTGAATTGGTCTGATAGAGCCCCTTACAGCTAGTAGAGGAGGAAGGCATGGCTACCCTGAACAGAAGGACCCCTTGAAGAGGAGAGGAATATATTGCAATGCTTTGCAGCTGGCTCCACCTAATGGCAAAGGCAGGCTATTGTGTGTGTCTGTGTGTCAGGGGGAGCAGACAGCTGGAAAAACAACTTTGCCAAGCGATGAAGTTATTTTCAAGTCCCAGAGGATACCTGGTGCAGTTGTCCTTACGGGCGGCACCTTCCTCTTAGAAAGCAAATTCCTCAGCTGGGCCTGCTTCACAGGGGACAGTTTGGCTAGAAGAGAAGCAAGAAGCATGATTATTTATCAAGCACTGCCAGTATGGACCCTTATAATCCTGCAGACATTCAGTTTCAATTGCAAACCCTTACATCCACTTTAAAAAAAAAGACTAGGTTTCCAGCCAACTGAGTTCTAGAGCAGATCCATTTAAAAGTAATGGACTGAAGTAAGTCATGCCCAACTATTTCAATACATTTACTCTGAGCAGGAGTAAATTAAATGTTAGGAGATACCAACTTGCTAGTTACACATAGTGCAGCTTGTTGAACTCAGTTTCCCAGATGTACTGGGAACACTTCATCAAATTAACCTGAAAGCCAGCCCATGGATTTGAAACCAGTAGCAACCGCCATGGTCTCCCTCCTCCACTGAGAACAGCTTCCCTCAACCTGGCACCCTCTGTAGGTTTTGGACTGCAAGTCCCGCCAGCACCGGCATGCTTTTGTAGTCCATAACACCCACTGAAAAGGTGGCCATAGGTAATTCTCTATTTTAGGATTAAAGAAGATTATAATATTTGATATAAAAGAATGGTTGCAAAGTGAAACAAGTTACGCATGCTAGCCTTGTAGCTCTCTTCATATGAAGTATTTGTAACAGTTAATCATAAAAAATAAAATATGGATGAAAAATTATTCGGGGGGGGGGGGTTGTATGTAATGTTAGACCTACTCAGAGTAGATCCATGGAAATTAATGAACATGACTAACTTGGGTCCACTCCAAGTAGAATTTAGCTGCATACAATGTTTTGCTCATTTCCTCCTTTTCTTTATTACATCACCATCAAACCAGAAGAAAAACGAGTCCTCATCAGTCATCCGGCCCAGTCTTAAATATGCTGGTAGAATCTTCATGGTGGACTTCTGAAACCTTGTGCAGTTAGGGTTTTGTTTTGTTTTTTTACTTCACACTCAGCATAGAAAAGCAGCATAGAACTACAACACTGTAGCTGCTCCATCTACATTTTTATTGCTGTGACTATATTCTAACTTGTTTTATAGCTTCACTGTGCAGGAAAAAAGGGTTGAGGCTCGAAGAAGTGATTCAAGCTAAAAAATAAATAAATTATTATTTCATACAGCGGTTGGGTTCACATGTTAACATTGAGACAAACCATGGTTTAGCATGAACGTGCTGGCTCCTGCAGAGCAGATCGCAGTTGCTTTGCCAGTCTTTTTAGATCAGTTTGGTAGAGCAACTAAGCCAAGGGCTGGCTCAGCTTGCATTCTGAGTCCAGGATTGCGATTTGGGATGCTCTTCCTTTACCACAATCAGCTGCCAAGGTGCCACACTATGCTGAGCTAAAAGGGGAGTGGAACAGGTGTGAGCTCCTCCCTGGGATCCTGCATGCTGGTTGGGACTGATGGGAGTTGTAGTTCAACAACATCTGGAGGGCCATAAGGTTCTCCACACCCATCATAATTCATAGTGTGGTTGACTGTGATGTACAAAACCTTGATAAATTTTTATACAGTAATCAACACCGATTATTATCTCTGTGCAATGAGTCCCCTAAAGTGTGCTTGTTTCACAGAAAACAAACCCACACACATTAGCACTACACAAGGACATGACAACAGACCAATGTAGTCACTACCTGGTGATTTTGAAGTTCTGGTGGCAGGTTGAAGAGTGGCTTTTGTCAAGGCGTTACTTAGGCTCTCCAGTTCACTGTCAAGGCTGAGTTGATGAGAGTTAGAAAAGCAAAAGGGAGGGAAAGGAAAAAAGAAGAAGCCAGGCATCAATCAGACCCTATTTACTGCTTCTGAAGAACTCAAAAAGCACAACTAACGTCAGATTCTTGGCACAGCAACGAGCCATGGCAGAAACGTGGTCTCAGCAACTTAAAATTAGCTAAAGGCAAAACTAAAATATTTATGGGGATGAACCCAACATTAGTCCTACTTAGAGTATACCCATCAAAATTAATGGACATGGCTGATTTAGATAAATTTCAATAGCTCTACTTGGAATGCAGCTTGGCTGAATACCAATTTTAGCTCAATTTGTATACACTGCAATACGATTTTAGTTCATATACAAACCAGGGGCATCTGCAGCAACGCTTATCAAAGCTCTTCCTCAGATGATGGAAAAGAAACTGAAGCAAAAAATGTAATACCATGATGAGGTGCAGAGGAAGACACTAAGTTGCCAAAGCATCTTACCTATATGCTTACTGACACTTAGAAGAGGAAAAATATGTCCATATTTTATTTAACAACAATATAGCACTTAATTGTAAATGGAACCTCTAAGTGGCTTACAAAAAGTAAAGCAAAAACAATAAAATCACCTGTTTGATTAACCACACACACACACACACACACACACACTGATTGTAATAAATAAAACCTTAAAGCAGTTTACAATAAATAGTAAAATTAGCAATACATAACCAGAAACAAATTTTAAAACCTTTTAAAAGAAATAACATGAGCAATTAAAAAGAGATTAAAGCATGTCAACATCTGTACATTTGGAGATGCTTGCCTTATGAAAGACAAGATAAACAGAATGTCAACATTAATTTTAATGTGTTTTTTCTTCTTATTGTGGATTTTAAATATTTTTTAAATTCCTGTTTCTATGTGTCTGGACAAGCTTACCTAAACCAAAAATAGGCACTGAAAAGGGAATAGTGAAGGCACCTGTCTGGTGTCATTAAACAAGAAGTTCCAAAGTGATAGGACAGCATCCTCCTGTGATGGTTAGTAGGAAAAGAAGGCTCCACTGCACTTGTGGGAAGCAGGTTAGGCCAGTGGTTCTCAACCAGTGTGCTGTGGCACCCTGGGGTGCCTTGACTGACAGTCAGGCGAAACACTGGCCTCTGTCCCTCTCTCCCTCCTCTGATGCCCTCTCACATCTCTGCATCCCAAAAGCTTACACAGCTGTTTGTTGCAGCAGCCCTGGTTACAAGCTCTCCAGGCAAATGGTGCCTCTGGGACTGGCCAGGGGGTGGGGGGTGGGGCTGGTTGCCAGAAGCTGAAGTGGCCTCAGAGTAAGCAAACAAGCGGGTGAGAGAGCCCAGCCAGCCAGCCCTTGCTGTTGGGAATGGTACCATTGTACCATTGTACTGTGGAGAGTGTATTAATTTATGGTCTGTGTTTGTGGTTTGGGAGTTGCACAGTCAGGGAAAAAACAATGCTGTCCAGGGTTGTAAAGACTACAGAGAGAATAACTGGGTGCACTCTTCCCACCTTGGATCAAATCTATTCTTCCAAGTGCCATAAGAAAGCTGCAGAGATAGCGCAGGATAGTGCGCACCCCGGAAATGATCTCTTTCAGCTTCTGCCTTCTGGAATAAGGTACTGGGTTATAAAGACTAGGACTAGCCGCCTGAGAAACAGTTTCTACCCAAATACGATTTTGGTTTTAAACGCTTTGTAAGGAGTCTGTATGGGAGTATATTGTATTAAAAAACAGGGCATCAGAGTTCTTAGGGGGCTAACCAGGTTGGGATAGCTGGGATAGCAGGCTTGTTGGGTTTTGAATGTCTTATGTAGATTTTTCTATTTCGTTGTTCTGTATGGGACAATGACAATAAAGAGTATCATATCGTATCGTATGGAGAGACAAGTGGGAGGCTGGGGGGGGGAGTTCAGAGACCAGGGGCAGTGGTGGCAGCTGTCTGGAGGACTCCCAAGGGGAGGGGAAAGGAGAGGAGGCTGAGGGAACACTCCACAAGGAAGGGTGTTTTGGGAAAGAGGATGCTAGCCCTTCAGGCAAGGGGTGACATAACTGGGCTCCTGAGCCCCACAGGGGTGCTGCAGAAAGAACGTAGTTGATCAAGGCAGCCGTGGACTCAAAAAGGTTGAAAACCTCTAGGTTAAGGGACCCAGGACAGGCCACATGGCATGCACACACTGAGCTCTGTCCTTCAACAGAGGGAAATGAGGGCTGCTACCATGGCTGCCCCCACATCCAAGCATCCAAAGTCTGAAACAACCACTTCGGTTTTCCCATAAATAGAGCTGCATCTGCGAGCATTTACTGTTTTATATTAAAAAAAAAAAACAAAACAGTAGGGAATCTTTGATCCTCAAGATGTTCTGAACAATGACTCCCACCACACCTGGGCTATTGGCCAGGGGTGGATGGTAGCTGTAGTTCAACCACCTTTGGAGGGCCAAAGGTCCCCCACCATCTGTTTTATAAGAACTCTTTATGTAGGCTGGCTTCCAGTGAACTCAGCTACTGTAAATATTGAGTAGAGAGGGACCATTTCTTAGCTCACAGCTCTTAACCACTATGCTATTCTATTTAGACATTGAAGTACATATGGAGAAAGAAAAGCAAGCAACTCACAGGAAACTAGTGTTTACAGGCATGTTCCTTTGAGGAAAACTAAACTGGCCAGCAGCACAAGAAGATCCACCTGCATTATCAGTTACAAGAGGTTGGATTCCAAGTTCCGTAAGTGGAATCTGCCCATGGAATTGACTTTTCCATCTCCTTCCCCTCTAACTTGAGTCCCTTACCCACCATAAAACCCGCCGTGATATGTTCTTCTTTGTGGGGAGGGGACTCCCATAGTACAGAATGTGGTACTTGGGGATGGGGAAGGTGGTGGTAAGCACCTTCTAGACATGTAAACACGTACGACTGTGCTCAGTATAAAGGATGGTGGGATACAGTTTCTAACAGAATCCACGGACTAAAAGTCACCGTTATTCAAACTGAACAGAGGAAAAGATTTTCAGAAAATGTTTACTCAATGATATTAAACACACACACAAAGCTGGATGGGGCTGGTGATGGGTTGGAGGAATGTGGGGATGGTGGGGGTGGAACATGGTTCAACACACGTATCTGTTTCAGTCCACAACCCCTGAAAGCTTAAAAGCCTACTTAGTTTGTCCCACTGCCAAGTTCTCTGTTATTCATAGCACCCTTTGGGGCTTTAAGCACTAGATACACGCTGTTTAAAAAAAGTATGTACACTCTCTCTCTCTCTCTCTCTCTCTCTCTCACACACACACACACACACACAAGCTTTCCATTCCATCTAGACCCAAACACAAGGAAGGAAAATGTGGCTTACAGCAAACATTAGACCCATTGAAATTAACAGACATGACCAACATAGATCCATTAATTTCAATGGATTGTGTTCAACTCAAATAGTAAACCTCTTGAAATTAATGGGCCTAACTTAGTAATCCTCATTCTTTTCAGTGTCTACGCTGAGCAAAACTTAGGTTGGACACAATGCTCCTTCTTTGGCAAAGCTTTGGACCCAGCACTCAGACAAACCAATGCACTGCAGAGGGGGAAAGCAAAGCTGCTCGAGGGGTTTCTTGAGCAATGCCCACCTTTGTATGCTGCTGCTGGAAGAGGTGGTAGTGGATAGGCTCCACCGTGGCGTCTGATTGTACAAGCGGAGCTCCTGCAGGCTGCCCACCAAATTCTTCAGCCGTTTCAGCTGCTGGTCAATAATCTCCCGGTTATTGGTGAGGGCATTGAAGAGAGTCTCGCGCTCAGGTACCAGTAAGTGCCTATTTGGAAAAGGAAAAACCAGAAACCAAATTTCAACAGGGAGAGAAAGAGAGAGGCAAAAGAACAGAGAAAAATACAACAAAACAATGCAAACATTTAAAGAATGTCATATATTAAAACAGTTAAAGCACAAACGCAGATTGTAAATGGTAGGTCAGAGAATAACGCTTCAAATCTCTGCAGATGGAGACCGCAGGAAGGGAGCGCTCGTGTCCTTGAATGCTGCTTATCGGTTTTCTACAGCCATCTGGTCGGCCACTGTGAGAACAGCATGGACCATTGGCATAAACCAGAAGGGCTTTTCTTATAAGAACTGGGGTTTTGTTTCGTTTTATGATACCATCAAATTGTAGAACTGAGGAATTGGAAGGGACCCAGAGGGTCATCTGGTCCAACTCCCTGCAATGCAAGAATCTCAACCCAGTCAGTCCCCTCATCCAATTTGAAACCTGAAACTGGACTCTGCTTAGCTTTGAAAATGTGCCAGCAGTTTTATTGCTGCACCAACTGGCATTTGTTATCATGCTAGATATCTGTGTTTTTATGTTGCAAACCGCACTATGATATTTGAAGACACTTGGCTTTTTGAGTATCACTTAGCTAAGAAGTAAGCTTGAAAACTCACTTCTGCTTTTTTTGCTGTTCCAGGTGCCGATCCCACTCCAAATCCAGGACATCATTCACATCCTGAACAGCAAATTTCACGTACTGGTGTAAGCGCCGGATTTCCTGCCCAGAAAAAAGAGGGTGAGGAATTTAGAATCATTTTTAATCCACTCAGGACACTATACAAGTGTGTGTGTGTGTGTGTGTGTGTGTGTGTGTGTGTGGTTTGTTTCAGAAATTATTAAGATTATCAAGAGTTTACAACCATACTGATTTGGTTTCCTTCTGTGGTTAATAACAGACTGTGATCTATCTAGATTTCAATGAGGCTTCCAGCACCCAGTTGAGGAAAGGTGGGGCAGGATGGATAAATAACCAAAGAATCAGTGCAAACAACCTTAGAGAAGGCATTTATTTAAAAACATTTCTATCTTCTCTGACCCGGCTTTAGCCTTATTGGTGACTGGGCAGCCTGAGCATACTAAAATAGTCCAATCAGAAACTTGTAGCTTTTGGAGAAAGGCAGGTTGGCTGGGATTTGGGAAATAGCATTGTTAGAGGGCTTGACGTACCATAGTAGAGTACAAAGCAGTTTGCAGAAATAAAGGATGAATTTGAGAAAATCAGGGTGTCTTTCTTGATTTATGTAAACTAGATCTGCCCTCCCTCAGCCTGCACCTCACTCTGCTGCATGCCTAGACCTGTCTCAAGCCTAACTCACAGTGGTGCCGGGAGGGCAAAGTGAACCTTCAAGCATTTTGTATACTGAAAAGGGTTATTAATGATGGAAGTGGTTTCAAGAAAATGGGGCCAAAGTGGAAAGGGCTGTTGCTGTTCATGGGCTCCAAAGAGGCATCTGATTGGCCACTGTGAGAAAAGGATGCTGGGCCAGACAGGCCTTCAGTCGAATCCAGCCAGATTCTGCTTATTTATATCACGTTACAGAACTAGATTCACATGTTTATTCAAGCAACAACGACTCAATGCCCTATTTTAATTTAGATGTGGCATTTGGGGAAGATGATTATTGCCTGCAGGGGGCCTATTGGAGCCTCAACTGGTGTGCATGAATGATTGAAAATTGTCCCCAAAAAGGCTTCTTTAGTTTAATGAATGTGCTTGTTCCACTGGCTTCAGAACTCAGCAGGGCTGTGGAAGATATTGATTTGCTGGCTGCTACACTTGTAGGGAGAGATGGCTGCTGCTTTCGGAAAGGATGTGTTGCTATTTTGAAGAGCATTGTCAAAAGAGAGAGAGAGAGAGAAATGCTATCCACCTTTCCTCGATTTTAATTCCTTATAGCAAAAAAAGAGGCAGTATGCCTCTGACTATCAGTTGCTGGGAATCGCAAGTAGGGACAGCGCAGCTGCACTCCAGTCTTGCTTCTGGGCTTTCCACTGCGGCACCTGGTTGGAACTGTAAGAACAGGAGGCTGGAGAAGGTAGGCCTTTGGCCTGATCCAGCAGGGCTCTTCTTATGGCAAGGGAGTTATCACCCAAGGGCAATAAGAGATTAACTAACACCCTGACCTTACATTCAGCCTTCTAAGGTACTGTTTTAATTATGGTTCCTGCTCAGAGGTCGCATCCCACATTATCCTCATGCATCCAAGCTGTGTCAATTACACAATACCAGCCAAGGCTCAGTTCAATATTTTACAGTTCAGCACGACAGGGGAGAAATAGCTTGTTTAACTTCTGACACCCCAGGGGAGGAGAAGCGCAAGCAGAGTGAGGTGAATTCTCTCGTTCGAAAAAACCTTTTTGCACATTGGCAGGAACTTCCTGCGGCAACCCAGCATTTACAAGCCCATTTGGCTTCCAGCCTCCCCATCCGTGAAATTAACTGCAGCAGCTCAAGTCCTTGTAAATCATCACATTGAGCAGCACGGCACTTTGTGGTGATAAAACAATCCCCGATGATGAACCCACTTTTTCTTTATAAAAATTGGGTTAGAATTATTAAAGTGGCACTTCATTACGAAAACTTTGCCTTCCATGTTTGAAGATGGAGCAAAGGAAAATGTTGAGAAGATGACATTGGCTTAAAGAACGGCCTCTAGGCCAGCGGGCCAACAATTTGCCCTTTAGAGAATCGTACAATAGAGGCATTGCTCACCCCAGAAACGTAGGAAGCTGCCTTAAACCGAGTCAGGCCATTGGTCCATCTATCTTAGTACTGTCTACACTGACTGGCAGTGACTCTCAGGGGTTTCAGGCAGGGAACATTCCCAACCCTACTTGGATATGCTGGGGAATGAATCTGGGACTTCCTAAATGCAAAGCAGGTGCTCTACCACTGGGCTATTGATTTTCCCCTAAACATAAGGAAGATTCTAGTCCTCATGGTTCTGAATCAACAGCCAATTTCCACAGGAAGCTGCCTTGTACTGAGTCAAACTACTGATCCAACTAGCTCAGTATTGGCTACACTGACTGGAACACTTCGCCAGAGTTTCAGACAGGGTTCTCTCCCAACTCTACCTGGAGATGCCAGGGATTGAAGATGGGACCTTCTGCATGCAAAGGAAATGTTCTACATCTGGGCCATGGCCATAATAGGGACTGTCAACTGGTAGTCACAAAACCCAATCCAGTCTACAAATAGTTTCCATCCGTTTCCATCCAATCTGGGGAATTGCACATGTATTCACAGAGAAGCAGTACAGTGTAATGGAGAACTTGTGGTTCTCCAGATGTGGTTGGACTCCAACTCCATGAGTCCCAGCCAGCCCGGCCAACAGTCAGGGGTGCTGGGAGTTGTGGTTCACCAGCAGCTGTAAGGACCAAAACATAGCTGCCCTGGAGTATTGGATAAACAGACTGACTAAGACTAAGAAAAGGATGCGGGTGCTGCTGTGGGTTAAACCACAGAGCCTAGGGCTTGCCGATCAGAAGGTCGGTGGTTCGAATCCCCGTGGTGGGGTGAGCTCCCGTTGTTCGGTCCCTGCTACTGCCAACCTTACAGTTCGAAAGCACAAAGTGCAAGTAGATAAATAGGTACCACTCCAGTGGGAAGGTAAATGGCATTTCCGTGTGCTGCTCTGGTTCACCAGAAGCAGCTTAGTCATGCTGGTCACATGACCCGGAAGCTGTATGCCAGCTCCCTTGGCCAATAAAGCGAGATGAACGCCGCAACCCCAGAGTCGTTCGCGACTGGACCCAATGGTCAGGGGTCCCTTCTCCTTTACCTTTATAAGACTAGGGAAACCCAGGTTCTAATATCCGAAGACATGAAACTCACAAGGTTGCCTTGGGCCACTCACCATATCTCAGTCTAATCTACTTACTTCTTGGGGAAGTAAAAAGAGAAGGGGAAGAGGTAAGAGATTCATATACACTGTCCAAAGCTCTTACCAAAACATTTCCAAGCAAAACACGCTTAACTTCTGAGAAGGGAGCAACTAGCAGCAGGGAATGCTTGCTAGAGATTGGAGCAGCCTATGTGACATCTCTAACTGGAAGAGGTACCTTTACCTGCTGGGGACCATGGGGTTTGGAACTTCCTCTGCCTCCCTAGCAGACATTTATAATTTCCCCCTGGCTCCCAAAGCTCTGACTCCCTTGCCCTATCAAGGATCCTACCTGAAGTTGAGCTTCACTTTTGGGGTCCAAAGGCCTCTTATAGAGCAGGTGAAGATACGCAGAGTTGTGAGCACGCTTGTCCTTCTGTCTTGCTTCTTCCAGCCCTGCAAACCCCTCTAGCAGGCTTGTCTTCAGGAGGCTAAAGTCTGCATGAAGGGACTACAAGAAAGGAACAAAGGGAGAGGAAGACCCACCAGGAAGTAGGTGGAACTCTTTGTCACAAAACACATATGTGGCTTTTCCACAGGAATGTTAATTCATCAGGTCTGGAAGAAAGCTATACCGGGGCAACAACACAGTTCAGCAGCACAAACTGCTGCCAGAAGCAGGATTCTACATCTCAGGGGCAGGAGTGGTGGGACCTAACAAATCACAAGGCGTCTACAAGCCTGTCTGCATCCCAGTTCCCTGTTCATTTCTTTTTAAAATTTTTGGCATCTGTATGCCACCCCATAACCATAACTAAACTAATTAGACAAAACAGAGCACTTAAAAAAACAAAACCCCAACATAAATAGAACAAAAACAGTGGCAACAATAACATTAGCAACCTGCCCCATTATATATTACTGAAATGAAGAAAGCCTGGGGTAGAAGGTAACCAGGGTGGATTTGGGTGAGAAGGACTGATGGTGTTGTTCAGTTCTGGTACTCAACATTAAAGAAAACTAAGCCCAGGGATTTGTCCTTAAGCGTGTGCCTTTTGCGACTGTTCTGTTTGAATATCAGGATTCTAGCAAAAGCAACAGCAGATCTTGGAAGCCTGCCCTCCCCTGGTCTAGAGGCTTCAACTGTGGCAAACTGTTTGCTTGATGCTGTCTTTATTTTATTTTCAGTCTTAGCTCAAAACCAGACATTTTATTCCCACTGGAATTTTTAAGTGGCTTGCTGTGGATTTTTGCTCTAAAGTCATTCTGAGAAGTTTGAACAAGAAGTGGCTAAAAATCATTCAATAAATATATATGATCTGCCAAAAGAATAGAACCCAAACAGCCTTCAGACCATGGTTTCCAAGCCAGTCACAAATTATGGTTATCATTTCAGACATGGTGCTAAGCTTCTTTAACCAGAAGATGGAACTATGTTGTATGCACATTTCTGTCATCTTACTTTTGTCTCTAGGTCAAGAAAGGTTTGTGGGACGGTTCCCCAAAACCCAGCAAAACTATTTACCGGAGGCAACACAATGGAGAGAGTACGTCTCCTTCAGGAGCACCAAACCCCCTTTCAAACTTCCTCCTTAAGAGTGCAATCTGATGGGAATAGGATAAGTATGATAAATAAGGAAAATACATGAGGCGTGCAGCCAAGGGCAAAGTGGCCTATTAAGGCACAGCATATTGTTTTCAGCAAATGAAAACATACACTCAATTACAAAACAATGGAGTGAACTAACTACTGTATTTAATAAGTGGGACTTGAGTGGGGCAGGAATCAGAAGGCCATTTCAAACCACTGTACTTTATGATACTGATTTGGCAACTGTTTCAGGCAAAGCTGAATATAAAATATATACACCACACAATGAAGAATACAACACCCACCTTGAATTACCAGGGCTACCAAACAGAGCAGATATGGTTAGGATTGCACAGAAAATGTCACAGTCTTAGTAATAGTAATACCACCATAATTGTCCTATGCAGTCAACAGAATGAGAAGTTCTTCAATTTGTAAAAACCAGGACCTAACAAGTAACCCACTCTCAACCCTGAGATAATTGAGCATGAAGGAAAACTTGGTTCTCAACTGGAGGCTACACCCTCCCCCAAATCTTCTTACCTCTGTTGTCTCTTTGATCTCCAGAAGGAAAGTGTGAAGGTCGTTTGACTCCATCCTCAACATCTCCTCCTCTTCCTCGGTGCCCACTTCGATGGCAGCTTTGGCTGTCCTGCCTTTCAGCTCTTCCATCTCCTTCTGGAAATGTGCAATCTACGGGAACAAGTTTAGTCGTTCATGCATGTTAAATGACGACACACCCAACCGTTGAGAGCTCAGGTTGGGGAAGAACAGTACGGACAGCAAACATGTTGCCCACCAGATGCTGTTGGACTACAACTCCCATCATCCTCTGACCATTGATGAGAGTTAAGTCCAACTTCATATGGAGTCCAGGTTCAAAGAAAGGTGACCCGGGGAGGAACAGTACATCATAGCTCCAGAAAGCCTCACCTCCTCCCTGATTCCTATGATGACAGGATCTGAATCATTCCACTGGTGAGTCTGTTTCTCCACCCCAGCAGTGGGTGGTTGCTGCCGGCCCTGAAAGGCACAAATGCTTTATTATTGTTTGGTGGGGAATTTTAGAACTAAAATGTTCCGCTATGAGAGATAAAACAAGAAAACTTCTGAACATGTTAAAGGAAGAGGGGGAGGAAGGGGGAGCGTGTGTGTTGAAAGTGAAACACAAGTAAATAAAATCTGTAATTTGCTTGTCTATAAGGGTGGGTCTGACAATAACGGTACAAAAAATTAATACCAAGGACAAGAAAAATTAAGCCTCCCCAAAATTAAAACCTGCCTCCCTAAAATCTCTTAAGCAACCCCCACCCCACCGCCAACAGTGTTTAGGCACCCTGAGCCACATATCCACCAGGAGTCACAGATAAAATGTCTTCCTTCCTAAATAACCACCTAATATGCGCAGGAGCACACTCTTGGGGTTCAATCATGTAACTGAATGTCTCCCTTTCCCAAATCTGCTCAGAGACTCCTTCAATCTTCCAGAGAGAAGCTGTGTGAGATAGAAGCAACTTTGTTCATGCACTAAACTCTGTCGGATTTGATCCTTGTTTTTGAGATGGAACAATATGGTTCCTGTCAAGGACAGGTCAGCTTCTAATTACCTGGGAAGGGATCATTTTTGAAAGAGCTGAGGAAATCTTGGCCGTTTTCTGGAGCAAGGAAGCTGGAGGAGCACTCTGAGAAGGGCGCACCACTAGGAGTCCAAAAAGAAACAAAATGACTCACACTCATGAATTTCAAAGATTACAGGATTTGGTAAGTGTGGCTATCTGCTTTCATGAAAATTAAGTTTATATGTTTTTATGTAGTTTCCATATTGCTGTTTTTAAGGTTGTGCTTTAGTTTTAATGACATGCTGTTTGTTTTTTTAGACTGAATGCTGCTTAGGAGATTTTTGAAATATTAAGCAGTAGATCAGAGCTCTCCAAACTGTGTGTTATGGCACACTGGTGTGTCAGCTGCAGTGTGTAGGTGTGTCATGCAAATGCTCCCCACGCTTCTCCCAGGGCTGGAAAAGGGTTAGTTTAACCTCCAGTTTGCTAGTAAAAAAATGAATTACTGTGTTGTGAAATGATGCATGTCTAAAAAGTGTGTCACCAACATGAAAAGTTTGGAAAGCTCTGCAGTAAATAAACACTTTAAATTAAACTGAATAAAGAAAGTCGTCCGTCTGTGCCCCCAAGAAGCAAGAGATTCTGTAAGCGCCAATCTCCAATGCCTGATGCAACAGCGGGCAGAAATTAGCAAGAAACAGCAGACCACCGCAGCAAAGAGAGCTCTAAGCACACATGTGACCATCCCAGAAAGGAGGGATCACAGCCAGGCAGTTAAAAATAAAATAAAATCTGTGTGGCAGCAATAGACATCTTCAGCAAAAAGAACTAACCACTGTGGGATGTTGAAACGCCAGACTTACATTTTTGTACAAAGTTAATAGTCCTCAATCCCTGTTTCTCATACTAATCCACATGTAATGCAGTCACAACTACATATGAGGTATTATCAGCAGAAAAGGGGGGAAAGGGAGAGGGGATGTACCTGCTGAAGAGACTGGGGTGGAAGCCTTGATCGGCACTGCAGGAGGAGTGCCCAGCACAGTGGACTGAACCTGAGTCCCAGCAGGTACAGGCTTTGCAGCAGGTGAAAAGGAGAACATACTGGAGCTTTGGCCACTGTTGGCAGCTGGTGTAGAAGATTCTGCAGCAGCGAACCTGGGGAGGGAGGGAGAATAGAAGAATCCATGCTCTTGGGACTAGGAAGCTTCATGGTACGGGCCTTTTGGAGGTGAATGTTACCCGTAGCTGCATGCAGGGTGCCCTTGGTCACACCCTGTGCCATCAGCACTCTGCAAGAGCAGTGGAAAATCTCTGACCCACAAATATATTGAAAAATAGCTGCACTATATATTTAAAGCAGTACCAATAGTCAGGGGTTCTCCAAAAGAACACAGGGAGCTGTTGCTTGTTAAGCCTGCTGAGATAAGTTAAAGATAAAGGTAATGGGACCCCTGTTAGATCCAGTTGTGGACGACTCTGGGGGTTGCGGCGCTAATCTCGCTTTATTGGCTGAGGGAGCCAGTGTACAGCTTCTGGGTCATGTGGCCAGCATGACTAAGCCGCTTCTGGCGAACCAGAGCAGTGCACAGAAACACTGTTTACCTTCCCGTCAGAGCAGTACCTATTTATCAGAATGTACAACTTGCTGTTGAAATGGAATACACAGGATGAGATGGTTAAATCAGCTATGATTAAATGGGCACAAGACATTGGTCATGACATCATGTTTGCTGACTGCGAACAGTTATGGACCACCGGTATAAAGTTTACGGCATGTAATGCCTTAAGAGAGAATATTATGAAAATGATTTATAGGTGGTACATGACCCCAGTCAAGCTTGCAAAAATCTATCACTTGCCCAATAATAAATGCTGGAAATGTAATGAAACTGAAGGTACTTTCTACCACCTTTGGTGGACGTGCCCAAGGATTAAGGCCTTCTGGGAAATGATCTATAATGAAATTAAGAAGGTCCTCAAATGTACCTTTCATAAGAAACCAGAGGCCTTCCTCCTGGGCATGGTAGGCCAATTGGTGTCAAGGAAAGATAGGACGTTCTTTATGTATGCCACGACAGCAGCAAGAGTTCTTTTAGCAAAGTATTGGAAGACACAAGAACTACCCACGCTGGAAGAGTGGCAGACGAAGGTGATAGACTATATGGGACTGGCTGAGATGACTGGCAGAATCCGCGACCAAGGAAAAGAGACGGTGGAAGAAGATTGGAAGAAATTTAAAGTTTATCTTAAGAACTGTTGTAAAATTAATGAGTGCTAAAATGTCATGGGTAATGTAAAACAGAATTGCAGCGATAAATGATTGGGTAAGAGAAAAAGGATTAAAGAAAGTGAATCATAAGTAATTGAAATTAGGGGTTGCTGAAAAAGTTTAAAACAGGGATGCAGAAAAGGGAGGTATGGGGAAGTCGTTGAAATAAGGCTTAAGAAAAAGAGGTTATGAAATTATACGTGTTTATATGTTTGTTTGTCTATGTATTGTTAGTTGTAATGTGTTTTAATTCATGTTGGAAAATCAATAAAAATTTATAAAAAATAAAAAAAAATATTTATCTACATGCACTTTGTGCTTTTGAACTGCTAGGTTAGCAGGAGCAGGGACCGAGCAACGGGAGCTGATCCCGTCGCAGGGATTCAAACCGCCGACCTTCTGATCGGCAAGCCCTAGGCTCTGTGATTTAGACCACAGCGACGGGTTAAGAGACCCCTATTCCCTCTCACAGAGAGATAATTTCCAGAGTGGCTTAAGAGTCAATCCTTCTTCCCAGGAACTCTGGGTCTCCTAACAGCTCTCATCCCCCTGAACAAACAGTTCCTAAGATTCCTTGGACGGAGGACCTGTTTAAAACGGTACTGCTTTAAATGTACAATGCAGATGGGGCCCCTGGTGCAGAACCTGTGGTGTCCTTCCGGGTATTGGACTCCAACTCCCATCAGCCGCAATCAGCATGTTCCATCGGACAATGGGAACCCTGAATCCAGCAACACACAGAGAGCCCCACCAACTTTAAAACAATGTGTTTAATACATTCAAAAACTGCTTCAAAACCACCACACATACATTGGCTAAAAAGACTCAAAGGGAGACTTACTTTTCAGTGAGGTTAGTTTTGACGGAGGAAGGTGGCGAGGCAAAACCTTGCTTTAGCCCAACAGGACTCGCGAAGGGAGGGGCTCCGGCTGAGCTGTCCATGCCCGCTTTATAACTCACGGAACCAAAAGAGGAGGGAGGAGAAGCTGTAATGGGGCTGGACAGCAGAGACGGAGCTGGAGGCGCTTTGGAGATGCTGGTGGCCGGAGAGAAGGGGAAGCCAACTGTTCCGCTCAGGTTGGAACCAAGGGGAGGCTTGGGGGTCTCTGATATGCCAGGATACTGCGGCGGGGCATCAGATCTGGTGGATTTCAGAGTGAAGGAAGCGAAAGACAAAGGGGCTGCCCCTTTGCTGGAAACTGCAGATGTGGCTGGGACAACGGCCAAGGAAGCTTCGACTTTTGGAGGAGCAGAAGCGGAAGCGGATGACGGGGGAGTGCTGCCTGGAAGAGAGATGAGAGGTTTTGTTAAAAGTTACTACGTGACATTAGGACCATTCCACATCAAATAAAAAAACAAGGGTTTCACTACCCACCCTCTCGGATTTTGATGAAACTTAGTGAACACCCTTCCCTTATGGTTGCAAAATTGAAAATAATGCATAATTTTAAATTCTTTTAATCTTTTTCTTGCTAGGTCTTATTTCCTTACATGCCAGCATTTAAAGTTTCTGACCAAATTTTTTTTAAGATTGATTTCACGATATAGCCAATTTTCATAGTTTTAAATACCCCAAAACTGAAAAAGTAGTCTGCACTTTTGAAAAAAAACAACCAACCTGTAATAACCAATATTATTTTAGATTTTAAGAGGAACAACTTTGTTTCATTTATTTTTTCTATTACAGCTATGCATTGTAGGAAAGTTGTACCCGGTAGCCATTTTTTCCCCATGATGTCCCAAAAACGTAAAATTTTGTTACAAGCCATAAAAACCATTAAATCTTATTATCTGTTGAGAAAGAGCATGTCTTTGCAATAATTTTCACCATCAAAAACTTTTGATTCCATCGTGCCCACACGCTGAAAATTTAGGTTTTCCAAACCTAGTTTTTTCACCAAAAAAACCTACAGTACGTTTATACATTTTTTAAGGCATTTATAAAAACTTTTGGGTGCTGGTGTATTTTTTACTGAAATCCTCATCCTCTTATTGAGCTCTGTGTAAAATTTCAAAGAGATCTGATCATTGGTTATGGAGGAAAAAAATAAAATGTACACAAGGCCGAGGATCTCAAGAGGGGGAAAAATTAAGGGGGTTACTTTCTTTCAATCATAAGGGATGGGTGTACAGCAAGTTTCATCAAAATCGAGATGGTGGGTGGCATGACCGTGTTGAACTGAGGTGGAATGACCCATTAGGAAGAAGCCAGACAACACTCAAGGGCCACACTAGAATGGTGTTGTGTGCCAAGACAATTGAGAGCACTAACCCAGAGCAGAACAATTCCAGAACAGGGTGAGCTATCCAGGAGGTGCAACAGGAGATGAGGAATAAGGAAATGGGCTGTGCGTCTAACTCAGCTGGGCTATAAAACCAGGCAAGGATGCTATAATTGACATCTTGGAGTTACAGTTATGCAGGCTGGTGGAAAGCTTTTAACCGTGACTGGGTGTATGCTGCAGTTAAAAGGCTAGCTGCTTCACACTAGCACATTATTTGCCCATTTGACTTAATCTTGCTTGCTTGGACTGGCAGCTGCTGTCTATGGTCTCTGGGCTTGGAAGAAAGATGTGGGGTGATCCTGATAACACACTGAGGCCGATTCACTGCAAAAGGGAGAAGACCCGCAACTGCCGCACAGCTTGGTATTGTGGAGAGACTTTCCTATACAATTGAGATGTATCTCAGAGGCCCTTGGACTTATCTCCACAGCTCAGCAGGCCATCATATGAGATTCTCCTTCCCCCATTTATCCCCACAGGGGAGGGCCAGAGTCAGCACACATTTTAATTCTCTATCAAGACCAGACAAGATTTGTGTACATGCACAGATACATGCCTAAAAAGGTAAGGGGACCCCTGTCCATTAGGTCCAGTCATGACCGACTCTGGGGTTGCGGCGCTCATCTCGCTTTATTGGCCGAGGGAGCCGGCGTACAGCTTCCAGGTCATGTGGCCAGCATGACTAAGCCGCTTCTGGCGAACCAGAGCAGCGCACGGAAACGCCGTTTACCTTCCTGCCAGAGTGGTACCTATTTATCTACTTGCACTTTGACATGCATTCGAACTGCTAGGTTGGCAGGAGCAGGGACCGAGCAACGGGAGCTCACCCCGTCACAGGGATTCGAACCCCCGACCTTCTGATCAGCAAGTCCTAGGCTCTGTGGTTTAACCCACAGCGCCACCCGCGTCCCTCAGATACATGCTTAGAATACTGATATTAGCTCTGCTGTTTAAGGATATGGCAGGATAGACATACAAAGTAATTTAATAAAAATGCACAATAGATCTTTTCAGACTCACAGATCGGACCTCCAAGATCCCTGCCCAAAGGGCTGGCCCTTAAATCAATACTACAATTTCCCAGGTCGGCTGGATTTTAATTGAGCTGGGAATTGAGAGCACAAGGCTTTCTACAATCCCCCATCGATTTTTGGCAAGGATCATGTCAGTCTGAATCAAACATCCTGCCGACAAGCATGCCAAGTGGAGCTGGAAAGAAAAGCCTTTGCCAAAACTAAGGTGTTCCGTATTGAACAGGAAATGCAATTACACAGATGAAAAGTGAACAGGGCTTTGCAGTGAACTTTCATCTCTGGCCAAAACAGATAATACACAAATAGTTCTCTTCACCCTTTGAGTTCAATATTTACTACCAATATACTGACCATATATTGGCAGCTCAGTGAGAAAGAACCTGCATTGCATGCAGAAAGTCCCAGGTTCAATCCCTGACATCTCCAGTAGCTCTCCAGGGTTCAGGCAGGAGACATTCCCAGCCCTACCCGGAGATACCTGAGACCTTCTGCATACAAAGCAGGTTTCTCTACCACTGAACTACATTGCTCCCCCCACACCTATTAGGAAGATTCCTTATTTCATGTCAGATTGTTGGTCCAGCTAACTGAGCGCTGTCAGGCAGCAGCTCCCCAGGTGTCCAGACCAGCGTCCCTCCCAGCCCCATCTGGAGATGCTAAGGACTGAACACAGGACTCCTTGCATCCAAAGTGTAGGTCCAGCCAATCATATACGCAAAGTGGGGCAGTTTGGTAGCCTCTGCATTGCACGAGGAAGACCCAGCTTCAACACCCAGCTTCTCTAGGTGGGACAGAGAGAGGCCCTTGCCTGAAACCTGGAGAGATGCTGCCAGTCAGTGCAGATAATACTGATGGTCCAACCTGGCATGAGGTCTGTTTCCTACTCTCCTATGGAACACTGTGATCTATTAAGATCTATTAAGGTGGAAATGCTGATGAGCAAAACCGAAAAATTGAAAAGGGAGGGTAACGGGCACAGGTACACCTTTTTGATCTCAAGTTGTGCATGTTGCTTGCCACGCCCTCCTTATCACTCTACACCAGCCTTCTCTGGCACAATGCCACCCACACGTTGTTGAATTCTGACTCTCATTATTCTTGGCCACTGACTGCTGGGCGTTCAGTAACACCTAGAGGGCACCAGGCTGCTCCATTTGCATTCAAAGTGCTTTAGGATAAGTGTTCTACAACCTTGGATCCCCAGGTGTCGCTGGATCAAAACTCCCCCCAAAAGCAAGCAAGCACCTACCAGCTGATTTTGCTCCTCTGTCTCCTTCTGGAGAGAGAGGCTCCGGCACCACCATCAGAGACCTCACACCAGGGTTTTGATTGACCATGTAAAAGGGGCAGAGGACTCCATCAGTTGACAGCAGCAGCAGGACTGGTGCTGGGTCCGTGGTTTTATCCTCACCTGCAAAAATGCCACAAACACACACACACCACCATGAGCAGACGTGTTCAGCAGTACCTCCACTTAGTAAGCAGCCCTCAAAACAAGTCTGGGAAGGGACCAGGAAGTTACGTTAGAATGGCAAGAGTTTAAAACTTTACAAAGGGAACTAAGTGCCTAAGATGACTTCTCTTGAATAATGCAACATGTATTACAACTCTATTCCATGCATTTCTGTTGTTGTTTAGTCGTTTAGTCGTGTCCGACTCTTCGTGACCCCATGGACCAGAGCACACCAGGCATTTCTAGTCCACCCTTTTTCCATTTTTTTTTACTTATACAGGACACATTCCAGCCAGGCAAAAACCAATGTCAGCTGGGGAGAGTCCCATGGGCCAGATGGAGGCCTGGAGGGTCACAATTGGCCCCGGGGCCACAGGTCTGCCCACTCTGAATAGCCACAAGAATCACAGTTAGAAGGTGGGAAAATAGCACTTCCAGGTATATTAATATCATCTTTTCAGGACTAATGACCAGCACTAAAGCTCCCTCTACAGCAGGCGTGAAGAAGCTTTAGCCCTCCAGATGTTGCTGAACTACAACTCTCAGGATCCCTGGCCATGCTTGCTAGGGCTGATGGTTCGGCAACATCTGGAGGGCAAAAGGTTCCCCACACCTGGTATAGAGAGCGCTGCTGTTTGCTTTATGCTTAACCCAAGAGCAACATTCATATACTTACTAATGGTTATGGGCATGTTGCTGGTGTAATCAATGGCCACGCCTACGGGCAAAGTGTCATCGCTCTTATCTGTGACCGGAAGTTCTGCTCGGCTGGAGTCTTCTAGAACCCACAGCTCCCAGTTGTTCTGTAGGAAGGGTTGGTTTAATTAGTACTAGGAATCAGGATCTTGGTCTATTTAGCACAGTATTGTCTACACTAACTAACAGCAACTCCCTACGGTTTCAAGGAGGGAGCCTCTCCCAACGGTACCTGGAGATGCTGGGAACTGAACCTGGGGCCTTATGCTTGCTAAAGAGATGCTCTGCTCCTGAGCTATGGCCGCTCCCAATTGGCTCTGTGCTTTGGCAACCTCTGGAATCATTCCTGCCAGGGAGATGAACTTGTAGTAATAAGGGCTTTTTTCTACTTTAAAAAATCACTGTGGCACGTGCAGTGGAGAGGAAAATTACTATTATTCCTTGGTTCATTTATAAAGATTTTTATGTACAACCAACTCATATAAAGTATCAAGGCAGCATACAGCAATATGTACAACTACAAGGGAAACATTATGAAATAAACATTTAAACGACTGGAATAAAAAATGTTTAAGCAGTTGCATGGGCCTGTTGGTATAAGAAGGTCTTCAAGAGATGCCTTAAAGTCAAAAGGGTATATCTGGTCCACCACCATTGGCGGGGGCGAGTCCATGGTCCAAAAAGCAAGAGCCTGAGTAATGTAACTATTAGCAGGTCAGACTTGGACCTGGGAGCCCAGGGTTCAAATCAATCAAGTTCACTGGGCCAGTCCCTGCCTCTCGGTCTAAACTACTTCACGGGGTTGTTGTGAGGATTAAATGAACCATGTAAACCACCTTGAGCTCCTTGGAGGGGAAAAGGTGGGGTATAAGTGCAACAAATAAATGAATAAATGAATGAATGAATGAATGAATGAATAAATAAATAAATAATAAAACAATAATCAATGAAATATTCTGTCCCAGTAAGTGCATGGGTTTCAAGGTGACATGAGACTTTGCTATTTCTTGCTGCAGCTGACTGATAATAACTACCCCTCTGGAACTCTCACTGGGACCTCTGGTCTTCTTATAAGAGGCACTTGCTGGGGAAATAGGAAGTGGAATTACCTTGTCTCCTTGCCTTGCGAGGATGCTGACCTCTGTGGAAGCAGCAGATGCTGCAAGGACCAGATCCCTTGAGGAAGGAAACAACAACCACAAATCCATAACCCACTTCAAGCAGCATAAACACCTTTCCCTGTTAGTTTCAAATAACAATCTTTAAATACACCCAGCCCTTTGCTCACCTAATTAATATTAAAAGGGAACTATTCATTGTTGTATGATCGCCATTACTCACCATTCTTCAACGTAGTTAAGGAAGTAGTGATGTTGCCTCTCAGAACAGCTGCCATAACAGGGCTCCATAAAATTCACAAACAGCTCAGGCCGCTTTTCTTCTTTTTTCTGAATGGGGAGACAGAACAGGAAACTGTGTGGGAGATGCAACATATGAGGAAAAGTGTCTTAGGGGAGGGGCGGCTCACAAATGACCCTGCAGGCGCTGGACTGTTTAAAAATATTTGCATCATTTATAACATACATAACTCTTTTATGGTTGCAACTGTTTCATAATTACAAGGAGGGGGCCTTCATGACAGCCAGCTGCCAGATTTTATGGCTTCCTTCCTAGAGAAGCTAGACTGACTCCCTTCTTGCTGCTCTCCCCTGGCACGTGAAGGCTGCCTTGTTCCCATGCGCTTTGGGGAACTGACTGCTTTTAAGGAAAGTGATTTGAATAGGGCTTTGCTATTTTTTGCTATCAGTATTTTCATAATTTGCGTTTATATAGTTTTAATTCTATTACAGTCTAATTCTTTTTAAACTATTATCTTCTGTATGTTTTTAGCTTTCTGTATTTTATCTGTTTTGCTTTAATTTCTGAAATCTGCCTTGAGTTACAGTGTAGGGAAAAAGCAGGATATAAAGGATGCATTATTATAGAACACAAACTGCCATCATTCCTGAACACAGGCCATGCTGGCTGGGGCTGATGGAAGCTGGAGTCCCTACAGTGTATGGAAGGTCATGAGTCCCACACCTCTGGCCAAAAGTATGATGAAATGTTTCAATAAGCACAAAAAGATATGCACTCCTAAACTGTTTTGCCTGGCTGGGATGCATTCCTAGAATTCTGATCATGCCTCTTGATTGTCTGAAAGGAGGACAGCAAGGACTATTATGAGTGTCCGTAGAAACTAGCCTACTATCCGGAGGCAAAATGTACATCCATTGCTCTGCTCGCTTTTGCCTGCAACCCTGCTGCTCACCACTGACATGTGGTCCTTGGAAGGCTGCTTGGGATAGAATGTGGCCCTCAGGCAGAAAGAAAGTTCCAAACATCCAAGTTAAACCTGTGCATCTAAGAGGTAGGCATCTAACACATGTTTGTATGGGGACTTGGCAAGCAAAACTGACACTCGCAGCAGAAGTGCAGAGGCTGCTGTGGTTGGTGAATGCTTCAATTTCCATGCAAAGTTTGACTAAATGGTTTCTATGAAGTGGGATTCTACATCTCGGGTCACGACTTTTTTTTATCGTTCTGAAGCAAGAGCCTAACATGCGGGAAGACACAGCAGCACAAACCAGGGACAAAGACCTGGCAAAATTGTGAGAATGACAGTAGGCAGCACAGACTTAGAAATCAAAGACAAGAGAAAAAGAAGTTGCTTCCCCAGCGCTTCCTCTCTTCACGTACAGGAAGCACAGCCATCACCACTTCCGGTGCAGCTTCCAAGATCCCATCCGCAGCCGCATATACGATAGTGAAGACGTAAGTGCTGACCCACAACACATCCAAGACTGGAAAACAGAAATGTGAGTAAACTTGGGTTGTCGGTTTTTTTTGCTTTTGTTTTTCTCAAGAGCCACTCATCATCATCATCATCATCATCATCATCATTATTACTTACACAGGAACATAGGGTTGCATGCAAGCTTGGTCCTACTCAGAGTAGACCCGTTGAAATAAATGGACCAGTGTAGAAGTCAGTTGGGGACATCCCACTGGAAGCTGCCTTATGTCAAGTCAGATCACTGGTCCGTATAGCTCAATATTGTCTGCCAGTGACTTTCCAGGATTTCAGGCAGGAGACATTCACAGCCCCACCTGGAGATACTGGGGGACTGAGCTTGGGACCCTCTGCATGCAAAGCAGATGCCTTTCCACTGAGTTATGCTACTTTCCCCTCATGCTAGGAAGCTTCCCAATATCATGTCAGATCACAGATCCAGCTAACTGAGTGCTGCCTACAATAATTGGCAGCAGCACTCCAGGGTTTCAGTCTCTCCCAACCCCACCTGGAGATGAACATGGGATTTCTGGAGTCAAAAGCATATGTCCATCCAATAAGCTATATGGGAAGAGGGATATCTTGGTGGTACACCACCTGCTTTGCATGCAGAAAGTCCCAGGTTGAATCTCCAGTATTTCCAGGTATGGCTGGGAGGCACCCCAGCCTGAAATCCCAGACAGTTGCTGCCAGTTAGAGTAAGCAATACTAAACTTTGTGGATTAACAGTCTGACTTGGTATAATGCAGCTGGTTAGTTCCTTTATGTGTTCATTAACACTGTGTACTGCGTGAAGACAGAAGGATCTAGGACACTGGAAACCTTCCCTACAGAGGGCTGCATCCAGCAAAGTTCTTCTCAAGTAGACACACTGAAGTTAATCTGCCTAATTTAGTCATCTCCATCAATTTCAAAGGGGCTGCTGTGAGTACAACAGTTTTGTTGCTGTGGTTTCAATTACAAATATACAAATTAAAAATTTAACGTAACAGATGTGATAATATGCCCAAGGACTGCATTTCTTTTCCAAAAGAAAGCAAGGCATTATCAAATCTTTGCACTATAATTATGTAACTGTGCTGCATTAACAACCCTGACAACTAAATTACAGGAGATTAAATATTAATCCATACTGTAAATGGGATTGGTATAAAATACTACTTAGTATTTTGAGCAAAACACCTGCCAGATTTATTTTTAAACACGGGAGATTCAACTAGTCAAAAACAAGCATCTCACATTCCACAATATGCCTGGATTTCATGGGTGGGCAAATTCTAGGCACATACATAAGTGAAACACAGTGATTACATGATCCATCTGTACTACTGTAATACCGACTGGTCAAAACGCCAAATTTTAGGAAACATAGTACCTTTGACAGGATTATCTGAATCATAGAAGGGAGGACAGGGAATTGTTTTCTTCTCCTGCAGGTTCTGAAAAAGTAAAAGAACGAGCATGATTAGAATACCCTAAGTTTAAAGATATGGGTTTTTTTTTTTGGTTTTTTTAAAGTATTCTATCTACAATGCAACACTTCATATCAAACATGCAATAATAAAACAAAAACACTCTGAATTTATACAAGCACTTTCAAAAAAATGTCCAAAGCGTTTAAGCTGCCATGGTTCAGTGATCTGATGACATGGTACATTTCACTCAGTACTGTCTGCTCTGTGGATGATGAACCTGAAGCCCTCCAGATGTTCTTGGACTATAACTCCCAGTATCCCCTGACCACTGGCCATGCTAGATGGAGCTGATGGAAGATGGAATACAACAAGGGTCAGCAAACTTTTTTAGCAAGGGGCCAGTCCACTGTCCCTCAGACCTTGTGGGGGCCCAGAAATGAACAAATTCCTATGCCCCACAAATAACCCAGAGATGCATTTTAAATAAAAGCAAACATTCTACGCCAGGCAGGCCCCACAAATAACCCAGAGATGCATTTTAAATAAAAGGACACATTCTACTCATGTAAAAACACACTGATTCCCGGACCGTCCACGGGCCGGATTTAGAAGGCGATTGGGCCAGATCCGGCCCCCGGTTCTTCGTTTGCTGGAGGGCTATGAGTTCCCTATCCCTAATCTGCTCTCAATGGGAGCAATGCTCCAAGATTTCACACACAGGCATTTTGTAGCCAAAGATCCCTCTAAGGAGAGATTGTTGGCAGTCAAATGTGGGCACTCTTTTGCAACAAAGCCATGTGACCTCCGGCTTAATTATGGGCATGGCCCCAATTCACCTATATCAGAGATGAACATCATCATGGGAGACGTGTTTCCAGCAACCCCATCCTTTGCCCTTGGAAGCCTTATAAGCTGCTGCTACAGGAGAGGGACTGTAAGCAACATCATAGGAGTGGTGTTTCTAGGACTAAGGTGAAACTATGAAGCTTCCTTGTTGTTTTTGCTATTGCATGCTGCATGGTGCTTAAGTAATTTTGTCATATTTATAGTACTGAAATGTAGGGTTTTGGTATGATATATTTTTGTTGTGCTGTGTTATTATGAAGGTTTTAGTAGTGTTCATTTGAAATGCATTCCTGTTTCTTTGTTGTAAGCTGCTTTGAGCATGATTTTTTTGTAGAAGAGCGGCAAACAAATAAAATGAAAGAAAATTAATTAATCTTAGGCCCAGGGACCAAATGCAGTCCTCCAAGTTTCTATTTTGTCCTCAGGGTTCACCCCAAGCCACACCCCTTACTAGCCCTCTTTCCCCCTTTGTGTTTTTGCCTGGCTAGAATATGGCAGGTGCACGGCCATGCATTCATAGCACATGGCTTATTGCTAAGAATCCTTAGAACTACCATTTACCCCAACAGAGCCACAGTTCCCATGATTCCTTGGGGAAGGGGGGAAGAAACCATGTGTTTTAAATGCATGGTGCATATGCAGCCTTGTGCTCCTAAACTTCTTGATTGCCTGGATGGTGAATAGAGAGGAGTGTGCAGGCATGAAAAAACTAGCTTACTATACAAAAGCAAAATTCTCATTCTACCTGGCAGTGCCGGTGACTGAACCTGGGGACTACTATATGCAAAATGGATGCTCAAGCTCTAGAATACCGCCCTTCCCAGGCATGTACTTCTGCTACCCTTATACTTAAGACTCCATCTTCTGAACTGTGAATTGGGAGAACAAAACAGGAAAGAACCAAGTGGGAGATGCAGGAGGAGGCAGGTCATTATAGGCCAAATAGAACAAAACAGACTTACAGGGAGATACTGGACCACTGTGCCATTCTGCTTGCCTACAGCCAGCTGCTTTCCTTTAGGACTCCAACACACTAAAGGGGTGGGTGGGAGAAAAGCAAGCAGGCATCATTAAGCGGTTGCAAAGAAAACAGCAACAACAAAACCAGCCAGTGCAATTTGGCAAATGGCTTAAATTGCCCTCACAAGTGTTATTCAAACATGACAATCTCAAATTTGGAATGCAATAGATTGTCCATTCAGTATGAAGGTGCAGCCAACGATGGTCTCGGGAGAGCTTACCCTAGAGCAGGAGAGGGGAAATGTTGGCCCTCTAGATGCTGAACAGCAGCTTCCATCAGCCTCGCAAGCACAGCCAATGGCCAGGGGTGGGTGGTAGTTGGAGTTCAGCAACATTGGGAGGGCCAAAGGTTCTTTATGAGATACCCTTGTTTGCAATTGTCCATATGGAGCATTCAGGCTTACTTTGAGCTGTACACCTAAAATATGTGTAAATCGGAACTCAAATTCAGCTTATTTATAACAGGGATTTCTGCATCAGTCTAAAAGTCATGTTACCAACCTGATGTAACAGCCACTGAAGCGGGGAGAGTTGCATAGATCTTCACGGAATCTGCCACCTGCAGGACTGAGACGCTTCCATCAGACAGACAGACGGCCAGCATGGAGGCATTCATTGGGTTCCATTTCAAGTCATTGACCATCGCCCCAGCCATCTTCTGATAGGCAAAGGGGCGTTTTTGCTGCTTAGCCTATTAGAAAGAAATGTATGTTAGACTGTATCCGTATGAGCAAAGACACCTGCTTTCAGTAGGTCAAATCACTGGCCCATCACACTCTCCAAGACCTGAAGGAAAGCGATGTTTTCACTAACCTAAGCTCTTATCAGTGGTAGAGTTCAGAAGTAATGATGAGCTGCAGATTACTGCAGGAGTGGAGAACCTTTTTATACAGAGGGCTGCATTCCATTCTGGACAACCTTCCAGGGGGCACGTATCAGTAGTGGGCATGGCTTGAGGCAAAAGCGCACAGAGTAATAGATATATACAGTGGGCTACATTCCAGCCATGCAAAAGTCAGAGCCTTTTACATGTACTGCCCCCCGTATCTTCAGCCATGCAAGCAAGAGTCATTATCACAGTTCATGGACAACTTCCAGCCAGGCAAAAGCACTCATGGAGAATACAGAGCAAGGCTGGTGAGGAATGTGGCCTGGGGAGAGTTTTGAGGGTCAGATAAAGAGGATACAAGTCACAGCAAACCTCAGCCTCACACACTTCATCCCCCCCTGCCGGCACAGCCACAAGGAAGAGACTGGAATCTTCTGCTCCCTTTTTGATTAACCGCAGTTTACTATCACACATGAATACTACACTGTGGTAGTGTTCCTCCCAATTTGTAATTAACCATGGTTTAACATTACATCTGAATCCTAAAGTGTGGTTATGCTTCATTAGGAGAGCTTGCTGAAGCTCTCCAGTTTCAAAACTCATAGCAAAACACACCATGGAGTGAGGGTTGGGGGGTGGGTTTCCAAGTTTGCTTTTAAACCATGCAACTTACCTGATTCACAAAGGTGCGAACATCGAAAAAGCCAATGAAGGACCCAACTTCACTGGAAGCCATGCAGACTGAGAGTGTGAGGTTATCACAGCTGAGTGCCAAGTGATGCACACAGAACTTCGTGGGAACGAAAAGACTTTGGACATTCTCAACTTAAAAAAAATGAAGAGGAGCACCAGGGAGGGAAAAAAACAACAATAAATTATTTAAAAGGTAGTTGGAGGCCTGAACTAATCCAATACTGCCCTATTTGTCTATTAAGATCAGCTGGGGATGCCCTGCTTATTATTTCAACCTGTTGGGCAGCAGAGCTGGGCGATGTCTGGTTTTCAACATCGCAATATACCGATATAACACAATGTCTGAAATAGAAAGGTGTGAATAAGGTGGGAAGAAATAAGCAGCCATGTGTTGACTCCTGGATATGGACTTTGAACTGGTTTTGGATGATACATTGCCCAGCCCTAGTGTTCTAATCTGGAGGGAGGGATGAGGCAGCCCACTTGCTTGGGTGAAGGTGCAGACAGGCAGGCAAGCTCCTTCTCAAGTTCCCTCTGACAAGGCTGGCAGCTGGGCTGCAGAGGGAGGAATTGGGCCTCTCACTGTGGGTGAACATCAGACGGACTTGCAAGTGTCACTCAAGAGTGAAATGTGCAGTGCTGGTGGCAGCCAAGGAGTGAGAAAGGATTCGTGATATATTGCCAGGTGAAAAATTCTGAAACTGTTGTCATGATCTGGACTTCAAACCGGTTTGGGGCAATGCTACTGGGCAGGCACTATTAATGCAAGACATTCTGAATGGCACCCTCATAGAATATAGAACTCCCTTGCAAATGGAAAGTGTCACAATGTGAAAACCTTTATGGTTTACTCAAGCCTTTGGAATGTAATATACCTTCTTGCCAATGCCACTACTTTATGTGTTGTTAATGTTATTTATTGTTGTGCTGTATTTGTAAACTGCATTGCCCAGCCATGCTCCTGTTGGGAAGGTTAGGATATAAGTAAAGGGAAATAAATACAGAGATACATAATAAACCCCTGATCCCAGCATTCTAAGACAATGCTAAACTAGGAACTACACACTCTCCCCTTTTGTAATTCCCAGCGACAGGTATTCACAGTGATTCACACACATTGTCTCAGTAAGCATTACAACAACTGTAGATGGCTGGCCAATATTACTTCCCCTGCACCAGTTTGGCAGGTTAGAAAATGCAGGGTTACTTAGGGGCAACCAAGTTAATGAATGGGGCAACAGTTGAATGCAGACTTCCAGATGTTTAGCTGTCCCTTACCCACTATGCTACATGAACCCAAACAGGTAAGAAAACACACCAGAGGAATCAAGGGGGGGACATATAAATTAAAAGCATATGCAGATGATCTTGTAATAACAGTGGAGGACCCTAAGAGCTCTCTGCCAAAAGTCCTAGGGAAAAAAATACAGAACTTTGGGCAGGTGGAAGGTTTTAAGTTGAATAAAAATAAGACACAGCTGATAGTGAAAAATGTACCAGAAAAGGGGGGGGGAGAGAGAATTACAGCAAAGTATAGAAATAGAGACTCATAAAAAAGTTAAATATTTAGGATTTGGTTGACAACCAAAAATATTAACATCATTAAAGATAATTATGAAAAAAAAATTGGAATGAAATAAAAAGGAATCTAGAAGTATGGGGAAGAATGAATTTATCACTGTTAAGAAGAATTGCGGTGATCAAGATGAACGTATTGCCAAAAATGTTATTTTTATTCCAGTCAGTACCGGTTATAAGTAATGCAGCATGCTTCAAGAAATGACAAAGGGATATTACAAAATTCATCTGGAAAGGGAAAAACCAAGAATAAAATATAAATTACTTACAGACAGTAAAGATAGAGGTGGTTTTTCCCTTCCAGATCTTAAATAATATTAAGAAGCTGTCTGTATTGTTTGGATCAGGGACTGGATCAAACTGGAAAATACAGATTTGTTAGATCTTGAAGATCATGACAACAGATTTGGATGGCATGAATACTTGTGGTATGAGAAAGGGAAAGTTCATAAAGCATTCCATAATCATATAATTAGGAGATCACGTTTAAAAGTCTGGGAAAGGTACAACAAAAGACTCCATGGTGGTTGTCTCCAATGGAAGCAACATCGATTAAAAAAATAAATAGGAGAGAAAAATGGCTTACATATAGAGATCTATTAATAGATACAGAAGGGAAATTAAAAATAAAAGAATTTGAAGAGATCAGAGAACATGTTAATGACTGGTTACAATATTTTCAAGAAAATGAGGTCTTCAAAGAAGATAAAAAGAAAGGATTTAGTTATACTTTATCTAGATTTCAAAGAGAAAATATAGAGGATAATACCAAATTATTGAAGAAGACGTATAATTTAATATTAGAATGGGAAACCAAAGATGAAGAGGTTAAATGTGTAATGATTAAATGGGCACAAGATGTAGGATATATCTTACAAATGAAAGACTGGGAAAAATTATGGAAAGTTGATTTAAAATTCACCGCATGTACAAATTTGAAAGAGAATTATATGAAAATGATGTACTGATGGTTTTTAACTCCTGTCAAACTGGCAAAAATGTATAGAACAAGTGCTAATAAGTGCTGGAAGTGTAAAAAGAAAGAAGGTATGCTTTACCACATGTGGAACTGTAATTAAAAGTTATTGGGAAATGATATATAATGAAATGAAGATGATGTTTAAAATAATCTTTGTTAAAAAACCAGAAGCTTTTTTGTTGGGTATAATAGGACAGGAACTACCAAAAGAGCAGAAAAAGTTGTTTATGTATGCTACAACAGCGGCTCAGATTCTACTAGCCCAAAAATGGAAGGACAACAAGATACCAATGAAAGAAGAATGGCAAGTCAACCTTATGGAATACGCAGAAATGATGAAACTAATGGAAAGAATCAGAGACAATGATAATGAAGAATTTAAAAAAGACTGGGAACCTTTTATGTTGTATTTACAGAAATACTGTAAAGATACGGACTCACTAGCAGGGTTTGATTAAACACAAGTAAGAAAAGAAGATCAAAGGTTAAGTAAGGACAACATGGAATGAAATTGACTGTAAGATGTAATCATGAAGGAAAATTTGGTATAAAACTGATAAGAAAATAAGAGCATTAAGGTATAAGATTATAAAAATAAGATAATAATTAAGCAGAAGTAGTAAATATTTAAAGAACCAGAAGGGGAAGTTGAGGGAAGTCACGGGGAGGGGGGGTTCTTTTTCTTATATATGACAAATGTTATATTGTGTTGTTTGATTGAATATAAAATTGTAAAAATCCAAAAGGAAAAAAAGAAAATGGAGGCTTACTTTGGGCAACCAAGTTAATGAATGAGGCAACAGTTGAATGCAGAATTCCACATGTTTAGCTCAGTCCCTGACCCACTATGCTACATGAGCCCAAATAGATAAAAAAATCCCAGCCCTATAATTTGCAAAGGAGACTTGCCACCCCAAAGCTTATGATGGGTATTCAAAGCAGAACAAGTGAATTTATCCTTAATGCTAAAAAACACAGCTCTATAGATAAAAATTAAGGAAGGCTGGGGATGTGGGTGGGGAAAGAGAAAAAACTTACCTATTTTATTAGGAGAATCTCCCACTGGAATCTGCATTAGAAGGTTTTTTGTCTGGAAGATCTGCAATCCAGCTGCACAGCCAGCAAATAGTAATCCATATTTGTTGGATACAGCAAGAAGACTGGAACGCTCTTTGGGGAGTTCATCAGGAGAATCAAAGATCCGTACTTTCTTCAATGCTCTGAACTTAAAATCCTGTGGCACATTCATAGATTAAAAAATCTGTGCAGGCTAAATTTAAATGCATCAGTTTATTCAAATACAGTCATACCTCAGGTTACAGACGCTTCAGGTTGTGTTTTTTGGGTTACGGACCGCTGAAACCCGGAAGTACTGGAATGGGTTACTTCCAGGTTTTGGCAGTTGCGCATGCACAAAAGCACTAAATTGTGCTTTGCACATGCGCAGAAGCACTGACTCGCAACCCGCGCATACGCAGAAGCGGGTTGCGAATGCTGTGGGTTGCGAACGTGCATCCCACACGGACCACGTTCGCAACCCAAGCGTCCACTGTACACCACAGAACTCAACCAAAACCTTGATTATTTAATTACAGAGTCTTCTGAATGGTTCCATGTTTTTGCTCATGCACCTGATTTAGCAAAACTTAGAAAATACCTAGCCCTTTAGTTTGTGATGATAAACTGTTCAAAACGGTTCTAGATTTCTCTGTTTTATATTGACTGTTTCAATTTTAAAGCTTTATGCTGTGGTTTAAATTTCCTCACTATAGGCTGCGTTTTGTTAAAACAGCATCAGATAATAGCTAAAGATGAAGGGCTTTCCCCACTGCTGCAGTTAGAACATAAATGGAGGCCACTAGCCTCTTACCATGTCAACTAAACAACAGGCTAGTAACTTTTGGAAGCTCTTTTACAAGGCTGTCTTAGCCATTGCTCCAATCTTCTCTTGGTAGAGCACTCAGAGCAACCTGTTGCACAGAAAAAATATACTGGGGTGGGTGGAAACGAAATCAACACCTTAACAAATTTCTATGGCCTTATTTACAAGGCTGCAATAATGAAACCTTTATAGCTGTCTTGTAAACAGACCCACAGAACTTACTAGCCTGCCAATTATTTTACCAGTCTCTTGGGGCCTGGGCAGAGAAGAAACAGAGTACAGTATTTCCAGTGGAAGTGAAGGATATAAGACAAGCTGGATCAGGCCAGTGGTCCTTCAAGCCCAGCATCCTGTTCTCACAGTGGCCAACCAAATATTCCAAGAGTTAATTGGTAAACAGCACTTGAGCACAAGAGCAACTATTCTCTCCTGTGGTTTCCAGCAACTGGTATTATGAGGCATAATGACTCCCGGCAGTAGAGATAGAACAGACACCATGGGTACCAGGCACTGTCCCTGATGCATTAGCCTGGTCTGCTTTCAAAGCCATCTAAGAAGGGAACTTTCCGTCCTCAAAGCTGTTTTTGTTTCTAAGCTGCGCATGCAGGAGAGGCACTTTGGCTGGTCCACCTACATGCCATTTCTGGTCACCTGCAGCAATGGCAGGGAGCCCCAGTTGGCCCTGCAGGTATTGCTCCCACCAGCCCCCAGTATGCAAGGCCAGAGATGATAGCAGTTGCAGTCCTACAACACACCTGTTTGGACGACCACATAAGTTCTCCATTAGTATCTGTATTGCTGAAGACATTTTCTTTTATTATTCTGCACCTAGCTATTATTACTGAAAATAAATAAAAATATATATTTAAAAAATGTTATCCATTCCTGGATAGCGCTTAAATGCATGGCTAGTTTACATAACGTGCTCTGAGTTTCCTGACACAGACACACAATTTTAAAAATCTGAAACAGACTAAGATTACCTACGCTTTCTAAGCATTGTGAACTTTCACAATATCCGTGTAAGGTAAGCCACTTATTTTAACGTAAGTACTGCCGGCAAAAACACAACAGGGTAAAATACAATATTAACATAACAGGTGCAATTGGAGGAAATGTTGGGCCCCCCCCCTTCCCACTCACCTTCATCTCCCTCTCGGGAATTACATCCATGTCGTCCCCCATGACAGAGCCTCGGACGAAGACTTACAACGAAGCCAACCGGTGCGGCAGGAGGACTTCGCGCGCTACCTCAAATCGCATTCCCTGCCTCTTATAAACCAGGATGGGAAGCAAAGGAGAGGTAACATCCGCTTCCGGGGAACAGAAGAAGCCCACAACGGGAACTTCCGGCGACGCTCTAGGCGTGCACCCGCCGTCTTGGTTCCTTTGCTCGAAGCCTCTATGTCAAGAACGAGAGCGGGTGGGAAGTTATGTAGAGGGCGAACACGAGTCTTTGCGCCCGTTACCATGTTTTGGGAAGGCGCCCGGCCTGTGGGAACTGGGGATATAAGGCGATAGCCTGGTCGGAAAGTGATGCAGTTCTGTTACCTCAATTCCGATGACGTATTAGGCCTGGTTTCAAACCTTCTCTTATTCCAGTAACCACAGAGAAATAAATTAGGTATCTGACCATAACACTATAGACTCACACAGGACAGACAGGATTTCTGAGGCTCTTTATATCTAAGGCTTCATATCTAAGGTGGAACGAAGAGCTGCCCTTAGAAAGCTATGAAACCACGATTTGGTCGTTGTTAGAGCACCATTGAATTTCAAGGCCCCTACCTTGAGGCACTCACAACATTTTCTGTGAAGATTGCGTTCACCTCTCCATACCCGCAAATCGTAGCAGAAAATGTAGCAATTCCTACTCCTTCCAATATCACATCCACATTATACAGTATATTTAAAGTACATGACTCCTCCCCTAAAGAGTCCTGGGAACTGTTGTTTTCACACATACCCCCCAGAGCTACAGTTCTCAACACCCTTAACAAACTTGGTTTTTTTTTTTCAAAAATAGAAGAAGTTGAGGCTGCACTCTTTTGTGCACTTATGTGGAAATGAAGCTTCATTGAATGGAGTGGGACTTCTGAATAAAGATGGAATGAGGTGTGCTGTAGATATTTATAAGGATACACCAAAGAAGCAGGAGACTTCTGGAACAGAAGAAACTGCCTTACCCAAATTCAGACCTTTCGTTCATCTAGCTTAGTATTGCCTACATTGACTGGCAGCAGCTCTCTGAGGTTTCAGAAAGAGAATTGCATACCCTCCAACATTCGGGTGATGAAAATTGGGACATGACCCACCCAACCAATGCCTCTCCACCCCATCCACAGATGCATTCAGTGTCCCCCATTTCCCACCAGACATGTCAATGGAGGCCCCTCTCCTTCAGGCCCCCTCTCCCTCAGTTCCCTCCCTCTCTTGGGACTCACTACTCCCCCCACTGCATTGACTGACCCTTGTACACCTTTCTCCCCCACCCCCATCACCACTTCATTGTTGTTGTTGTTTGCCTCAACAGTGTTATAAAAATTCTAAGGTCTCATATATGGAATAAATGTTCGTAAATGTACAAGGCAAACACACATATAAGTATATAAACCACGTGTCTGAAATAGGCTATCCATATCTGATAATAGGTATCCTGGTGAAATAAAAAATTTAAGGTTATATATATGTGTGTGTGTGTGATAAATGTTCATAACTGCATATATAAACCACTGTCTGAAACCCCACAGAAAAAGTCCTGAAACCATTTTGTCCCTCCCAAATTGACCTCAAATATTTCTCTGCAAGGTTGAAGGAAAATGGAAAGGCCTCCCCATTGTCTTTTCCTTCACAAATCCTGTCTTAAGGGTATGTCTGTGTGTGAATAGTGTGAGTCTGTGACCTGGCTCAGGAACTAAGTATTTGTCATTACAAAAGACTGGCCAAGCTGCCCAGGGTATCCAATCAAGTGAGCATTAACAGGTCTGCCAGAAAGGAGATAAAAAAGACACTCAGATTTCTTTTTGTAGACCGCCCTTTCTGTGATGTACATAGGTATGATGTGTCTGGGGGGTGGTCTTGAGCTACACGCCTTCTGTGATGTATGTATGATGTTTCTGGTGTTGGTCTTGGACTCCAGGGCGGGCAATTTAAAATGTCTATATAAGGGTGGGTACACCATTGTTTGGGGTCCTCCTCCTTTCCTGCGTGTGAGGGGAGCACCCTGTTGCAACAGAATCAGTAAAGATCAGGCTTACTAGCTGCTTTGCTTCTCAATATTCTCTGGTTGGCCTCTTGTTATTTTCTCCGACTGATGGAGAACCTACAAAGGACTCTGTAAGGGCTCTTGTGTCCCCCATAAGGGAATAAGGGCAGATTTTTGTTTATTACACTGGCAAACAGGAAAGAAGCAACGCTGTCAGATTTCTGCTAGAGACTGCCTCCTTCCATCATGTATGTATGATGTTTTGGGGGGTGGTCTTGGGGGATATAGGGTGGGAAATTTAAAAAGTCTTTATAGGAGCTTGCCCACCATTGTTCAGGATTCTCCCTCCTGTGTGTGGTGAGAAGGGACCCTGTTGCAACAGTTTATTTCCTTGAACAAAGATCAGGCTTACTAGCCGCATTGCTTTCAATATACTATGGTTGACCTCTGCTTTCTCTCCGACTGATAGAGATCTCCTGAGGGACTCTATACAGGCTCTGGATACCCCATAAGGGAATTAGAGGTATTTTTCTTGTAACAACAGTCACTTGCCGGCCTCTTTCCCCACCCCACCAACTTAGCCACAGTGACTCCTACTTCCTTCCAGCCAAAGTTGTGAGACAGGGGTTTCTGGGAGCCGGCACCACTTGGCCCATGTGGAGGAAGAGAAGGGGGCGGTGCATGGACCCAAGGCGAGAGTGTGACACCATTAAAAAATGCATCTTTGGTCTCACCCTCTGCCAGAGCCAAAACAGGACATCCCAGGATGGAATCAGTAGCCGAGGTGGCTTCTGTAATTCTGGGATGTCCCAGGACAGTTAAGTAATATGAAGTCACTCCAACTCTACCTGGAGCTACCAGGGATTGAACCTGGGATCTTTTATGTGCCAAGCAGATGTTCTATGACTAATAAGCTATGGCCCTTCTGCATGTAACTTATTCCCAGAGCATGCTTCTCTTTCCCCCCAGATATGCTTAATTTTATGTTTTTTGACTAGCTATGTGAAAAAGGTGAGCCCAACATTCAAATGGCAAACTCAGGTGGCAAGTGATGCTAAGCAGAGAATCAAGCAGGGCCACTGGGAAACTATAGGGAGGTATGAGCTGCTTGAGCAAATTCTACATTTTGCAGGGGGGGGGGACTACAGTTCCCAGGATTCCTGAGTGTGTGTGCTCTAAATACATTTTGACTCAAAATCATCCAGAGATCTAGCAGTCGGTCCCAGTTTGCTCACTTCTGCTTTATACAAACCGGAGTTTTAAGAGAATGACCAAGTTGCTGCTATTATTATTATTATTATTTTATAAGCATAAGATTTTAAAACAACAACTGCTGCCAAAAACTGCAGAGAAAAACACTTAAGAAAAATAGGACAAGGAACAAGTAAAGTTGTGACAACCAGGGAGACGAAATCCACCAGAGTTCAAGATGCCACAAATGTAGAAAATGACAACAAGGAATACTTGTCTTTCAGGAATGCTGGGAGGATCCTCTTGCTGAAAATTGGCTGTTAGGCTGGAGAAGCATTAAATAAGATATGGCGAAGAAGTTTGGGTTTTGCAAATGTAATGCAAGATTGTATTTCCACAGAAATCAACGTGCAAAAAAAATTGAAGCCCTTTTGTGGATGTTGCTTGCCAGATCAGGGCTTTGAATTTAGGATTATGAAGTAAGATAACTCATTCACTCTTTCGGTGGTTCTTTTGTTTTCAAGCTAAAGGAAGGCTTGTCTTGGCACAAAGGTGTCTTGCTTCTGAGACAGCAAAACAGGTCCTGGTGAAGCCTAGCTGCAGAATAAGGACAAAGACACAGCTGGCCAGGGGCAGCCTGCCCTGTTTTGCCTCCTGAGGCAAAAGGGGAAGATGGTGCTGCCCTACAACCAAAGCCTTGCTTAGCAGAATCAAATGGCACGGCTGCAGTTTCCGGGTTCCGGCAAAATTCAATGAGAGGATCACGAGATCTCGCCAAAACCTGGCTGCAGATGCTTCAACAATGGCAGTGGCAACAGAGGAAAGGCCACCCCCTCCCACTATAGGAGAAGTGAGAAGTGGCAGCAACAGCAAGATCTCGAGAGAAGCTGTCGCTTCTCCTCAATTCTCCGTCACCTTCACGAAACACACATGGCCTCAATATCTTGGTCAGCAGTGGACTTGGTCAGTCCATTGAAGCAAATGGGGCACTGCTCTACAACATGGGATTCTGCTTTCACTTTCACTTTTTTATTTTTCACAACTGACCTATCCTTCTGAGAGGAAGGGGGGGGATCCCCTCCAGACTGGTGGTTTTGGGCAGGTGTATTCTTGGGTAGCCGTATGTCTGGGGAAACCCAGACATGTGCTCTTTTGGAGGGCCAACATGCCCACCAGGCAGATTGTTACATTTTAAAGGAAATGTACGAGTTTTTCGGGCTTGGGCGGCTCTGCACGCTGTAGCTGCTGCCAGCCTGAGTCAGAGAAAGAGGTGTGCAGACACGGCGGTGGCCCTATGTGCCCACATGCCTTTCTCCCTGGGATGGCAACAGCTCAGGCTGTTCTCTCTTTTGCTCTTCAAGATAGGGCAACCCTAGGTATTCTGCAACTTGCTATTAATGTAATGATAGTGCATCAGTAGTGGATTTATCCTGGACTGTCCATACATCATTCTGCTTTGTTAGTTGTTCTGCAAGGCTTCCCTCAGCCATCTGGAGGGGTAACTCTTGTGCTATACCACAACAAAAGTGGGACAAAATAAAATTTAAAAAAAGAACATTTGTGGCATAGAAAGTTAACAGGTTTTCAGCAGGAAGCTACAGGACATTTGCCAGTTGGAAACAGAGAAGGATTGCCCCATAAATTTTTGCAGGTGCAAACTGTATTCAGAATGGGATGGTGCCATGGTGTAGCATGGGTTGCCAGCACCCGGGGCAAGAGAAATGTTGCGCCCTCTAACCCATGGGATGTTAGCAGTCCATGAGTTCCTTCCACCATTCCAATATTGAATAAAGTACCGTATTTTTCGCTCTATAAGACGCACCAGACCATAAGATGCACCTAGTTTTTGGAGGAGGAAAACAAGAAAAAAAAAATCTGAATCTCAGAAGCCAGAACAACAAGAGGGATCACTGTGCAGCGAAAGCAGCGATCCCTCTTGCTGTTCTGGCTTCTGTGATAGCTGCACAGCCTGCATTCGCTCCATAAGACGCACAAACATTTCCCCTTACTTTTTAGGAGGGAAAAAGTGAGTCTTATAGAGCAAAAAATACTGTAAATGAAATACTCTATCACACTGACTTCCGTATCTTCGATGTGCACATATCAAATCACTTGAGACAAGCACAGCGGAGAGCAAAACAGGGAATTGTTTGGAAGTGAATATCTTTCTAAAGCCAGTGCAGAGGGTGCCTTGGCCACCACCCAAATCTGCTCCTCAGCCCAAAATATTGGGAGATTTTCTGTGTGAGGGGATGGGCATGCTGTTTAATATGTACTATTACTACTTCCACCCCTCTCTTTTTTGACAGTTTTCACCCCCTAAGAATTTTGAGCCCAGGGCAACCACCCCTGTGACCCTGCCCACACAACGCCACTGGGTGGCTTATGACCTGATATCACAGTGAACACAAATATTCAAGAAATTACAATAAAAAAGGATGCCTCAGGGCCCAGAAACAAAGTGGGAAAGGCAAGGGAGGGTTTTCAGTTAAAAAATTAAAATAGAATGCATGGCTACTTAGGGACTCCTCCAGCAGAAATCCCTGGAACTTCCCTTGTCATTCCTTTTTGCTAAAGGCTGGTTAGTTTCTTGCTTTCTAACACTGTCCAGTATCAAAGCAATGCAGCAGGAAGCCCAGGTAAAACCGCTCTGGTGAGCAATATGAAAGCGTACAAGGTAAGCTCTGAGGGGCTCATTTTCCTTTCAAGGAAGGCTGGAGATATCTCTCTCAGGAGGTGGACCTGAAAGCTTTGGGTTGCTTTCGTTGGCTTTTCCTTCAAACATCATGACCCTGAAAGAAAAGCAAAGAAACAACAGAAGAAAACCTGTTAGGAAGAGCTGGGGTACAAATGTAATGACTAGCAACCTGTTGCTTGGGAATTTTCAGTGAGCAAAGAATCATTGCAGTTCTGGAGTCAGCACTCCTTGATCTCGGGAACCATCATGCATTGATTACGATATCTGAAAAAGCACCCAGCTGCATAGCCAACTTTCCAAAATATAGATATAAAGGTAATAATAATGGTACAGTGGTACCTCGGGTTACATACGCTTCCGGTTACAGACTCCGCTAACCCAGAACTAGTGCTTCAGGTTAAGAACTTTGCTTCAGGATGAGAACAGAAATCGTGCAGTGGTGGCGCGGCAGCAGCAGGAGCCCCATTAGCTAAAGTGGTGCTTCAGGTTAAGAACAGTTTCAGGTTAAGAACGGACCTCTGGAACGAATTAAGTACATAACCCGAGGTACCGCTGTTTATCTAGCATTAGCCAGCAGAGGGCAATATTGGTCACTAGGAGTCACCCCAGAATCCTCCACTCCAAAACTTTGGCTCAAATTCTGTTTGGGGTGTGAATGCAAAGTGATCCATCCTGCTCCCAGGGGGAGCAACGAGAGGAGGAAACAATCTTATCACTGAACCACTTGATGCAAACGAAGCAAGATAAACAACTCTTTATCCTCTGTGTCCCGTTAGAAGTTTATGGTGTACTTTTGCTAGGCACACTCATGGTCATAAACTGCTATTTTTAATAACAGTATAAAAATGCTGCTTCTTATGAAAACAATGCGTTGCATTTTAGGGTCTTAGTATGCAGTATAGATATTCAAAAGAGTGTTTAGATCTGTTCACATGGGTTACATTGGAATCCCTCCAAACAAGCTTGCAAGGTAGGCCCAGCTGGGACACAGGTGGAGAATCTTCTTCAGCCTGAGGGCCACAACAACTTGGCCCCTGGGCCTGCAGTTCCCCACCCTTACCCTGGAGCCACATTGCAGCAGAGGCATTGTGGGAAATCACCATGGCGATGCCAAGCCACCTCGTTCTCCTTTTACTGCTGCTGTTCTCCACCACTGCCAGATACAGGCTCATGGACACAAGATGTGGCCTGCCAGAGACTCTTTTGCCAGACCCTCCCTCAGACCTAGAGCTGCCCCCTCCCCAAGGAAATGCACAGTGGTGGGTCAGCCACCATCCCTTCCTAAAATAAAAACATGCCGCTTGAAAGTCTCATGGCTGTAGCTATTGCATTTTGCCCCACCCCACTGGTCAGCCTTTGAATTAACAGGCTGAAGGGGAAACTCAGTAAATGGACGGAAATATCCCAGAAGGCTTTGCAACAGGCACCACTTCACACACTCACAGCCGTGGGCACTTCAACAGCTACCTCGGCCCTCACTGTCTATTGTTTGCAGATGGGGAGTCGGCTTCTGGAACGGGAGCGGAAACCGAGACAGGAGGCCAGAGACAATGAGTGGCTTGTTTGTGTGCTCATTTCTGAAAAAGGGACCTGTGTCTTCTGAGGCCTATTCATGTCGGTATAGGGACAGGAGTGGGGGAGGGAAAACTGGCCTCCTCTATTCCTCAGCAAACAGAGACAGAAGCCAACTTGAGAAGGAGGGTAACATGAGGAGATAAGAAAGAGCCCTGATACACCAGGCCGAAAGGTTTTGCCGAGTCCAGGATTCCGTTTCCCACAGTGGCCAATCATATGCCTCCGGGATTCTTACAGCCTGGTTGCAAAGACTTGAGGATATAAGAAGAGCCCTTCAGGATCAGGCCAATGTCCCATCTGATCCAGCATTCTGTTCTTATAGTTGCTACCCAAATGTCTGTGGGAAACCTGCAAGCAGAATCTGAGTGCAAGAGCCCTCTCCCCTCCTGTGTTTTCCGGCAACTGTCATTCAGAAGCATTGCTACCTCCAGCTGTGGAGGCTGGGGGAAGAGGGAAAAAAACCCCTGTTCAGCTGCTGCCAGTTAGTGTAGACAGTACTGTATTGAGCTAGATGAACCAAAGGTCTGATTCTGGGTAAGGCAGCTTCCTCCGGTCCTAAGGCCAGAAAGCAGAAGATTGCAGCAGTCAAGGCCTCAGCCCTGAGCAGCAAGCAAAGAGTGGGACTGATGTTCTGCTGGCTGAAGAACAGAGCCTGGTTTCAGTCACCAAATTCAAAACCCTAAGCCAGGGCACTCACAGATGCCTTCCCCTGAGCCCAATTTACATGGGTGAGGGGTCACGTATTTCCTGATCCACAGCACCTGTCTAACAGCGCAAGGAACACAGCAAGCCAGAAGCCACACAGAGAGAGGGAGACGCACTTGCCTTTAGGAGCTTATCCCCTTGAGATGTCGTGCCTCTCAGGTGTGAGGGGCAGAGCCTAGGATGGGAGAGCAAGCTGTGCAAGTGGAGCTATTTGAGGTGCTGCCATGGATGCTTCAGCTCAGATTCCTGCATTGCAGGGGGGTTGGACTAGATGACCCTTGGATACATTCCAATTCTACAATTCTATGATACTATGAGTCTTGCTCTCGGGGTTCCTTCCACTTCAGGGTCAGATGGCGCTGTGCCAATCATTATGCTAAGTGACCCATTTGCCCTGATGGGCCAGCCTCCACTGGAGCTCAGTCACCCCAAAACAAACCTCTCTTCCTTCCCTCTTATTATGGATACTCACAACTTGAGGACTGCGGACCGTTTCCCAAGCATCAGGTTGACAAAATCTTGGTAAGAGATGGTGTCGCTAACACCTCCGGTTATTTCCGAGATCATTTTCTTCAGCTCCAGGTGGGTTTTGGGGGCTCCCAGCTTCTCCATCATCCTTTTCACTGACATCAGATCTACAAGGAATGATAACAAGGGGTGATGAGTGGTATAGACAATGGGGGGCATGACTTTATAGTGCCTGATAGAGATGGATTAGGCATGGGAGACCGTTCCCCCTCCATTCTAGAAGATTCCTTAGAACCAACTGTGCCTCTAGTCGATTCTGAATGGCAATGATGGCTACCATAATAATAGCCAGGGCATATTTTTTCCAAGCCAGAACTCACTGGAACTCAGTTCCGGCACCTCTCAGGTGGGCACCATTGCCATTATAAGAGAACAAGGGAGATATTTACGGTGAGTTCCGGCACCTCTTTTTCTAGAAAAGAAGCACTGATAATAGCATTAATTTATATATTTTAGAGAATTCAAACACCTCTGCGCAAGCCACAGGGCGGCTTACAACAGGAAGACAGATTTTAAAAATCAACAAAATAACACTATCCTTAAAAATACATAACAAATCACTAAAGAACACTTGCACAATCAGGCCTCACCTCCTCCAAATGTCAACCAAAAAAAATCTGCATATTAACCAGCCACTTTAAATGATGAAGAGATGGGGCCAGACACACCTCAGTAAGGAGGGAGTTTCACATACAAGGAGCTGCCACTGAAAAGGCCCTTTCCTGGTGCCCCACACCATGACCGTCACATTGAGGAGGGACTACCTGGAGGGCCTTGTCCACTGATCTTAGAAACCAGGTAAGTCAATACACACAGGTAGGTCAATAATAATTAAATGTATACAATGGATGGGATTCAGGGATCCACTGTACCAAGTGTTGTGGAGAACCTCTGGCCCATAGGTCAGAATTAGCCTGCCAGTACTCGCTGTTTGGCTCATCAAGCCATTTTTCTGTGTTCTTGTGTTCAGCCCTTCTTGGTTCAGGCATGCTAGCCAGTTCCTAGGTAGAATTGGGTCATGCATCCGAACCCTGCAGAGAGCAAGAGTGAACACCCCATGCATCATACCTGTACAGTATCTACCCCCATCCCCAACAAGCTACCTCTGACAGGTATTAGGAACAACCCACCTGCCAATCAACTGCCATCAGATGGTTAGCTGGTGGATTGTCCCACCGAGATGGGGGAAATGACAACCTGGTCCACTAGGTCAAAAAGGTTCCCCACCTCTGCATCCCCATTAACAAGGCTCAGCATAACCCAAGAGTGGAAGCTTTGCAAATTTTAACAGAAGCCACTCACCAATTTCACCTTGGTTGTTCAGGTCAAACTCCATGTACTTTTCTATAAAATACAAGGAACATGTTAGCACAATCAAAACTTCCACCTGGCACCCTGCCACCTCCACTTGTCTTCAAAACAGCATCACAGTAGGGAAGGGAAATAAATTCAGTCTGGCTCTCACTTGAACGCAAACCTTTCTGAATCTGCAATTTGCAAACCGAAACCCCGTTACCCTTCAAAATTTGCTGTTCCCTCAAATTTTGCAGTGCAGTTCTCAGGCCAAAAAGAAAAGACACACAAAAATGCATTCCATTAAGGGGAATTGCTTACAAAAATATGTATATGAGGAGGATTGCACACGTGGAACATAGGAAGCTGCCTGATACAAAGCCAGACCTTTGGGTCCATCTAGCTCAGTACTGTCTTACACTGACAGGCAGCAGCTACCCGGGTTTTCATGCAGGGATTCCTTGCAAGCCCTCTTGGAGATGCTGGGGATTGAACCTGGCAATTTCTGCATATAAGGAAGATGCTGGTGTGTTTTCAATGCCTTCTCAAAAAAAAGAAAGTAAACTCAAACAGATGTGTGAATGTGGTGAACTGAACTTATAACTGGAGTAAATGGAAAAAGAAACTGACATATTGGTCCATCACTCCTTCAGGGTCCTGTGTACCTGTTGGAAAGGAAATATAAGGGAAGATCCCTTTCATGGACCTTTCATGCCATGTCTATTTTGGCCGATTGTAGAAGGACCCTGTGAGATCTGTAGAACTTGTGCCCAGGTTGGCATCTGTAGAGACTGCAGCCTTGCTGTCTGTTTACTTAGGGGTTGGTGCCAGTAAGTTTTCCAAAGCATACAAAACCTTGCAAGCCCATCTATCTCTCTGCGTTTGCAAAACCCACATTTTTGTTTTCTGGTTAGAGGTCCGATAGAATAATCAACAGCACCACTTCCCACCCTGCTGGAAAATTCCCCTGACAGATTTCCTCCTGCTGCTTTCTTTTCTCTTCTTTTCTTTTTAAGTAACCTTCCCCAACTTAGAGCCCTGTAATAATTCTTCCTTTTCTTTCTTTTTCCTTTTGGGACCTTGGTTTCAGGCTAAAAACTAAGCCACTTGATAGCTATCATCCTCGCTGGGCACTTAGCCCATGTCACAAAAAAGGAGGCTGGCAGGCATATTCTGTGGACCAGTCAGAAAGTACCCTCTCCCTCGATGGGGTTGTGTGTGTGTGTTTGCTTGTGTGAAATGGGTGCCATGTAGAATCACAAAGGCCCTTTAAGACAGGCCCAAACGTACCACGACAACCCAATTAGCCCATTTGGCAGTTTAGAGGCTCTAATTAGGGACCCCATTCAGAGGCTTTTCTTGGAGGTGGGGCAGAACTGCTCTAGGGATGTCAGAGAATTCTGACAAAGGAGGAGCAGAAATTGCCAATGTTCGCTTATTTGTACCATGTCTGGAACGGAAATAAATCCAGTGAATGCAAGTGGTATTCACTGTTGTTGCTTTTAGTCCACTAATGATATGTAATTGATTATGTTAAAAAAATAGACCCACACATGCCCCCCCTTTACACTGCATTCCCCCTTGCATTGAAATGAATGGGCTAGGATATTGCAAGGGCAATTGTGCAGTGAAGTTTTGTAATTTCGCCGCAACAGAGCGCGAGAGGAATATCATAGTTTTTGGGCAGGAAATGAACTGCAGCAGAACAGAAGTGCTACTGCGTGTGATAAACACAGGGTGGAATTGCAAAAAGATGCCTTCCTTCATCTCCACACCTGTGGCATACTCTGGGAGGATTGGGTCCTTTTCTGAAGCTGGTGGCCACACTGATGGGCAAAAGCACAATCCAGCCTTACCTATACCAGCAGCATTTTTTCCCTAGGTCTAGCTGGGAATCCTGGAGAATCACTTCCATAGCTTCTTGGCTTGCCTGATTCAATTGCATGGGCTTCCTTCACATTAAATATACCCCACTCTCTAACACTATGGGGCATCACCAATAGAGCACATGATATGCATGCAGAAGGTCCCAGGTTCAATTCAGAAACTCCAGGTACAGACAGGAACATGGAAAGATGCCATTGGTCCATCTAGCTCAGTATTGTCTACACTGACTGACAGTAGCTCTCTGGTGTTTAAGGCAGGGTGTCACTCTTAACCCTCCTTGGAGATGCCAGGCATTGAACCCGGGACCTTATGCATGCAGCGCAGATGCGGTGCCACTGGGCTATAGATGCTCCTGATGAGCGTAAGAAGCTGCCTTATGCCGAGTTGGACCAATAGTCCATCTAGCTTAGTACTGTCTGCTCTGACTGGCAGTGGCTCACCAGGGTTTCAGGCACAGGAAATTCCCAGGCCTCCCTGGAAATGCAGGGAATTCAACCTGGGACTTTCTGCATGCAAAGGATATTCTCTGAGCTATTTCCCTTATAAATGAAGATTCTAGTTCTGGATTACCAGTTGGTTTTAATAGGGAGTTGTCTATGGGCTTGATGCCGGAGGGCTGTTCTTATAGCACCTGATTCTTGAATCTAGAAAGTTAGCATGCCCTTTAGATTGCTAGGTTAGAACGTCTCTTACTGATACTCTAGCTTTCTATGTGAAAGGGTTTTCTTCTGGTAGTACAGTATAGAGAAGCATTCAGTTGTGTGATTCCCCACAACGCCACTCTTGATCAACTAACCGCACAGCCTGTTATTTGTGTAACCCGGTTCTAAGTTGCTCTCTGTGTGTTGTTGTCCCCCACCCCCAAATCTATTTCTGTCCATTGAGAATCCAGTTTCGGAAGCACAGCAGTGAACAAGACATGCTTTAAAAAAAAAAAAAACCCTCCCCCTCCTCAAGCCCCTTCTCAGCAGTCTAAGCTTTCCTGTGTAGGGTCCAAAGGTTCTGTCTTTCATCCCCCGTTCAATGGGGCAAAATCTTGCCTTAGTACGCACACGGACAGACACAAATAGCTTTGACACAAATGCCAATTCTGCAGAGGGGCTCTTGCAACTTCTCATGCCCAGCGGGGGAGAAGGAGACCAGAACAACAGGGTGATTGTTGGGAGACCCGGAGAAGGCGTTTGGCAGCAGCCTGAGAGACTCTAGGCTGAACGGGAGCTGGAATCGACATGACGAAAACATGGAAGGCCGGGGAGCAGCAGAATGAAGGCAAGTTGTCGGTTCGGGTTAGAGGAACCCACAAACTGGCGACCCACCAGCCACAATGTTTGAAGAAAGGCTTATTCAGAGGGGGAAATCTATCTGTGTATGTTTCAGGCCTTGCTTAAAAACAAACAAACGAAAAAGCAAGAAATAAAAAACCCACCCACACCACAAGGACACAGCTGTAGGGTGGGTTGAGAAATTAGAAGCAGCATTGTTAAATATATTACCCGCCCTTCACTAGCAGGTACAAGGTCAAGTTAAAACAATTAAAAATTAAAAACAGCTAAAACAGATTACAGTGACAGGAATAGGGTGGGCCCCAAACACACATATCTCGTGTCGAAAGCCTAGGCAAAGAAGGGCATTGAAAGTTGTACAGTGAAGAAATGACAAACAGATATATATTGCGGGTTGTGACCAATGCTAGTCCTACTCACAGAGAAGACCCGTTGAAAATGATGGACCCAGTGAACTTAGAGCCATCAGTAGTCCTTGGTCCCTAAATTTTCAGACTAGATGTTGAGTGCAATGGCTCACTCTGTGATGATTGTTTTGCCAAAAGGGAAACCAGTAATTTCATAGGGATCCATGTGGAACCACAATAACCTTGTGTGGTTCTTGCAGAATCCTCCGGGCCCAGCGTGGGGGGAAAGAACTAGGTCAGTTTGGGTCACTGTCCCCACCTCAGACTAAATCCTAAACAGAAACATATCTGTGTACGCTCCAGAGTCCCCAGGCAAAGGAAATAAAGTGAGGCCAAAAAGAAAACCAACCCAAAAAATACAGATTCCTAAATCACATCTGTTTCTCAGAAACCTCCGTGTCAAAAAGAGGCAAGGAAGCAGCTGTCCCAAAGCCCTGACCCAAAGATTTGTGATCCTCTCCCACACCCTGACACTATTGCCAAAGAGCTATTGCAAGACTATGGTGGCTTGTGGCTGAGGAACCTGCTTCCAAAGCCAGCTTTTCCATATGGACAAAGGCCACCTCTTAAGATTCTGGAGGCCCTCAAGCAGAAGCTTTTAGCGGACTGTCTTACATTTAAAGGTCTTCAATCAGCGCGGAGAGTGGGCAGGGCATGTAAACCTAAGAGAGGCTTTCAGCTTGAGTTGCTCTCTGAAGGGCTGGGTACAAGTTTCAGGACGGAGGAGAAATCGGGTTTTGTTCACCCAAATTCACATTTCTGAAATTAGTACTTCTCTGTATGTTTCTGAAAATAGCACTTCTCTGTATGTTGCAAAGCAGAACCAGAGGGTATGTGCAAAATGCATATATTGGAAGAGATTTGCAAAAATAAAAAAATGCATTTATTTGTGAAAATAATGGATAGAAATATATTGGAGGAGGGGGGATTTATGGCAAAAAAATGTGTATAGTAGTCAAAAGTGTGCAGAAAAATTAGGATAAATTTACACTAAAATGCTGGTGAGTGGTTTTTTGTTTGTTTGTTTGTTTGTTTTAGAAATAGCCAGCTACTACAGAAATGTAGAGAACTGAATTTACGACTGGACAAAAATGAGAAACTTAGAGAAACCAAAATTGACAGTGGAGTCCATCCCTAGTTACCATGCACCAGCCATCTCTAACCTGGGGATCTCTGACTGTGGTTGGACTCCAGCTCCCATCAGCCCCAGCTAGCATGGCCAATGACCAGGAATGATGGCAGCTGGAGTGCTATCTATGGCTGCCCATGCTTAGAAGGTGCAGGGGATATGTGGAGTAGCCATGGCTCAGTAGTAGAGCACCCGCTTTGCTTGTAGAAATTCCCTGGTTTGGTCCCCTGCATCCTTAGTTGAAAGGGTCTCGGTATCAGTTATTGTGGAGCTGCTGCCATATTGGGATAGAAGGATTAAATAGGCTGAGTCAGAGTTGGTTCACCTAACTCTGGTTCACCCAAGATGTAGTAGCATCAGCTGCTTTTTGTCACCCACTCTCAGTTTAAACAATGTACCTTTGAAAACTGCAAGCTTTTCCTCCAAATGCTCTTCATCGCTGAACTTTGGGTCACAGAGAAACTCCTGAGAAAGAAAGGGTGGTGGGAGAGAAATGAATTCAATACATTTAAGGAAATAAGAACAAAGTCTTCAGATGGGTTAATACCACATAACACTGGTACTTCTGGAAGACCAATTTGAATTGGAGAAGCAGCAGGGTGTAATTCAGTGACAGAGCCTTTGCCATGCATGCAAAAGCTCCTAGGTTCAATCCCTGGCCTCTCCAGGTAAGCCAGAGAATGTTTCCTGCCTGAAACCCTGGAGCGCTGTGGCCAATCAGTGCAGACAGCACTCAGCTAGACGAACCAATGGTATGACTCAGGGTAAGACAGCTCTCTGGGCTCCCATTTAAAATCGGTTCTTTATCCAGCACCTTGAGGACTAGAATCCTATTTTACTTCTGGGGGAAAGGTCACAGTTCAATGACAGAGCAACTGGTTTGCATGTGGAAGGTTCCAGGTTCAATCCTCAAGGGCATCTCCAAGTTCATTTTCACCCCCAAACTCCCATTATTTCTCTTGCTGTCTGTTGTGGTGAAGTGATGTAAATTACACGATTAACTGCTTACGTAAATGATGTTGTCATTGCTCCCCCCCCCAACTCGTTTCAATGTGATGCAAGTTGTGTTGGTGGTGTTGTGTTGTGTTTACAAACATAACTACTTCTTCTCACTTGCAGACTGGAAGCAGCAAACTCCGGGCATATTTGCAAGATCCGTTCTGGATGTGGCATGAATATGCGGACACTGAGAATATTTGCTCCCATTTCTGTTTGTATTACGCTGGGTGGAGAGGAGCAAGAGTGCCGTGGGGTGCAGGCCAGGCTGCTTGGGTGACCCCCACTCAGCCAGCTCCCTCTGCAGCTGCGTGCCAGAGGCTCTTGTTCCAAATTTCCTCCCAGCCCTTAGGAACCTGATGGAATGTAATGGCTCCAGTATTGTTTGTCCCACCCCCACCCCCCCACCCCCAGGCACCAGCAACACATTCCACATGGCAGAAATCACCGACATCTGCTCACCATTTGGCTCTGGGTTTATCCTCCTCTCTGCTCACAGAACCAGGACCTTCTGATGGGATGACACCCAGCACACAGGATGAGCATGTCCTGCACAGCAGGCTTGTGTTTGAGAGGCAGGCGGGCAAGATGGATTTAGAAGACATCTGAAGGCAGCCCTGCTGTATGGGGAAGTTTTCAATGTTTGTTGTTTTATTGTGTTTTTAATATTTTTGTTGGGAGCAGTCCAGAGTGGCTAGGGCAAGCCAGTCAGATGAGTGCCAGTCAGAAGGTCAGCCCCTTTTCTTCCAAATAAATAAAATTTTATTTATTTATTTGGAAGAAAAGGGGCCGACCTTCTGGATTAAATGGTGCCTGTTTTCCAACTGTCCCAAATTGATGAGCACAAGTTCCTGGTAAATTCCCATTTTGGCTTCAGGAAAGATTCTGGAGATGGGGCTCAGTAGCAGAGCATCTACTTTGCATGCAAAAGGTTCCAGGTTCAGTCCCCATTGGCCTCTCCAGGTAGGGCTGGGAGAGACTCTTGTCTGAAACCATGGAGAGCTGCTGCCAGTCAGTGCAGACAATATTTAACTACATGAACCAGTGATCTGACTCAATGTGAGACAGCTTCTTCCTTTTATCACCCCTTTATTTAGTGCCATGAGGACAGGGGTAGTATTTTAGTTTAGAGGCAGAGCATTTGTTTGCTGACATCTCTGGGTAGGGCTGGGAGAGATTCCCTGTCTGAAAACATGGAGAGCTGCTGCCAGCCAGTGCCAGACACTATGAAATTACACTGGGGGGGGTGTCTTTCTCAGTTTTCCTCGGATATGCCAGGGGTTGAACCTGCAAGCAAAACAGATGCTGTACCTCTGAGCTACAGCCCTTCTCCTTAAACAACAGGAAGCTGCTTTCTACTGAGTCAGACCAGTTGCCTACACTGACTGGCAGCTACACTCCCAGTATCTCAGATGGAAGGTCTCTCCCACCAATACCCAGAGATTATGGGGATTGAACTGGGGACATGCAACACAGGTGCTCTACCACTGAGGCCCTTTCCAGGAATATAGGAACTCACACCAATGGTGCATTTGGCTGGCAGCAGCTCTCCAACATCTTAGCTTGGGACCTTCTCCATTGCAAAGTAGCTACTCTGCCACAAAGCTATGGGTGCTGGAGAAATCAGTACCTGAAAATCACCCTTCCTGTCTCCCTGGTTAATGCTCAGCCAGAGTCCCAAGTTTAGGGCTCTGGTTTCATGCATGGAGTCAGAGGTTGTGTGCCCCACTTTGGAAGCCCCTCCTGCTGCTGTGAACCCGAGACCAGGTTAGGAGCTGGGGATTGGCAGGGCTGCCATGTGCTGTGGCCAGTCGAGCCTTGGAAGGAGCCTGAGAGAAGCTTCCTGCCTTTCCCATAGAAGGCCTTGGCTGTCTCCCAGGGGCGACCTTGCCATGCTATCCCCAACGAGGCTGGAATGTCAAATATTCCACAGTGATCTGGGAGGCTTTATGAGCAGGATCAACTGTGAGCCTCTGCACAGCTGGAGAGGTAATAACAAACATGACTCTGACTCATGCTTTCTAGCCCAGGCATGGGGAACCTTGGGGCCAGGGGGCCACATGTGGGCCTCTGGATCTCTCTACCATACCGTCTCAGCCGAACGCCCTCTTCCCAGGCCTCATCCTGCACTGGCTCTGCTTTGTAATCTCCTTTAGTATTTCTAGTTGGTTGCGATGCGTCCTCAGACTCCAATCATGTCTCTCACTGGGTGGAGGACAGAGATGCGTTTTTGTGTCCACAAATTAGCCCAACTGTACAAAGGGGGGGGGGGAATCACAAATATTGTTCCTCCTGCTTGTGTGTCCGGCTCCAACCACCCCTGGCATGTGGCCCTTGGATGGTTGCCCAGAACGAAATGCGGCCCCAGGATGAAAAAACTTTCACATCCCTGCTCCATCCCAAGAGGGAGACTGTGCATGGAGTAAAAATGGACTCAAGAGATTTGACAGCCATTCCAGATCCTCCAATATTTTCTCAGAGAAAGACAGGTATTCTGGTCACTGGGAATGCCCTTGTCTACTCCTGTGTTAGGAGCTCCACTAATTTGAGATTGGAAAGGTATCTGCAGATCCTGAAGCCTTGACAAGCCTTGTGTTTTCTCTCACCCCTTCTCAACACCCAGTGGCGTAGCGTGGGTTGTCAGCACCCGGGGCAAGGCAAGTAATTTACGCCCCCTAACCCGTGGATTTGCGCCCCCTAACCCGTGGATTTGCGCCCCCTAACCCATTGATTTGCCCTAACCCCAGATGTTGCGCCCGGTGCAGTCCGCCCCCCCTGCACCCCCCACGCTACGCCACTGTCAACACCCCACTCCTCCAATTACGTTATCTCCATTCATTGGCTAGAGGCAGAAAGAATCTTATTTATTTATTTGTTTTCAAATATTTTATTTGCTTACAAAAGTACATGCATTGTCTCTTTTCTCAGGTTGTAAAGTCTTTTCTTTATATCAGTTACATATGATGTGAGACACTGGTGTTGTACCTTGGAAGTCGAAGGGAATCCATTCCAGAAGTCTGTTCGACTTCTGAAACGTTCGACTTCCAAAGCATGGCTTCTGATTGGCTACAGGAAGCTCCTGCAGCCAATCGGAAGCTGCGCAAGCCCTATCGGACGTTCAGTTTCCAAAAGAACATTTGAAAACCGGAGCACTCACTTCCAGTTTTCGGTTGTTCGGGAACCGAAACATTCGACTCCAAAGGCATTCGGGAGCCAAGGTACAACTATATACAGAATAAGGTTGTAGAAGAATAAAAGGGGGAGAAGTGGTAAAGTCATATTGTTATACTTAGTGTGTATGTGGGGTTTTTATGTCAGCGCTGTTTGGGTAGGTTCTCTTTTTTGTTTATTTATTATATTTCCTTGGTAGTGAAAGAGGTTGGGTGGGGGGCTCAGGGCATGGCTGGTTGTGTTTAGTTGGCTGCAATGAGATTTGTTTGCGAGTGTGAAGTGGGGGGGGGGAGGAACTGTTGGGTCAAGTTAGCTGGATTGATTTGAATGCTGTCGGTGGGTTCTTGTGGTCGTCTTGTTGGGCTGTGTATGTGATAAAGTGGAGCCATACTGGGGTGAAGGCATCTTCTTCTATTTGCCTCCTTGTCAGTTTGAGTCTGTTGGTTAGCTTTTCTAGTAAGGCTGTTTCCCATACGATTTGGTACCAGTGGTCCATGTTCACTCCTGACAGGTTTCCATAGCTGTCAACTTTTCCCTTTTCTTGCGAGGAATCCTATTCGGAATAAGGGAATTTCCCTTAAAAAAGGGGGAAAGTTGACAGCTATGCAGGTCTCTCCAGTCTTAAGATCAGAGGATGCTTAAAGCCTAGTTGGTGGGGTGACAGGAGATGGAGGAGCATGAAGGCAGGAAGAGGTATGTGAGCACAAGAAACCTTGCAGCACCATATGTGAGAGGACATTCCAAAAGATACAGGCTCATCTTGCATTCCTGCCAGGCAGGGAAGCTGCCCTGAACACAGAATCCCACTCAACGAAAAGGCCCCTTTTGCAATGTACATTTAAAGCAGAATCATACCACTTTTAAACAGTCTGGGTGCAAGCAACCTGGGAACTGTAGTTTATAAAGGGTGCCGAGAGTTGTTAGGAGACCCCTGTTCCCCTCACAGAACTAGAATTCCCAGAGTGGCTTAACAATCAGTCCCTCTTCCCAGGGAACTCTGGGAAGGTCAAAGTATCAAGGCAGACCCACATCAATTGCTTAAAGCATATGACTTCCCCCAAATAATCCTGGGAAATGTAGTCTGTTGGGAACTGGAACTCTGAGAGGGAAACTACAGTTCCCAAAATTCTTTGATGGAATTCTTAATATGTACTGTATCTTAATATCATTTGGTGGCATTGCTGGCAGGGGCTGATGGGAGTTGTAGTTCAAAGCAGATGGAGGGCACCAGCTTGGGGAATGCTCCTTTCCTGATGAATCAGCCACACACAGTTTCCACTGGGAACTTCTTTTGCGCGCGCGCGCGCACGCACGCACACACACACAAAATGAACCCAACAGTATCCTCCCAACCTAAACCAGTCGTCAAAGAGAGCTGTAAATTAGTACTTATGTAATCTTGCAAGAGGTAAACAGCAGCACATCCACATATCAACAGAGACAGACATTCCTGAAGTCCCAATGACATTGGAATCTCTTTCATTAAGGACCCCACTCCCATATAAACAGGTGGGGAATAAGCCAGAGATTCTAAAGCAGGTTTTTCCACCTCCTGCAGGCTGAAACACCAAAATCAAAGCTGATGGTTACATCACTTTGTCACTTAAACAGAGGTTGTTTTGAAATCCGTTTTGTTGCATCAGCAATGAGGTGAGAGATTTTGTGAGCCAGGATCCTCAGCAGAAAGCTTTTTAAAACAAAAATGGGGAACCATTGGGATTGAACCTGGGACCTTCTGCATGCAATGGTAGGAATAAATGGCATCTTAGGATGCTGCCTTGGCTTGTACAGAGTCAAACTATTAGTTCGTCTAGTTCAGAACTCTCAGCACTGACTAGCAGCAGCTCTGGGCTTTCAGACAAAGGACTATTTTTATGAGCCCTACTTGGAGATGCCACTGAGGACTGAACCTGCATGCAAGGCAGATACTCTACCACTAAGCTGAGACCCTACCCCTGCATACACACCTGTGTAGCTTCCTCTCCTCTTATCCTTGCCTCTGTTGACTGCAAATGCCTTGGGGGCAGGGACCCAGCTTCTGAATACTGTACATGGGAACACTTAGCAGTTGTGCAGCAGGGCTTCTAATCTGCAGTACACATTTCTGAATAGCTTCAGCCCACGTGCACCACCACAAACACTTGTATACAGATAGCTTGCACGTGTGTAAAGGGATGGATGGATCTGTCAACAGGCAGATCTACATTTTGGGGGCCCTGAAGTTTGAACTGTCATGACGGCCCCTTCGCAACCAGAAACGAGGTTTAGGTAACCACTGTTAACCTCTTCAATGGGGTTGTTCCATGACAGATCACCACACCTTTACAACACCTGTGCTTCTGACTCTCAAACTTTGGGATTGTTGAAATATGTACAAAAAAATTCATCAATTTGACTCAAATCAAGGTGACTCAAATTAAAGTCACAATTACTTACTTAGCTGTTTCTGGGGCCCCTCTGGGATTAGGGGCCTAAAGCTTCAGCTTCATTAGTTTCACAGTAGATCTGTCCCAGTAGTGATGTATGGAAGTGAGAGCTAGACCATAAGGAAGGCTGATCGCCGAAGAATAGATGCTTTTGAATTATGGTGCTGGAGGAGACTCTTGAGAGTCCCATGGACTGCAAGAAGATCAAACCGATCCATTCTTAAGGAAATCAGCCCTGAGTGGTCACTGGAAGGACAGATCCTGAAGCTGAGGCTCCAATACTTTGGCCACCTCATGAGAAGAGAAGACTCCCTGGAAAAGACCCTGATGTTGGGAAAGATGGAGGGCACAAGGAGAAGGGGACAACAGAGGACGAGATGGTTGGACGGTGTTCTCAAAGCCACAAACATGAGTCTGACCAAATTGCTGGAGGCAGTGGAAGATAGGAGTGCCTGGCGTGCTCTGGTCCATGGGGTCACGAAGAGTCGGACACGACTAAACGACTAAAGAACAAAGATCTGTCTCTGTCTGTCAATTTCAGGCTCCATCTCTGAAACCCTGGAGAGCTGCTGCCAGTCAGTGTATGCAATGCTGAGCTAGATGAATCAGTGGTCTGATTCAGCATAGGGCAGCTACATGTGCTCTTAGTTCTTTTAGACTGCAAGCCTGATGGTAGGGAGCATCTTACCACTGACATTTGGAAGCCTCTCTATCAGTCTGATGAGGGGAAAGCTGGATTAGGGATTTGTGAGAAATTCACATTTTGCATTTAAATGCACTTTGCCCCTAAATGTTGGTGAATTTCCACGAGGACTTAAAAAAGGAAATAGCAAACTGTGTGGAAATGTGGAGAACTCAAAACTTAAGAATGCAATTATTAGGAACTGAAATTGATAAGAGCTACCCATCCTAGAGCAGGCAGTAATGTAAGCCAATAACTTGCGATTGAATTGCTCCCACCTTGTTGATCTCTTCCAGCCTTCCTTGCTGCTTGGCTTTGAGTAATCCAAAGGCTTTCCCTCCTGGATAAAAGAGAGAGAAGGATCATGTAGTAAATCAGGTGTGTCTGTGACCCTCTGGGTGTTCTTCAACTTCTGGGACTAGCGAGACTAGCGAGCAGGTGACATCCTCCCGGGCAGCGGCGCCGGTGTCTTGAGGATTTTGAAGAAGCCCTCCGGGACACCGCGCAGCAAGGATCTCCGGTTGCTGTAGAGCTCGCTTGCCATGCTTTGAAGCAGGTAAATTCCCACATAACCCCCACCCCGGGCCTCCCCCCCCATCCCCGCAAGAGTCACAATTGCACCGCCATGCGTACCTTGATATGCGCTGTTGAGCATGAGAGACATGCTGGAGATTTCACGAGCGAGACCCCGGCTGAGGAGTTTGCAGAAAGTTTCTCCGCTGGGTGCCGCCGCCGGCACGCTGCGGGTTTCCAGCCAGGGTGGCGAGCGAAGATCTCTCCTCTGCTCAGGACGGCTACCGAGCCAGCCCAGGTACTTCCAAGAGAGTCATTCATGAAGTGGGACTCGGCAGAGGCCGGCTGAGGAGGCTCGCACATCCCTCTGGCGGAGGAGGCGGAGGAATGCCGCCCTCCCCGGAGTGGGGCCTCAGACCCGTTGCAAATGGGCTGCTGGCAAGGTTAACCCTTTCCTTGCACAGAGAACAGAAAATGCAACGCCACACCATTCGGTTTGTTCGCTGGTTTGTTCGTAGCGTTGATGTGCCGCTTTCCCCCCGCTCCCGAGGAGCTCCAGGGGGCTGCGCTCATGGCTCCCGCCTTCCTGGTTTAATTCCCCACGCAACAACCCGGTGACGTAGGTTAGGCTAAGACGCAGTGACCGGCTTCCAAGGTCACGCAGTGAGTTTTAGGGCCAGGTAGGGGATTTGAACCCAAGACTTAGTTTGGCACTCTAACCACTGCACCACACTGCCTGTCTCTGCCTCTCCAAAAAAAAAACAAAAAACCCCAACCCACCCCCAACTACTCCAATCTGCAAACCGTGAGAGAGTCCAAGGGTTCCAGGCACCTATGCAGGATCCGGATTCTGATTTTTAATGGGGCTTCCCTGGAGGCCTAGGGGCTTCACACTGATATCTCCCTGAACTGAGGATCAGTTCATTTGAGAACTGTCAGGAGCATTATGGGAAACTTAAATGGTGTCTCCCTGATCCAAAGGCACAGTCAGAGTGCTGGTTAAAGGAGAAAAGGGGCAGGTGGTACCTTAATCGAGTTAACCACCACTGTCAAAGGAGGCAATATGGTTCTGAACAGCAATTACTGCTAGGAACTGCCAGTGTGAAAAGTAGTACTGCTGCACTTGGGTCCATAGCTGTCAACTTTCGGATTTGAAAAGAAGGGATCAGCAGCCTCACCTGTCCTGGAGACAGTCTACGGGATATCTAACAATCCAGGATAGCAGCGGGAAGCAGCAGGAAATGGCGCTGGAATAAGGGAATTTCCCGCAAAAAAAGGGAAGGTTGACAGCTATGCCTGGGTCCTGCTTTTAGGATCCCCATCTGGCCATCTGGTTAGCCACTGTGAAAAGAAGACGCTGGGCTGGTTGGGCCTCCAACCTGATGCGGCTTCGGGGCTTGTATATTATTTTGTTATGTTCTTACCTCAGTTGCCAAAGGATACAAAGGATGCTGGTGCCAGAACCTGTTATATGAATGAATACAAACATAGATGGATGGATAGATAACTCTATGATTGAAATTAGGGGTTGCTGGAAAAGTTTAAAACAGGGATGCAGAAAAGGGAGGTATGGGGAAGTCGTTGAAATAAGGTTTAAGAAAAAGAGGTTATGAAATTATACGTGTTTATATGTTTGTTTGTTTATGTGTTGTCAGTTGTATTGTGTTTTAATATATGTTGGAAAATCAATAAAAAATTATTAAAACAAAAAAGATAACTCTATGCACGTGCAGAGTGCAGCGCCCCTTGCTATGAGGCAAATTTGTGACAAATTTAAGCGGTGGCTCCCAACTCCTCTTACCCTACTCCAGGGGTTTTGGGGGGGATTTAAAGAGAGGATCCTCCCTATGTGCTATAAATAAAGGATAATAACATGGATGCTTGTATACATAACGAAAATAATAAAGAATCTGCCTAAACCAGCTCAGTCTTGTTTTTTTAATTCTCCCCTCAAGTATCTGGGAATAGATTTTGCTTCAAATACTCGTTTGAGGTGAGGCCCTTCCAAAAGGCCGCCACCCATGTTGGCCAAGCCAAGGTTCTGAATCACCACTGGAGAGGCTCCCAAACACCCATTATGTAGTGACCTTCCTCTTTGGGCCTGGTGTCTTCGCCAGAAACAAAGGGAGGGGTTGGCAGCCTCTCCCCACCTGGCCCGGTCCCTCATGTTAATGGAACCCTAGTGGCTGAGTCAGACCACACACAACCCAATGCTCCTCCAAGACTCCTGTTTCTCAGGTATGGATGTCATCTTCTTTGGGAGAGCACCACATACCTGGCTGTTGCTTCATCTCTGGAGTGAGTGGTGCTAAGGGTTCATCAGCTTGCCTTAAAGAACCAGAGAAGGCAATGGCTGTAGCTCGGAGGTTAGAGTACCTGGAAGTCTGCAGTTCGGTCTCCAGCATCTCTGGATAGGGCCTGCCTGAGGCCCTGAAGAGCTGCTGCCTGTCAGTGCTGATGGTACTGAGCTAGATGCAGCAAGGGGTCTGATTCTGCATAAGGCAGTTCTTCCCAATGTTGCCATTCAGAATCATGAGGACCAGGAACTTTATTTCTGGATGGACAATTAGTGCATTCTAAACAGGTAGGAACCGAGTGCAACAAACCAACAGTAGAGATTATGAACCAAATGGGATCTGAACTGTATGCAAACTGTATTCATGTAGAATTAATAGTGTTGTTATATGAAAATTTGGGGTTGGCTTTTACAGCCAAACTCCCGAAGGACTTTGTATCCCCTCTGTCCATTATCAAAGAAGAATGGATGGAGGCAGGAACCAATAGAAGAAAGCAATGAATATATTTATTTTCTGTAGCAACAGTTCCCCTCACCCCTTGCAAGGAGGTGAGGACCTAGAACAAAGGTGGATCCCAAACGTCTTTTAAAGGCTTTAGAAGTTGCCCAACCCCTTAAGCCAAAGGCCACCCAAAAGCATTATACAAGGAGTGCATGACTTGTCTCCTTTCTCAGACCTGATAATGCTTGCTGATTGCCTTATCCTGGCCACTCTGGGGCACTCTTTTGAAATTTTAAATATCCTAGTTCCTGAAACCATTGTCACAGACCTCCCCTATTCATACATAAAGTATGCTCCTTTGACAAGATTTGAAGAATTTATATGGGAAAGGTTTTTCCAACATACTTCCTTTTACTGCAGGGAAAATATCTGGGGACATTAAGAGAGCCAATATGGCTTCAGGATTGTTCTGTGTACTAAAATAGTCTATTTTTTTAAGGGAATATTTCCTAATTTTGAAGGTGAAGGATGGTTTTCTGTGGAGTGTGGCTTGCTATGTGTGTGCACCTTTATTACAGGGTGGAAGTGTTTTATGTAATTAATATAAACAATGACAAACAGAAACCATGCTGGTCACAGGTTTAATCCCTGGCATCTCCAGGTAGGGCTGAGAAAGACCCCTGCCCCAAATCCCTGAGAGCCACTGCCAGTCAGTGTAGACCAGGGTTTCCCAAACTTGGGTCTCTAGCTGTTTTGGACTACAATTCCCATCATCGCTAGCTAGCAGGACCAATGGTCAGGGGTGATGGAAATGGTAGTCCAAAAACAGCTGGAGACCTGAGTTTGGGAAACACTGGTGTAGATGATACTGAGCTTGATGGACATATTGTCTGGCTCTGTACAAGGCAGCTGCCCATGTCTCTATTTAGAATCATGAGGACTAGAGTCTTACCTTGTATTTTCACTGGGCGGAATGTCAGACAGCAAAGACCTGCTAGCACTTGCCAAAATCCCAGGTAGGCTATTGTAACACAGGTTTGGAGGCGGACTCTGACCTTGGCTCGTCCAGAGCAGGACAAACAAGCCAGCTGTGATCTAACACTGCTTGTGTAAGGATTTCAAAGTGTTAGTAATTTCCCTCTGGAGGCCAACCCATAAGCAGCAAAGAGACTGCTTCCCTTTAAACCAGAATCTGCTTGTGCGATAATCCAATGTTCTGTTTGTTGTGTTTTGTAACACTGTTTGCTTTTGGAAAACTGTCCTTGAGGCAGGGAAAGGAAGAAGGAATCACAATGGACTTAGTTCCTCCCCCCTCCCAAAATAAGACAACACATTCCAGGAAAGGTTTTGTGAATAATGTGTGATTCAATAATCCTGCATGCTTGGTGTTCGATGATCTCAGGGCCCTGAATGCCCTTTCCCCTAACTCCTAATATTTCAAAGTGGATTATTGTACTCAAGAAGACCATCTATACAAGGTATGCACGTGCACTGCTGCATGTGGGAAGGTAAGAAGCTGCCTTAAACAGAGAGAGACCATTGGTCTGTTTACACTGACTGGCAGCCTCATTGCAGGGTTCCAGAGAGGGTTCTCTCCCAGCCTTCACTCAAGATTGAACTTGCGAACTTGTGCATGCAAGGACCGAATTAAATGGAAACACAGGAAGCTGCCTTATTACTGAATTGCACCATTAGTCCATCTGGCTCATTGAATGGACATGCAGCAGCTCTTCACAGATTCAGGCAGGGGATATTCCCATCTCTACTTGGAAAGTGAACCTGAGGCTGTTGTGAGTGAGCCCTGTGGAGACTTCTTGGCAGGGCTGCTCAGAGCGGGAGGAGCTGGGTATTTGGGCGGAGAATTTTCCAAATGATGTATTTACAAAGGCTTTCCATTTGAAAGAAATGAGTTGGAATAAAAGCACCTGTTTGAAACCCATTTGATGGCCCATTGTCATCTGTGGACTGCAAAGGCTGGCATTATAGCCAGACTAATGAGTCCTCAGGTCAAAGGTCAGAGAGAAGAAATGGTGGCTGGTGCCCACTGCAACTGCTAGGGCAGAACACAGGAAGCCCAACACAAGGTGGAGCCAGAGTCAATGACAGACACAGCCAGCTAATTCTAGTACTTCCCTCATCTTTATCCCTGCAGAATTCTACAAGGGCAACACTGAAACTGAAGAGAAACCCAAAACAGGAAGAGCCACCTGCTGGATTGGAGGCAAGGGAAAATGCAGCCAAGTGAGGTCCGGTGGGGAGCAGACTGAGGTTGGTTGGGCAGAGTCCCATTCACCCAAATAGGCCAGCCTCCATTGCAGGCAGAAATTCTGTGGCGAAGTGAACTGTTGGATGGAAAAGGAGTGACAGAGGCTGTTTACAGACAGTTATTTCTGCCAAGCAATGGGACAATCTTCTTTTTCACCACTTCTGTGTCGTTAGCTCTGATCCAAGGAACTGATATTTTGACAAGGTAATGGGAAGAAAGGGAAGAAGACTTGCTGAAGAGGGTTGTCCCCATCCTTCTTTATTGCAGCTGCTCCCCTCACACCCCCACTCTAAATCAATGGAGCAGTAGAAATAAACTAGACCAGGTTGCATGGCATATTTAGGTTCAGTCAATCACGCAACTTCTGTTTCAGTCAATTCCATGGCTATGGGAAATTGCACATTTTTACTCCCTTTTTAAGGGCTACATGTTTTGGGGCAGAGAGTAGGGAGGAAAAGAATGAAAATCTGTAAAAACAGCTCCAAAACTGCCAGCATAGGAAATGGAATAAATTGTACTATCTGCCATGGGTGCCATCCATCAGATGTCCACTATTTAATGACAAAAGTGTTTATCGCATTTATAAGGGATTAGTTTTTTTTTTGCTTTTCCACAATACAGTCTGAAGCTCTATAAAGACCTGCAAAACTGGTTTTGACCTAAGACAATGGCAGAGTCCCAAAAATGATATACAGAAACACCATTGAACTCGCCTTCCTGAGGATTTAAACTTTTAATACTTTGTTTAAGGTTTTACTTATTGTTGCAAAAAAACCCCAACCAACCATAGGGACAATGACTGGTGAAATTTATAAAAGAATTTGAATACTATTTGCAGTGTCCAATGCTATCATCTGCACACTGTTAAACTTACATAACATTCTGTTCTGCCCACCCCCTTTAGACTCATTTGTCAATGTCTGTCCATGGGAACATCTCCTTAGGAAATGGGCGGAACTGGCAATTTTGGATTTTCTCTTTCTTCCAGTTCAGTTCTCCGCATTTCCACACCAGTCTGCAATTTATTTTAAAGTCCTTTTGAAAGTTCATTGGCATTTTAGTACAAATTTCTCCCTAACATGCACATTTTTGCAAACTAATCTTCCCTAATACAATGCATTGCTGTATGTTATTTTCACCAATACAGTGGTACCTCCAGTTGCGAACGGTATCCGTTCCAGAGGTCCGGTAGGATCCCAAAGTTTCCGCAACCTGAGGACCACTTCTGCGCATATGCGTACGGCAAAACCCGGTCAAATACTTCTGGGTTTGCTGCTTTCGCATCCCGAAGTTTACGAAACCAGAGGGTTATGTAACTGGAGTTACTACTGTACATGCATTCCTAGGCACACTTTACTCCCAAGCTTGTTCATTTTTGTACACATTACTTGGCTGGAGAACTGCACTGCAAAGCTTGGAGTGTGAATTTTGGGAGGGTGGCTGTGTTTCAGTTTGCATATTGTTTCAGAAAGCGCAGTGGGGTACATTTGCCTTTAACTGCGAACTGAATCAAATCCCTCCTATATCCTGACATTTCTTCCATAGTAGTGACCGTCTTCCATCTTTCCCTCCCTCCGCACCATGTTCTTTAAGCCTTCAGTTCCTTGTGCTGCCAGGGATGGTGCTCTGGAGCATGTTTAAGGGGCCATGTCACTTCCTGCTGGAGCAGCTGCTGGGCAGGCTCTGGAGGATGGATTCCAGGTTCTGCTTGTCGCTCTGGATCTCCGCCAAGTCCCTCTCAAAGGCCTCGATCCTCTCCCTCTGGGTTTCAGCCTCATGCTGCAAGGAGCTCAGCTGCTGGCCCAGGGCACCAGATCCCGCCAGGTTTGACTGCAAGTGCTCCAGCTGGGTTTGGCTCAAGTTCAGTGCAGCTTCTGACAGAGTGCTGTGATCTATGTTGCCTGGCCAGGGAATGGGGTAAGGGGTGGGGATAGGAAAGAGAAACACATTTATGTATTATTATTTATTTCAATCATTTATATACCACTTCACATTCTCTGCCCTCACCCCAAGCAGTTTACTACTTTAAAATGTCAACTAAAATCTGATAATATGCTAAAATAAAACATGGCCAAATATAAAAATGAAACATTGCTCCTAAAGATCCAATAGAAAAATGCAAGGAAGATCCACATTTAAAGCATCATAATAGACAGGAAAGAAACATATTCCCTGAGCATAAAGCGGGGTATCCAACTAATATGTCCTGCTAGTGCAAAGATTTCCACTTACACCATGGGTCTCCCCCCCACTCCCCACCCACATCCTGCACCCTCTCCTCCCTATCTCCAGAGGGTTGGGTGTTATGTAGCAGTCTGATTGGCCTAGAACAATAGGATTCAGAATGCAGCAGTCTGATTGGTCCTAGAACAATGCAGCAGTATGATTGGTTGGCAGGAGCCACCCAATCCAGCTCCAGATAGAAGTGAATCCACAACCTACAGGAGAATTCCAGAATTAGCCAATCACGTGCAGCCCATTGTGTTAATAATGTATATAAAGCAGATACTTCGAGGGGACTTTCATCCCCTCACCACTATGAGCTGAATAAAGAGCATGAAATCACTTTGCAACTCTGAGTATATTTAATTGGGGAAACCCCTGGAACAAGTTTAGTAGAGGATGTGTGGGGAGGGGGAGCAGAGGGGAAAGTCCTGTTGTACAAACAGAAATCCTTGTACTGGCAGAACTGTGACTGAGCACCACTATAGATGCACCCCCCCCCAACACACACTTTACAAATGAAAGCCAATTTGTTTTAAACTGTTTGGTTCACCTTCACCACCCCTTACCCTGCAAGAGTGCGGTTCTCTGCATCTTTTTCTGACAAGAGCTCCTGAGAATGTGGTGATGGGACCTGGTGAACCTCTGCCAGCGATTGCAGCTACTTAAAAGGCACAAAGCTTTCCCTCTCAGGTTGCAATCCTAGCAAGAGGTATAAATGAAACCTCTATTCATGAACTCTCTTTCCCTTGAAGCTCCTCAAAGCAGGTTCATATCTAAAGTTAGTCCTACACAGAGTGGATCCACTGTAGTTCATGGACATGACTGACTTTGGTCCATTAGTTTTCAATGGGCTTACTCTGAGTAAAGGCTTATCCACACTTAACTTTCCTCTGTTCTTTCCAGGCACAGAGTGTGCTTTGCTCTGAGTGCTGCCTGTCCTGCTCCAGAGCTTTCCCTGCAAAAACCCACTCCTTAAAGGTCAAGTGGAGCAAATGGCAATCCGCCGGGGGGGGGGGGGGAACGACCCACAAGAAACTGAACTTTTGAGCACAGAACTGTGCCTAGAAAGAGTGAGGCGGAAGGTAAGTGTGGATAAGCCCTCAGACTTAGTTGGATTCAATCCTGCAACTTCTGCCTTGTTCCTAAAATTCCCAGTTTGACAATAGACAGATACCCCCTAACTGTATTGTTGTAGACACTTGTTGAAAACTTTTTTTGTACCTAGATATGCAATCTATATTTCCTATAGGTGTTTTAAAAGCTTTATTGGTTTTTATCTTGGATTTTAATAATGATGGCTCTCCATAGATTTGGGTTTTTAAAATATATTTGTTTCAATGATGATGGTTTTAGGTATGTTTGTCTTTCATTGGACTGCTGAGTTTAGCTGTGTTTTGCACCAATTTTTTTTTCTTGAGAACCTTTTTGATCAAGCAGTTTATGTGTTTTCTAAAGGATTAAAAAAACACCTCTCTAACATAAAAGCTGGGCACCTTTCCATACACTTTGCTCAACTGACATGCGTATTTTAGCATTGGATAATAATAATAAATAATAAATCTGTAAAATATACTGCAGCTTTAAGTAAGGCTCAGGTATCTTAGAGTCCCTGATTTCTTCTGTCTCATAGGCTCATAAAATTGTAGAGTTGGAAGGGACCCCCAAGGGTCATCTAGTCCAACCCCCTGTGATGCAGGAATCTTTTGCCTGAAATTAAGAGTCTCCTGCTCTACTGACTGAGATATCCCTCAGAGCCCTTAACCACAGCCTTGTGAGCAGAAAGCTTTGCCCGTCATGGACCTGGTGGCAGGGGAGAGGTCTGCCTGCTTAATTTCTACCTGCCAGGCTTTTGTTCAAGGCACAGCATTTGGCAAACACTCATTAATCCCCAAAGGCTATTGATTGCAACATTAGGATTAAAGTTCACTGTAGTTCTTAGAAACCGTTATGAAAAGAAGGTGACCAGTTTTACAGGAAAGGCTGCCCTCTTGTGGTTGGCATACAAAGTGCTGAGCTTTCAGCTGCATCACAGGTGTGCCCAGGATGCTACTGCAGGAGCAAGGAATTGGATCTGACGGGCATGCCAGATCTTTCATTCTCCTACACACACCCTGTAAACCAACTATGGCAGGTGGGTGGGGCTGCCGACCTGTCAATCACCTGACGTTATAAAGCTCAACATAGATGGTGAGCACCTTTGCAGAAGCAGTTTGAATCCAAACTGCACCTGCAGATGGACAAAGCCAGGGCAGGCCACAGGCCACACACAGCTCTGCCATTCACTGCTGCTCTTTGCCATCCCCATCAGCTGCTTGATGCATTCATTTCATTCTGCCTAACAACAGGGCCGGCCTTGTTCTCTGGACTTATGAGGTTCATTGCGCTTCCATGAATTGCTTGCAACCAACTATTCTCACAACACACTCAATGGAAATGAAAACAGCCAAGTGGTGTTGGTTGCTCACCGAGACTGGTGAGCAGGCTGTTCAGCGCCGCAATGTCCATCTCCAAGGAGCCCTGGGCATTTCGGAGGCTCTTCTCAAGATCGTTCATCTCCGCTGCAACCTTCCAATGAGATTGTCTGTGCATTAGAATTGTAGGATTGGCAGGGACCACAAAGGTATCTTTTAACCCCTTGACATGTGCAACTGTGTCCTGGTCAGGGCTGGGGAATCTCGGGCCCAGAGGACAAAAGCAACCCTCTAGGCCTGTCCCTATCCAGCTCTTGGGGCTCTCCTGAGGCCCTGCCCTGCTCTCCTTGCCACACACCCATCTCCAGGCATTCTCTGCATCCTCTCCAAGTGCTTTTGCCTCCCTGGAATGCATCCTTAAACTGTGATCATGCCTCTCGCTTGCCTGGATGGAAAGATGTATGGTGTGTGTGTGTGTCCAAACCTCTGGTTTTTGGATGGCTAGTATGTAATCTCCTGACAAAGGCACAGTTCACATCCATGGCTCTGCCCAGTTTTGCCTCTGGCCACATCTGCCACTGGCATGTAGGCCCCCACCCCCGAAAGTTCCCCACAAAGGAATGCAGCCCTTGGGTTGCAAAAGGTGCCCCCACCCTGAAATAGGCCATCAATCCATGGATATGGCTCTAGAGATACCACAACGTAAGACATGGAGCACATGTTGTAAAATGGGGAACCTCAGAGCCAGGGGCCAAAAGTGGATCCCCCAGGCTTCCCTATCTGGCCATTGGGACTGTGCCCAGGCCACACCTCTCACGGGCCCTACTTTGTGCCTTCCTCTAATGATTTCACATGTCCTTGAACTGGAATGATGCCTCTTGCTTTCCCGCAGCCACCACATCTATCATCAGCATTCAGCCCCTGAAAGGCTGCACATGAAGGAAGGCAGCCCTTGGGCTGAAAAAGGTTCCCCATCCCTGGTGTAAACAAACAATATTCAGAGTAAACCAAAGATTTATGGAAAGTGGGGTCATGTTCTTTAAAAAGGGATAGCACAGGAAGCTCAGGAAGCTGCCCTATACTCAGTCAGACTACTGGGATCCATCTAGCTCAGTATTGCCGACACTGACTGGCAGTAGCTCTCCAGGCTTTCAGGCAGGGGACATTCCCAGTCCTGCCTGGACATGCTGGGGATTCTGCATGTAAAGGAGATTCTCTGCCCCTGAGCTATGGTCCTTCAACAACCCTAGCAGTGCACCCCCTCCAGTTAATGAATCCAAAGCATCACTGACTTGTCCAGGTCCAGCGAGGTCGTTGCCACGTTCTTCAGACTCGCGCTTCTGCCTGGAGGCTTCTGCCATTGTCAAAGCAACACGTGCCTTAAGTTTATCCACGCGCTTTTTCTCCCACTTTGCTTCTCTGAGTGCGTCCTGCGCCTTCTGTTGAAGAGGATGACAAAAACAGGTGAGGAGGATGGGTCATTAGAGGGTGGGAAATCTAAAAGAAATAGCAGCCAGGGTCAAGCTAGGGTGGTGTCATGGTTAAGAGCATCACGCTAGGACCTGAGCATTCAAATCCCCATTCAGCCCTGAAGCCTACTGGGTGCTGTGGGCTGCTGCAGCCTCTATGTTCAACCTGTGTGTTTGTAAATGAACACAAATAATATGAGGCCCTGAGAAACCCCGAGGGAACTCCTTCCCAAGGAAACTAAACCCAGGCAAGCCCTGTGCCCCTCTAAAGGACCTCACCCCTCAGGAGAAGTGGGCTGAACTTAACAGTAGGCCTTAAACTTCACAGGTGTGGGCTGTTCATACCTTAGCGCCTTCCTTGGCGACTAACTCTGCATTGTTGGCAGTTTTCTGGGCCTCAGCAGAGACTGAAAAGGAATCTCCCAGAATCTTCTGAGCTTGTCTGGTCTTCTTCTGGGCCTCTGCTATTGCCCGATCCCGCACAACTGTCATTTTCCTGTTTGTGGCAGACTGGCGCTTGTGACGTGCACCCAACCTCTTCATCCCTGATGACAAGGGAGTAAAGAGCTTGGTTATCCTGATTATGATATTGAGATCCAGTGTCGTGTAATGGTTAGAACATAGGACTAGGGCCTGGGAGACTATGGTTTGAAGAAGCTAAAATGGAAGGGTTTTGTTTTTGTTTTTTGCTAAATTTAGGATGGAAATCGCAGCCAATAGGAAATGGGAGCGGAATATATTTAACTGGGCATGAATTAATGAATATACAATAAGCAAATAACTATGGATCACTGTTTTAATATATGACCATAGCGGAGAGAATACTGTGTGAATAAAGATGAAGGATTTATTGTTTCTCAACATTGAGGAAGGGTTGTTAAAGTTTTTGGAGGTAAAGTTGTTATGCTGGACTGGAGGAAGACTATCGTTGGCACTTATTAACAACAACAACAACAACAGAACTCCTTTTAAACTTTTTGTGTGGAAGGGAACAGGAATTAACTTGAGGCATCTGGGTCTGATGACTGGAAAAATATTGCCTAGTAGAAAGAAGAGTAGCTGGATATCATTCTGGACTGAATACAGTGGTACCTTGGGTTAAGTACTTAATTCGTTCTGGAGGTCTGTTCTTAACCTGAAACTGTTCTTAACCTGAAGCACCACTTTAGCTAATGGGGCCTCCTGCTGCTGCCGCACCGCCGAAGCCCGATTTCTGTTCTCATCCTGAAGCAAAGTTCTTAACCCGAGGTACTTTTTCTGGGTTAGCGGAGTCTGTAACCTGAAGCATATGTAACCCAAGGTACCACTGTACTTTGAATCTATCTATCTATCCATCTATACTGATAGACTGAGAATAAGAAGTGCTTTCTCTCTGTCTCTCCCTTTCTTTTCTCACTCTTGTATTATTTTTATCTTCCTGTTTCCTTTTCTTTCTTTTCTTTGTTTTTGCTTCTTCTTTTTTATGAGTCAATGAGGGCACTGTATGCAAATGAAGGTGATGGCTAGTTGGTGAAGGACCCTGTGTGAGAGGCAGGGAAGGGAAGTTCTCCCGGGGTGGGAGGCTGGGAGAAGAAAGGGAAGCTCCCAGGTGGGAGATAGAAGGGTCAACCCCTTTCTGTGGGTGACAAGAATTAAGATCTACCTTTACGGAACAGTAAGCATGCATTTGTGTAACTGCTACACAGACAGTTTAATGTTCTTCAACATCAACTTTGTTGGACTGGTCATGTTGTCAGGATGTCTGATTATTGTCTTCTAAAACAACTACTCTATTCCTAACTCAAGAATGGAAAGCGAAATACCGGTGGATAACAAAAGTATCCTAAGGGGCCGTCATATGGAAGATGTAGCAAGCTTGTTTTCTCCTGCTCTGGAGGGTAGGACTTGAACCAATGGCTACAATTTACAAGAAAGGAGATTCCGACTAAACATCTGGAAGAACTTGTTCAATAATGGAACAGATTCCCATGAGAGGTGTTGGACTTTCCTTCCCTGGAGGTTTTTAAGTGGAGGTTGGATGGCCATCTGCCATGGATGCTTTAGCTGAGATTCCTGCATTGCAGGGGGTTGGACTAAATGACCCTCAAGGTCCCTTCCAACTCTATGATTCTATGATATAGCTCACAGGGGCCGATGGGAGTTGCAGTCCAAAAACATATGGAGGGTTCTAGGTTGGCCAAGGCTGATCTAGATACAAGTCGAGGTAGCGTACTCATCATGGAAGTAATTGATCAGGCACTCTTTTCTTACCATCCAAGGTAGCCAACAAGGTCTTTGTTTCGGAGAGCACAGCCTCCCCCTTTGAGAGTGATGAGGATGCCTGTGTGTGGGCGTCGTTTGTCCTTTGCCATAGCTACAAAAAACAAAAATGATCAGGGTTTTCTACCCACACCTGTTTTGCCTATTTGTTTATTTCACAAGGTTTATATACTGTTTAATTATAATAAAACCTCTAATGAGCCACACACAAAAAATAAAACTTTAAAGCTATTAATAAAACACACTTAAAAATAGGTATTAAAAACATTCACAAGATAATTAAAAACAACAGTATGGATTAAAAGATTAAAACACAAGTTGGCTTGACCTGGACAGCCTTGATTAAACAAAAATGTTTTAAGCAAGTACCAAAGTAAGTACCGTACAGCGAAGGTACCCGCCTTCTGTCAATCAGCAGGGAGTTCCAAAGTGTAGGTGCTGTCACACTAAAAAACCAACCATCTCCAGGCACAGTGTTGGAGGCAACCTAGATTTTGTTTAAATGCACCATTATTTTTTAAAAAGAAAATCCATAAGTTTGCCAGAAACATGCCTGTACCCAAGAAAAGAACTACCCAATCTTGTTATCAAAGCAAGAAAGGGGAGATAGAAAACATCTGAAAGTCTGCTCTTGAAGAAATTCTCTTAAGAGAGAGAGTGAGAGAGTGGTTGTTAAGAAAAAGATTGGGCTACAATTAATCGTAATAGTAGTCCCAAAATGCATTCACAGTGATCCAGCAATTATTTTTTTTACAAATGCAGGTGATTTGGATCATGTGCACTGAGAGCTCTCCCATTCACTGTGGAAGCTTCAATTGAGGGAGGTCTTCACACGTGTTCCTGTAGGCATAGGTAAAGGCAAAGGCAAAGGGACCCCTGAGAGTTAAGTTCAGTCGAGGATGACTCTGGCGTTGTGGCGCTCATCTCGCTTTACAGGCCGAGGGAGCCGGCGTTTGTCCGCTTCTGCAGACAGTTTTTTCGGGTCATGTGGCCAGCATGACTAAGCTGCTTCTGGCGAAAACAGAGCAGTGCATGGAAACACCGTTTACCTTCCTGCTGGAGCGGTACCTATTTATCTATTTGCACTTTGACGTGCTTTCGAATTGCTAGGTTGGCAGGAGCTGGGACCGAGCAACGGGAGCTCACCCTGTCACGGGAATTCGAACCGCTGACCTTTTGATCGGCAAGCCCAAGAGGCTCAGTGGTTTAGACCACAGCGCCACCAGTCTGCAAAATGGATTAGTGTTGAAGCCATGTCTGCAACCAGAAAACAACTCCTCCTCCAACTCCTTCATTTGTATAAATATTCCTCAAGGTTCGTTTTAGCTATGTTCTGAAGGTCCTGGAGAATCTTATGAGGCCAGTATTTTGGCATTGATCCTAAAGCATTCTCAGTCAAGCTGGGAGAGAGGGAACCAGAGGGTCATTTTCAGGATTCAGTGTGATTGGCTTTACCCATTGGCTCAATATCATTAAATGGGTTGGGTTTGCCAATGTCACTTTTGGGGCTCTTCATGGCAGATGACCTCCTTTGTTTCTACTTGCCTAAGAATAGCAGCTCAGAGCAATACGCCCATTACTAACATCATTACTGTCTTATTTTTTCCTGCTGCTGGTTGTTTTTATTCTGTTGAGAGACAGGGAGGTGTAATGGTTAGAGCACTGGCCTAGGACTAGGGAAACCAGGGTTTGAATTCCCACACACCCATGAATATTATCTTGGGCCAGTAACTGCCTCTCAGCCTAACTTTAGGCCAACCTAGCAGTTTGAAGTAGTGCAAGTAGATAAATAGGTACCGCTGCGGTGGGAAAGTAAATGGCGTTTCCAGGTGCTCTGGCACTCGTCACGGTTCTCTATGCACCAGTAGTAGTTTAGTCATGCTGGCCACATGACCTAGAAAGCTTTCTGTGGACAAATGCCGGCTCCCTTGGCCTGAAAAGGAAGATGAGTGCTGCACCCCATAGTTGCCTTAACATCCATGGGTCCTTTACCATTACCTACCTTGCCTCACGGGACGCGGGTGGTGCTGTGGGTTAAACAACAGAGCCTAGGACTTGCTGATCAGAAGGTTGGCGGTTTGCATCCCTGCGACTGGGTGAGCTCCCATTGCTCGGTCCCGGCTCCTGCCAACTTAGCAGTTCAAAAGCACATCAAAGTGCAAGTAGATAAATAGGTACCGCTCCAGCGGGAAGGTAAACGGCGTTTCCGTGCACTGCTCTGGTTCGCCAAAAGTGGCTTAGTCATGCTGGCCACATGACCTATAAACCAGCTCCCTCGGCCAATAAAGCAAGATGAGCGCTGCAACCCCAGTCAGCCACAACTGGACCTAATGGTCAGGGGTCCATTTACCTTTACCTTACCTTACCTCACTGGGTTGCTTTGAGGGGAGAACCATGCACATCACCTTGAGCTCCTTGTGGGGGGGGGAAGGTAGTATATAAACTAAAAGCTTTTCTGTGCACGATTATTATTCATTCATTAGCTTAGTGGTTTTCAGCTAGTGTGCCGTGGCACCCTGAGGTGCCTTGAATGATGGCCAGGGGTGTTGTGGGCAGCCCTGGCTTCTGTCCCTCTTTCCTTCCATCCCTCCTTTGATGCCCTTTTGCATCTCTGCCTCCCAAAGGCTTGCAGAGCTGTTTGGTGCAGCAGCCCTAGTAGTACATATAATTTTAAGATATACTGTAGTTATGCTAACATAAGCATGCAAGAAGAGCCCTGCTGGATCAGGCCAGTGGCCCATCTAGCTCAGCATCTGGGTCTCACAGTGGCAAACCAGATGCCTGTGGGAGACCCACCCACAAGCAGCACCTGACTACAAGAGCCCTCTCCTGTGGGCTTCCAGTAATTTCCAGTGATTTCCAGTAACTGGTATTCAAAAGCGGTACTGCCTCCAGCCATGGAGGCAGAGTATTTTCATCATGGCTGGTTGATATTGAAAGCCTTCATCCTCCATGAATTTGTCTAATCCTCTTTTAAAGCCAGTTTGATTGCATTTTAATCTCTCAATTTATTTTGATGCTTTGTTATAAGATTTGTTTTTGTAATCTCGAGAGTGAATGGCACCCTCTTGTGGACACACGTTGCCATTTTCCCAATGTAAACAGCAGTGCTCAGCCAGAACACTGAGAGGGATTTTGTACTTTTCAGGATTGTATAGCAGCACCCTCTTGTGGACAAGTGTTGCCATTTGGTCAATGCAGACAACAGCACTCAGCCAGAAGAAGAGAGGGAATTGTGTCATTCCTGCCAGTGCAAATTGTCCTGGTTAGAAATGAGACGCAGCCCCAAGCAGAGAGTAACTCACCTGTTCCAACTCCTTCATCCTCTGAGCCACACCCTCCAGTTTGGCCTCTACAATAAGAGATCCATTGGCCACCAGGTGTTTATTCTGTTCTGCCAGGTGCTCCAGTTCATTGGCACAATGTGTAAGATTTTCAGCCTGCTGAACCAAGGGGTGCTGTAGGAGGAAATGCCGGAAGAAGTTTAATTTCTATTAAGCAAGATGGTTTGTTGTTGTCATTACAGCATTGCCACCACTCAGTGGCTTTCAAACTGGTAATACAAAAATGAAATGAAAAACCATAGAATAAAAGCAAATTAGTAAAAATGGTATGATACCCTTAGTAAAACAGCAATGGGAGATTATAAAAAGCAATCAGTGAACAACAGTTTTCTACCTGGGTATTAGTAAAGTTTCCAGGGAAAACTATAATTAAATTGGAAACTGTGTCAGCCAATAACAGCCAGATAGACTCCTCACAAGAACGAGGGATGGGGGGGAGAGAAAAACCTTTGCCACCTCATTTTTAAAGGTAAGAGCCATTCCCCAGATTCTTAAAGTTCATCCCCACACCCCAAAGTCACTGGGTTGCATTCAGCTACCTCCAATTCAGAGTAAATCTATTGAAACTAATAGGAATAAGCCATGTCCATTGGATTCAATGGGTCTACTTTGTGTAGGGCTGCCGTTGGCTACAACCCTTGGCATACCTCCCCCCCTTTTTTATGTGGCATGGTCCCGTGAAAGGGGCAGGGGGTGTATTTAGTGCACATTTATTCCCCACTGCTCACCAACTCTATGACACTGATCTGCATGAGGTTCTTTGCCATGTTGCCCTGATGGACTGAAGCAAAAGTCTCCTCAGCTTTGGCTGTAGCCTCTTCCATCCGGAAGCCAAGCTCCTCCTGTGCCTTTTGGATTCTCTGGTAGCTGTGAGAAGATGCCAAAGGAAACTGTGAGCCAATAGGGCAACAAAAGAAATAGAAAATTGATGCAGGATACACAATCACATGGTTTGGGAATGGAAGTTCCTGAGAAAGACCAAGGGACATTTTTGCTGACTCAAAACTCCCAGTCATTATTTCAGAGTCACTGAAATCAAAATTTAAAGCTGACATCAAAGAGAAAAATACTAGCAAAACAATTAAGGAGCTGGGTTTTTCTTTTCTTTTTGCACCTCATTTTGCCTAGATCAAAACTTGAAGCAAATTATGATGGTCCCTCATATGATGTTAATCATATGATTATGAAGATGGCCATAACATTTGTGGAGCAGATGAGCTGGACTGAAAGCATCCTCATTGCCTTCAGTCTAAACATATCTGTTCCTCTCTGAGGTTAAGGTTTGTTGAGGGGCAGAGAACTCTTGTCCGCATGCTTGCAGGGAAAAATGGCTGTGGATAGAACTGATTGGCTAATAATTAAGATGTTTCTAATACTGTATATCTGTATCTCCTGCCTTCTAGAACTGAGAACAGTGTAACTCAGGGTCAACAATATGGTAACTGCAGATGCTTACAGACTTCCCATTTGGGCACCCACTTGGCCACTGTGAGAAATGGATGCTGGACTACATCCCCAAGAGCTCACCTCTCTTCCATCTGTCCCCTAAACTCCAGTTTTGCATTGTCCTCTATGATACTCCGCAGAAGGTGGTAGGTCTTGTTGGACAGGAGCATGGCCTTTTGGGCAGTGTCTTCCACCAAGGCCGCAGCCTTCATATGGCTGTGGAGAGAAGAGAGAAAACAGAGTGACTTTGGCATTGCTGGCAATCTCACCAGTCCAATAGCTACTAGTTTATTAACTGGGTGAACTACAGTACTCAGGATTTTGGGGGGCAGAGGAATGTGCTTTAAACATATGGTGTGTACACAGCCTTCATCATACTCAGGGCCACCCCAATGAAATCAGTGAACACATAAGTCCATTCTAAGTTGGAACTTATATATTCAACTGTGAATATGTGAAACATACCTCTGGGCCAGCACTCTAGACTCCTGTGCCTGGTGGGTCCAGTTGGTGGGCTGGGGCGACATCTCAGCAGGAAACTCCTTTAAGGGAAGGAGGGAAAATCCTCTTGTTTTCTGGAGAAAACTCTCTTCTCTGGCAATATGCTTCTGAAAATAATATACTCCTTGCAAGCTTTCCATAAACACAAGATGTGGGGCTAGAACATCAATGGGGAACCTCTGGCTCAGGGGCCTGATTAAGCCTGCCAGATTCCCCATTTGGCCTGCCAGGCCATTCTGGCCAAGCTACACTCACCTGCTCTACACTCGCCTTCTGATATGATGCCAAGAGTGCAGCAGGTAAAGACGTAGCTGTATTTGTCCCTATCACCCTGCTATTTTCTCTAAGAGCAACACTGAGACTAAGGAGGAGAAAGCTGACAGGCATGGCCTCCCTCTGGACTGGTTGTAAGTAAGAAGGCAGGAGGGGCAGGGATGGAAAAGGGCAGACTGAGGTTGGGGGGCAGTGCCCTGTTCTCCCTAATGCACACAGTGATCAGCTGATCTCTGGCACTTGGAGGGCTGTGCCTTTGCCCATGGATGCTTTGAATTCTGCGCCATGCCAGCTCCACTCTCGGTGTGGTACCATGGCATCCAGTGTGTCGGTGGCCATCTGGATCTGTTGTTGTGTGGACTGCAGGATGGGCAGGATGTCAGTGAGGAGGAGGCAGCCCTTGGTGCCACTCTGGTTGTCACAGCCCATAATCTCACTGGTGTTCCTCAGCCGGCTCTCTGCATCATGCACTAGGCTCTCCAGCTCAGCAAGCTCTTCTAGGAAAGCTACTTTGGCACCTGCAGGGGACAAAAATAGTTATTTGCAATGGCTACTTCACATGCTTGGGGCTGTGCCAGAGAAAAGCTGGATATGGAGAATTATGGGATATGTTTGGGGGGTGTTATCTGATCAACTCCTTTGTAGTGGAGAGGTACATAGCGTATTGTGCATAGAGTGCAGGGCAGGAGGGTACAACATTTTAGCTTCTGCAATTGACCAGAGAACCAAAGGAAGCTGCACCCTCTGCCTTGCAGGAAGAACATCATGGCTAGGGAGAGACTAACCTGGCTGTATCCACTGGCGAAAGAATGACCAGCTACAGGGTATTGTAAGGGCTGGGGGAGGACTGTAGCTCAGTGGGTGAGCATCTGCCTTGCATGCAGAAGGCCCTAGGTTCAATCCTCAGTTTCTGCAGGTAGGGCTGCCTGAAACCTGAGACAGCTGCTGCTGTCCAGTGTAGACAACCGTGAGCTTGGCAGCCCAATGGCTTAAGGTAGCTTCTTACATTCCTTAGAGCTTGTTTGCTTCCTTCCTGGCAGAAGGAACACTTCTGGGAACTTTATAACCAGTGCTTCTTTCAGGGGGCTCTCAAGGGTACACAGTAACGGCACCTTTTTTTTCTAGAAGAAAAGCACTGGTTAAAAGTGTGGCACTTACTGTAACAACTTCATGGTGAGTACCAGAACCCTTTTTCTAGAAGAAAAGCACTGTTTTTAACAAAAAAAAAAATCAGTGTTATTTGTTGTCTTCCTCAATCTCAATTCCTTTTCCTTTTTGTTGTGCCTTTTAGACTGTAGGCCTGCCAATCACCTTTTCTCTCCCATTTTTGAGCAAGGTGTGGAACCTGATGGACACACATGAAATGCACATGAAGAAGACACAGAATGATCCATTCATCCATATACTAGACCTTCTTCGAGGCAAATCCTAGGACACTCTTGAGTTGCTAGTTTGATGAAAGTTGAGAGGATTCTCTGTTGGTGGGTCTGAAAGTGCCTTCTAGATATTTCCTGTGCTCCAACAGAAAAGGAAGACCCCTTTCCCACCCACCCAATCTCTTTACCTTTCAACAGGTAACGGCTGTGGAGAGTGTCACCCCGTGGTGCGTCCTGCAGCATGGCAGAATAATAATGTGCCCTCATCACGCCACAATTTGGTTTCTCCAACCATGACTCCATCTTTGTCAACTTGGCCTTCAAATTGTCTGCCTGCAGGGAGAAAGAGAGCAATATGGGATGGCTTTCCAGGGAAGACATACATAATATAAAAAGACAGCCTCACGGTGCAACCCTGAGCTTGGGTTCCACAGCTTGCTGCTTGCAGAGGAAATGAGGCTGAAACAAGATGCAGACATGATAGTAAAAGACAATCATACAGCGCAAAGGGTAGAAAATAGTTTATTTGATTAAGTTTAGGCAACTTTCCCGGGCAAATGCTTGTCTAAAATGTCTTCAGCTCAGAAATGACGAAAGATAAAAAGGGAAATACAAAAATGTAAAACTTGAAACTACCACTGAACAACAAAGTCTTAGAAATTAATAAATGTATTCAATCCAGAAATTTATCAATTAAATTTTTAAACTGTTCCTGGTTCTTGGCAATATCACGGGGGCCAATTAGCATCACACATAACCAGATTCTGCTTCATATTTGTATATAAATGCAACTAAATCAACAAAAACATTGGTTGACTAGCCATAAATTTGACTAAACTATCTAAATTTAAGTATTACTGCCTAGCCACAGTAATTCATGATGTAGTAACTTACTAATTTGATTGCCACTATGCATTCTACATAGGTCTGGCTACCCTTGAAGACAGTCCAGATGCTGCAACTGTTGGAGCGCTGAGTGGTGTAGCCAATCACACTCATACAACACCAATTTTAAAGGAGCTGTACTGGTTGCATATATGCTGCTGGGTCCAATCATGCTAACTTATGAAGTACTTAAAAAACCTGGGACCCAAATAACTCAAGAAGCATCTTTCCTTATGCCAACCTGAACAGGCCCTAAGATATGCTAAAGAGTGTTGGGTCTGCTGTATAGTGACATGGGATAGAACCTTCTCACTAGTGGCACCCCACTTCTGGAACTCCCTCCACTTGGAGGTTTATATGGCACCTTCCTTTGCCTTAAGACTTAGCTGTTCAGCCAGGCTTTGGTGGGCGTTCTGAGTTGAGTGGCTGGTGAGACCAGCTCAAAATGAAATGCTCGGTTTGCCCACAGAAATACAGCTATCATAATTGTTGATTTACATGTTTGGTTGCATTAACTGGTTTATGATTGCTGTTGTTGTTGTTTTGATACCAGGGATCTTAAAGGATGGACAGTAATCTAGAAATATAGTAAGGAAGTACCGGTATTTTTGTTTTTAATGAGGTTAATTGGCTGACTATACATTTAGCAAATCTGACTAAAACGTCTGATTAGCTGATTGGTGGACTGACGCAAGCAAGCAAGCGGTGGGTTTTACCTCTTCCTTCACGAGACTGTAGCAAATAGGGCACTCCAGGCACTGATTGCTCCCAGGGTCATAGAAGTGGTTCACTTTGCACTGGTCACACTTGTACCCCACAAAGCCTTGCTTGCACACACATGTGCTGTTATCATGGCACTGGAGGGAGACAGAACCGAGCTGGGAGCAGTTGCAGGCTGGAAGTAAGAAAACAATATGTGTGACTCTTAATTTGGGGACAGCATGCATGGGAAGGAGGAGTAGAAGGGGAAAGGATAGTGGTGATAGAGCACCTGCCTTGCATGCAGAAGGCCTCAGGTTCAATCCCTGGCATCTCCAGGTAGGAATGGGAGAGACCCCTGAGTCTAAAATCCCTAAGAGCCACTGCCGGTCAGTGGAGGCAGTACTGAGCTAGACAGACCAGTGGTATAACTTAGAATAAGATACTTTCCTACATACATCCCTTTTGATTCAAACAACACCCCACCTTTCCAGCTTTTGGGAAGGCTTCTAGAGGTGGTCAAAGGGAAGAGAAATAGTGAGATTTGTTTTTAGGACAATGGAGTATCTCCAGCTCAGATGATTCCTCATATTTCTCAGGGCCACTTATTCCTGCAGGATGTTCAATGTCACTGTAATTTATGGGGTAAAAATGCATATTTCATTCGCTCCCATAAGAGGCAATGATGGGCACCAACTCAGATGGCTTTAAAAGCTGATTAGACAAATTCATAGAGGATAAGGCTATCAGTGGCTACCTGCCATGATGATTATATTCTGCCTCCGCCATCAGAAGCAGCAAGCCTTTGAATACCTGCTGCTGGGAACTCACGTCCCTTTGCCCCCCCTTAAAATGTTTGAGGGGGCTGGAGGGACCCAAAGTTGATGGGCATTGCTGCCTTTCTTTCTATTCTACTTTTAGACTTTGTTTCCCAACAAGCCCTGTAAATGAACTTGTAAAAGGATTGCTGGATGGCAAGAGAGAAAAAACCATCAACATAATTTCTTATTTATCATTTCACCATTTACCCTCCCCATAAGTGGGCAGGGTAAAGCTCTCCTCCTCCTCTTCCTCCTCCTCTTCTTCTTTCTACCCTTTACTCCAAGGAAGCAGGGCTCATTACAACAATTAAATCACAATATTTAAAAGCAATTTAAATTAAAGCCTACTGTCACAGAAATAAGGTGTCCTAAAAATATGCCCAAGCGGGCAATTGCATAATTTTGCAGCAAGCACTTGTTGATTTGGGTTGGGGGGTGGGGAGAGACTACCAGATGCCTAGAAACTTGGGCTTGGAGAGAGTTGGGTTCAGAATAGCCTTGGACCAGCTGCTGTTTTTGAAAACAATCAACCTCAGAGAACTGTTTGAGGGATAAAAAGTGGATTGAGCAGGGAATAAACCATCTCACCAGTTCTAGGTACCTCTGTTGCTAGGACCTGCCCCCCATATTTTATTCAAATTGGTACCCCTGCAGGATATCACCAACAGGGAGAGTGCTGCTGAGTCCTGCTTGCCGTTTTGCACAGGCATCTGGTGGCCACTGTGAGAATGAGATGCTGGACTAGCCTTTAGCCTGATCCAGGCTCTTCTGCAGGATGTTCCACATTGTGACTAATTTATCAGCCTCCACCCCATCCTTTTATGACAGATCCTCTTAATCAGTTGCGTTCCAGAGTTGCAGGGAGGAAGCCCAAAGAGAAAGAGAGCCCTGCATCCATGACAAGACATTATAGCAAACTGTGAAGACGTTCAATCAGGCACTGGAGTTACCTCGGCATCCTTGGAATGAGAAGCCAAAGAAACCAGCTTGGCACTGATCACATGACACACCTTCCACGCCAGGTTGACAAGAGCATTGCCCTGTGAGCGGGTGGCAGTGGCTGTGTTGAGAACCTACTGGGTGACACTGGCAACTGAGGAGGGGGAGAGAGGGAGAGATAGAGAGAAGAAGAAACAGGTTAGAACCAGGTTACTCAATGGCCTGCTCATATAATCCTGTCTCTGTGCCAGTGGTTCTCAAAGGGTGTGGTTTGCCACAATGGTGTGGCAAGAGAGGATGGCAAGTATGGCGGGAAGATTCAAGGATAATCAAAGGAAAATAACAAACATCTCAGGGTAGTAGGGTAGATTATGCCATCACAATATTATTTGTATTTATTTGCAGAATATGGATAGATAGCTTTTCAAAATCCAACAATGCTAAGAGTTGTTTCTTTTTGTTTTCCAATGTATTTCTTATCAATAAAAATAGAAGTGGCACAAGCAAATGTTTCTTCTGAAAATATGACCCAGAGGAAAACTTTGAGAACGATTGTTCTGCACTAAGATTTGCTTCCAGGTCCTTCTCAACCACACACTGTTAAGATTCGTTAAGTTGGCTCAGAAAAGATACCGGACATCCTATGTGGTGGAAAAACTATGGGACTGCCTGCCCGCCCTAATTAATTAAATTTATACACCACCTGACTGTAAATAGAACCTCAGTGTTTTATTGATAATTTTAATGTTTTTATGTTTTGTTTTGTTTTGTAAACAGCTGTGAGGTTTCATTTACAATCAATTAGTACAGTAATTTTGAAAAAACAACAACCCCAAAATGGGAAAAACCTTTAAGGAAAGTAAAACAAATACTATAATTATCAATAAAAGTCAAAGTTCACTGCCATAACAAGAAATCTTAGCAAGTATGTATGACGAGGTTGTTCAGCTCCATAACTAGGGTATATTTGTCACAATATTAAACTCCAATCAGCAGCACAATAGTAATCAGAATATGTTTAACCACAGACTAGGCTACGGGAAGAGGCTGTAGCTCAGAGGAAGAGCATCTGCTTTGCATGCAGAAGGTCACAGGTTCAGCCTCTGGCTTCTCCAGGTAGGGCAAGGAGAGAAACCTGCTTGCAATACTGGAGAGCTGCTGCCAGTCAGTGTAGACAATATTGAGCTAGATGGACCCAATGGTTTGGCTCAGTATAAGGCAGGTTCCTCCTATACTACATATTCCCTGCCTGATTTTTCTCTAAAAATCATTTTCTCCCCCACCCTTCCTTCCCACCCACTCCACCTGATTACCTTTTGCAACCCTTTCCTGGCTGGAGGTCATAATAACCTGCTTGGCATTGGCTGCAGTCCCGCCCAGTCACATGGGGGAGGCAGATGCACTGACCGGTGACATCATCACAAGTCGCTGCTCCATTGGTAGAGCCTCCAGGGTTACACTTGCAGGCTAGGAAGGATGAGGGGAGGGAAAATACATTCTTACACTTAAATACTTGGTGGGCTAAGCCTACTGGTCTTGGCACAACCCAGGCCCCCCCATTCAACAAGCAACCCATATTTGTTGTGTGCATTTAAAATCTAAATTTTCCATTCTGTTGGCTTGTTGTTTTTTTTCAAAAATAAATAGTTTTTATTGTTTTAAACCTGGGTGGGGAGCTTCTTTTGGCCTCAGGGCCACATTCTATTGCATTCAACATTCCAAGGGCCACATACAAATGGATACTCCATCCAGTGGGCCATGGCATGCTGAGCAGTCCGAGGCTGAGCCACTGGCAGGCCAAGCGGAGGCAGGACCCCAGCTCCTACCTGATCTTTGCTCTTTGCTGTGATGGCCTCGCTCCACTGTGGCGCTGCTGGGGCACAGTGCCCTCCCAAGCATGTGCATGCCCCCCCACCCCAAAACCAAAAAATAAAATAAAATAAACCCCAAACCTGGACATTTCCATTAAAATATAAAAATCTGCCTGGATGGGCATGTTGGCCCCCAAAACAGGATATGTCCTTATATGCAATTGTTCTAGAGCTGCTTCATAGAAGTGGCCAGGGCCAGAAGCAAAAAAAGGTGGGGCAATGAATGTAAATTTTACCTTTTTACAATAGGGTTGTTTCTACACACATTTACATCCCTCTCTATCCAGGCCAGGCAAAAACACTCCATAAAAAAAGATTAAGATAGTGCTGACTGAGGTTTCCCACCTGTGTTGTAATTTATGATTTTGTGGAAACCATAATTTTATGATTATTTTTCCTTTTTAGTTGCCTTTGAAGTGTCCAGAAACATCAGTTGGTTTAAACAGGATTAGCTCCAGAAGGCAGCAAGGCTAGACATTCACCAGGGCACCAAAGTTAGCAACAGGGCCCACTGCTCTTGCTACAATTTCCATTTAGCACAGGAAATCCAGGAAGACTGGATGCAGCCTAAAAGAATTCTCATATTCCATATTTTGCGGCTTCCATGTTATGGGAGAGTCACGGAAGGTGTCGCGCCAATAAGCCCATGTGGAAGTGGGCAGGACACAGGGCCCCCTCTTTCTTTTAAAAATGGGAAAATAATATCTGACCTACGTCAATGTCAGAGCATCTCACCAGACACAGGAGGGTGATAAAGGCATAATGAAAAGAGATACTTTCCAAGAAATATAGACTCCTTTCTTTATCTATGTTAATGACCAAAATCAAGATCAAAGTTGGGAGTTGAACATTTGCAGTGATGTGACCTAGAAGTAAAGCAGCAAGCTGGAGGGAGAGACAGAGCAACATTTGAGAGCAATGTTTGATTTCTGTTTGAATCCAAGGCTGCAACTGTAGGAGAAACAAGACCCTTTTGGGGTGTTGATACTGTGAACCCCTCCAGGCTCAGGTTGGATATATGTGTAAATATCATAAAGATACTACAGTCTCCACTGTGCCTCATTCCAAAAGGAAAAATGGACTTTGGGTAAGAGGCTGGAACCCCTGGAATACTTTTTTTAACTTCTGCATGCTGCTGGACCAAAAGGTTTCCAAGTAGTTCTCAGGATGAGTGGAAGGCCTGTACTCACGTGTACACTTCACAGCATGGTTGGTGGCTAGTGGATCTCCATAGAAGCCTTCCTGACACCTCTCACAGTGTCCTCCTGCTGTGTTGTATAAGCAGCGGAGACACTGGCCTGAGACAGGATCACAGTTGCCCACGGCATTGGGGTCCACGTTGCTGTTGCATTCACAGGGGCTGCAAGGTCGGACTGGACCATTCCTTCCCAGGGGGTCCCCGAAAAAGCCATCATCGCACAGCTCACAGAGTCTCCCTAGAGAAGAACAGCAGAGGTAGGGAGAACCAGGTTTTGTCAACAAGTCCCGCCAAAAGAGACTGCAGATGGTATTGCAGTTCCTAAGAGAGCTGAAAGCAGTTTGCAAAAGGTATCACTTTCCAAAGCGTACACATGTAACGCAGGTGCTTTCTGGCTGAGTAGAGTTGGTAGGTTTTTGGAACAATAGGAATATAACTTGTTCATCCTGTTCTGTGGGATGACTGCATTCACTATGCATTCACTAAGATTACTAATTCCTCTTTCAAGCCATCTTCAACTGTCTGAAAAATATCACTTGTTGGTCTCCTAGGAAGCATTAAAGCAGCAGCCCATCTGCCATTATTAACTCAGGCGAGATAATTATTTCACTCTGCTCTGGTGTTTGTCATCATTAACATGAATCCAAACTTCCCTATAAGCCATAAAGACAAAATTGTATGTTCCTTTTCCTTCTGAAATTGATTTTCTGTCACTAACTGCAAATGACACAGAGGTATAAAATGTTTGTTGCTGATTCCATGAGTCAATGTTTAAAATAAACATAGAGGTTCATTCGAACAACGACAGAGTGACAGAGGAGAATGGGAGAGAGCAAAGGCAGAAATATATCCCCAGATTTAGTTCCATAGCCATAAGGACCAGCAACTTGCACTTTTAAAAACCCCAAGGAGAACTGAGATTCTCAGAGGTGCCTTGAGAGCAGAGAGAGCTAAAGGAGGAAGTGGGAAAGAGCATCTATTTACCCTTCAAGGGGAAATAAGGACCTCAGGACCAAGGGAGCAGTTTGTGGAGCAGGGTTCAGAGGCTTCATGGTCACCAGCAAAAACCCCCCACAGATTGGCAGATTGGCAACCACTGGTTTAACGTATGAGCACAGCCCCAATAGTTATACGCACCTCTTTGTCCCAGTGGGCAGTGGGTACAGACCACCTCTCCGCTCTGTGGGAGAGCCAGGCAAGGCGTCTGGCCAGGGCAAGGGCAAGGCTTACAGTCATCAAAGCGGCCAATGAAGGGGTTGCCATGGAAACCAGCAGCACAACGCTCACAGGAAGGCCCCTCTGTGTTGTGGAGACATTGGCAGAGGCCTGGTGGGAAAAGGAACAGGACAAGCCATCAGGAGTTAAGATAGGAGAAAAGGAAAAACAACTGCTTGCTTTCCTTAAATGGAATCATGGTTTTGTTTTTTTGTAAGAACAACATAGCGGCCATTTTGGGCTGGGCAGGTAGTCCATCTAGGCTCTTATTGACCAGGGGTCCAGTTCATATATCTGGATTAAATATATCTACATTTTATATTTATATTTTAACCAACTAATCTCCTTAGTCTGCTCAATGGCGCAGCCCTCATTTGAAATTGAAAAATATTGGTCGGTGTGTTGTCTCACATGGAAGTTATTTATTTTTGGAAGTCCTAGAAATATTGAATGAACAGTTAGCTGCCCGGGGCCTGTCCCAAACATTCTTCTTGTTTTATTTCCAAAATGTATAAATCACTTTATGTTAAACATGTCAAAGTGGTGTACAAAAAGGGAAGGTCCTTAAAACAAACTATAAAAACAAGGTAGAAACAGAGAGCTTTTTGATTCAGCGATCTAACTGGTGGACATAATAACATTATCAATAAAAAAGATAAAATAATAAATAAAGCACGCACACGGAAATCAGCAAAACCATTTAACGTTCAAATAGAAGCTGGGCTAGCATGAGGCTAATAATAATAATAATTGTTGTTGTTGTTATTTGTACCCGCCCATCTGACTGCGTTGCCCCCACCACTCTGGGTGGCTTCCAGTATATATAAAACATTGAACTTTAAAAAGCTTCCCTATACAGATGTCTTCTAAAGGTTACATAGTTACTCATCTCCTTGACATCTGAAGAGAGGGCGTTCTAAAGAGTGGGTGCCACTACCAAGAAGACCCTCTGCCTGGTTCCCCATAGCTTCACTTCTGGCAGTGAGGGAACTGCCAGAAAACCCTAGGAGGTGGACCACAGTGTCCAGGCTAAATAGGCTGAACGGAGGGGGTGGAGACACTCCTTCTGGGCAACCTTCTGGGAACCACATGCCAGTGGTAGGCAGGGCCAGAGGCAAAGGTGGACACAGCAGTGCATTTAATTTTTTTACTTTAGGAAGCTAGTTTCTACACACAGAGACATACAAACACACACACATCTCCATCCAGGCAAGCAAATGATACATTCCAACCAGGCAAAAAAGCTCAAGGAGGGTGTGAAGCAGGGCCAGTGAGGGTTGTGTTGCCTGTGGAGAGCTCCAAGGTCCAGACTAGGGCAGGGTAATGTATAGTTTTCAATGTTGTGATATGTTGTCTTAAATAAGGATGGAATTGTGTACAGGTGAACAGCATAATGTGCTGGCAACCACTACTACTTTGGTGTCTAAAACTTATAAAATCGTACTTACCTTTAACATATTGTTACAACTGTTATTTTACAGAACAGGTGATTTTTAGATAATCATCTTTTCTCTAAAATAAAAGCTGTAGAAGTAATTAGAGGCATAAATATCAAAAGTAAGTTGGCAGAATGTTCCCTAATAGACTGGAGGGAGAAACACACAGAGAGAAGAAGATAAAGGAGGAAAGAGGCTTAAAAAACAGGGCAAGTTTTATTTCAATTATTTTTAGCTCAGAAGTAAATACTCCCAGTTTATTTTTCCATTGGACTAGCTGTGGATGCCAGAGTCTTGTGCTGCCCTCCCAAAGATGGATAAAACGGACAGACTTTGGTAATCTTTCGAAAGCCAATAGTTGGCACCCCCAAATAGATATTCTCAATGATTAATCTTCCCAGAACTCTGGGTGTGGGAAGGAAAGTCCAGGGCTCTGGCAGTCTCCTTCCTAACGCTGGGCAAGCATGTAGTAGCCCTCATGCCACACTCCTACAGTAATCCTTGCAGCCTGCACAAGGCCAATATATGGCGCCCTCAAGTGGATCTTCTCAATTTTGTGACACCTCAGATTTTATGACTGAAATGTAAAACTATGTAAAAAGGAGAACAAAAATAATGGAGAAATATAATCTACAACCAAAGCAGGTACTACATGCAATGTGTTATATGATATATGAGGTTCTGAGAATGACAGGCTAAAATGAGTATCCCACATAAACATAGGTCAGAAAGGAAAAGACTTGCAGCAAGGGCTACAACTGTGATTTTATTTTACCGATAATTTTGAAATTAGCACCTTTCACTTAAAATAAAAGTTGTAGAAGATACTAGTAGCATGTGTATCAAAGGTAAGGTGAGATAATGTTCCCTAACAGAGAGGAGAGAGACACAGACACACCAGCACACACAGAAGGGGAGCGGGGAGGAAAGAGACTTAAACAAGAGGCTTTTGTGCCACCCTCCCCAAGATGGATAAAATAGACTAGACTTCGGTAATCCTTTGAAGCCAATATTTGGTGCTCCCAAATAGATATTCTCAATTATGGATCTTCCCAATTTGTGCTGCCTTCACTCAGTGCCCTGTGAAGGAAAACTGTCAAGACTCTGGCAGTACCCTAGAGTCCTTCCCTCCATCCCAAAGATGGGAAAGTCCCCACAGAGTCCCTACAGAGCCCCACAGAGCCCCAGCACTGCCCTCCCCACAGCCACATAATCATTGCAGCCTATGCAAGGCAATATTTGGCACCTCCAAGTGGATCTTCTTAATTTTGCACCACCTCCAATTTTAGGAGGACTGAAATAGCATAGCACTATCTAAAAAGCAGAACAGGAATAGTAATGGGCTGGAAACACTTTTAAGTATCTCAGGATGAATATACCCTACAACTAAAGCAGGTCCTACGTGCAATGTATTATATCCTATATGAGGTTCTGCTACTTGAAAAGGCACAGATATTGACAGACTGAAATGAGCATCCAGTAGGTCAGAAAGGAAAAGGGCTGCAACGAGGGCTGGGCGATGTCAACATTGTGATATGTCACCAGCTAAACATCGTGATACACCGATATTTTTTAAATTATCACCTTTGGTCTAAAATAAAAGACACACCAGCATACACAGAAGGGGAGAGGAGAGGAAACAGGCTTCAACAACAAAGGAAGGTTTTTTAATATTAATTTTAAATCAGCAATAAATAATACTAGTTTATTCTTCCACTAGAAAAGCAAGCGTCAGGAACCTGGAGGGGGATGACTAACTTCTTTCAAAGCCAAAATGTGCTGCCCCCTCCAATTGGATTGTCTCAATTATGGATTTTTCCAATTTTGTACCACCTTGGCATGGCACCCTGCACAGGAAAACCAGGCTCTGGCAGGGTCCCAGAGCCCTTCTCTCTTTCCCAAACCTGTGCAAGCACTTACCAGACTTCAGGCTTTTGGAAGGTGGTGCCAGGGCTCTAGCACCGCCCTCCCAAAAGCCACACAAAATGGATTCACTTTGTAATCTTTCCTAAAATGGCTGCGGCCTGTGGGAAGTTAGGATAGTATTTGGCGCCCCCAAGTGGATCTTCTCAAGAATGCATCTTCTCACCTTTGTGTGGGCATGCCCTTAATAGGTTTCCGGCTTCAGTATGGTGGTGCCAGGCCTTTGGAAGCACCCCTAGCACCGCCCTCCCAAAAGCCACACAAAATGGATGCACCTTGTAATCTTTCCTAATATGGCTGCTGCCTGTGGGAAGCTAGGATTTGGCGCCCCCAAGTGGATCTTCTCAAGAATGCATCTTCTCACCTTTGTGTGGGCAAGCCCTTAATAGGCTTCCGGCTTCAATATGGCGGTGCCAGGCCCTTGGAAGCACCCCTAGCACCGCCCTCCCAAAAGCCACACAAAATGGATGCACCTTGTAATCTTTCCTAATATGGTTGCTGCCTGTGGGAAGCTAGGATTTGGCGCCCCCAAGTGGATCTTCTCAAGAATGCATCTTCTCACCTTTGTGTGGGCAAGCCCTTACTAGGCTTTCGGCTTCAGTATGGCAGTGCCAGGCCTTTGGAAGCATCCAAGCCTTAGCGCCGCCCTCTTCCAACAGCCACACAAAATGGATGCACTTTGTAATCTTTCCTAAAATGGCAGCCTCTGGCAGCCCAATATTTGGCGGCCCCAAGTGGAACTTCTTAATATTGCAATGAAGGCTGGGCGATTTCAACATCGTGATTGTCACCAGCTAAACATCGCAATATACGGATGTAACACAATGTCTAAAATAAGGATGAAACTATGTAGAAGCAAACGAACGGAATGATATTCTGGGAACGGCTATTACCTAGGGGGTCTAAATTTTATAAACCCGTACTTACCTTTAACATATTGTTACAACCGTTATTTTATAGCGCAAATAATTTTAAAATTTGCTCCTTTTCTCTACAATCAAACCTGTGCAGGCAATTAGTAACCTAGATATCAAAGTTAAAGTGGGAGAACATTTCCCAACAGACATAAGGGAGACACACAGAAGGAAGGGGACAAGGGAGGAATGAGGCTTAAAAAACAGAGCAAGGTTTATTTTTTGAAATAACCCCCGTTTAGGGAAGTAAATAAATAGAGCACGTGCACACACGCACGCACACACAAACACACACGCAGAGCTTTCCAAAGTTTTCATGCCTGGGACTCACTTTTAGACATACGTCATTTCAAGACACAGCAATTCAGTTTTCCTAGCAAACTGCAGGTTAAATGAATCCCTTTCCACGCCCCAGGAAAAAGAGGGGCGAGTGTTTGGGTGGCAGGACACACTTACGCATTGCGACACACAGTTTGGAAAGCTCTGCACTACAGCAAAGCTACAATCGCATTTGTTTTACTCAGCTGTGGGAAGGTTCTGTTCAGGCTCTGGCAGTTTCCCAGAGTCCTTGTGTTGCCCTTCCAAGGGCAGATAAAAAGGATCCTTAAAATTTTGTGCCACTTCAGCTGGGCACCCTGTGAAGAAAACTGCCCATACTGCTCTGGCTCTGGGAAGGAAACTCCAGGGCTCTGGCAGCACCCTAGAGCCCTTCCCTCCTTCCCACAGCTAGGCAAGCACTTACTGGACTTTCCACTTTCGGGAGGAGGTGCCAGGGCTCTAGCACCGCCCTCCAACAGCCACACAAAATGGATGCACTTTGTAATCTTTCCTAAAATGGCTGCGGTCTATGGGAAGCTTTGGTGCCCCCAAGTGGATCTTCTCAAGAATGCATCTTCTCACCTTTGTGTGGGCAAGCCCTTAATTGGCTTCTGGCTTCAGTATGGTGGTGCCAGGCCTTTGGAAGCACCCCTAGCTCCGCCCTCCCAACAGCCACACAAAATGGATGCACCTTGTAATCTTTCCTAATATGGCTGCTGCCTGTGGGAAGCTAGGATTTGGCGCCCCCAAGTGGATCTTCTCACCTTTGTGTGGGCAAGCCCTTACCAGGCTTTCGGCTTCAGTATGGCAGTGCCAGGCCTTTGGAAGCATCCCAGCCTTAGCGCCGCCCTCTTCCAACAGCCACACAAAATGGATGCACTTTGTAATCTTTCCTAAAATGGTGGCCAATGGGAGGCCAGTATTTGGCGCCCCCAAGAGGATCTTCTCAATTTTGCAAGGAGGGCTGAGCGATATCTTGCTTTTCAACATTGTGATATGTCATCGCAATATATACCGATACAGCACCATGTCTGTGTCTGAAATATGAACGGAGATATGTAGAGACGAACAGGGTTACGTGCCGGCAACTCATATTAGTTAGGGGTCTACAACTTATTCATTTTAACTTACGCTTAAGAAATTGTTACAACTGTGATTTTATATTACCAATAATTTCTAAAATTATACATTCTCTCTAAAATAAAAGCTGTAGAAAAAATTATCAGCTTAGATGTCAAAGGTAAGGTGAGAGAAAGCTCCCTAACAGAGATGAGGGAGACACAGATGGGGGGGGACAACAGGAAGAAAGAGGCTTAAATAGGGCAAGAATTATTTTTATTGTTTTAAACTCAGCATTAAATAACCCCAGTTTATTTTTCTACCAGAGTAGTGGAGGCTGCCAAGCGAGCCACAGTAACATGCCAGGCTTTGGGGAGGGGAGGCAGAAAAGGCTTCCTGCTCATGCAACAGACCCAAATTTTGTGCCACCTAGGCAGGGTGACTCTTGCTTAAAAACTGCAGGCTCTGATTTGGCTCTGGGAAGAAAACTGGAGGGCTCTGGCAGCACCCTAGAGCCCTTCCCTGCTTCCCAAAACTGGGCAAGCAGTTACTAGACTTCCAGCTTCAGGAAGGCAGTGCCAGGGCTGCAGCAGCCTCCAAGAGCCCTAGCATCACATTCCAACAGCCACACAAAATGGATGCACTTTGTAATCTTTCCTAAAATGGCTGCGGTCTATGGGAAGCTTTGCTGCCCCAAGTGGATATTCTCAAGTATGCATCTTCCCACCTTTGTGTGGGCAAGCCCTTAATAGGCTTCCGGCTTCAATATGGCGGTGCCAGGCCCTTGGAAGCACCTCAAGCGCCACCCTCTTCCAACAGCCACACAAAATGGACCCACTTCTTAATCTTTCCTAAAATGGCGGCCAATTTGGCGCCCCCAAGAGGATCTTCTCAATTTTGCAAGGAGGGCTGAGCGATGTCTTGCTTTTCAACATTGTGATATGTCATCGCGATATATACTGATACAGCACCATGTCCGTATCTGAAATATGAACGAAGATATGTAGAACGAACAGAGTTACGTGCCGGCAACTCTAGTTAGGGGTCTAAAACGTATTTATTTTTACTTACACTTAAGAAATTATTACAACTGTGATTTCATATTACCAATATTTCTTAAATCTGCACCTTTTCTCTAAAATAAAATCTGTGGAAGAAATCAGCAGCACAGATGTCAAAGATAAGATGAGAGAATGTTCCCTAACAGAGATGAGATAGACACAGATGGGGGGGAGGCAAAGGGAGGAAAGAGGTTTAAACTCACAATTAAATAACCCCCGTTTATTTTTCTATCACAATAGTGGAGGCTGCCATGTGAGCAACAGCAACCTGCCAGGCTTTTGGCAAGGGAGGCAGAAAGGGCTTTATGCTCTTGCAAGAGCCTCAGATTTTGTGCCATCTAGGCTGGGTGCCCTGTGCATAAAAACTGCAGGTACAATATTGTGCCACCTTGGTGTGACACCCTGCGCAGGAAAACCAGGCTCTGGCATCTTCCTAGAGCCCTTCCCTGGTTCCTAAAACTGGGCAAGCACTTACTAAACTTCTGGCTTTTGGAAGGCGGTGCCAGGGCTTTGTGCCGCCCTCCAACAGCCACACAAAATGGATGCACTTTGTAATCTTCCCTAAAATGGAGACCTCTGGGAGGCTAGTATAGGCGCCCCCCAAATGGATCTTCTCAAACATGCATCTTCTCACTTTTGTGTGGGCAAGCACTTACTAGACTTCCAGCTTCAGGAAGGCATTGCCAGGGCTGCCTCCAGAGCCCTAGTGCCACCCTCCCAAGGCCACACAACACTGATGCACTTTGTAATCTTTCCTAAAATGACAGCAGCTTTTTGGCGCCTCCAAGTGGAGCTTGTCAATTTTGCAGCACATCAGATTTCTGAATGACTAAAATAGCATAGAACTATGTAAAAAGGAGAACAGGAATAATGGACTAGAAACACTTTTAAGTACCTCAGGAGGAATATACCCTACAACCAAAGCAGGTCCTGCATGCAATGTATAATGGCATATGTGACATTGCGCTACTTGAAAATGCATAGAGATTAACAGACTAAAATAAGAATCCTACATAAACATAGGTCAGAAAGGATAAGTGCTGCAACTAGGGCTGGGTGATGTCTGGCTCTGGAAAGGAATATTCAAGCTCTGGCAGGGTCCTAGAGCCCTTATCTCTTTCCCAAAGATGGGCAATCAAGTACTAGATTTCCGGCTTTGGGAAGGCGGTGCCAGGGCTCTGGCATCACCCAGAGCTCTAGCGCCGCCCTTCCAAAAGCCACACAAAATGGATGCACTTTGTAATCACTCTTAAAATGGTATCCTCTGCGTGGCCAATATTTGGCGCCATCAAGTGGATCTTCACAAGTATTTTTGGATGAAATAGCATAGTACTATGTAAAAAAAAACAACGAGAATAGGAATAATGGTCTCGAAACAGCATTAAGTACCTCTGGAGAAACATACCTTACAACAAAAGCAGGTCTTACATGCAACATATTATATCATATATGAGATTCTGCTATCTGAATAGCCAAGGAGATTGACAGACTAAAATGAACATCACACATAATCATAGGTCAAAAAGAAAAACAGCTGCGATGAGGGCTGGGCGATGTCTGGTTTTCAACATTGTGATATGTCAGGATATACCGATATATAAGACCATGTCTGAAATAAGGATGGAACTATGTAGAGACAAATGGGGTGATGTATTTTGCAACTCCTACTACTTAGGGGTTAAAAATTTACCTATAAGCTATTGTTATGCCGGTTATTTTACAGTACAGATAATTTCAAAATTAGCACCCTTTCCTAAAATCAAAGTTGTAGAAGTAACTACCGTATTTTTCGCTCTATAACACGCACCCAACCATAACATGCACGTAGTTTTTAGAGGAGGAAAATCTGTAGGCATGCCACCCGTAGGCATTCCCTCCATAACATGCACAGACATTTCCCCTTACTTTCTAGGAGGAAAAAAGTGAGTGTTATGGTGCAAAAAATACGGTAGTAGCATAAATTATCAAATCTAAGGTGGCAGAATGTTCCCTAACAGACAGCAGGGAGATTCAGACACACCAGCACACACAGAAGGGGAGAAGGGAGGAAAGAGGCTTAAACAACAAGGCTATGTTTATTTCAATTATTTTAAACTCAGAAATAAATAATCCCAGTTTATTCTTTTTCTTGTATTAGCAGCAGCTGCCAAGCAAGCCTCAGCAACATGGGGGGCTTTCGAGAGGTGAGGCAGAAAGGGCTTCCTGCTCTTGCAAGTGTCCCAGTATAACTCTGGCGTCAGGAGGTGTGTGGGAAAATAAATATTTATTCCCCACCCACCCAAAAACACCTGAACAAAGTTGTGATCACATAAGGTTTACTCCTATTCCAGAGCCCTTGCAACACTCTCCCAAAGACAGATAAAATGAATGGACTTTGGTAATCTTCTGAAGCCAATATTTGGAGCCCCCAAATATATCTCTTCTCCAGTTATGGACCTTCCCAATTTTGTGCTGCTTCAAAATTGCCGGCACTGATCTGGCTCTAGGAAGGAAGCTCCTGGGCTCTGGCAGGGTCCTAAAGCCCTTCTTTTTTCCCCAATGCTAGGCAAGTGCTTACTCAACTTCCAGTTTTGGGGAGGCGGTGCCAGGGCTCTGTGCCACCCCCTGCAGAGAGCTCCAAGGTCCAGACTAGGGCAGGGCGAAGTCTAGTTTTCAATATTGTAATATGTTGCCAGTTAACATCACAATATACCAATATTACAAGATGTCTGAAATAAGGATGTAATTGTGTAGATGTGAACAGCATAATGTACTGGCAACCACTACTACTTATGGGTCTAAAACTTACAAAATCGCACTGGCCTTTAACATATTGTTACAACTGCTATTTTACAGCACAGGTGCTTTTTAGATTATCACCTTTTCTCTAAGATAAAAGCTGTAGAAGTAATTAGCAGCATAGATATCAAAAAATAAGATAAAAGAATGTTCCCAAACAGACACAATGGAGACACAGACACACCAGCATAGGGTTGTCGTACTTCCAGATTTTCCTGAACATACAGGAAATCGCTGAAATGTCAGGGAAAATCTGGATGTACAGCAAGCTAAGTCGGCTTTTGTGTCTAGATTTTCACTTCTTGAAATATGGCAACCCTACACAGAAGGGGAAAGGGGAGAAAGGTGCTTAAACGACAGGGCAAGGTTTATTTTTATTTTTAAAACTCAGAATTAAATAACCCCAGCTTATTTTTCTACGAGATTACTAGTGGCTGCCAAGTTAGCCCTGGCTGAGGGCTCAAAAGCATGGGGGGCTTTCGGGAGGCAAGGCAGAAAGGGCTTCCTGCTCGTGTGACAGTCCCAGCAAAGTTCAAGTATCATGAGGTCTCCTTCAACTACCTCCTAGCCTGGTGCTGGCACTTTAAACAAGAAACTCATGGTGTCTACGTAAGTTACTGAGGAAAGGTCCTTGATAGGCTGCTTTCTTTGATACATGCTCTTGTGCTTCTCTGCCCCCTGCAGAGCAAACAGAACACTGCTGTTTGAATCAGGGTAGAGACGAAATTTTTTGAAACCCTGACGTACTGCAACCCATGTCAGAAAGTTTAGATTTTGGTGAATTTCCTTTAAAAAAAAAAGCTCAACAACTTTTGTTTCTGGATTTGGCAACCCTGGGACGTGCACACATCATAGTTTGTGCCATGTCAAACCAGTTTTGGACAATGTATCACATACCCTCCAACATTTCTCCGATGAAAATAAGGACTTCCCATTCCATAATGATGATTTTACTATTTATACCCCCCCACACACACATCTTACTGGGTTGCCCCAGCCACTCTGGGCAGCTTCCAACATAATTAAAATTAAAATTAAAAAAGATTGCCTTCAGAAAACTCCATCACCTCCAACATTTCTTCAATGAAAATAGAGACATCCTATGGAAAAGTGGGATATTCTGGGATCAAATCAGAAACAGGGATGGCTTCTCAAAATCAGGAACATCCCTGGGAAATAGGGACACTTGGAGGGTCTGGTATCACCCAGCCCTAGCCCAAACAAAAAGGTTTGGAGGGCTGCATTTGGGCCCCAGGTCCTAGATTTCTCACCCCTGTTTTATCTGCACATAAACCATCAGGTATTTCTGTTGAATAAGCTCCATTGACATGAATGGGCATTACACAAGAAAACAGCTTCCTGGAACTGGAGAAAGGATGCCTGTTGCTAGTAAGCCTGCTTAAATAGTTTCAACCACCAATAAATCACACCGGCTCATCATTTCCATGCTGCTTGGTTTTCTGTTAACCATCAGCAGTTTTAGCCCATAAAAAGTGGAGACAGCATAAAGAAATAAATGCAAACTTCAAAATGGGATGCAGGTGACTTGCACAGGTCTTAAACTTCAAATAGAGCATAGCCAGAGAACCTCTGATTATGAAGGGCTGTGTCTGTAGATTCAAAATGCCCTTTCTTAGAGATCGCTCCAGGTAGACAGAGAAGCTGTTTCCAATACGAAATCAAAAGAGAATTGGAAGAAGAAAAGAGTGTAGAGCAACACACTTTTGCATGTGGTTAGGAGTGATATGTCACAACTGTAAACACAATTGCCATTATTAATTTTTGAAATTTGGTAAGCCATAAGAAAAGGTTCCAAGTGATGGCAAATACTGTAGGGGAACTGCCACAAAAACAGTAAAGTTTTTGGATCAGCAGTAGCTATCATTTATAGTAGCAGGAGCTGCAAGAAAATGTTGCAGCATGAAGTCCTCTTAGGGATGTAAGGAGGTAGCAGTTTCCATCCCATCCACCATTCACTGAAATCAGTGCTGTTTCCATTTCCCCACAGTTCAAGTTCCACTAGAGCCTATTTCATTCACTTCACTAGCCACTACAACTGAAACAAACAAGATTAGTTATGTGATTGATTTACATGATAACGCATTTGGATAATGTGTCTTATGTGATTTCTATTTTGTTTCCTTGATGCTAGTTGCTGACCGTAACAATAAATATTTTACTTGATTTTAGTGGAAGGAAATGTTAAAAGCAATGCATACAATCACATAATTATTTTTGTAGCATTTATGGAAACAGCAGTGCTCATATTTGCTTGCTTGGTTTTAATTTCTGAACTTTGATGAACAAGCACATTGTGGCAATTTCCGCTCCTGTTTTGCAGCAGGATTTCCCAACATGTCTAGGAGCTTCTATTCAGGGGTTCAGTCACCTATGTTCTCTACCAAGATAATCCATTTCATTTACACCACCACCCACCATTCACTCGTGTTCTACACCCACTGAACACGCTCAGTTCACAATTTCCTGCAAAGGTCCATCTAACCAGTATAGCAAGCAACACAAGATGGGAACAAGGCTGTGTTGGCTGGCTTGGAGTTTGCTCTGGGAAACGGAGTTGCAAACAGAGCCGGGCAAATGGGGGCAAGGAAGAAGAGGGTGGATGTGGCAGGGCTGGAAGAAATCAAATGACTGGCAAGAGCCTATCTGACGGACGCACAGCTTGATTGAAGGAAATTAGAGCTGCAAGATCAAAGCCCTGGAATTGCATCCAAGGATTGTGTGGAACCAGAAAGGAGGAGACCAGACGCAGTGGAATTCCTCAGTAAAAAAAAGGCGGGGGTGGGAGAAGACAGCAAAGCGTTGTGCTATTTCCATTTGGTAAAACAAAGGAACTTGTTAAGAATTTTCCTATTTTTTTTATATAAAAAGGAGCAATACAAGCCTTTGTGCATCTCAGTCATGTCCCATGAAGCAGCCCATATGTTGCAGTAACAGAGCACGAGCCAGATGCTGGCAGCCTCTAAGCACATGTGTGTGTGGTTTGTAAAATCACACACAACAGCCATACCTGGATTGGGTTAACTTGGTCACTGTGTGGACATGTCCAGTGATATTTTCCTTTCAGTCTGAATGTTACTGTCCATGTTAACTTTGTACAGCTGTACCTCAGGATGCGAACGGGATCCGTTCAGGAGCCCCGTTCGCATCCTGAATGGAACATAAGACGCAATGGCGTGATGGCGAGTCTACGTGTGCGCAAGTCACGTTTCACCGCTTCCGCGCATGCACGTGATGTCATTTTGAGTGCCTGCGCATGCGTGAGTGACGAAACCTGGAAGTAACGCGCTCCGTTACTTCCGGGTTGCCGCGCAGCACAACCCGAACGCGCTCAACTTGAAGCACATTCAACCCGAGGTATGACTGTACTGGAGAAATCCTGGGAGTACCGTATTTTTCGCCCTATAGGACGCACTTTTTCCCCTCCAAAAATGAAGGGGAAATGTGTGTGCGTCCTATGGGGTGAATGCAGGCTTCAGGAAGCTATCCGCAAGCCTTGGGAGCCCGCGAGAGTTCCCACCGGGCTCCCACGGCTTGCGGAGAGCTGCCTGCATCCCGAAGCCTGGGTGCGCTGAGCAGTCGCGCCCGGGCTTCTGGTAGCTCTGCGCAAGCCGCGGGAGCCCTCCCACGGCTTGCGCAGAGCTGCTTCTATCCCGAAGCCTGGGCACACTGAGTAGTCGCGCCCGGGCTTCGGGTAGCTCTCCGCAAGCCATGGGAGGGCTTCCACGGCTTGCGGACAGCAGCCTGTTCTGGGGGATGGGGTTGGGGGAACCTTGGGCTTCCCCCGCCCCAGCCCCGTGCCTGGGGGGGAAACAATTTTTTTTCTTTATTTCCCCCCCAAAATACTAGGTGCGCCCTATGGGCCGGTGCGCCCTATGGGGCGAAAAATACGGTACTTTTAAATGATATTCCTGCAGTATGGGGACTAGGGGTAGGTGAATCTGCAAATTTTTCTAATTTTTCCATTCTTAAGTTCAGCTCACCACATTTCCACATCAGTTTGCAATAAAAAGAAGTCATCGTGAAAATTCATTTACTCTTCAATTGCTTTTGGGATATTTTATCAGAAACAATTCATAAACTGAACTAAGTAATACAAATGTGAGAAATTATTGATTCTTATTTATTTATTCATTGCATTTCTATCACACCTTTTTCTCCAAAGAGCTTGAGTTGGTGCACATGGTTCTCCCCACTTCTCATTTAATCCCCACCACAACCTTGTGAGATAGTTTAAGCTGAGAGACTGTGACCAACCCAAAATCACACCTAGCGAGCTTCATGGCTGAGTGGGGATTTGAACCCTGGTCTCCCAGGTCCTTGTCTGACACTCTAACCACTATACCAAACAGGATGGCAGAGACAGAAAGAGAGAGGACTGACCTGTGTCAGGATCACAGCTGCCATGTTGGTTGCAAGAGCAGGGAACACAACTGACCAAGGGGCCACCGAATGGCACCTCCCTCTTGAAGCCAGGAGCGCAGGACTCACAGAACTGGCCAACGTATCCTTGCGGGCATATACATTCTTCAACCCACAGGGCAGGCTGAGAGAGGCCTGGGTGAGCTGACGTAAGCTGGACTTCCTTCAGGAGAATCCTACCTGAGGGGAAAGAAGGGAGACCCAGAGGGAGGAAAAGACTCAGTTGCACACCTAGTCATGGTGGCTGTGCTAGCAACACAGGCAGCTCCTTTACACCGTCAGATCCTTCGGTCCATCTAGCCCATTCTTGCTTATGCTGACTGGCAGCAGCTCTCCAGGGTCAAGGCAAGTGATCTCTCCTAGCCCTACATGGAGATGCCAGGGACTGAACCTGCAACCTTCTGCATGCAAAGCAGATATTTATCAGTGAGCTACAGCCCCTTCCCTATGTTCTACTTCCAGTGTTGAAGGTAGTCTGTCTCTGAATGCTAGTTGCTGGTAACCATGAATGGGGTGAGTTACTGTTACATTCAGGTCCTGCTTTTGGGCTTCCCATAGGGCATCTGGTTGGCTAAGTGTGAGAATAGGATGCTGGACTAAATGGACCATTTGTCTGATCCAGAAGGGCTTTTCTTAGGTTCTCAGCCTTCCAATACTCTTATTTTTCCTTCCCCTCTCCATGCATCCAAGATGCAGTAGAAGCCACCAACCTATATGTTGGATGGCTTTAAAACAGGATAATCATTATTATTATTATTATTATTATTATTATTATTATTATTATTTATACCCTGCCCTCCCAGGCCAGAGCCGGGCTCAGGGCAGCTAACACCAGTAAAATTACAATAAAAACATAATGGAGGGGGACCAATTTAAAATACAGGTTAAAATACAATTTAAAAAGCAGCCTCATTTTAATAATAGCCCATAGATCAAAACCATGAGGGGAGGGAAACATAAGGGTCAGACTGAGTCCAAACCAAAGGCCAGGCAGAACAGCTCCGCCTTGCAGGCCCTGCAGAAAGATGTCAGGCCCCGCAGGCCCTAGTTTCTTGTGACAGAGTGTTCCACCAATTCGGGGCCAGTACTGAAAAGGCCCTGGCCCTAGTTGAGACCAATCTAACCACCTTGCGGCTTGGGACCTCCAAAGTGTTGTTATTTGTGGACCTTAAGGTCCTCTGCGGGGCATACCAGGAGAGGCGTACCAGATTAGACAAACTATCCACAATGGCTATGTTCTACCTCCATTTTGGGAGGCAGTATGCCTCTGAATACCAGTTTCTGGGAATCACAAGAGGGGAGAGAAAGGTTCTGCTTTCACAGACTTCCCATAATGGATGCCTGGTTGGCAATTGTAAGGACACTGGACTAAATGGGTCTCTGGTCTGGAACAAGCCAGGCTCTTCTTATGCTCTTATTCAAATTCAAGCTCACTTAAAACCAGAGGTCTTGAGGAATTGCACATTTTACATGACTGCCTACACCAGGGACCAACTACACATAGCAGGTTTTCAAATGACTTACCTGGTCCATAACTGCTTTTGGCCTGGATCCGAAGCGCTGTCAGGTTGGAGAGCAGGCGCTGGAACTGGAAAGCTGACAGAGCTGGTTGCATTTCTTCCTCAGCCTCGTGAAGCCTTTGAGTAATACAGGATTGGAAGCACACAAAAGGGCTCATGGGGAAGCAGGACGAGAGCTTTAACAATGGCCTTATCACCCCCAGTGAAATGACACTTATCCGACTTCTGTTTGCTCCCTTGTCAGACCTGAGCACTTGACCATTTAGTGGCCAAAGTTTTAATGGATCACAAATCAAATCTCTCTGATGCCAACTAAAAATTGACTAGAGTTAACTGAAAAGCAATAAAGTGCACTGCACTGCCCTGTGTTGGTTGTATTTATTTCTTTAAATGCTCCTCAAAGCTCAAACAAAAAATGAGCTGGTTATAGGAGCACCTAACAATAACTTATTAATATTACTATTTAGTTAAGAGTGCTACATTAGGACCTGAGAGACCAGGCTTCAACACTCTCCTCAGCTGCAGGGTGACTTGTTGCCAGTCATAGCCTGGGTTCCTGTGATGATAAAAATGAGGAGGGGAAGAACATGCTAGCATTTCACTCCTCTGCTGCAAATACAGCTGTTGCTAGCAGCTCAGAACAGGTTCAGGATTTCAGGATTTCAGGTTTAGGATTTCAGCTTAGAAATGTAAGCACTTTGCAAGAGGTTTGAAAAGCGGAGGAGAGGGTGGCCTGCCAAAACTCTTGGTGGGTTGGCTGTAACAAAGGGAGAGGCACCATGACTGGTTCCTGTTTGTAGACCTAAGCCTGCTGCTCCTAAGAGAGGAGCAAAGAATCTTGTGATGTGAATGCTCTGTACACTGTAGGCTCAGGTTGTATATATCTGTAAATAAACCATATATCATAAAGACACTGCAGTCTTTGCTATGCCTAATTTACAAAGGAAATACACTTCGGGTAAGCACCTGGAACCCCTTGCACCACTAAGAGATCGGGGTGGCATGGAACAATATATGTATATAAAAATATAACATTTTTAAATCTAGAAAGCACCACCATGAGCAATGTGGTGCCTCCCAGATGTTTAGGACTACAACTCCCATGATTCCTGACCATTGGCCATGCTGGCTGGGAGTGATGAGAGCTGCAGTTCATAAAAATCTGGAGGAAACCAGCTTGGCTACCCTAGTTACATATCACAACAAATATCACACATATATATTCACATGAGCAAAATAAAACTTTTTAAATTGGGTGACCTTGATTCTCTCTTGACCCTCTCTTTACTTTTCATTTGATCACCACAATGCCATTGTTTACTGTTTGCATCATTGAGAATTTTTAAAAGGCTGTTAGATCAAAACACCTTGGCTTGTGATAGGAACAGGTGAGGAAGAATGTTAGAGAAAAAGATACCTGAACGCTATCATGTGCTCTTCACAGTGTGTGCCATTTCTGCTGTCTTCTGTATCGGCATAACTGGCTGACACTGAGATGCCATCCCCCTCCAAAACCAGCCCAATGGGGAAAGAATGGAAGTCAGGTGTGGTGCTTGCTATGCGGAAGAACACGGAGAGGGTCTGCCCGTAACTAAGGCGCTGGTCACCCAGGAACCTCTCTAAGGATTGAGAGGGAAATTCAGAGGAAAGGCAAAAGTTAGATAGTTTATTTATCACATTGCATTTATGTCCCATCTTTTCCTCCAAGCAGCTCAAGGTGGTGTACGTGGTTCTTGTCTCTTCCCATTTCATCCTCCACAATAACCCCGTGGGGTAAGTTAGGCTGAGAGATAGCAACTGGCAATTATCTCCCTGACAGCTTAATGGCCAAGAGGGGATTTGAAACCTCGACTCAGAGATCCTAGGCTGACGCTCTAACCAATACACTATACTGGGGCTGGATGAACAAATATCTCTATTTCGGTTTCTATCAGTTTTTCAGTTTTCCAATTTTAAGTTCAGTTTGCCACTTTTCCACCAGCTGTTTGTGATTTATTATTATTATTTAAAAACATTGCAAAAAATTGTCAGCATCTGTCAACGCTGTACACATTTTTGCCCAATAAATACATGATTTGCAAGCAATTTTCCATAAGGGAATGCATTTTTTGATGTTGTTTTTCAGAAAAATATGCATTCTTAGGTACACTTTCCCCCGTAACACACATGTCTTTTGGCTGCAGAACCTGCATCAGAAAATTTGGCAAGGTGTGAATTTCAAAGGATAGCCTTGATGGTATTGTTCTGTGAAGTGAAAATTAGATAGGCTTCCATTAAAGGGTGGATTGAACACTTTGGGTTCCGCACCTTTGCCTCCATCACCCATTGATGAGGAATCTGACTCCTGGTCCCTGACATAGTCAAAGTGATGACCTCAAGCTGGAAGGATACTGGCACCACAAGCTACTCTTGCAGAACAGTGAGCATCGAGTGACCAGCTTGCTATGTGCTTTTGGGACTGGCCCCAAGGGCAAATTCCTTTCAGAGGGCCATTTGGACCTAGGGTCATTATGATAAACTGCAATGGAAGGAGCTAGCAGCCTTGGGAGAAGGAATTTTCATCACTTCCTGCTTTGCAGATACTATACCTGGCGCTATAAAATCAGCCTCTTCCTCCTCTTGCTCCAGGAAGATCTCTCCTCTAGTCCAGCGGAGGGGGACCTCCTGCCCACTTGGATTTACTGCTTTCCAGCCATCGAGTCCTGGTAAAAAACAACAAAACACAAGCAAAGAGAGAGAAAGAGTGACAAAGCAAGTCTGGCTGACCTTGCAATTTAGCTCGCTTTTGCCTACAAGGTTGAACCTAGGATCTTCTACATGCAAGACAGATGAGCTACAGCCCTTCCAACAGGAACATAGGAAGCTGCCTTATACAGAGCGAGACCCTTTACTCTATCTAGGTCAGTATTGTCTGCACTGACGGGAAGCGGCTCTCCAGGATTTCATTCCCAGCCCTACCTGGAGATGCCACTGGGAGCTGAACCTGGGACCTTCTGTGTGTAAAGCAGGCACTCAATTAATATCCTTCCCTTCTTTCGCCATTCTTGCTCATGGAGGCCTGGTGAAATTTCACCCTATAACTACATAGAATCATAGAATTGTAGAGTTGGAAGGGACCACAAGGGTCATCTAGTCCAACCTCCTGCAATGCATCTTTCACCCAACGTGGGGCTCAAACCCACAACCCTGCGACCGAGAGTCTCATGAGCTATTCATGTTGAAACAGGAACTGGAGCTCTGGAAGAATGAAAAAAAAACCTAAACCAATTGTTACTTTGCACCACGATAGCCATGGGGAGAAAGCATCTGGATTCCAGACACTAAGAAATGTTATGGTATAAAGGCAAGCTATATGAACCAAGGAAAGGCATTACAACGAAATGTGTTGCTTCACCTTCCATTTTAAAAATAATTGGAACAGATTCCAATACAATGGGTATTTCATGCCATCCCTATTTGGGTGTTTTTAAAAACATATTGTTAATCAGTTAATTATTTGATTGATGTATACACCACTTAAGGGACGTGGGTGGCGCTGTGGGTAAAACCTCAGTGCCTAGGACTTGCCGATCGCATGGTTGGCGGTTCGAATCCCTGCGGCGGGGTGAGCTCCTGTCTTTCGGTCCCAGCTCCTGCCCACCTAGCAGTTTGAAAGCACGCCTAAGTGCAAGTAGATAAATAGGTACCGCTTTATAGTGGGAAGGTAAACGGCGTTTCCGTGTGCTGCGCTGGTGCTGGCTCGCCAGAGCAGCTTTGTCATGCTGGCCACGTGACCCGGAAGTGTCTCCGGACAGCGCTGGCCCCCGGCCTCTTAAGTGAGATGGGTGCACAACCCTAGAGTCGGACACGACTGGCCCGTACGGGCAGGGGTACCTTTACCTTTTTTATACACCACTTAATTGTCAATTTGTCTGTGGCAGCCCCATAGCTGTGGAACTCTCTTCCCATAGAGATGCATCTGGCAGCTTATGCAACTTGTGATAAATGATAAGACACACCTCTTTACCCCGGATTTTGAGACTTGAGATATATATCTGTAGGATCCACCTTATTTCTGTGACTGTAACTTGTTTTAACTGTTTTTAATATTGTTGTAATTGTTGTAACCTGCCCTGGGACCTTAGGATGAAGAGTGGGTAATAAATTGTAATAATAGTATTAGTATTAGTATTAGTATTAGTATTATTAGTAGTAGTAGAAGAAGAAGTACTAATATGGATTCTAAGCAGATTACAAGAATAAAGGTTGCCATATTTTGAAGAGGACACATTTGTCAACTTCTATTTTTAACTATGGATCGCTATAACGACTCTACCCATGAAAAAGAGAATGTTTCCTGGAAAAGGAGGACATTTGGCAACCCTATCAATAAAAAATCCACCAAATAGTAAAGAAATAAACATCTACAATTAAATAAAACACATACACACAAAGACTGTCAGGGCCGGCCCAGGACATTCTGCCACTTGAGGCACAACAGAAAATGCTCCTGACTCATAGCTCCCCCCACCCGAAGGCAGTGGGGAAGTAAAATGAGACCAGAAAGGAAGGCAGTGGTTTGCGATGAGCTCCCTGGAGGCTGGATCTGCTACCAGAGGCAACTGCACCACCTCACCTCATGGGTAGCCTGGCCCGGCAGACAGTAATAGCATGTTCAGATTATTACGTTAACAGCTACGCACAGAATAATTCACACAGGTTTTCCATCGGAGCAGGAGCCCCTTGACCACTGGGCCCTGTGGGTTTTGACAGGTTCTATAATGGGCGTTCCTTGGGCCGCTCACCAGAGGGTGATCTTTCACACACAAGAGGTCTATGAACTTGCTTCAGCGCCATCTTGGATGCTGGATGGCGACTGAGCGAGCTACTTGATAGGTTCACACAGAGTCCAAGCTAGGTTCACACAGAGGCCTTCAGCCAGTGCAGAATAAACCCCTGCTGTGCAAAGGGAGAACAGGAGACAGAAGGCCTCATATGCTCCATTGGGTTTACTTTGGGTCACCAGCTGTGTACTCGCCCACATGTCTCTCCACTGGCCAAACAGAAAGCTATAACTCAGCCAGATACAGCTCAGAATTAAATAAATTATGAGTGCTGGGTTTACACAGCTGCTTTTTCCTTTTCTTGAAGTTGCTGAGCCATTGATGCTGTGCCATTGGGGAGGCTTTCACATACAGTGCTACCTTGGTTTACAACCGCTTTGGATTACAACTGTTTTGGATTACAACCACGTCAAACTTGGAAGTGCATGTCCCTTTTTTTGGATTACAACCCATTTATTATTATTACAACCAATTATTACAACCCATTGGCGAAAGCACGCCTTGGGTTACAACCTGTTTTGGTTTACAACCGGACCTTGGGAATGGATTATGTTTGTAAACCAAGGTACCATTGTACAGTGAGCTATTTGCCTGGTCTCTGATGCTCTACAGTGCCACCCAAATAATGGCCAGATTTGGGTACTGCAGCTCAACAGTCCAGCCACACTTAGGCAATCTGGGGAGCCAATAGGGGCCTAGCTGGATTTATGGAACAGTTGCTTCAGGGTTGGCTCCTCATGCTGAGCAGCATGCTCAATGGGGCAGCTGCTTTAGAGATTAGTAAGTAAACTGGGATGCAGTGGCAGATATCTGAGCGATTCATAGCAAGACTGACAGGGGTATGTGATTTTCAATTGCTAAAATGCAGCAATTGCAAAATGGTTGCTTCTTCCTGCTCTAGAGCAGGGGTAGCCAATTTGTCCTACGGCTTGTGTGGGATTCCAGCTCCCATCATCCCCAACTAGCATGCCTAATAGCCAGGGATGATGGGAACTATAGTCCAACAACACCTGCAAGGCATCACTTTGGCTATCCCTTAGGTAAGGTTACCAGCTTTTTTTCAATGAATCCGGGGACACTTTTCAACTTCCTATTAGATAGATGGATTTTGTCAGGGGACTGATTTGTAAATCCGGGGACTGTCCCTGGGAAACGGGGACGCCTGGCAACCTTACCTTAGGGTTGCCCTACGTCCAGAATTTCCCAGACATAGCCAGAATACTGCAGTCGGAAGCAGTGTCTGGGCGGAAACCACTGAAATGTCTGGGAAGATCTGGATGTATGGCAACCAATGTTGGAAGTCTCGGTTTTTTTGTGGATTTCCTTAAAAACAGCTCAAAAATTTCTTCTTTTTTTGAAATTTTGAGCTCAACAACTTTGGGCAAAACTAAAAGAAGCTCAACAACTTTGGCAAATATTGCCATATTTGAAATATGGCAACCCTACATCCCTGCTCTAGAGAGTCCTATGCCTCGCAATGACTCCACCCACAGACAGGAAGGCTGCCTTTTCAAAACTGCCAATCTGTGTTACCCTCATTCACACCTGTCTCAGTAAAAACTTGTAAAAACTAGTAGTGATGTGCAAGTGCTAATGCATACACCACTTTTGGCCCGAGAACTGGGCGGGCTCAGAAGGGGCTTAAGCATGACCACTGCCATGTGTATTGACTTTGAACGCAACCCCTACACAAACTGTACAGATTTTAATCCTTTAGTTTTCTTCTACAGGTATTTATTTATTTGTTGCTATTTTGCATAAACATGTGGTGCCCTTGTGCACTTTACACTATGGACTTCTACTGCTTTAACTGTTTTTCTGTCTCTCCTGGGAGCCCTGGGATATAGTTGGGTTGAATGGAGCCTAGGGAACTTCAACAGAAATCCTACCACTTTCACTAAACTACAACTCCCAGAATGATATCAAGGAAACTGCAGCTGTTAAAAGTGCTATAAGCCCAACATAACGTTGTAGTGTGCAGATATACCCATATAGAAAAGTTCCCCAACTACCTTGGCTGAAGTCAGAGATGATATTGTGAACCTCATACCCCTGGGCCACTGTGCACGCTGTTGAATGGCCATAGCAGAAGCAGCTGGTGCAGCCAGTAGGGTTGTGGAGCTGTAGATTGAAGCTACCAGGTTGGCACCTGGACAAGAAAGAGCATATGTCAGTCAGCTTCATGGAGCAGACCAATTTTTATTGACAGTGTATCTTTATCCATGGAAGATAAGGCTACCACCCACAGCGGCTAAATTCTCCCTCCACTGTTGGAGGCAGTATGCCTTTGAACCTCAGTTGCTGGGAATCACAGGTGGGGAAGATGCTCAGGTTGTACTTGTGGGTTTCCCATTGGGATATCTGGTTAGCCACTGTGAGAACAGGATACTAGCCAGATGGGGCAGATCTGATCCAGACAGACTCTTCTTGTGTTCTTTGAGAGTCTTGGCTGCTCCCCAGATTCAGGCTCATGACACAGTGCCTGCTTGTTTGTTTGTTTGTTTGTTTGTTTTTAAAATCAGGTGCAGAGAAATTTTGGCCCACCAGATGTTACAGAACTAAAACTCCTCTCATCCCTAGCCATTGGCCATGATTGCTGGGGCTCATGGGAGCTGTAGTTCAGCAATATCTGGAGGTGCTTTTATTCTCATCAATAAAAAAGACAGATCCCTCCTCTGAGGAGGTTACAGTCTTATGTTTGCACAGGGCTAGGAACAACAGAGGGAAAGGAAGAGAGGCGGGAGATCAAGATTACTCACCTGTTGCACAGGTACCCTTCTACCTTCTCTTTGCACCTGCAGTGTCCTGTGTTAGGGTCACATGTTCCTACACTGCCAGCTGCATCACAAGCGCAAGGTCTGAAAAAGGAGGCCAATGACACATACCGGTAAGTTGTGTCACTCAAACGAAGGCTGCAGTACAGCAGCGCCAGTTCCAGCATGTGCAATGTGACCAGAGCAAGGTATCCACATGCATCATGGCTGCTGGGGTGTGAGGCCTGGCCTGGCTGCCTCTTTGCCTGCTCTCTCAGTAAGGGGACTTTCCTAGACAACGTCTGAGAAGTGTTGAAAGAAGGGAACTAGGCGAGGCAGCCAACCCTGCAACAAGAAAGTGTTGCTGCCCGCTAGGGATGGACAAATGTGTCAGTTTTGGTTTCTCCCTCCCCCCCCCCAATCTTAAATTCAGTTATCCACAATTCTGCAGCAATTATAGGTTTTATTATCTTCCTATATACCGTATTTTTCGCCCTATAGGACACACTTTTTCCCCTCCAAAAATGAAGGGGAAATCTGGGTGCGTCCTATGGGGCGAATGCAGGCTTTCGCTGAAGCTTGGAAAGCGAGAGGGGTCGGTGCGCACCGACCCCTCTCACTCTCCAGGCTTCAGGAACACATCCGCAGCCTAGGCAGCCCTGCAGGAGTTGCCGCAGGGCTGTCTAGGCTGCGGATAGCAGCCTGTTTCCCAGAGCGCCGGGCGCGCTGAAAGCAGAGCGCCCGGCGCTTCGGGAACACATCCGCAGCCTAGGCAGCCCTGCGGGAGTTCCCGCAGGGCTGTCTAGGCTGCGGATAGCAGCCTGCCGCCCGGTGCACAGGCAGACATCCGGGCAGACATCCGCAGCATGGGGAGCCCTGCGGGAGTTCCCGCAGGGCTCCCCACGCTGCGGATAGCAGCCTGCCACCCGGCGCGAGGGGCACCCTGAAGCAGAGCGCCCCTCGCGCCGAGCAGACATCCGCAGCGTGTTGGAGCCCTGCGGGAGTTCCCCGCAGGGCTCCCCACGCTGTGGATAGTAGCCTGCCGCCCGGTGCGAGGGGCGCCCTGAAGCAGAGCACCCCGCGCACCGGGCAGACATCGGCCAGCCCCACAAGCTCGGGGGACAGCAAGGAGGCGCAGCGCCGCCATCCCGCTGTTCCCCGACCTGGTTCGGTTTCCCCGACCTGGTTTTGGGGGGGAAATAAAGGAAAAATTTTTTTCCTTTATTTCCCCCCCAAAAAACTAGGTGCGTCCTATGGGACGGAGCGTCCTATGGGACGAAAAATACGGTACATAAAAATGTAATACTGTCATTACATAATCCCCATCAGAGGATTCATAATTGCATGGAGAGGGAAGGTGCAGTTCTAGGGGGTCAATGTGGGTGGAATGGCAGGAGGGCTGGTGACAGGAGTGAACAAGGGCACAGACCCTAGTATATGTAAAAACAGTCAAGAAATTTGTTAGCATCTTGTGTGAATTCCTCCTAATAAACACACTTTTATATGCAGTGTAGATTAACATATGCATTTTTGCAAGCAATTTCTTCTAATGTAGTGCACTTTGTATGTTATTTTGCCCCAGTAAATGCGTTTTTATGTGCATATTTTCCTAATACATGCACTTTGGTTGGAGAATCAAATCAAAACACTCTGAGAAGTTAATTTTGAAAGGTAGCCATGTTTTGCTTTGTGTATTGATTTGAGAAGTGCACCTTCCCACTGAAATGCAAACAAAATTGAATTTCTTCCATTCCTATCATCAGCTCAGAAGAATGGGAACAGGTGGAGAGGAGTATGCTGAAGAGTGACAATGGCTTGGGGCCCAGGAGGAATCCCAGCTTTTACCACCTGAAGCGGCCACCTCACTGCCCCTAGTCCTGCCCCTGCCACAGTTCCAGGGGGATACTATTCCTCCTCCTCTCACCTGCACCCGCCTTCACTGAGGGAATGGAATCCATCTCGGCAACGCTCACACTTCCAGCCTGTCACCGTTGCTTTGCATTCACAGGCCCCTGAGCTGTCACACTGGGGATTCAAGGAACCTGGGAAGATATAAAGTGTCAACAAAGGAACTGAGGAATCCAATTTATACTGAGTCAGACCATTGGCTCCATATAGCTCAGGATTATCTACATTGACTGGCAGTAGCTCTCCATTGTGGTGTAGTGGTTAAGAGCAGTGGACTCGTAATCTGGTGAACCGGGTTCGCTTCCCCCGCTCCTCCACATGCAGCTTAACTTGGGCCAGTCACACTTCTCTGAAGTCTCTCAGCCTCACTCACCTCACAGAGTGTTTGTTGTGGAGGAGGAAGGGAAAGGAGAATGTTAGCCGCTTTGAGACTCCTTAGGGTAGTGATAAAGTGGGATATCAAATCCATACTACTACTGCTACTACTCTTCTTCTTCTTCTTCTTCTTCTTCTTCTTCTTCTTCTTCTTCTTCTTCTTCTTCCAGGGTTTCAGGCAAGGGCATTTCCAGCCCCACCTGGAGATGCCAGGGAGGAAGCTGGGGAGAGCAGCTGATTGCTAAACCACTCTGAGAATTTTAGCTCTGTGAGGGGAATGGTGGGTTTCCTAACAACTCTCACCTTCCTGAACAAAGGATGCTTGGGGGGGAGGGGAGAGCCATGGCTGTTTAAAGTGGCATAATAATATATGGGTGGAGTCTCTGTTGTGAACAATCTTGTATTAAAAACTTTCTCTCTATATATATATTCATGTGCTACCAGTCAAAGAAGACAGCTAGGAGTTTTATGTCACTTCCCCCTTCCTGCCCCCCTACCCTTCATACTGCCTCCCCAATCTGCCTACCTGCTGGGTTGCAGCTGCAGGGCTGGCATGCCGCCTGGGTATCCCAGCGGTAGAAATTCTGGCGGCAGCGCTCACAGTGCGGGCCGTCCGTGTTGTCCTGGCAATTTCGGCAGTGGCCACCGTGCCCAGTGCGTCGGTATAACTCCCAGTCATAAAAGCACTCGTCTGATCGGCCGCTACAGTTGCATGCTGGGCACAAAAAAACCCAAACAAACACAAGATTGTTTTGCCAAAACTTATTGTCTTAACTTTTATTGCCTTGGGGGCAGAGACTTCTCTGTTTTATTTTTGCTTACGGTATCCTGATTGCACTGTAGATTAATAATAATAATAATAATAATAATAATAATAATGGGTGCTCTCCAACATACTCAAGAGTTGACCCACTGAAATAAATTTTCCGAGGGGGAAAGGAACCCGGAACTATAGGTGGTCCTTCTGCTCTGAGGCTATTCCTTATGCTGGAAATGACCACAGTTGCCAGACTCCAACATGCCACTTACGGAGACACTCGTTGGCAGCCTCAGCGGTGCCCCGTGCCCACGGGCGGTCCTGATAAAACGGCTGGCACAACTCGCAGTCTACCCCAGTGGTGTTGTGCTGGCAGAGGCAAACCAACTGATCCTCTTCATTTGGGATGCATTCACTAGCATGGCCATTACACTTGCACCTAGGAGAGACCCAAACATGGACAACTGACCCTTTCAGTATTATTCACCTCTTCAGTTAGGAACTTCTCCAAAGCAGGGTAGGCTATTTAAAACAAAAACAAACCCAACAACATTCTCTGTGCTCCAGACCCCTCGTCTGTCTTGAATGCGCCTTTGTTGAAAATGAGGAAAATACATTCTTCTCCTCAAGGGAACACATATGCTAAGCAAAGTTTGAGAGATAGAACACAAATCAAGTCCATAGCACCCTTCACCTCTTTTATCCAGGGCTTATCCCTGACCCCTAATCCCAGGACTCGCTGTGCTTGGAGTCTCTGAGGGTGGCCTGTTCAGAAGAAAACAAATCCCAGCTGCTTGGGAGAAAGACTCAAGACAGATAAAGCCAGTGTGGTCCTTGCTGTGCTTTCATAAGACCACCCTCACCCTCCCATCCTCCTTTTTCTCTAGTGTGTTTTCTTAACACTGCAGCAGAAATGGGCAGAAAGAAAACCAGGAACGGGGGAGGTAGAATGGGGAAACATTTGGGACCATGATTTCCCCACCCCTATTTATCCCTCCCTCCACCCAAAGCACACATGTTTTGCTTCTTTAATCAGCAATCCCTATCCGGCCTCATTTGAAACACTGTCTGAGCTGCAGTAAAGCATGATTTGCATGCAGAAGGTCCCAGGTTCAATTCCTGTTATCTCCAGGAAATTGTAAAATAGCCATTTGCTGGGACCCAGGAGAATTTCTTTGATTTCCAGATGTGGTGACCCTTCATGCCCAAAAAAGGGTAGTGGTCCTTGGGTTAGGATTTTACACTTGAGCCTTAAGAAGCGGGGATTCGTAAGACAGCAGGAAGTCATGATTTAAGGTTGGCAACACTTTCCTTTTTCCCAGGTGAGAGCAATCACCCCTTCCCAATAAAAAACTACCCTTTATGATTGTCCTTTTCCTCTTTCCGCCCACCCATCCCATCTTACCTGCCCCCTACGGAGAAGTCTGAGATGGCATAGTAGTAAGACTGCAGCACCTTGGGATCCTTGAAGATGTCATCCCCAAAGGTATTTAGCCGGTCCAAAGAAATCTTCAAATCCGTCCCGGTCACCCACTCCTACAGAATTACACAGGATCAGTATTGACAATCCACTGGGACCGAAATGTATGCTTTTTCCTATAAAAAATAGGTGTTGGTACTCACCATGAAGTTGTTACAGTAAGTGCCACACTTTTTAACAACAACAACAAGAAGAAATGCCGGTACTGTGTACCCTTAAGTACCTCCTAGGGGGAAAAGCACTGACCAAAACGAATGTTTGCAAAGGCTCAGATTCTAAGAGAAGGGGAGGAGCCTGGGACTTTGAAGGGTGGAGACAAGAACAGCAGATGGGGGTATTGTTTTTGAAATATACTCTTGAGTCCTGTAGTGATTTCATGCTCTTTATTGCAGCTTGTAAAACAGTGATTCAATTGCCCCCCAAACCTCAGGTTTTTATATACATTATTTACACAATGAGTCCTGTCTGATTGACTGATTCTGCTTCCCTCCTGGAGTCTGATTGGTCTTTTCCTGCAGGCCAATCAGTTGTTGCATTCCAGGATCCTACTTGTCTATTGTTCTAGGATCCAAGCTTAGTACATAACAGTTTTTGTTTGTTACTATTTTATATATTTTTGTGTTTTTACATTGCAAACTTCCCTGTGATCCTTGGATGAAGAAATTAATTATAGTAAGTGAGAAAGTAAGCAAATAGTAGGGGTACATGACATATCTGATTGATCAAGAGCAGAAGGGCAGAGGATTTTTAGAGTTCAAAGGCCACATTCCTTCGTGGGCTATATTTCTTGTACAAACCATTTAGAAGGTGTCAGTGGCTGTCAGTTCAATTCTGGATTCAGGGAGGCGGCCATGTTGGTCTGACGCAGTCGAAATAAAAAAATAAAAATTAAAAAATTGTCCAGTTGCACCTTAGAAACCAACTACTGGTCAATTTTTTTTTAATTTTTTTATTTCAGTTCCATTCTGCTTAGTCTCAGCACTCACCAGGGAGGAGGACAGGGACAAAACTAGAATGGGCTGGCTTTGCTTGCCACTGGCTCTCTGGCTCCACCTACTGTTGGTCTCCCTGCCTTCCCCCCTACCAGTCCCAATGGACTGTACCCCAGAGGTTATCAACCTTTTTGAGTCCACAGCACCCGTGACCAATTACATTCTTTTTGTGACACCCCTGTGGGGCTTATGAGCCCAGTTATGTCACCCCTTACCTGCAGAGCCAGCAACCCCTCACCCCTTTTCAAACACTTTCCCTTTGGAGTGTTCCCTCAGCCTCCTCTCCTCTCCCCTCTTCTTGGGAGTCCCCTGGACAGCTGCTACCCCTCCTGTACCCAAAAGAGGTGCCTCCTCACGTTGCCCCACAGGGGCCTGGGACAAGGATGCACCCAGCCTTAGTGGCCCAACAGAGACTGGCCAAAGGTGAATGTGAGGCCAGCACCTTGGGAGACAGCAATGGCAGCAGCAGGCACTGCCAGGCCTGCATGGCAGAAAGGCTCCCCTTCAGCACCAGGCACTCAGCTCCCAGGCAGGCATTGCACACAGCAAACGCTTGCTTGCTTGCTTACTCCAAGGTCACCTTAGCTCCTGGCAACCAGTACCCCCTGGCCAGCCCCAGAGGTACCATTTGCCAGGGGAGAGTGTGGCTGGGGATGAAACAAACAGCTGTGAAAGTCTTTGGGAGACAGAGATGTGAGAGGGCATGGGGGGGGGGGGAGAGGAACAGAGGCCAGTGTTGCTCATGGCAACTGAGCATTGTTCAAGGCACCCAGGTTGCCATGGCACACTGACTGAAAACAACTGCTGTGGCCAACTGAAACCAACGGACTTCCTAGGTGCAGGGCCAGTCCACCTATGGGGCTGACTGAGGCAGCCACTTCAGGCAGCAGAACCTAAAGAGAGCCTAAAGTGGCAGTAGCAGGTTCTGGCAAGGTCTCTCAAGATCTCACCAAAATTTCGCAATAACTCCTGCGTACCGCAAAATCTTGCTGGAAACCACCATCACACTGCGGACACTGCTGCCTGACCAAGGTAAGGGAGGTTTGTGGGGAGCTGCGCTGGTAGGCCGGCACCTTCCTGTTTTGCCTCACCCTGCATGCATGGGTGGGTGAGGTTAAACTGAAACACAGTTCCAAGATTGGGGAACCTGCGGCCTTCCAGATGCCAGGCCCCTCCAGGCTGGTCTTTTATCGCAGGCAAATTCTGCAACATGTTCTTCACAAAATCATAGTGCCTTTCTGGTGGATTTATTCTATAGTGGTACCTCGGGTTAAGAACTTAATTCGTTCTGGAGGTCTGTTCTTAACCTGAAACTGTTCTTAACCTGAGGTACTGTAGCCTTTTCGACGGGTGGGAAGAGCATTGTGCCCGGGGGAGGGAAGTGGGAGTGAGAAAGTAATTTTGAAAAGTCTTGAGGCTTGAGGCCTGCCTGGTTGGGGGGGGTGACTACACAGGTTTTAGGGTATCTTAACCTGTCCTCTCCTCCTTCAGTACCACTTTAGCTAATGGGGCATCCCACTGCCACCGCACCGCTGCTGCCCAATTTCTGTTCTCATCCTGAAGCAAAGTTCTTAACCCGAGGTACTATTTCTGGGTTAGCGGAGTCTGTAACCTGAAGTGACTGTAACCTGAAGCGTCTGTAACCCGAGGTACCACTGTAGTTTGTTCTTCAGTGTTTCCTGATTATACTACCAGGCCGTTGTTCTTGTGTTAAGGGACCCAGAGATTTGTACCTGGAGAATGGGACTCTGGTCAAAGCTGTAGGCACTAGGCCGGCCTTCAAGGGTGGAGAAGGCCACATTTCCCCCACTCAGTGGGGAAATGTCGCTGAACTCGTCTGTACAGAGTGCCACCCGCTCATCTTGGCCAGGTCGCAAGAACTGTCCTTCTGGCTTCCTATATGTCTTCTCACACGAGGCGCTGTAATACTGGTAAGGGATCCAGGGGCTGTTAGAATGGCTCCGCTTATAGATGGCAAAGCTCTCTGGGCGGCTGGTGTGAAATTTCAACCTCACGTAGGTGATTTCATAAGATTTTCCTAAAAGGGGAGAAAATAAAGAATGGTCAAGTATTCTTAAGTGCTCCACTTTAATCACTGTTATCTTCGGATGGGCTCTTTTTGTTAAAGTGATAATTTCTCCTCATCCCTAGGGGAGATTTGTTATTTGGCCAGTCATCACCCTGTCCCTGAACAGGGAACACTCCATGCTACAACCTTTTTGTTGATGTGCCCTATTGTCTCTTCTAAAAAAAAAACATTACCTTGCTTATAAACATTCTGCTCATTCCTTTCCTGGAAAACCTATCAGCTGGGGATAGGAGAATCTGTCAATTTCAGTTTCTTGTTTTTCCAGTCTTAAACTCATTTCTCCACATTTCCACATCATTTTGTGAATATCTTTTTTTTAACAAGTCCCCATGAAAATTCACCAGCATCTTAGTGAGAAAATTTCCTAATACACTTGTCTGTATACAATTTTGCCTAATGTACACACTTTTGCAATAAATTTCCCTTAAAATAATGCATTTTAAAAATATATTTTTACTAATCTATGCATTTTCCTGCACACATGACCCTCACTTACGGTTTTTTGTGTCCATAACTTGGTTTGAGAACTGCAATGCAAGATTTTGAGCATTTTGAAGGATGGCTAAGTTACGGTTAGTACAAATTATGGCCAGTTTGCCTTTAACTGTGAACTGAATCAATTTTCTCCTGCATCCCTATGTCTCGGCAGGACCATCTAGTGTTCTTGGAATAAAACACAGAGTTCCACTTTCCCCGCTATCTCTTGGATCTAAATGTGAATGTTTATTTCTTCTTCTCCTTCTTCTGCCCTAAATCAACAAGCAAAGGTCTTTCATCCACAGAAAGCATCGTGGCGCAGTGGCATCAGGGCAGCAAAAGATGGAAAAAGCAGCTGGAACGGATTAAACCAGTAAGGGCCATAATGCAGTTATAGCAATCAGTGGGTTTAAAACAACAAAAACAAAAAATAGTTACACCCTTGCCCGCATCAGTTCATCTGCTGAGGAAACTCAGAATTTCCCAGAGGATTATTTGGTATGTTGTAGAATGCTTGTTCCTGTTAATGTGGGGTACTGCTGACTGGGCTTCAGAGGTCTTACTGTCACCTCATGTGAATTGACTTTATGTTCTGGGTATCAAAACCCAATCCATCTTCACAGGGAACTCTAGGAATTGTAGCTTTGAGAGGAGTAGCGTTCTTCTAACAACTCTCACCACACAGAACAAGCTACAGTTCCCAGGAATATTTGGTGGGTGGGAGGAAGCCATGGCTGTTTAAAGCAGGGGTCAGCAAACTTTTTCAGCGGTGGGCCAGTCTGCTGTCCCTCAGACCTTGTGGGGGGCCGCACTATATATATATATATATATTTTTTGGGGGGGGGGAATGAACCAATTCCCATGCCCCACAAAAAACCCAGAGATGCATTTTAAATAAAAGCACACATTCTACTCATGTAAAAACATGCTGATTCCAGGACCGTCCATGGGCCGGATTTAGAAGGCGATTGGGCTGGATTTGGCCCGGGCCTTAGTTTGCCAACCCATAGTTTAAAGCAAGGGTCAGCAAACTTTTTCAGCAGGGGGTCGGCCCACTGTCCCTCAGACCTTGGGGGGGGGGCGACAGCGGACTATATTTTTTGGGGAAAGTATGAACGAATTCCTATGCCCCACAAATAACCCAGAAATGCATTTTAAATACAGTGGTACCCCGGGTTATGTACTTAATTCGTTCCAGAGGTCCGTTCTTAACCTGAAACTGTTCTTAACCTGAAGCACCACTTTAGCTAATGGGGCCTCCTACTGCCGCCATGCCCCCGGAGCACGATTTCTGTTCTCATCCTGAAGCAAAGTTCTTAACCCGAGGTACTATTTCTGGGTTAGCAGAGTCTGTAACCTGAAGCATATGTAACCTGAAGTGTATGTAACCCAAGGTACCACTGTAAAAGCAAACATTCTACTCATGTAAAAACACCAGGCAGGCCCCACAAATAGCCCAGAGATGCATTTTAATAAAAGGATACATTCTACTCATGTAAAAACACGCTGATTCCCGGACCGTCTGTGGGCCGGATTTAGAAGGCGATTGGGCCAGGATCCGGCCCCCGGGCCTTAGTTTGCCTACCCATGGTTTAAAGTGATACTATAGTGCTTTAAATGTATAGCGCAGAGTGGGGCCTTATTCTTTCAGTGGAAAATATTTGGTGGGAAGTATGTAGTGCCTGGAGTGCCTGGCTTGCTCTGGTCCATGGGGTCACGAAGAGTCGGACATGACTAAACGACTAAACAACAACAACATATAGCGGCAGGTGAAAGGCCAAAGCCACCGACGCCAGGTCGCAGCTCAACCACTAATTCCTTTCATTCCCACTGTTGGTTCGCGGGGACCTCTAAGTTGCCCTGCTACCTATCCACTTCACTTTTCCTTTCGGGGACAGACATTTCCCCCTCTAAGTTTCAGTGACCTTTCAAGGGACTGCGTCAGAGCCTGAGGGTGCTGCACAGTGACGCCAGCCTGCCGAAAATAGTCCTCAAGAATTAGATCAACATGTGCACTGCTAGCCATTTTTTGGGTTGGAAAGAAGGTGACACAGTGTCTGTTTCCCCTTGTGGTGAGCAGAAACAGGCTTTCTCAGTTCCTTCATCCAGCAATCATATTTTTTATTTATTATTTTTTTTTAAAAAAGACAACAACCACCAAATCTTTTGTCAGCCACAAGGGAAAGAATGCAACCAGTGAACAGCCACTTCCCCGCTGCAAAATTATTTGCGATGAAAAAAGACGGCACAATCAGCTAGCCTCATTTGAGACCCTAATGAATCCAAAATGTTGAGAAATGGCAATTATTCTGGGACTAAGGGGTGGGGAAAACAAACACTTAATTGCACCCATATGAAAAATGTCTGTGAAGGAGCTGGGACAATGCAAGAACCTTGCAGGCATGTGTTGAGTTATCCAACGGCTACTGCAAGGGTAGACGTCAGCATCTGTCATTGATTAGCAAGTAAAAGATGAGATTTTGAATCCACCAACAGACTTTCTGTGCCCCTCACTTGGGCAGGGTAGGGGATTGGCAAGTAACCCTGGAACAGATGAGGGGGAGATGTCTGTTGTAGGCGTTTCTGCATCAAAAACAATGAGCAATTGAAGGCTCTTGTGAGCGCTAAGGAGTGAGTTTTTTTCTGGAGATACTGAAGGGTATGCAGTACCAGTACCTCTTTTTCTAGAAGAAAAACGCTGGTGCTAAGCATGAAGTCACTGAGGAGGTGATCCCACTGCCCTACTACATGGTTTTTCACTGTTCTTTCAGTTGGCCCATGCTTGGGACTAGTGTCCTCCTCCTTCAAGATGCACAATCAGACCCGCTTGATGGATTCCTGATCCACTGTGGAAGGCAGTGGAATTATGTCTCTGCATGAGTCAATTTTCTGAGCCCAACAAGAACAGTGACTCATGCAGAAAAAGAAGCAGGTGGTCCTCAAAACTGCACTGATTTTAACCACAGATTTCAAAACAGAACTGATTGGAAGGAGTTTGTTGGGATTTCTGAGCAACAAGGCTGCTGTTAATATTTAAAACAAATATTCTGTCCCCACCCCTCAGCATCTAGTATTTAGACGCATTCTGCTTCCAAAGTTTGATCCTTAGCTCTCATGGTTAGCAGCTGAATTTTGAAATAGATCTAGGGGACCACAGTATGTTAGTGAATGGTGGAAATTAATTAACGGTAGTATTTAGATAATATTTGGAACATTGAAGGGAAGACCCCAATCTCTGCTGAGAGGTACCGTATTTTTCGCTCTATAAGACGCACCAGACCATAAGACGCAACTAGTTTTTGGAGGAGGAAAACAAGAAAAAAAATATTCTGAATCTCAAAAGCCAGAACAACAAGAGGGATTGCTGCAGCGAAAGCAGCGATCCCTTTTGCTGTTCTGGCTTCTGGGATAGCTGCACAGCCTGCATTCATTCCATAAGACGCACATACATTTCCCCATACTTTTTAGGAGGGAAAAAGTGAGTCTTATAGAGCAAAAAATACGGTACACACAATTACAGTGGGTTTCAGGCTCTCATCAAGGGTTGTGTTTCTGTTGAGAATCAAGATGTGGTGGAGGCTGTAGTGTCTTTAAGAAATATGGCTTAATTACAGGCATGTTCCCATCTACACATGCACTGTTTGCATGTGACTGTGCACATATGCGGTGCCAGAATTCTGGAAGTGAATCCTGTAATTGCACCCTGAAAGGTCCTCTTGGCTCATGAAGAGACTTTCTCCAGAGCCCAAAGAGGACATCCTCTTAGGGTGCTGGGGAGGGTCTCTTCAGGAGCCAGTGCCACAGCAGGGCTTTGCTGAGACCTCCTACCTAACAGCTGATGTGGGGGGTAGAGCAGTAGCAACTGCAAGCCACTGGCTTGTCGTCTGCGGGCTCTGGGATGGGTCTTCTCGGGAGCCAGGAGGACTCTCCAGGTGCTCCCCATTTTATGCGATTTCACGTATGCATACGGAGGTTCAGAATATCACCCCCACATAAATACACATATTTACAGCTGAGTTTAGATGAAGGAGGTGCAGATCTCACAGCATTGCCATCTCACAGCACAGTCTACCTCCTCTCTTATTTTCAATCCCAAACCTTTCTCCGCCCCAGTAACCACAGACCCAAGGTGTTCTCAGGGATGGGCCATCAACACTTCTTGTCAACTGCCTCTATCCCGGGTGAGGCCCTGACCTGGAAAAAGAGCTTAGCCTGTGTTTTTCCACTGGCCTGGAATCTCCCCTTCAATACTCCAAATATTATCTAAATACTACTGTTTACTAATGACAATATATTAATGATTCCTTCAGAAGAACGTAAGGATTTTTTGCTGGTCTGGATCGCGCCATCGAATTCAGCATCCTTGTTGTCCCAGTGGCACACAGATGACTCTGAGAAGCCTATGAGCAGGGGATAGAGGTGCCGGCTTTCCTTTGTGGAGGCGGTAGTGTGTTTGGGTGAGTTTTCAACATCCTGTTTAAAAATAGCAATGGTATTTACTTTGCCACTGTTAGACTCAGCTGCAATTTGCTCCGGTTGCCGGAAAATGTGTTGTTCTTCAGCTAGGACAATGTGTACTTCTCCCACCTCCAACAGAGCCTGCGGGAATTGCAATCTCTCATAGATTGCCTACATTCCTACACTAAGATGTTGCCAGGCTATAACTCCTATCATCCCTCACCATTGACCATGTTGGTGGGAGCTCATGGGAGTTGGAAGCAAGCAACACTCTGAGGGCCACAGGTTCCTCCAGGGCAAGCCCAAACAATTTGCTGCTACAATTCCCTGAGTGGTTTAACAGTCAATCCCTTTTCACAGGGAAATTCTAACTCTGTGAGGGGAACAGGGGTCACCTTAAGATTCTCAGCACTTTTAACAAACTATAGCTCACGTAATCTTTTTGGGGAAGCTGTTTCTGTTTAAAGCGGTATCATAGCGCTTTAAATGTATGGTGTAAATGTGGCCTCTGGGAACAGATTTTCTGTGAGGGAGGAGTAACAGAAACAAATGACAACCAAGTTCTGCTTGAGTGGACACCAGCTTGTTCCTAGTACAGTGGTACCTCTAGATATGAACGGGATCCGTTCCGGAGCCCCGTTCACATCTAGAAGCAAACATAACTAGCGACGGCACATCTGCACACGCGTGTGTCGCTTTTTGCCGCTTCTGCGCATGCGTGTGATGTCATTTTGAGTGTCTGCGCGTGCGCAAGCGGCGAAACCCGGAAGTAACGCACTCCGTTACTTCCGGGTTGCTGCGGAGCGCAACTCAAACACGCTCAACTCGAAGCGTATTCAACCCGAGGTATGACTATAGTCACATTCCTGTCCCCGTCCTCCCATATCATGTCATGTCCAAGGGCTTTTAGAGAAGCTGTCTCTAAAACACATATTGTCTTTTCCTTGAAACACAGTACTGGGTCAAGCGAGGGAAAGTCTGGTTTAACAGAGGTGTCAGAGACTGGAGCTAGGCCAGCTCCTTTCATCCTAAGTAGAATGGCCAGTCCAAACATCCTGTCAATTTGTAACAGATGTGGGCGCGTTCACAGGGGGTTGGGAAAGGAGTGACCTCTTTCAGAAGCAGACTGTTCCAAACTCTCTTGGCCTGAAGGGCCTCTCTTCTCTTGGGACTCGATGGCCATCGCTTGAACCTCCAACCCTCCACCCACCCCCTCCAGTTTTGCCATCTAGACCATGCTAAATAGACACACACATAAAAATTTGTCCTCAGAGATTCAGGCTAGAGCAGTTACTGCTTATTTGTTTAGCAGTCATCAGAGATCATTCCATAATTGCAATGGAGCCAAGATTTGGGAGGGCAACAGGATATAAGGATATAATGAAATTGCTCAAAGCTAGTGAGGCACCAAGATGGTATGTGTGTTGCTATTGCTATAGTTACCAAATATATAGTAACCATACAGTCATCCCCCCACTTATGTGGGAGTTATAATTAGGGTTACCAGACGTCCCTGTTTCCCGGGGACAGTCCCCAGATTTGTGAATAAGTCCCCGGAAAATTCCATCCCTGGAATGTCCCCGGATTTCATCAAATGTCCCCAGGAAACGCAGCAGCGGCAGTCTCAGCAGCCCAGAGCAGTTTCCGTGCGCTGTTCTGGTTCGCCAGAAGCGGCTTAGTCATGCTGGCCACATGACCCAGAAGCTGTATACCGGCTCTCTTGGCCAGTAAAGCGAGATGAGTGCCGCAACCCCAGAGCTGGCCACGACTGGACCTAATGGTCAGGGGTCCTTTTACCTTTATCTTTACACCTGAGTTTAGATTAAGGGGGTGTAGATCTTACAGCATTGTCATCTCAAGAGACATTTGTCCTTCATAGAAGAAGAAGAAGAGTTTGGATTTGATATCCCGCCTTTCACTCCCTTTTAAGGAGTCTCAAAGTGGCTAACATTCTCCTTTCCCTTCCTCCCCCACAACAAACACTCTGTGAGGTGAGTGGGGCTGAGAGACTTCAAAGAAGTGTGACTGGCCCAAGGTCACCCAGCAGCTGCATGTGGAGGAGCGGAGACGCGAACCCGGTTCCCCAGATTACGAGACTACCGCTCTTAACCACTACACCACACTAGCTCTCATAGCAGCCCAGCACTGCAGACAGAGCCATCGTAAGCACCACCCCTTTGTTCTTGCTCCCCAGCCAGTCCTAATAGCTGATGCACTCCTGCTCCTGGATGGTGTTCTCTCTTTTTTCTTCTTCACCTTCCCAGAATACATAGCCAATTGCAACACCTCCTGTCAGCTCCCCCCACCCTTCTTCTATATTCTTGTATGGCATTAGGGCAAGGCTAAGAGGGTGGTTAGGGATGCGGGTGGCGCTGTGGGTTAAACCACAGAGCCTAGGGCTTGCCGATCAGAAGGTCGGCAGTTCGAATCCCTGCGACGGGGTGAGCTCCCGTTGCTCGGTCCCTGCTCCTGCCAACGTAGCAATTCGGAAGCACATCAAAGTGCAAGTAGATAAATAGGTACCGCTCCGGCGGGAAGGTAAACGGCTCTGGTTCGCCAGAAGCGGCTTAGTCATGCTGGCCACGTGACCCGGAAGCTGTACGCCGGCTCCCTCGGCCAATAAAGCGAGATGAGTGCCGCAACCCCAGAGTCAGCCACGACTGGACCTAATGGTCAGGGGTCCCTTTACCTTTAAGAGGGTGGTCTTCTCATCTAGGCAGTTCAGGACCTCAATACACACTGCCCAGGCTTGCACCCCAGGGAGGTCACTTCAATGCTGCTAACACAGCCATTTGACTTCATCCCTGGAGGTACACTCCATTGTCTCTCGAGACAGATGGATGCCAACTGCTATTCAGGCCCCTCCCCATTACCTTTGCAACCCCTGTTTTGTGCAGACCCAGACACCTTCTTTGATGTGTCGATGCCTGGCCCTGGTTTCATAATGGTTTACATTCAACCAACCCAGCCAGACTAGTTTGCTTGGGCTAAACCCAGGAATTTCCATGTGTGGCACTTTTCAGGGGAATTGCTGCAGCGGTTATCTTCCCTTCAATATGCCCAATATTCATTTATTGCTAACATTCACTAACAAATTCTAGTATCCCAGAAATAGCAATATATACAAGTCAGTTAATATTGGGAAAGGTGGTAAGACCTTAGCATAGTAATAGGGAACCTGTGGACCTCCAGATGTTACTGAACTTTAGTGTCCGTCATCCCTGACTGTTGGCTATGCTGTCTGGGGCTGATGGGAGCTGGAGTCTAGTAATGTGTGGAGGGAGGGCAGCACAGGTTCTCCATCTCCATCTTAGCAGAGAGGAAGTATTATTTTGTCGGAGATAAGCCATTAGCTCAGTATATAACAGTGGGTTTCTATTTCATTGATTATTGCTATTTTTCAAGCTTTTTCACTAGAATTCTTTTGGACCACACACATTTTTTTAGCTCTTTTTTATTTGTAGGCCACCTTGAGTCCCTGTCAGGGAATAAGCTGGTATATAAATTAACAACAACAGCAGCAACAGCTATTCTTTTACGGACCACTTCAGTTGCAACAACAACAACAACAACAACAATTATTTTAAGGAGCACTTCAATTACTTGCTAATTTTTCAGGCTGACTATTGTCCACTGTCACAGGTGGAAGCAATATGCCTCTGAATTTGAATTGAATTTATTACGGTCCCAGACCGGACTCACATACCGTACTAAACAAATCAGAAACACAATAAAAGTAAGTTTAAGTTAACAATCAATATAACAATAAACAAAACAGTTGTGGCAGCAGTTAAAATATGGTTTAGGTCTTAATCTCTACAATATTATCTATAGTTTACTTCTAAGACCTTAGTCTTTATACAATATGTCTCTGAATCGTAAGTGCTGGGAATCACAAGTGAAATTAGTGTTCTGGCTGCAGGCTTCCCAGAGACGTCTGGTTGGCCACTGTGAGAACAGGATAGTGCACTAGATGGGTCACTGGTACCATACCACAAGCTCTTCCAATGTTCACATGTTGCAACATGAACACATGCATTCCAAAACAGAAATAGAGCCTATATGAATATTTGCCAGTATCTAAAATCTACCAGTGTTTCCAGCTGTGCTATTCAAAATATTAAATGCAAGGGATCGTATCTAATTCAGCTTTGCTTATAGTAAACCTGCCAAAATGAACGGACCTATGTTAGTCATGTTCATTAATTCCTCTGGGTCTGCTCTGAATAAAACTAAAATTGGATACATATATGTTTATATCCAATGCTTTTTGGGTGGTGATATTCACCACAGAGGGCCCTAACCTCTTGCTCATGGCAGCGATCTTGCATTGGCATCCATGGCACTTTTATCAACATATGAGTACCAGTGTCTCATTTTCCCCCCCCACCCATAAAAGCACTTCCTATATCTATAGCTGTCTATCTGCATGTACACACTGCAGGACATGTTAGCAGGCCTCAGTATGGAGAATAGTACCAACATCGTTTTGCTTCATCAAACAAAGCCAATCTGAATGTTCCATTCTCAAAGCTCCATAACTGCCACTTTGGAAACAATATAATTTCATTTTTTAGCAGAGTATCTGATGAAGGTGGAAGCCAAAATATAAAATACCTATTTTGTTAATCACAGTACTATACATAGATATGTGTTTTACAAACCCGTTGATAACAAACAAATGGATGGTATTCAATGACGTTTTACTCAGAGCAAACCTATAGAAATGAACATTTTAACAGGTCTACCCTGAGGAAAAAATAGTTGACTATCACCCGTTATTTCTATGCGGTTTACATAAGATGGTATAAAATATTTATTCAAGTTGACATAATGAAATGATCAAAATATAGGCAAAGTCAGCAGATTTAAAAACAAATGTTTGTTATAAATCTACATGGCTGGGTAAAGGTAAAGGGACCCCTGACCATTAGATCCAGTCGTGGCCGACTCTGGGGTTGCGGCACTCATCTCGCTTTACTGGCTGAGGGAGCCAGTGTACAGCTTCCAGGTCATGTGGCCAGCATGACTAAGCCGCTTCTGGCGAACCAGAGCAGCGCACGGAAACGCCGTTTACCTTCCCGCCGGAGCGGTACCTATTTATCTACTCGCACTTTGATGTGCTTTTGAACTGCTAGGTTTGCAGGAGCAGGGACCGAGCAACGGGATTCGAACCGCCAAAAGACCTTTAGCAGGTGCTAAAAACATTCAAGGATACCTATCTGACATCCATAGGCAGGGAGTTCCATAAACTAGAGCCTCATTTGCACTACAGGTTTCAAGGAGTATCATAGTGCTTTAAAAAGCCAAATAAACCCGGGAGCTGTAGTTTCTTAAGGGTACTGAGTGTTGTTAGGAGACCTCCCTATTCCCCTCCCAGAACTACAATTCCCAGAGTTCCGTGGGAAGAGGGCTTGGCTGTTAAACCACTCTGGAAATTGTAGCTCTGGGAGGGAAAAAGGGGGCTTCCTAACAAAACTCAGCTCTGTTAACAATTTACATTTTCCAGGATTCTGTTTGAAGTGGTGTGAAACGCAATGAAATGTATAGTGCAAATGAGGCCTTAAAAGATCCCATTCCTTGCAGCCATGGAATGAACATTATGTGGCAATTCTAAAAGTGCCAGTTCCACTGATTGCAGCTATCAAGTGGGCACATATGGGGTAGTTTATTTGAATTAAAATAGAAACTTTAGAAGCTTATTGCAAGTTGATTTTCTAAATAATTCCATTGCCCTAACCTAACAGAAATAAAAGGTTAAATGCTGAGACCCCAAGATAAAAACAATAAGGTAAAGTGGCTGAGGAGGGTTTCACCCTTTCAGATATAGGTAGGAGAGATCACCCCACTCATCCCTGAATTTCATCCCGCTAGCGTGCCTGCATGTGATGCTGAATTAAGGCTGTGTACACATCATTCATTTAAAGCACACGCACACCCAAGAAACTTGGGAACAGCAGTTTAAGGGTGCTGGGAGTTCTAGCTCTGTGAAGGATAAACAACAGTTCCCAGGGGTTTTTGGAGGTGAAAATGTGCTTTCAATGTACCGTTTGGCTGCTGCATCTTAAAAAATAATTTCTGCAGTTTGCAGGGGAGAGGGGAGAAGGGAGAAAAACAAGGTCACTCTAACTTACCCAGGTGAAGGGTGATATTGACTGAGTTGGGGTGCTGAACCTCAAAGGCCATGGACTGGCTCTGCCACCACGTGGGCTCTTCCTGGCTATGGAAGTCTGTCAGGTAGGTGGCGTTGTGGTGGAGCACATCGCTGCCGGCATCACAGCGGTGGCAGAGTGTGGTGGAGTCTCGTGTTCCCATCTGGAGACAGTAATCCTCTGGTGGGGAGCCACATGTGTTGGACACCTGTGCACGCCTCCCAAATGCGGCATTCTCAAAGATGGGCATACAGCGCTGTGCCCGTCCATGGGCATCATAGCATGAATCCATGGCCCCCATGGTCAGATGCAGGCCCAGCCAAACCAAAGCCAGACACCAGATAACCCCAGCCATGATCAGTCTCAAAGAAGCCACTGAAATGTCTTGACACAATCCCAGGCTCTAAAGAGCCGCTCACAATTCCCTCCTTCTCCTCCTCTGACTGAGCAGAGAGAATCCCACAGATCTTCTCTCTCCCAGTTCCATCTTGTGGACGGAGATGGAAACGTCACACTCCACATCCAAAGGTTATTTTGTAGGTCTGGGTGAAAATGGCCTACCAAAATTCTCAGGATCAAAGAAAGAGAGAAGGGGACTGGATGTTTGTTTGTTTGTTTGTTTTGGAGGGAGGACACTTAGAGAAAAGCCCCCTAAAGAACCAAAATCTTTTATTGTGCTCAGATAAATCCCTTCATGAGGCAGCACATCTTATGGTACTAGCAACTTTCCAAGGCCACATCCACTCCATAAATTTAAAGTGCTATTGTTATAAGAATTTTAAGGTCATATTAAAAAAAATGTTCATAACTGTATATATAAACCACATGTCTGCAACCCCACAGATTAGGTCCTGAACAAATTGACCTCAAATATTTCTCTGCCAGGTCAAAGTGGGAAACCTCCCCATTGTCTCTTTCCTCACAGATCCTGTCTTCAGGGCACATTCAAGATATGAACAGGGTGTGAGCCTGTGACCTGTGACCTAGATTCAGGAATTAAGTAGTTATAATAACAAAAGAGTGGCCAAAATCCAGATAATGCAATCAGGTAACTTGCCAGACAGGAGATAAACAATGCACTCAGATTTCTGCTGTAGACTGCCTTTTCTGTGATGTAGGTATGATGCATCTTGTTATGTATTGAAGTTTTCACCCTGGCCACCAGGGGTATCGTGTATATAGTTTTCACTCAGGTCCACGTCAGTTAATTTAGGCGGGAAAACCTGGGTTGTTGTTGTTACAATGTTGACAGTCGACTGCCTGTAAAAGCAGGCGGCTGAACGGTTTGCTGTTCAGTTCAGTTCCAGCTTACTTATAAGGAACTACTTGGAGAAATCTCTGTGTCATCTGCTATGTCCACCCACTATTTAATATATCTGGGGGGTGGTCTTGGGCTACACCTCTTCTGTGATGGATGGATGGATGATGTTTCTGGGGGTGGTCTTGGACTCCAGGCTGGGCAATTAAAAATGTCTATGTAAGGGTGGACACACCTTGGTTCTGTGGGATGTAAACACAGGAGCAGTCAATGACAACATTCCTAGAGTGTACATGTTAGAACATGGGGAGGGATGTCAGTCCAGCAAGCAGGTAAACTTCCTGGGACAGACTTCCTCCGCATGTGACCAGAGGTGGGTGTGGCCTCACCTGTGCAGGTAAATGATAAAAGCACAGGGCAGCCAGCCACTCTCTCTCTCTCTGCCATCTTCCTTCGATGAGGAAACATTTAAGGATGCTCTCTTGGCTCCCAGCCAAGAGAGGAGATAAGGACTATCTTCGTATAAGATAGATTCTGAATGTATGTAACCTTTTTAAAGCTGTCTGCCTTCTGGGATCATATTGTGAACAGAACGTGAGTAAACTCTTTTATACTTTTATAAAGACTGTGTCGTGTCTTGTATTTTAAGAGGGAACAAAGGGGAAATTACCAGAGTAATTATTATAGAGGTTCTAGCGAACCTGTGCAAACGTTACCGTTGCAAACTTAAAGGGGAATGTCTATAAACTCTGCTGATACTTTGGGAACTTGTTAGCACAAGTTGGATTAGGATATAAACTCACAATATATCCTCTCCTGCACACCTGAACATTCCCACAGGTTCTGGGTCCTCCTCCTCCTCCTCCTGTGTGTGAAAGGGGCACCCTGTTGCAACAGTTAATAAAGATCAGGCTTACTAGCTGCTTTGCTTCTCAATATTCTCTGGTTGGTCTCTGTTATTTTCTCCTGCCAATAGAGAACCTACAAAAGGACTCTATATGGGCTCTTGGGTACCCCATAAGGGGAAAGGAGCAGTTTTATTACTTATAACAGCTATGATAGCAATTTAAACAGTCATGGCTTTCCCTAAAGAATTTTGAGAGCTGTAGTTTGCTACAGGTGCTGAGAGTCATTAGGAGGCCGCTATTCCTCTCACAGAGCTACAGTTCTCAGAGTTCCCTGGGAAGAAGGATTGATTGTTTATACCACTCTGAGATTGTAACTCTCGGAGGGCAATTAAGGCTCTCCTAACAACTCACAGCACATGTAAAAAAACTAGAGCTCCCATAATTATTTGGGGGAAGACATGACTGTTTAATGTAATAATAATAAACATAATAAAAACAAGGAAAAACCCAAAGCAAACCTATAAGCCCCACTCCCACAAGCATATTTAAAGGGACATAGAATGTTAATCCACCAAGGCCCCTTGAGATTAATCTACTGTAACAGCGGAGTCAAGATCCTGGTGAATGCAAGCAATTTTATCCTCATAATGCCTTGCAAACAAGTCACAGCAAGCTGCCATTGGTTCTGCCACCTCCTTTGGGCCAGACTGTAGCAGGCTCCATACTACCTGGAAAAGCTCTGCTGGACAGCACAATGAGGATGCAAAGGAGGCAGCAGAGTAAAGCTTCTTTGCTGTCTTCACTGCCACTAGGTAGGCTCAATGATGAGCCCTCACCAGTATTCAGTTGCATACAACCAGAGTTTTCCCCCACTTGCGTTCAAGCCATCTTCCAGCCTGTTTTCTCATTCTAAGCTCTAGAGTATAGCAGGGAGCCAGCATGGATGTTGAAGTCCCTCAAAACCAGCATTCTGGGATTCCTCAACACAGCCCTGAGACCATCTCTGTCAGCTCAGGCAGGAGAGTGCTGGGCAGCAGGTAGGTGGGTGATTGACTGGTGAGTGCCTATTTTGTCAGGGAGATAAAAGAGCCAGGTATTGCTGAAGAATGTTAAATTGGGGGGTTTCTCTACCCTTCCTCAAAGTGAACATCCCTGTAGAACACCCATTGGTGTGTGGGCCTGTTATAGGAAAAAATAGGGTTGGGTTTTGCTGCCCAACTCCCCAAGGAACTGAGTCCCCCAAGTCCGTGATCCGTTAAAGATGAATGGATGGAGGAGACAAGATCCATAGAAAGCAAGGCAGACCTTTATTTTCTGTTGCAACAGTTTCCTACCCTCCTTCCATGGAGGTAGGAAAGACTCAGAACAATGCTGCACAAGCCCCTATAAAGACTTTTGAAATTGCCCACCCTGTAGCCCAAGACCACCCCCCAAAACATCATTCACGCATCACAGAAGGTGACGGTCTCCAGCAGAAATTTGAGAGAGAGTGTTGCCTCTCTCCTGACTGTCAGGATACTTGATAACGCCTTACTTGATTGCATTTTCTGGGTAGCCTGGTCATTCCTTTGAAATTGTAAATGCTTTAGTTCTGTCCTTTTTTTTCTAAATAAATGATATGGGGTACTCTCATTTTGACTCAGGAAAATCACCATTTTATAGTTCAATTCAGGGAAAATAAATACAGTAAATAGACAAAAGTACAAAGAACATGCATTACCTTATATTACACAACATCTTTTGTTTTTACAGAGTCCTCATTAACTTTACACTTCTTTGCTGGCTGTGATGATGAAAAATAGTAATTTTCCTACTCATATTGAAATACTGCCCCTTAGTTTTAAAATTTTAAGTTTTTTCTCCCGTTAGATTCATGCATACTCCTTCGTCCCCTCCAGAAAGAAGCACTGGGTACATTTAAACAAGGCTTATCAACTCCCCAGATGTTCAGTGTCCAGAGCTTCAGTGTCTGGCACCCAGAAACTCAGGTGAGTCTGGCACCCACAAACTCATAACATTTCACTTCCTTGCAGCCTAAGGAGGCCTAAAGGTGAAGTCATAATACTGGACAGATTACTACAGGGTGTTGAGGGGGGTCATTTTTAACTATTAAGTGAGAAACAGCAGGCGTAATCCAGGCCAGAAGTGTTTTTCCCTTGGTGACCCCACCATGTTGAAAACTGTGTATGTGTGGTGTTTCCTGTCCTTTCCAGAAATGCACTGTGCTGGATGGAGCCAGCTCTAGATCTTTTCTCAATAAATGAAATAAGACTGCTTAACCTACTGAAAGATATATTTGAAAAATAAATATTATGGGGAACAATGCCCATTGTTAAGCAAGGTAGCTAAAGTAACGGTGCCATGTCCTCCATTGTGACACGTCCCTCTGCTGAGTGACTTTGGGATGAGGACTTTGGGAAGAGCAACTATTTGAGGATAGTTCAGGCGAGAAGAGGTAGTTTGTGAGTAAGCAAAAATGTTTTCTAACGCAAAGAAGAGACACTCTTCATCTAAAGTGTAAGTAGGATTCCTAATTCTTTCTGCATCCTGCTTCTTTTGCTATCCCTCAAGATTTAGAAACATAGGGAACCTTGTCATGGTTAGATTAATTTTTAAAGATTGTCCTCAGGGCCACCTTAGATGCTTTGAGGGAAATGGCTTACCTTCTCCTTTGTGGACATCATCACAAGAAGGGCACCTCCCAGTTTTGGAGGGTCTTTGACATTGCCACCCCCCCCCCCCCGTGGGACACTCGCCCCCCCCCAGGTGCACAGCAGCTAGCTCTGCCTCTGGCCAGACCCACCAGCTAAAAAAGGAACAGGAAAAACAGTGGTGATAGGAACAGTCTGTCCTAATGGGAGAACAACTAGCAAAAGAAAGCAATTTACATAAACAATTACCTTAAATATGCACCTTAAATATGGCACTTTCACTCATGACTAAAATCAGATTAGCAATATGTTTATGGAGTTTTATAAATATGTTTATACAGTTTTATATAACCAAAATAACCCTTTACCTAAAATAATAATAATAATAATAATAATTGTGAAAAGATGTGGTATCAAACCTTTAACAAAGAAAGCACAACAAAAGATAACATTCTGCAGAAGAATTGATCAAGCTCTTAACAAACTGAAGTACTGTATAATAAGAGCCATTGACCTGATGGGCTTGGCAACTCATTTTACGCCTAGGGGTGCCCAAAGAGGGCCAGAGTTGATGGAGTAAACATGTGTGAGGGCCGACCAGTTGCAGTTTTGCAGTTGTTGAGCTTTTTTATGATTTTACCCCCAAGTTGTTGAGCATTTTTAGAATTGAGGTTGTTGAGCTTTTAGGATTTTACCCCAGGAGATAGACTGCCACAGGGGCAGGATTAAACCAGAAGACCGTTTGTTGAATGTGATTCACAGTGCCTCACCAAACCATTCTTCTTGGCTTTATGTTCCTTAGGCGCTCCTGTATACCCCTGTATATCTCCATCGTTCTGTCCAGACACTGAGGTCCAGCTCTGAGGGCCTTCTGGCGGTTCCCTCACTGCGAGAAGCAAAGTTACAGGGAACAGACAGAGGGCCTTCTCGGTAGTGGCACCCGCCCTGTAGAACGCCCTCCCACCAAATGTCAAAGAGAACAACAACTACCAGACTTTTAGAAGACATTTGAAGGCAGCCCTGTTTAGGGAAGTTTTTAATATCTGATGAATTATTGTATTTTAATGTTTTGCTGGAAGCCGCCCAGAGTGGGCGCCCAGCTAGTTGGGCGGGGTATAAATAATATATTATAAATAATAATAATAATAATAATAATAATAATAATAATAATAATTAATTACAAAGCCTTTGATGGTTTGGAATTCTGTTATCTCTTAACATTTTGCAGACATGCCAACTAGGCAATCACCTTATTACAGCAATAGCTAAACTCTATTCAAATAATTCAGCTGCCCTAACAATAACAGACTCCTCAGCAATTGCAATCTGGAGGGGGACAAAACAAGGTTGTCCCTTGTCCCCACTGCTCCTCACCTTCTCTCTTGAACCATTCACTAATATCCTACGTCTTAATCCAAATGTAAAAGGATATCCGAGAGAGGGCAAGGAGCATCTGTTGACAATGTATGCAGATATTGTTGTGATGATGAAAGGCCCTAAGGGGTCAGCCTGTGCATTAAAGGAAGAATTAACATCCTTTTCTGAAGTGGCAGGTTTAAAAGTAAACATTGGAAAATCAATGCTGATGTTTTTCAGTCTTCCACCACTGATTCAAATACACACTTGTCATATTCTTAATACACCTATGTGCTGCTCTGCATTTAGAGACTTGGGTGTGCCGATTCTAAAAATCATGAACCATGAATCTAAACTGAGTTATCCCATTATTTTAAAAATGAACACGGACTTTTAAAAGTGGAACAAATTTAACATTTCCATTTTAGGCTCTTGCAGCAGTACATATCATGTTAATTCCTTGTTTTCTGTTCCTCTTTCGGGTCCTCCCTACTTTTCTCCAACTTCCAAATGGCAAACTAAAATTGTTTCATATTTCAAGTTAAGTCTTCAAGGTTGCCCATGAAATCTTATTTTTTATTTTTAATGAAGGTGGTTGAGGTTTACCAAACCTCTCTGTATACCATGATGCATTCCAATAGACACAGCTAGGTTTAATGATTATGAAGGATGGTAAGAAATGGATCAGCTTGGAAAAAAACAAATAGGCCTAGGTCTGCTATGTGCTTTATCTTTCAAAAACCTTAATCCTTAAAATTACTGCCCAAATGAATAACCCATATTTACAAACTAAATTGAGGATATGGAAAAAATGAAAATCGGATCTCCCCAGGTTGTTCACTGCTCAATGCTCTGCAGGCATTGCCAGTCTGAAAGATTATACTTTAAAAACTAAAATAAGGAACAGGGTAAAATTGGGTTATTTCAGACTGTGATTTTTTTACAGGAGTAAGACCAGTAACTTTAAGTGTACTAAAAATGGGAATTAACTTTAAAGAGGCTTCAAATTCTATAATCAATCATTTACTAAAGGATCTGATAAGTTAAACTACATGCAACTTCTTTTGAGTGATCCAAGGTGCCACTAGGTAATGGGGATACCCAGGAAATAGTATCAAAAATTTATGGTCACTTAATACAGAACCAATTTGGGGACTCGTCTAGCCTAAAATCAATATGGGAATATGATCTAAAGTAACAACGGAAGACTCATTTTGGAAAGGCATATGGACGAACAAACCCTTCAAGTCAGTGTCTGCAAATATTAAAGAACTTTCACTCAAAATCTTCCACAGATGGTATAGGACTCCATCCCAACATCACATCGGCTATAAGCCCCTAATATTGGTGTGGATATGACACTAAGTGGACAAATATACCTTTATGGTGGTCTTGTTCCTGTATACAGGTTGTTTGGTCCCTGGTTCACATACAGCTAACAGCAATAATAAAGAACACAACTGAATTCACTCCAGATCTTTTTATTTTAACAGTGTTCCAAGATACAAAAAAACAAAACAAACCACCGTAGTATCTAAAGAACTCATCACTTTCTTACCAACCGTAGCAAGGCTGTCCATTGTCCAACACTGGAAATATTTTGAAAACTATACAGTTGTATAGTTTGTGTGCAACACAAACACAATTGCAACACAAAATGTGTGAAACGCTGCAGTTTCAGTAAAAACAATATTTAGTTTTAAATTAACTCAAGGCGATGCATAATCTTTGGAGTTGGTCCAGTGTGGTGGGATTTTATACAGTATGTTATTAATACTAATTGATTCCAAAAGTAAATAAGTTGATTCCAAAAGTAAATAAGAATGTTTGCCTATTCTGAGAATATAAGATGATGTTGTCCTGTTTGTGGATAGAATATATCTTATTCAAGTTCTGTTGGCTGCATCTGTATTTTCAGGGAGGGGCAGATCCTGTGAGAAAGCAGACGGATGCTAAGAGATTGCAGTGACCAGCCTGCTGGCCCAATGCAATACACTGCAAAAGTATTTCTGGCCCACCCTATGTCCACATAGCATTGAAGCTCAGCCACTTGCTTCCAGGTCATTCCCCAAGAACCCCTGATTCTTCATCGTCCGCCATCGGTCCTTGATCGCCACTGGCGTCCAGTTCTTAAAGGGGAATGTCTGGCAGATGGCTTTCCACCTCCCTTCCCCAAACCTCTTCACACCTTCCTTAATCCACTGGGACTCTTCTGAAGTCCAGATCTAGAAAGAAGAGGGCACAGGCTCTCGTGAGCAACCATCAAGTGCTGCAAGACTTGCCCCCTGCCGCCATGACAGAACGACAGATACCCCACCCTCTGGAGATGGCTCCATGGCTGTTGCTAACAGAGGATTACCGCTGACATGGGCTGTAGCCCAGTGACTCACAGCAGGCAAATATCTGGCCCGTATTTCGAGAGATTAAACCCAACTTGATGGCACGCTCTCCACACTTAGTTCTCCTTCTGCAAAATGTGGGTAATAAAATTCAGCCACCTTACAGTGTGGTTCAAGAGGCTATCAAAGATAGCAGATATGACGTGCTGAGATTGCCCAGGCTTCTTGGAAACATCTGGGTATCCAAGACTCTTGATCAGTGATAGCCAAACTTGGCCCTCCGGCTGTTTTGGGACTACAACTCCCATTATCCCTAACTAACAGGACCAGTGGTCAGGGATGATGGGAATTGTACTCCCAAAACAGCTGGAGGGCCAAGTTTGGCCATCACTGCCCTTGATCAATTAACTAGGAGATGCCCCTTAGTCCAGTGGTTGAACACGCAGAAGATCCCAGCTTCAAACCTGTGACATATCCAGGTAGAGCTGCGAAAGAGACACCTTGCCTGAAAGCCTGTAGCACAGACAATACTGAGCTAGACAGACCAGGATTCAGCATATGGCAGCTTCCTATGTTCCCATTAATAGGGATTTCATCAGTTACTTCATTTGGGAGAGGGGGTCCTCATCAACTGGCCTCCATTTAGAGGGGTCTTATCAAGGCAGACCTATCTGTCCTCACTGGTGTGCTCAGCTCCAGACTGGGTGTAGGCTTGGTTACCTTCTTTTTAGAACCCAAGAAGGAAGTGCTGCTGCTGCTGCTTTTTTCCTTCGATTCTGAAACACAAATTCATTTACAAACTTTACAGGATGCATGGAACCACTCAGTAAGCTGGTTATTGCTACTGGCTCAGTAATTGGGAGGTTTTACCACTACTGTCCCTCATCAGAAATCCAGGGTAGTGGTCAATTTCTACCCAGCCTTGGCAGCATGATGCGTAGGCAGCCAACTACTGATGAAACTATGTTGGGGTTGCCATACGTCCGGGACATCCCAGACATGTCCTCTTTTATTACCGTATATACTCGAGTATATGCCGACCCGAATATAAGCCGAGACACCTAAAAAACTGGGGAAACTTATTGACTCGAGTATAAGCCAGTTCACCACACAACAAACCTGGTGGTGGTGGTAGCGGTGGAAGAAGAACAAGCAGCCCAAAAGGGCTGCTTTCGGGCTGCTTGTTCCTCCACCGCCAACAGCGGCAAAGGCGGCGGAGGAGGAAGGGGCAGCCTGAAAGGGCTCTTTTTGGGCCGCTCATCCCTCCACCGCCACTGCACTCGATTATAAACCAAGGGGGGCTTTTTCAGCATAAAAAATGTGCTGAAAAGGTTGGATTATATTCGAGTATATACGGTAAATTAAAGCTTGGCCGACTCTATAGACTGCTGCTGCTGCCAGCCCAAGCTGGGAAAAGAGGCATGTGGGTGCACTTCTTTCCCTGGCTCAGGCTGTCCTCTTTTTTGCTCTTCAAGATATGGCAACTCTAAACTATGTGGCAAACAGCCATCCATGTTCACTCACAGATGCCACCTCATTCTAGCATGGTTCCCAAGATTGATCACTTTGCTTTGTAAGATGTTTACTAGGTTTTGAGAGTTTTGCCTTTAGCCAGCCTGTGCATAGCCTAAGCAAGCCTCCTGAAGGATTGCACTTAACAGTTGTCTTTGCCTGCCATGCTGGTGATGTTTTCCCCCATGTCATTGTGATGTCACTGGGTAATGCAATGTGGGAAGCCATCCAAACTGCACAGGTGCTTTCATTAGAAGAGTACATGGAGCCATGGTTGAGCATCCTGCAGAACAAGAAGCCAGTCTGAGGCAAAAGGCAATGATTTTGTCCGTGCTGCTGCTGTGCACTTGGAGCAGGCAGTCCAAATATTTTACTTTTTTGAGCCAAGAGCTGTACCCCAAAACCCCTCTGCTTACTGTGTACAGGATACTAGCTGCTTCAGCAGGTTCCAAATCTATGGAGCAGACAATGGGAACTCCAAGCTTCTGGCCTGACATTCAGAGGAGATCCTCAGCTGCTTGGCAGCTTGGCTCTTTTGAGAGTAGCTTTGCTATATTTCTGCAATAGCAGCCTTGGGGCAAAGAAACCTTGATCATGCCGAGCACCCAAAACCAGGCAAGCAAATTCAAACAGTTGCTGCTTACCCAGGTGTCGGGGGTCTCTGGGGGTCTCGGGCCGGTCCCGGTCCCTATGAACCTCTTCACCACCTGGGAGATCCTCTTCTTCATTCTGATCTGGACAAATTCGTCTCCTCTTAGCTAATCTGAATGGAACAGAGAAACACAAGTGAGGCAAGACTTACCCCACAAGGAGATGGGACAGGACTGAGCTGCATCAGTTAATGTCACACATAACCAAAATTATGGAGATGCTGAGTTTAAGTATCAGACAAGGAGGGAGGTTAATTTGTCACAGCAAACACACTACTGCAGAGACCTATGACAGTTTAAATATGAGCAAATAGCTGGTGGCAGAAACCTAAACCCTTATCCTTGAAACTGACGGAAGGAGGGAGGGGGGGGAGAGAAATAACATTTTCTACCTTTTGTCTGGCAACTGAAGCTAACATTCCAGGCATCTGACAAAGCAGAGTCTGGCACAGGTGTTTCTGCCACAATATATTTGTTTAGCAGTCTTTAATGGGGCCAGAGACCGTATTGTCAATTCTGCTATCTTTGCAATCTGAGTAATAAAGATTAATACAAGGTATGTGAACCTGATTCTCTCGCAACCTGATTCTACTAGCTGGGGGAGAAGATGCACAGCAATGCAACCCTACCACTGCAAACCACCTTTGCCTTCCTTGGAGCTTCTGGGCTGAGGCCTAAGGCCTTCTAATGGATTCCCTGCAAAGGGGAAAGTGGCACCAAATGCTTCATGCTGTGCCAGCTCCCCAGCAGACCTCACAGCAGTCATGGACTCTTACCTGGGAGATTGGGAGGTATCATCAGGCTGAGTGGGTATTTGGGGCCGCGCAGGCTGGACATCCAAAGTTGCCGCAGGCCTCTTGGATGAAACTTGGCAGGAAGTTGGGGGGTTCCCGCTCTCTGACCCCATAACCAGTGTGCTTATGGACACTGAGCGTTCACTAGGGTGTGACCTGGAGGCAGCATGGTTCTCCTCCTCCCTTTGGCACTTGGCTGCGTGGAAATCAGAAGCCAAACATGGATGCGAGCCCATCCTCTTAGGCGAACATCTGCAAAAGAAAGAAACATCAGAAGGTTGCTCCACCAGTTTTGACAGTTTATATTGTTGACCTCACCCCAAAGACCTTGCTCCCCTGGCAGCAGGTGCAATTTGAGTTTGAGTGCTGAGAGCCAGAAGTTGTATGGCAAAACAGCTGCCCAGCATGGCAAAGGAGTCAAAACTGGAAGAGGCCATAGGCTGCTAACCTGTCAGTGTCACTGGAAGCTGCTGAGACAGTGGCATCAGCAACTATAGCAGGCTCTGCAGCTCCACTGGTTTCTTCTTCTGGCTTTGAAGCTGCCTGGCACTCATCAACCACTTTAGCAACTTCCAAAACAGCTCCCTTTGCCTCCATCAAAAGCCTTGCAACTGTCTCACAGCCTCCCTCCAGAGACTTGGGCTGTTCTTCCGCTGTATTGCTAAGCCCTCCCTCAGGCCTGGGCTCTTCCAAAGTCTCATCAGATCTTCCCACAGATTCAGGTTTATCTGCTGCTGCCAACTCTGAGGTTTCTTTCACCATTTCCTCCTTGCTGGCCATTTCCAAAGGATTGAGCCCGGTGTCTATCTGATCGTCCAAATCCTTTTTTGCCATCTTAAACAGAGAGTGTGAACACAGTTACTAGACAACACTTCTCTACTTTCTTTTTCTTTTTCTACTTCTATACAGCAGCAATGCCCAAGCTGGTGCCCTGAAGATGCTTTACCTACAACTCCCCTAAGTCCCAGGCAGCACAGCCTCATGATGCTGGAGCTGTTGGGTATTGCTAGTCCAAAACATTGTCAGATTACAAGCTTGATATATGTCAAATGTGACGTTGCAGTCCTGTTCTGTTCTGCAGTGGGGCACTTGGCTCTTCACAAAAATATTTCCCAAACACATAATAGTTTGTCCAGGGAGAAGGCTTCTGTCTTAAGCCTCAGGTGTTGAATGTGCTTTTTTGATCACAGTGGTTAGACGGCAAGAGCTCTGCTGTGGCAATGTGGGTGATATTCAAGTGCTCCAGCAACACACAGGAACATAGGAAGAAAAAAAGCTGGCTCACATAGTTTTCTATCGCCACGCATTGAGTGACAGTGGCTCCCCAGGGTTTCAAGCAGGGGACATTCCCAGTCCTAGCTAGAGATAGTTACAGATAGGTAGCCGTGTTGGTCTGCCATAGTCAAAACAAAAAAACAAAAAAAATTCCTTCCAGTAGCACCTTAAAGACCAACTAAGTTAGTTCTTGGTATGAGCTTTCGTGTGCATGAGCTTTCGTGTGTATCTGAAGAAGTGTGCATGCACACGAAAGCTCATACCAAGAACTAACTTAGTTGGTCTTTAAGGTGCTACTGGAAGGAAAAAAATTTTTTTGTTCTAGCTAGAGATGTCAGGGATTGAACTTGGGACCCTCTGCATGCAAAGCAGATGCTCAGCTACTGAGCTATAGTCCTCCCACTACTATAACAATCAAACAACACCCCATACCCTTGCTTACCTCTAAGAGAAAGGGCTCGGGGACACTCCAGCAGCTTTCTAAAGACAGAAGTATTCTCTGCTGGAAAACTTCATAGGAGAAGTTCAAGATGGCTGGATGAGTTAAGTTTTTCCTTCGGATGATTCTCTGCAACATTGACCTCATTTTCTAAGAAAAGGGAAATGTTTTTCAGAACTTGCAAGTAAATTGCAGCGCAGGGCAGAGATAAAAGCAATTTTGGCAGTCATTAGACGTTTAAACAAAACAAGCCAAACCACAAGAGCAGTCTAGGTAATGTCACTAATGCATGAAAGTAATGATGACTAGGGGGGCCACTAGGGGCGCATCAGAAGATGGCTGACAGTAACATCTCTCCGACCCACACGAGGTAATTTGGAGGCTGTGATGGGAGTAAATAGCCTCCCCACCCCAGGATTGTGGGGTGGGACTGCCCTTGCCTGCTGTGCCCTATACCACCCCCGAATTTGTGGGGATGGGGGCACTAGGCACAATGCCCTCCTGTGGGATTTCGGCGCTCCTGGATGCCGTCTCAGATCCGCGCCACTAGCTGCAAGAACTTCAAAAGAAACAATTTGGATGAAGCGAATGCACATATTTCAAGGAAGAAGGGGGAGTAAAGACTGCTAACAGAAGAGATCTCTGATAAAACAAGAAGAGTCGAAGGAGCAAGTATAAATCACGAGAAGATACGCCAAGACTCGGTATGGCAAAGGGACTGATGGGGGAGGGGGAAAAAACCTTCCTTCCTTTCTTTTATGTGATTAAACAAGACCCCCCCCACACACAAGTCAGAAATGTCGTTTTAAGGACTTAAGCTGTGGATTTAAGGCTGTGTGGAGATAAACTTTCGAACCAAAGCATGTTTTGAGAAGAGCGTGGAATGGATAAGGGCATTGGAATGACGCAGTTAAAAGTGCTGTCGCCATATTGGGAAGTTCTGTCGGAGGACTTAAGTCTGGGAGGAGAAATAGAGAAATAGAGCTGTTTTTATATTGTGGGTGAAACTCCTCAGAGGGACTTAAGAACGACAGTTCTGTAATTAAAGATGGAAAAAGTGATGTTATCTATGAAGGCGATGATATATGGAAACCATCTCGATTTGAGGATTGGAAGAACGGAAAAATTCACACAGGATTATTATGGGTGTTTATCGGCTTAAGGAGACTATCAGAAGAGATCATAAAGAAAAAAGAGAAAATATATGAACAAGAGGTGATGTGGAAACAGCAAGATAAGACTGGATAGAATTATGAACTTTGTTTGGACTGATTTGGACATTAACGCAGTAGCAAGAAGATGATCAGAATCCCCCTTCGGATCTTGAAATATGGGTCCCCTCAACAAAATTTAAAATTCGGCTTTGTAATTCGGAATTTATGTGATGTGATTTGATTTGATTTGATTGGCCAGTTAATAAAAATTATTATTAAAAAAGAAGAAAGTAATGATGACTAGAGCACAATCGGTAGCAACATGTGCTGCTTGCGGATATAATTTTTCTCATTGCGTAAGGAGGAAAATAAACTCCTAAGTATTTAAGACACTCACTGAATTGGAGAATGTGGGAAGGACAAACCATGACTCTGCTTTGTAGTGAAATGACCCTACAAGAGGCACATTTCAACAACAACAATTGCAACATGAACTCATACCTGCTGAAAGCTCACCTGGGAACTTGGGTCCTTTGTCATGTGTTTATTCAAGATCATTCTGGCTTGTGCATATTTTTTGTTTTTAATGCAGGTTATGACAGCCTGAAGAAGAAAGACAAAATAATGGTTTGCAAGGAAGACTTTGGGGGAATGCTCCTAATCTAAGAAGATACTGTTTGGGAGCAACCCCCTGGCAGTTTTCTAGATCTGCTTTACATTTTCAACTCAGTGGGTTTTCATTGTGTTATATTAGATCACTTATTAAAGAAAATTATTTTTAAATTCAAGTAAGGCAAGCGACTTAAATATCTGTAGGCTAACAACATTGGAATAATGTATGCCTTAGGAGAGTCAGCCAAGAAGCCAATTTTTCCTGGATTACCCTGCATTTCCCAAAGAAGGAAAACATGCTGAGTTCCAATAAACTCAGGCACCTTTGAGCATACATTTCTCTCTCATTTCATCCCACCCTATAGGAATCTTGCCTCCTTGCTTCTACTAACTTTTGTGAACTTATTTCAAAGCTTAATTTAAGCATGGAGAAAAATAGGCAAGAGTTAATCCTGGCATTGAATTAGAACCTTCATTAAACCCTTTCTGAAATATACTGCATTTTGAAACCTAAAGACAGCTGTCCTAGGCTGAGAAACAGTAATTAGTGCCTACAGAAGAGGAAATGCTAACACTTACCGCTTCCTTTATTTTTTGTCTTATTTCTTCTACTACCTCACTGTTTAAGTCCAGTTCATCCTTCATCTTATCCAAAATAACAAGGGCATCTTCAAAAGGCATTAACTTGGTCTTGGGATCAATGGTCCAATCTTCATCAATCTTAGACAGAAACTGCACAATCTGCAGCTGAATGCCAATACATTTCTCTTCCGCTAGGGGCCGTGCAAGCACAGCTGGAGAAGAATAAGACAGTCCAAACAGTCACTGAGCAAAATCAGATAGTTCAGCAAATCAGGTGTAATGAGGCTTGGGCCAGGGCACCAAAGCCCTGCCCCATACCTTATACCCCTGACCATATACAGACAGCCAACTTCATCCCAACATGCCCTTTGGCCCAGGAGTCACTGCGCATTTGCTTGCTTTTCGTGTGTAATCCACAATATCCTTAGTATCCATATATACACAAACACATCGCTTTTTAGTGTCTTCATCTTTGTGGTCAGATATTTTGTTGGGGCTCCTGTTTTGTAGGGCAGAAATGCAGTATGTACAGATTTTATTTACAGACATACAGAAATAATTACTGTAAGAAAATGAGTGGTAAAGTAGTTGAGCTTCTTAAAACTATACTCCAAAGGTGCTAGGTCATTCCTAGCGGTTGGCTTCTGGAAACCATCACACTCAACTACAGGCCATACCCAAAACTCATTAAACTCATTCTCTTAATATACGCATCCAATTTGAAATAGATTTCAAGAGGGCACTGAAGTTTTCAGGTACAGTGGTACCTCGGTTTAAGAACAGCCCTGTTTAAGAATGATTTGGTTTACGAACTCCACAAAACTGGAAATAGTGTCCCAGTTTGAGAACTTTACCTCAGTCTAAGAACGGAATACGAACGGTGGAAGGGCACCGGAGGCGGGAGGTCTCATTAGGGAAGGTGCACCTCAGTTTAAGAACCATTTCAGTTTAAGAACGGACTTCCAGAATGGATTAAGTTCATAAATCGTGGTACCACTGTACTTAGGAGGCTAAGTGTGGGTGGGGGGATCCTAACCCTTCTCGTGACCATCTGTGATGGGCTTTAGGAGGCATTCATTTAAGGGGGCATGTATCCTAACCATCTTGCTGAGAATCACAACTGGCTGTTTTCAGACCTTCCTTTTGGGTTCTGTGCTGTTGGTTAGTTTTATGTTGTGCCTTTTCTTTTAAAATCGGTTCCCTTAATTTCTAAAGGCAAATGACAAACATTCCAGGGATATAGATTGTATTATAGTTTAAGTTGCTTTAGGTTCACTGTTTCTTAAATGAAAACACCTAATGACTATTAAATGTGATATATAAATGTAAATACGTAATAGTGACATAAGTGGAACCGGGGCTATTAGGCAATATATTTTAATGTTTGATGTTTTAGTATGTTCTGATATACTGTATGCTGTGAGCTGTCCAGAGCGGCTGAGGAAACCCAGCCAGATGGGTGGGGTATAAATGATAAAATTATTATTATTATTATTATTATTATTATTATTATTATTATTAGTTATTTACATTCACATTCCTCAGCAGGAAGTACAGTGGTACCTCGGGTTAAATACGCTTCAGGTTACATACACTTCAGGTTACAGACTCCGCTAATCCAGAAATAGTGCTTCAGGTTAAGAACTTCGCTTCAGGATGAGAACAGAAATGGTGCTCCAGCAGCAGCAGGAGGCCCCATTAGCTAAAGTGGTGCTTCAGGTTAAGAACAGTTTCAGGTCAAGTACGGACCTCCGGAACGAATTAAGTCCCCGAGGTACCACTGTACCTTGAGAATTATTGAACCCAGCGCCAATGTTCCTCAAATGCCCCTTTCGTAAAACTAACTGGTCTCCCCACCATAGACGACGTCCCGCAGCTGGCGCAAGTCCCGGCTGCGGCCGGCCCGGAAAGCCTGAATGGCCTGGTGGACGTAGAAGGGGACGGTCCAGCGGTTCACACCTCCTCGAGGGCCTTTTCGCGAGCCTCCGCGGCTCCTTCGGACGCTCGGCAGCCACCCTCCTCCATCTTCCCTCCTACCGTGCGCCAACACGCCGGGAAGGGGGCGTAGCGCAAGTTGCGCCCTTTAAGTTGCCCCTGACGTGGTCGGTGGGCGAGGCAGGAGGGCTTCGGGGGACCGCCGAGAGCATCGCTGGCTCAGAGCCCGGGACCCTGTAGTCTCAGCGGCGTCCCGGTCCCAGCGGGGCTCTTGGCTCGCTCCTCTGCCTGGAGGCCCACAAAGCGCAGAGGGTGGAAGGGAAGGCGATGGGCAGCGCGCTGCTTGCCCAGGGAAATCATACACGTGGTGATTTGAGCCCTTAAAGGAAATGAATTCCTTCCTCCATGTCCAGTTCTTCCAACAGTGTTCCCCATCTTAAATTTGTGCATCCAGTTAGTCCTGGACTGAGAATCATCTTCCCTGTCTCTTCCACTCGGTCTACAGAAACGCCACACCCTGGAGATTTGGTTTGTGTGGTTTGCTATACTGCCCTTTCTCTTCCTGAGAGTCTGGAGTGGAGTTTCAAGACAGCCCTGGGAAGTAGGCTAGGGCAAGGCTTGCCTGAGGCTACCCAATAAAGGTTGCCCTCCCCTCCACATTGATTTTCCAAATACTCTTTCCTCCACTGGAGGAGCAAATCCTGCATTTCAAAGGGTTGGACTTGATGATCCTTGAGGAACCCTTGCAACTCTATGTCTATTAAATCAAGGGGGCAGCCGGACAGATTCCCACAGACATCAGGCAGAGAAATCAAATTTGGGGAGGATAGGGGACGGAGCATAGCTGTCAACTTTCAGATTTGAAAATAAGGGATCAGCAGCATAGCTGTCAACTTTCGGATTTGAAAATAAGGGATCAGCAGCCTCACCTGTCCCGGGGACAGTCTACGGGATATCGAACAATCCGAGATAGCAGCGGGAAGCAGCGGGAAACGGCGCTGAAATAAGGGAATTTCCCGCAAAAAAAGGGAAGGTTGACAGCTATGGGACGGAGCACGAGGGCACTGGCTAAGGAAGGGGATGCGGGGCGCCCCCGGTGTCAGCCCTGAGGTGGGGGTGACATCGGCGCCGCGCCCCCCTAGGATGCTCGCCGCGGGTGGCACCGCCCCCGTGGGACGGTCGCGGCAGGCGGTTCCGCCCCCATGCTCGCCACTCCGCCCCTGTGGGACGATCGCCCCACCCCCGGGTGCACAGCATGTGCGCTGCTCTGGGTACCAGAGCAGCTAGCTCCGCCTCTGCACTGATATATCCCCAGTGGAACCACACCTCCATGCGCCTGATATTTAGTTGCAGGTAGGTAGCGCTGTTGGTCTGCCATAGTCGAAAGAAAATAAAAATATTCCTTCCAGTAGCACCTTAGAGACCAACTAATTTTTTTATTGGTACGAGCTTTAGTGTGCATGCACACTTCTTCAGGTACACTCAATACAGTGGTACCTCGGGTTACAGACGCTTCAGGTTACAGACGCTTCACGTTACAGACTCCGCTAACCCAGAAATAGTACCTCGGGTTAAGAACTTTGCTTCAGGATGAGAACAGAAATCGTGCTCCGGGGGCATGGCGGCAGCAGGAGGCCCCATTAGCTAAAGTGGTGCTTCAGGTTAAGAACAGTTTCAGGTTAAGAACGGACCTCTGGAACGAATTAAGTTCTTAACCCGAGGTACCACTGTATTTAGATAACATTATTTATAATATTTAGATAACATTAGGTTAGGAACAACTTTTACAAGGGGTAGAAACATTACAGAGAGGTTTTCCTAGCTGACCAAGATAGAATACTGTTAATCCTTGGGATGGGGAGGAAACAGGCAATCCATTTTTATCTACCCCTTTACTGCTGATTATTGGTCAGATTTGATTGCAGTTTATTACTACTTTAATTAATTAATTAATTTTTTTAATACAGCCTTTCATCCAAAGATCACGTGATAGCTCAAGACATAAAAGTTTTTCGGGTCCCTTGGGGTTTGGACATTTGACAGAGGACTCCTGTTACTGGACTCTTGGCACCTCCAAATCTTCCTGTTGGATATTTGTTGGCAAAGGGTTACTCCAGCAGATTGTATTCATACATTGGTCATTGAAAGAAAGGAAGGAAAAAACAGAAGGACTATATGAGGACAACCCCAACCCCTAACCCTGCTCACCATTTCTAGTTTGCTTGGACAGAACATGAGCCAGTTACATATTATGTATGATATCTCAACATTAGGTAAGAATGGGATGGCGTTTTCCTTACTCAGGTCCTCGCTGTTTGCTCCAACTGAGTGCTAGAGAGCGGTTTTCGGGGGGGCGGGGCGAGGAGTAGTGGGAAAAGAGGAAATATAGATATGCATCAAGAGTAAAGCAGCCCAAGAGCGCGGCTGCCATATGTGCGGATTTACACACACACACACACACACACACACACACAAAATGCTGTGCCCTGCCGCTACCTTTCCTCCCGAGACTCCTCCCTCCAGGCCAGATCTCCGCTGTGCCAGGAAGCCTGGCTCTCTGGGAACACAGTGCCAGCTGGGGCTGCGTCAAAATCGTAGGATCCCTTAGGCAGCCTTGTCAAAATCAGGCAGGCTTTGGGAAGGTGGTCGGGAAGGAGTTCCTAGTCCACAGGAAAAGGTGTTTACACAGAAGGGGCAAGGCGTGGGTGGCTTAAGGTGTTTCTGGGCACTGTGCAAAAAATACGTAAGTGTCTCTTAGTACTACTGTCGTGGGTTTATTTTTGCGTTTCCGCAAAAAATGCTCAACAACTTTCGTGTCCTGATTTTTACCTTTCGAAATATAGCAACCCCGTCCAAGAGCTACAAACCAAGAAGGCCCAACATACTGGTATCAAAATAGATTCAACAGAGTACAGATCTAGATCTGTGTTAATTATTTGTTGGGAAATCTGGAGACTTACACATAGTGGGGCTTATGGTAATTCAGACTAGAGGGATATCTGTGGATTGGCCAGCATCTACTGATGTATTGGTAGAGTTCCTACTCCTGAAATAAATGAATCAAGAGGGATTGATGGTTCTACAATAAAGGAAGTCATTTCACTGCCTGGACATCTGGAATGAAGACTTGAAGAGACAGGGCTTTAGTTAAAAAAAAAAAAAAGAAAGATAAAGGACCCATGACAGTTAAGTCCAGTTGCAGAAAACTCTGGGATTGCGGCGCTCATCTTGCTTTACAGGCCAAGGGAGCCGGTTCTATTTATTCAATTGTAATTTGACTATCTGCAACAAACAGTTGCGAACTATTATTTTATTAAAAATAATAATTTTTAAATGATTTCCAAAATGTATAAACAAAACAGTAAGTTTTCCTCATTCTCCATCCTCCCACCCCTGAACAGAAGACTTATATATATAATATTTTGCCATATGTCCATGTGTGTGGTCGGTGGATGCCTGTCATCAGGATGTTCATTTGAATATTTTATGATGAGATACCAAATAAAATGTCTGCATCAGCTGTATTGTTCAATGCATGTACCCTCTTCATTAGTTTTTCAGTTAGGGTAATTGTTCTTACATTCTCTCTCCATTGTGTGATATGCAGATGTTTCTTCCAATACTGTGCTATAAGTAATAGTGTTGCCGCCAGAAGGAAAATAATGATCCTTGTATAACAAAGCAAGTTGGTCTTCCTTAAAAATTGTTAATAACCCAAACTTTGATTACACAGCACTTTCTGATTTCTAATATTGCTTCAGTGAATAGGTAAAGGTAAAGGGACCCCTGACCATTAGGTCCGTCGTGACTGACTCTGGGGTTGCGGTGCTCATCTCACTTTACTGGCCAAGGGAGCCGGTGTACAGCTTCCGGGTCATGCGACCAGCATGACTAAGCCGCTTCTGGCGAACCAGAGCAGCACACGGAAACGCCGTTTACCTTCCCGCCGGAGTGGTGCCTATTTATCTACTTGCACTTTGACGTGCTTTCAAACTGCTAGGTTGGCAGGAGGCTTCAGTGAATATTCCTCCCCATAATGTCCACCTTATAGGGAATGTTGTACCAGTTGCTCTGCATCTCTCCAGTATGCTGGCAAATACTGTATGTTTTGTCTATGTAAATGTCTTATGGGTGTTTAGATGCCATCTGCCATCTGTGAGTTTTCTCTAAGCTTTTTTCTTGACTGAGTTTTCTCTAAGCTTTTTTCTTTCCATTTCACAGTTAGATTTCTTTCTTTCTTTTAAATAATGTTTTCATTTATTTTTCATGGTACAGAAGATACGTTTTGAGAAAACGATTTCCAACAGTAAACAACAAATAACTTGTCCTGATAAAATTACAGACTTTCGTCATGCTATGTAATAAAGTTGCATTTGATTGCTCCAAAAAAATCACACCACATTTTCCCATGAGTGTTGGTTGGATTGCTGCCACAGTCAGAACAATTTATGTGTTCAATAAACATTTGCCATATGTTAAGAAAGGAATAGGGATTGTGTTTGCCACTTGGCCCTGACATGTTGTTTCTCTGCCAATGTGACTGAAGGAGTGTTTCCACCCCCATCATTCATCCTGGACACTGAGGTCCACCTCCTAGGGTCTTCTGACAGTTTCCTCACTGTGAGAAGTGAAGTTACAGGGAACCTGGCAAAGGGCCTTCTCAGCAGTACCACCCTCTCTGTGGAATGCCCTCCCTTCAGATGTAAAGGAGATAAAGAACTACACAATTTTTAGAAGTCCTCTGAAGGCAGTCCTGTATTGGGAAGTTTTTTTATTTGATGATTTATTATGCTTTTATATCCTGCTGGAAGCCTCCCAGAGTGGCTGGGGAAACCCAGCCAAATGGGCAGGGTCCTATTATTATTATTATTATTATTATTATTATTATTATTATTAACCATACTCTGGTATACCAAGAATCATTGTTCATCCCAAGACCAGTTTTCCAACATATGGCTATCTCCATATAGCCAGCTGTTAACAGAATGGCTAATTACGGTGGTACCTTGGGTTACAGACGCTTCAGGTTACAGACGCTTCAGGTTACAGACTCCGCTAGCCCAGAAATAGTACCTTGGTTTAAGAACTTTGCTTCAGGATGAGAACAGAAATTGCATGGCGGTGGTATGGCGGCAGCGGGAGGCCCCATTAGCTAAAGTGGTACCTCAAGTTAAGAACAGTTTCAGGTTAAGAACGGACCTCCAGAACGAATTAAGTTCTTAACCTGAGGTACCACTGTATTAGGTTAGTCTTGAGTGGGTGGGATCATAAGCCCAAGTAGTGCTAGTGCAGGAAACATTTCAATTGTTTTGTTATATATAATTCCACCCTCATTTGGGTCAGGACATGCCATATTTACACCAACTTTACAATTTCCCTCGCAAGATTCAACGTCTTACCATCTGCAGTTTTGCAAGGTAGATTTTAGAAAATCCCCTACTCTGAAAGATACAGTACTGCCCTTTCGGCACAAAACAGGTCGAATCCATCACACACGTTTTGTTTTATTTCCCGTTCTATGCAAAAATATATGATAAGTATTTGGCCCCCTTATTGAAGGAGGAGATTTATTGCACTGATTCTTCCAGGGTGTCTTATCTGCTGAACAATTGTAGATTGTGGATAATGTGGAAATATTTTTGAGTGATGCTATGAACCTCACAATGTCTGGACAGGTTTGTCCTGAACTATCTTCTACTATGTTTCGTTAACTGTATTGTGTTCTGATCCATGTATATGATGCACTTTTTCTAGGCCAATAAAGGAGATTGGTTGATTTAATTGTTTTGTTATATAACAAGCTATTTCTTTGAAGACACAACTCCGAAAAGGTTTGGTGATGTCACAAAACCACCACATATGGAAATATGTAGCTTTGACTGTGCAACGCCTCTGAAAATTAGCATCAGCTTCCTTAAATATTCCGGATAGCATGACCAGTGTATAGCGCCACGTAAGCAGAAGTTTTAATGAGGATTCTCTGATTTATGCAGAAACTGATTTCAATGGTCTCCTGGACCACAAAGTCATCCCACAAAGATATGCTTTTTATACAGGATCTGAAATTTCTATATCTGCCCTTTGGTCTGTGAATCAAATGGATTAGTTGAAAGGCATTGTAATAAGTTTGGAGGTGTGAGATTTAAACTCATCATTTTGAACACTTCCATAAATAAGCCTAGTACAGTAGTGTGTCCTCCCCCTCGTGTTTTGTTTTGTTAGTTGAGGTGCGTGCAATATTTATTCAGAATAAATACAATTATAAGGTGGGGGAGGAGGGGTGGAGAGATAGATTGGGAGGGGGAAAGAAGGAGGTAGTAAACTTTAATTCATTTACATAGTGTATGTGTGAGGTTTTCTGTGTCAGTGTCTATACAGCATCAAAGTCCCATACTGAATATAAATTATCTATAAAAAGAACTTTATGATCTGAAAACAGAAAGAGGAAAGGGGCTTTTTTGTTCTTTATATTTTTTTTAACTGGGCAAGCAATTACAGTGGTACCTCTGTTTTGGGTTTAAAAAAATTATTTAAGAGTTTCTCAAACTATTGCTCTCTCAATAATCTCAAAATTAATTATGATAAGACAAAGATTATGCAATTCAGAAAGAGAGGGAACCCAAAAGGCTGTATAATTAATGGACATCTAATACAGGAAGTTAAGCACCTCAATTATCTGGGAATTACATTCAAAAATAATATGAATTGGAATACACATATATGTGCTGCAATAGTTAAGGCCAAAGTGACAGCCCACCATATTAAATCCTATTTTTTTTCTCCAGTAGGAAACAGATTTATTCCAGCTGTATTGCAAGTGATTGACATGAAACTTTGTGCCCAACTTCTATATGGCACACCAGTGTGGATTTCAGGTGACCTCAAGAGGTTGGATAAATTTCACGCATCCCTTCTGAGGTCATTATTAGGACTTGCAAACTCTGTAAAATATGAAACAATATGTTGTGAGCTGGGAATATTGCCTTTATCAGTAAGAGCATGGCTGAGGACCTTGAAATATTGGATCTTCCTCCATTATAGAGCCCTATCCCCTAATTCTCTACTTTACGATCTTTTAAGTGATAGTGCAATTCACAATCTATCACTGACTTGCAGGAGAAAATTGGATTCGATAGGGCTCACTCTAACTGATTTTGAAATTTCTGATCCCAAAGATACATGGGAAATTATCAGGAAGACTCTTACAGAAAAAAGTGTCCTCGCCATGCTTGAGGTTGCAAAGCACAGCACCTGCTCTCCTATCCACTTAAATCTCCCTTTGTGTAGAGATTTTCAAAAGGGATACATGACAAATCTGAAGAAACATGCATCGTGTAGGCTGTTTATGTTGGCCAGATTTCCCTCGGTGGTAGTGAGAGGAAGATACTTTGCTATCCCAGAATCAGAGCGTCTCTGCAAATGCGGAAAACAGGAACCCGATACTCTGGAGCATGTGTTCTTTTCCTGTGATTTTGGCAGTTATGCCAGAAGACAATTGTTTGAGGCCCTAAAATTTAATAGACAGATTTTTACAAAACCAACTGTTCAGGACCTGCTGGCGGACAGCGATGATCAAATTACTGTTATAGTGGCTGAATTTTTGAGGGCTGTCCATGAAGAAAGAATGGGCCATGATAGAGAGACTTAGTGGTTCTTAATGGTAGGTGATGTTGCTGTGTTGTATTATATTATCTATGTACATCGATTTATTTTTTGGAGTTAAGAATAGGACTGGGATAAATTGTGTTCGCTGAGCCCGTATTTTATACAGTCTGTATATGATGTTTGTTTGATAATGTGTGGTGTGCTATGCCTAATAAAGGATTTTGAATTTGAATTTGAATTTACAGTGGTACCTCGGCTTACATACACTTCAGGTTACAGACTCCACTAACTCAGAAATAGTACCTCGGGTTAAGAACTTTGCTTCAGGATGAGAACAGAAATTGTGCTCCGGCGGCGCGGCAGCAGCAGGAGGCCCCATTAGCTAAAGTGGTGCTTCGGGTTAACCAGAGGTACCACTGTACTAGACTTCCGGCTTTGGGAAGGCAGTGCCAGGGCTCTCTGCTGCCCTCCAACAGCCAGTCAAAATGGACAGGCATGAATCACACCCAGTGTGAGACCAATATTTGGCGCCCTCAAGTGGATCTTCTCAATTGTGTGATACCTCTGATTTTTGGATGACTGAAATAGCATAGCCCTATCTAAAAAGGAGAACAAGAATGATGAACTGAAAACTGTTAACTGTTAAGTACTTCCAGAGGAACATACCCTGAACAAAAGCAGGTGCTACATGGAATGCTACTACTTAGAGGTCTAAAACTTATAGAAATTTACTTATCTTTAACATATTGTTACAACTCTTAATTTACAGTGCAGATAATTTTTTAATTAGCACATTTTCTCTAAAATAAAAGCTGTAGAAGTCATTAGTAACATAGGTATCAAAGTATTGTGAGAGAATTTTTTATAACAGACAGGAGGAAGACACAGACACACCAGCACATACAGAAGGGGAGAAGGGAGGAAAGAGGCTTAAACAAAAGGACCAAAGTAAATAGAGAGCAGAGGAAATCCACTCTCCATTTATTTATTCCCATGCACACACTAGTTCAAAATTGCAAACACATATCCTTTACATGGTGTTAAGGGTTCTAACAGCATCCCAGAACGCTTGTGCCACCCCTCCAAAAGCAGACAAAATTGATCTTTTCATTTTGGTGCAACCTTGGGAATGAAACACTAGGGCTCTGGCAGGGTCCTAGAGCCATTCACTCCTCCCCAAAGATGGGCAATAACTTTCTAGACTTCCGGCTTTGGAAAGGCGGTGCATGGCTCTGTGCCACCCTCCAACAGCCACACAAAATGGACGCACTTTGTAATCTTTCCTAAAATGGCGGGCTATGTTAGACCAATAGTTTTGGTGCCCCCAAGTGGATCTTCTAAATTTTGCAGCACCTCAGATCTTGAATAACTGCTATAGCATAGCACTATGTAAAAGTACCTCCAGAGGAATATACCCTACAACGAATGCAGGTCCTACGTGTAACAGGTCCTGTTTGCAATGCATTGTATCATATATGAGGTTCTGCTACTTGAAAGGCAGGAAGATTGAGAGACTAAAATGAGCATCCTACATAAACGGAGGTCAGAAAGGAAAGGGGCTGCAATGAGGGCTGGGCGATGTCTGCTTTTCAACATTGTGATATGTCACCAGCTAAACATTGCGATATATTGATATAACAGCATGTCTGAAATAAGGATGGAAACAGTGCATTCTTTCTGGAAAAATAGGTGGGGGAACTCACCACCAAGTTTGTCTATTGCAGTGCCACCACGCAGCACCCTCAGTGGCTAAATGTAAGATGGGATTAATAAACGCAAGCGGACAATGATCTGGATTGGAAATGGCCACATCTTTTTTGATTACAGATGCAGGTGGATTTTTGGATCAGGCATTGGGTGTATATCCATTCCAACCCCACCCTGCCCAACAAAAAAAAAAATTAATTTAAAAAAGGCAGCGAAACTGAATTTCCTCAAGTGCCTACTCAAAACCCCTGGATAGAGCTATATAGAGGCAAACAGGGAAGCAGGTGCAGTTCAGCAAGGTCCGTGGTTCAAAAGCATATCAGGGCAAGTAGATAAATATATGGAGGCGAACACCATAGTCAATAATGACAGGACATAGCCATCCAGGGGTCCTTTGCCTTTACCTTTTACCTACTACTTGGGGGTGTAAAACTTACAAATTATTTACCCTTAAAATATTGTTACAACTGTTATTTTATCGTACAGATAATTTTTGTTAATAGTACCTTTTCCCTAAGGGAAAAAAAGCTGTGAAAGTAATTACTGGCATATATACCAAAGGTAAGGTGAAAGAATGTTCCATAAAAGACAGGAGGGAGACACAGAAATACAAGCAAACACCCCACTGGCACTGATCTGGCTCTGGGAAGGAAACTGCAGGGCTCTAGTAGTGTCCTTGAACAGCTCCCTCCTCCGCAATGCTGCAAAAACAAGTACTAGACTTCCGCTTTGGGAAGGCAGTGACAGCATGTCTGAAATACGGATAGAACCAAAGCATTTTTTTTTTGGGGAGGGGGAAACTGGGGGAACTCGTCTTTTTGTTTATTTATTGCAGACTCAGTTGCGTTGGCACCCCCTGCACCCATGTATAAATGAAGATGTGATTAATAAATTCAACCAAACGATCTGGATTGGAAATGGCCACAACATTATTGACTACAGATACAGGTGGATGTTTGGCTCAGGCATTGGGTGTATATCCATTACAGCCCCCCTCCCAGCAAAATATATATATATTTAATTTTAAAAAGGTAGGGGAGCTAAGCTGTTTCCTGAGTTCCTGCTGAAAATGATGTAGAGTTCAACAGAGTGCTGTGCTAGCAACTGCTGCTACTTAAGAATCTAAGACTTCTACATTTTTACTTACCCTTAAGATTTTCTTACAACTGTTATTTTTGAGTTTAATAGAGTTTATTAGTATTAGTGGCACAGATATCAAATGTAAGGTGAGAGAATGTTCCCTAACAGACAGGAGGAAGACACAGAGACATGCACACATATTGTCTGCCTTTTGAAGGGTGGCACAAGGGTTCTGGGTGCTGCCGGAACCCCTGACACAACTAAACCTTATGAGATTGCAACTTTGCAAGTGGGGGGGGGAGGGGGATAAATGAATGGAGAGTGGAATTTGTAACCCCTGGTTATAAACGGGGGTTATTAAAAGAAAATAAACTTTGTGCTCTTTCCTCCCCTCTGCCCTTCCTGAAACTGAGGCTCTAATGAGAAGACTCCCTGGAAAAGACCCTGATATTGAGAAAGATTGAGGGCACAAGGAGAAGGGGACAACAGAGGATGAGATGCTTGGACAGTGTTCTCGAAGCTACCAACATGGGTTTGACCAAATTGTGGGAGGCAGTGGAAGACAGGAGTGCCTGGCCTGCTCTGGTCCATGGGGTCACGAAGAGTCGGACGTGACGAAACAACAACAAAACACTGGTTAAAATAAGGATGGGACTATGCAGAGGCGAATGGAAGGGATGATGTGCTGGGAACTGCTATTACTTAGGGATCTAAAATTTATAAAATCGTACTTACCTTTAACATATTGTTACAACCTTTATTTTATGGTACAGATAATTTTAAAATTCAGACTTTTTCTCTAAAATCAAACCTGTGAAAGTAATTAGGAGGCTGGATTTCAAAGTTAAAGTGGGAGAATATTTCCTAAGAGACACAAGGGAGACACACAGAAGGAAGGGGACAAGGGAGGAATGAGGCTTAAAAAACCAGGCAAGGGTTATTTTTTGAAATAACCCCAGTTTAGGGAAGTAAATAAATAGAGCGCGCTCACACACACACACACACACACACACACACACAGAGATTTCCAAAGTTTTCATGTCTGGGACACACTTTTTAGACATACATCATTTTGAGACACAGTAGCAAACTACAGGTTAAATGAATCCCTTTCCACCCCCCAGGAAAATGGGGGGGCAAGTGTTCGGGTGGCAGGACACACTTACGCATTGCGACACACAGTTTGGAAAGCTCTGCACTACAGCAAAGCTACAATCGCATTTGTTTTACTCAGCTGTGGGAAGGTTCTGTTCAGGCTCTGGCAGTTTCCCAGAGTCCTTGTGTTGCCCTTCCAAGGGCAGATAAAAAGGATCCTTAAAATTTTGTGCTACCTCAGCTGGGCACCCTGTGCAGAAAACTGCCCATACTGCTCTGGCTCTTGGAAGGGAACTCCAGGGCTCTGGCAGCACCCTAGAGCCCTTCCCTCCTTCCCACAGCTAGGCAAGCACTTACTGGACTTTCCACTTTCGGGAGGCGGTGCCAGGGCTCTAGCACCGCCCTCCAACAGCCACACAAAATGGATGCACTTTGTAATCTTTCCTAAAATGGCTGCGGTCTATGGGAAGCTTTGGTGCCCCCAAGTGGAAATTCTCAAGTATGCATCTTCTCACCTTTGTGTGGGCAAGCCCTTAATAGGCTTCCGGCTTCAATATGGCGGTGCCAGGCCCTTGGAAGCACCTCAAGCACCGCCCTCTTCCAACAGCCACACAAAATGGACCCAGTTCTTAATCTTTCCTAAAATGGCGGCCAATTTGGCGCCCCCAAGAGGATCTTCTCAATTTTGCAAGGAGGGCTGAGCGATGTCTTGCTTTTCAACATTGTGATATGTCATCGCGATATATACTGATACAGCACCATGTCCGTGTCTGAAATATGAACAGAGATATGTAGAGACGAACAGGGTTACGTGCCGGCAACTCATACTACTTAGGGGTCTAAAACTTATTCATTTTAAATTATGCTTAAGAAATTGTTACAACTGTGATTTTATATTACCAATAATTTTTAAAATAAGACATTCTCTCTAAAATAAAAGCTGTAGAAGAAATTATCAGCGTAGATGTCAAAGGTAAGGTGAGAGAAAGTTCCCTAACAGAGATAAGGGAGACACAGATGGGGGGGCAACAGGAAGAAAGAGGCTTAAATAGGGCAAGAATAATTTTTATTGTTTTAAATTCAGCATTAAATAACTCATTTATTTTTCTACCAGAGTAGTGGAGGCTGCCAAGCGAACCACAGTAACATGCCAGGCTTTGGGGAGGGGAGGCAGAAAGGGCTTCCTGCTCATGCAACAGCCCCAAATTTTGTGCCACCTAGGCAGGGTGACTCTTGCTTAAAAACTGCAGGCTCTGATTTGGCTCTGGGAAGAAAACTGGAGGGCTCTGGCAACCTCCTAGAGCCCTTCCCTGCTTCCCAAAACTGGGCAAGCAGTTACTAGACTTCCAGCTTCAGGAAGGCAGTGCCAGGGCTGCAGCAGCCTCCAAGAGCCCTAGCATCACATTCCAACAGCCACACAAAATGGATGCACTTTGTAATCTTTCCTAAAATGGCTGCGGTCTATGGGAAGCTTTGCTGCCCCAAGTGGATATTCTCAATTATGCATCTTCCCCCTTTGTGTGGGCAAGCCCTTAATAGGCTTCCAGCTTCAATATGGCGGTGCCAGGCCCTTGGAAGCACCTCAAGCGCCGCCCTCTTCCAACAGCCACACAAAATGGACCCACTTCTTAATCTTTCCTAAAATGGCGGCCAATTTGGCGCCCCCAAGAGGATCTTCTCAATTTTGCAAGGAGGGCTGAGCGATGTCTTGCTTTTCAACATTGTGATATGTCATCGTGATATATATACTGATACAGCACCATGTCCGTATCTGAAATATGAACGGAGATATGTAGAACAAACAGAGTTACGTGCCGGCAACTCTAGTTAGGGGTCTAAAACGTATTTATTTTTACTTACACTTAAGAAATTATTACAACTGTGATTTCATATTACCAATATTTCTTAAATCTGCACCTTTTCTCTAAATAAAATCTGTGGAAGAAATCAGCAGTACAGATGTCAAAGATAAGATGAGAGAATGTTCCCTAACAGAGATGAGATAGACACAGATGGGGGGGGGAGTCAAAGGGAGGAAAGAGGTTTAAACTCCAAATTAAATAACCCCCGTTTATTTTTCTATCACAATAGTGGAGGCTGCCATGTGAGCAACAGCAACCTGCCAGGCTTTTGGCAGGGGAGGCAGAAAAGGCTTCCTCCTCTTGCAAGAGCCACCAAATTTTGTGTCACCTTGGCAGGGTGCCTTTTGCATAAAAACTGCAGGCTGCAGTCTGGCTCTGGGAAGGAAACTGCAGGGCTCTGGCAACCTCCTAGAGCCCTTCGCTTCTTCTCAAAACTGGGCAAGCAGTTACTAGACTTCCAGCTTCAGGAAGGCAGTGCCAGGGCTGCAGCAGCCTCCAAGAGCCCTAGCATCGCATTCCAACAGCCACACAAAATGGATGCACTTTGTAATCTTTCCTAAAATGGCTGCGGTCTATGGGAAGCTTTGCTGCCCCAAGTGGATATTCTCAAGTATGCATCTTCCCACCTTTGTGTGGGCAAGCCCTTGATAGGCTTCCGGCTTCAATATGGCGGTGCCAGGCTTTTGGAAGCACCCCTAGCGCCGCCCTCTTCCAACAGCCACACAAAATGGACCCACTTCTTAATCTTTCCTAAAATGGCGGCCAAATTGGCGCCCCCAAGAGGATCTTCTCAATTTTGCAAGGAGGGCTGAACGATGTCTTGCTTTTCAACATTGTGATATGTCATCGCGATATATACTGATACAGCACCATGTCCGTATCTGAAATATGAACGGAGATATGTAGAACGAACAGGGTTACATGCCAGCAACTCATACTACTTAGGGGTCTAAAACTTATTCATTTTAACTTACACTTAAGAAATTGTTGTGATTTTATATTACCAATAATTTTTAAAATAATACCTTTTAAAAAAAAAGCTGTAGAAGAAATCAGCAGTATAGATGTGAAAAGTAAGGTGACAGGAAGTTCCCTAACAGAGATGAGGGAGACGCAGATTGTTTGTGTGGCAACAGGAGGAAAAAGGCTTAAAAAGAGCAAGATTTATTTTTGTTTTAAACTCAGCATTAAATAACTCCAGTTTATTTTTCTACCAGAGTAGTGGAGGCTGCCATCCAAGCCACAGTAACATGCCGGGCTTTTGGGAGGGGAGGCAGAAATGGCTTCCTACTCTTGCAAGAGCCCCAAATTTCGTGCCACCTAAGCTGGGCTTGCTGTGATGAAAACTGCAGGCACTGATCTGGTTCTGGGAAGGAAACTGCAGGGCTCTGGCAGTGCACCTCTCTTCTCCGCAATGCTGCACAAACAAGTACTAGACTTCCCGTTTTGGGAAGGAGGGGCCACCTTAGCGCCACCCTCCCAAAAGCTATACAAAATGAATACACTTTGTAATATTTCCTAACATGGCACCCTGTGGGAGGCCAATATTTGGTGCCCCCAAGTAGATCTTCTCAAGTATGCATCTTCTCACTTTTGTGTGGGCAAGTCCTTACTAAATTCTGGCTTCAGGAAAGCAGTGCCAGGGCTGCAGCAGCCTCCCAAAGCCCTAGTGCCGGCCTCCCACAGCCGCACAAAATAGATGCACTTTGTAATTATTCCAAAAATGGCAGCCTGTGCATGTCCAATATTTTTGGCGCCCCTAATTGGATCTTCTGAATTTTTCATCACCTCACATTTTGGAATGACTGCAATAGCCTAGCACTATGTAAAAACTGACTGAAAATAGGGTAAAGTACCTACAGAGGAATATATCCTACAACAAAAGCAGGTTCTATACGCAATGTATTGACAGACTGAAATGAGAATCTTACATAAGCATAGGTCAGAACGGAAAAGGGCAGTGCGATGTTTGCTTTTGAACAGCATGATATGTCACCAGTTAAACATCACTATATACCACCAATATTACACCATGTCTGAAATAAGGATGGAACTATGTAGAAGCAAACGGGGTGATCTGTTGGCAACTGCTACTGCATAGGGGTCTAACCTGCATAGGGGTCCAAAGGTAGAGTCTGGGTGCCCTGGGCAGAAAAGCTGCCAGGGATACTGCCACAGCTCTGGCTCTGGGAAGGAAACTGCAGTGTCCTTGAGCAGCTCCCTCCTCCGCAATGCCTGCACAAGCAAGTACTAGATTTCCGGCTTTGAGAAGGTGGTGCCAGGGCTCTGGCATCCCAGAGCCCTAGCACCGCCCTTCCAAAGGCTACACAAAATGGATGCACTTTGTAATCTTTCCTAAAATGGTGATACAACGAGGCTGGGCGATGTCTGCTTTTCAACATCGTGATATGTCACTACCTAAACATTGTGATATACCAATACAACAGCATGTCTGAAATAAGGATAGAACCAGAGCATTTCTTCTAGAATAAAGTGGAGGAACTCACCATGAAACGTTTTGTTTGTTTATTGCAGCCCTAGTCGGATTGCCACCTTCCCTGCCCAGTACCTAAAAGTAAGGTGTGGTTAATAAATTCAAGCAGACAATGATCTGAATGATCAAGCATTGTGTGTATATCCATTCTAGTCCTCCCAGACAAAAAAATAATAATAATAAAGGTAAGGGAATTCAGCTGTTCCCCAAGTCCCTACTTAAATACCGCCCCCAATGGATCTATGTAGATGTGTACAGGGTCCTGTGCTGGCAACTGCTACTACGGAGGGGACTAAAACTTGTAAATGTTTTCTTACCCTTTAAATATTGTTACAACTGTTATTTTATATTACAGTACATGAAAATTTAATATTATCACCTTTTCCCTAAAAACAAAAACAAAAAAACTGTAGAAATGATTTGCAGCATAGATATCAAAGGTAAGATGAGAGAATATTCCCTAACAAACATGAGGGGAGAAGGGAGGAAAGAGGCTTAAACAACAGGGACAAGTTTTTTTTTTTTTTTTACATAACCCCAGTTTAGGGAAGTAAATAAATAGAGGAATTCCACTCTCCATTTATTTACCTCCCCCCCCCACTGCAATCTCATAAGGTTTAGCGGTTTAGTGGCAGCACCCCAAAGCTCTTGTGCCACCCTTCCAAAGGCAGACAATATGGATCTTCTCAATTTTGTGCCACCTTGGCTGAGTGACCTGAGCAGTGCTCTGGTTCTGGGTAGGGAAGTCCAAGGCTCTGGCAGTGTCCTAGAGCCCTTCTGTCCTGCCCAAACCTGGGCAAGCAAGTACTCTGGCAGCATGCCAGAGTCCTAGCACCGCCCTCCATGGATGCACTTTGAAATCTTTCCTAAAAAGGGTGCCTCTGGAAGGCCAATATTTGGCACCCCCAAGTGGATCTTCTGAATTTTTGAACACCTCAGATTTTTGGCTGACTGAAATAGCATAGCACTATGTATAAAGCAGAACTGGAATGATGAACTGGAAACAGTTAAGAACCTCTGGAGGAACATACCTAAAACAAAAGCAAGTCCTACATGCAATATATTATGTCACAAATGAGGTACTGATACTTGAAAAGGCAGGAAGATTGACAGACTGAAATGAGCATCCTACATAAACATAGGTGATAAAGGAAAAGTGCTGCATCCAGGGCGGGGAGATGTCTGCTTTTCAACATTGTGATATGTCACCAGCTAAACATCATTATATACCGCTATAACAGCAAGTCTGAAATCGGCACGGAGCAATGTAGAGGCGAATGGACACATAATTCTTAAATTAGCAGCTTTTATCTAAAATAAAAGCTGTAGAACTAATGAGTAGCATAGATATCAAAGGTAAGGTGATGGAACGTTCCCTAAAAGAGAGGAGTGGGCACAAAAACACACACACAGGAGGGGAGAAGAGAGGAAAGAGGCTTAGAAAACAAGACAAGTTTATTTATTTTTAACTCAGTAAATCACACCAGTTTACTTTTTCATTGGAATAGTGGTGGCTGCCAAGCAAGTCTCAGCAACATGGGAGAGGGGGAGGTGAGGCAGAAAGGGCTTCCTGCTGTTGCATGGGCTTAAGCAGAACTCTGGTGTCAGGAGGTGTGGGGGAAGTAAATAAATAGAGAGCAGAAGAAACCTACTCTCCCTTTATTTACTGCCGCCACATAAATACACCTGATTAAAGCCTTGATCACATAAGGTTTATCCTCCCCAAGAAGGATAAAATGTGCAGACTTTGGTAATCTTTTGAAGCCAATATTTGGAGCCTCCAAGTGGATCTTCTGAATTTTGCAGCCCCTCAGATTTTTTTGATTACTGAAGTAGCATAGTACTATGTAAAAAGGAGAACAGGAATAATGGACTGGAAGAAGCATTAAGTACCTCAGGAGGAATATACTCTACAATAAAAATAGGTCCTACTTTTTTACCAAATTAATTTAATTTACTACAATTTCTTAAAATCAGGTTTCCCACTCCTGTTCCAAACATATGGTCGTCGTCATTTCCTCACATAGTCACACCATTTCTTATCTAGAGTCCAGTTCATATGTGCACATGGTATCCCAGGCAGCCAAGGAGACACAGGTACAGGAGTGTTGAATATTCATTAATTCCTCATCCCACTTAGAATAGGGAGTTCTGTTCATCAGAATCCCCATTACGCTTGAGCAATATTGTGCAGACTCCTCCATGCATGGAAACTTAACATCCCACAATCTAATATCCTAGCATCCCAGTGCAGAATAGGAACTGGTGAGAGTCCTTGAAAACAGGAAGACTCAACAGGATGATTATGATGATGCAAAATAATTTATTGCCATCTCTATGACAACCATGGAACTTGTGAGGAAGGAGACTATTAGGATGTCATCATGTAAGATGGAAGTGTAGAATAAGAACTACTCAGGGAGGGAGGGGGTAGAAAGAGAAATAAATTCACTCTTCCTGGTGGTACCTGACCGTTCTCACTGGCTCCCTTTACACAGCAGTTGGTCATATTCCCTACAACTGTAGGGGCAAAACCTATATTTTTGAAAAGGATAAAGTGGAAGAAAAAAAATTCCTGTCCTCCCAGCCTATTTAAACCAGGCTAAAACTCTTCATTCAACATCCAGTTTTCTACACGAGGGCTTTGATTTTAATATTGAAGTGTATTCTGTCCCATGAGCCCCAACTACCATCCAAAATGGTAAAGCCTAGAGTTTACCACCTCATCAGTTGTTGTAGGAACTAGGCCTAGAAGCCTTCAAAAGGCCAACTCAGAAGAACATTTTTGATGCCTCAATTGATGATCCCAACTCAAAGTACAGGCTGTTCTCTTGAAAGCTGTAAATGAAATGTGGACAACCATTGGCCTAGGGTCCACATAGTGTCTCATTTTATGCATCCCACATGTCTCCTGAATTTAATCCCTTTTCTTGCATCCTAACAGAGCTTTTCTTTTCATTATTCACCCCAGCTTTGTTAAATGTCTCCCCATCTTAATATATAGTTTCAGAATGACTGGAAGGAGCAGCATTTTATTTGATAAAAATGAATTTCGTGTGTGTGTGTATTTCTTGCTTGCACAGCATACGGGGGGGGGTAAGGTGTAATGTCCCCCCAAAGTCTGAGAATAAATTGATAGTTTCTACCAGCAGTGTGAAGAACTGGAGTCTATGATATATGAAACCAGAGAGACAAAATTGTCCTGGGTTATCTAATCCAGAATAAAAAACTGCCCTGTTTCAATTTTCACTGAGGCTACCTCAAATTAGTTTTCAGTTCTATGCAGATGTACTGCAAAGGTGAGGAGCCCCAGCCTCACCATCTCTCACTGGAGAAGGGTGGATGGGAAATGTGCATAAAGATGAATGTATTAGTGAAAATAACATACAGAAACATTAGGAAAAAATGCTTGCAAAAATGTTTACACTAGTCAAAACTGCAGAGAAATATGTGTTTTAATACAATAATTTGGCACCACAGTGCTGTAGAATTTTTGTGAGGGGTTTTAAAAGTTTGCAAACTGCTTCATAAACATGGAGAACTTGATTAAAGATTGGAAAAATGAGAAACTGAAATGACCAAAATTGACAAGAGCCTTCCATCCCTGGTTGACACAAACCGGGAATCTGCTTGAAAGTAGAAATGCTTCTTCCATCCCCCTGCACTCCTGGGCTTCTCTTTTCTGTCTTGTTTTGCTGTGTGTGCATTTTCAAAATAACCCATCCCAAAGCTCCTATTTCCATCACTGATTGTTTGGCTGAGGCCAGTCTGTGCAAACATTGCACAAGCCTTCCTCCGCCCTTCAGCTCCTTTGGCAGAGCCCCCAGCTGCAGCAGAAAAATACCCTTTTCCCTGAAATGCCCCACCTCACTTGTTTAAACTCTCTGCCGTTTGTTGATTCTGCTCCATGACACGAAAAGGCCAAAAAGAAGCCCAGAGTTTCTCACTTGCTCCGAGGTGTACATTGTTGATCCTGCTGGTATCATCATGACCCTAAATACCTGGGTGGTATTTTGTACAGTGTTCCCCTTGGGAGTTTGCTGGCTGTCAAGAACCCAACGGGTAAGTTTGACCTCTAGAAAAACAGGGCTGCAAGGGAAAGTGTTCATTTCCTCCTGCTAAAGAAATACTTGATGGAGTTGATCCAGCTCTTTAAATAAAACTGTGGGGTAGTTCAGTGGTAAACCTCCATTAATTTGCCCTCCTCAGCTTTGAGCCTGCTCCCTGCTCCCGCATCTCTATGAATGGCACCATCTAGTCAGCAGTTTTTGCATGGCTAGTTTCACGCATGGAAAGAAGCACTCCGTCAGATACTAGGTTGAAAAAATATATAAGCCCAGATCATTGCAGTGGGTGAAGGGGGAATGTACTGCTGTAGTGTTGTCTCTGAACAAGACATTTAAAATTTATTTATTATGGCACTTGGACTTCTTTAACCAGAGACTTGTCAGAGCAGCTTACAAAGATAAACACTAAGATGGCCCCAGCCCTCAAGTATCACAATCTAAAAACACACACAGCACACAAGGAAAAAACAAGAGGGAGGGAGGAGTAGAAAGTTCAAGCACAAGTCCTTTCAACTGCAGTTTTTATTTACAGCCAATGTCAGCGGAGGTTCTGGCATGCTCTCCAATACTCCTCAGATGAAAATAGGGACATTTCTCCCCACCTCCCAAGTGACCCTCCTCAAATTCCCGTTCCACCACCCCCAGCATTTCCTATCAGAAGAAGGGTGGGTGCCACCACCACTTCACCAATGGGACACAGCACACACACCTTCCGCCTTCCTGGAAAGAACACATTGATCTTGATTTGATTTTATTATTTGGTAGATTTACAAAAATAAAAATACACCAAAAATATCAAAGTTTTGCAAGGGATTATGAGGGGGGAAAACAAACCTTTTACAAGCGACACAAACTTACTTAGAATGCTAGGGGTGCCTTTTGGGGTAAGGGTTCCACTTGGCTCCTTTTAGAGCTGGGCTATTTTTTTGTTAAGGGTCATGGCTATTTAGTTTCTATGTCAACACGGTATCTGTATTTGACCTCTTTAGTTACACAAAGGCCTGTTCACAAAGGTAGCCGCTAAGGAGACAACTGTCAGATAATATAGGGACATGCCAAACCAGTCCCTATCCTCTTGACAACTATGGGTTCCAGAGTCCTGCTTTAAAATCATGATCAATCACACACAAACTAGCCACCTCTTAAGCAGCACACACACACACACACACACACACACACCCCTATCATTCCAAATATATGACTACACTTTCTTGCTTTTAAAAATGGCCCTCAGATACGCCCAACTTGGGAGGGTGGGTAGGGATTGGGACCCTCCGTATTGCAGTTTCGTCAGGCAGGCTGTCATCTGAGGAAGTCCTCTCTGGTTTACCCCTCATAGTCCCCAGGTTCCCTGTCTGCATTGGAGGGTCATCCCACCCCACTTCTTCAGAGGGCAACCCATCAAGCCAAGAGTCAGGTCCACACATTCATAGTTTCTGACTCTCTCTCCGCCTTCTTGCCCCTTGCAGACGTTTCTGGATTCTTTGGAAACTCATGACACTTCCTCATATTTTGGCACCAATTCAGTATTTGAAGGTAAGAAGTTAGCTACTACCCTGCTTTTGCATTAGCAAGACCAGTCTGGGTTCAAATGGGTCGTCTGCTCTGCAATTGCAGGGGGGAAGCCTTCTATTGGCTACCAACTTTGTAACCTGGGATTGGAGGGAGAAGGGGATGCTCTGTGTGTGTGTGTGTGTGTGTGTGTGTGTGTGTGTACGTATGATTATGATTATTAAAATTTGTATGCCACCCTATACACACAGGTCTCAGGGCAGTTTACACGATAAAATCACAACAAAATACAAAATCAAAATGAAACAAAAACAACCAAATAGCACTCCCCTCTCACATGTACACATTTTAAAAGAGCATTTGAATGTCAATCAGCCAAAGACCTGGTTAAAGAATCATTGCACTTGTTTGAATTCTTCATCAATATCTATAGTTTTTATTAACGCCAGGTGTTTCCACTCCCAGTTTCCACAGTGCCAGAGTTCAAAGTGGTGTACCTGACTTGCTCCTGTGAAGAGGGCCATGCTGGATGGACATCTTGCAAAACCCAACTTTGCTCATTCAGAGCCTCAGGGGAAGTCTTTGCCTTCAAATTCCCAGAGGACCAAGCCCTCTTTCCCACTTCCTTCGTGAGCAACCGAAGGCTGAGCTCATCCAACAGTTTGCTACGCCGTTTCTGGGACAACTGTTTTGCTGGGGGACAGGTCCTCAGTCCTCCAGGTGCAGAAGGCCGAATGACATATTGTGAAGGGCAGCTGGTGAGTTTAGTCTCAGCGTGTTTTAAGAAGCAAAGATCCCCCATGAGGCAGGCAAATATTACATTTCTGCAAGTATCTAAATACATCAGCTTGAGCTCCAAGATTGGCAGCGGAGGCCCTGTTGGTGATGTTGCCTTTGGGGGTTACCAAGTTGGTGCTGACCTGGCACAGGGCCTTCTCAGTGGTGGTTCTCCATTTGTGAAATGCATCTGGTTGATAGATACTGTTTCTGGCAACTTTGAAATTATTAGCTGTGAGGATATGTGATTGTTTCTATATCTTTTACAAAAAAATTTAATGTCATTAATTGAGAAGCATTACTTTTTTGGGGTGGATGTGGGTGGGTTTTTGGTTTGCCAGCCTGGGCTTCTTTGACAGCAAGGGAAGAATATAATTCTAATTTAATCATCATAATCATATCACATAATTAAACTATGGAACTCATTCCCAGAGTAGGCAGTGATGGCTACCAATTTGGATGGTTTAAAAGAGGACTGGAGAAACTCACAGAGGATAAGGCTTTCAGTGGCTACTAGCCATGATGGCTAGGCTCTGCCTCCACAGCCGAGGCAACAATACTTCTGAATATCAGTTGCTAGAGACTGCACCAAGGGAGAGTGTTTTTGTGCTCAGGCCTGCTTGTGAGTTTCCTGCAGGCCACTGTCAGAGGTGGGTGCTGGACTAGATGGGCCTTTGGCCTGATCCAGGAGATTCTTCTTTCTTATGTTTTTACCTCCTCCTAGCAAGGATTTGTCATTGTCCATGGTGCTAAAATTCACATTAAGCCAGTTAGAAGACAAGACCAAGGGCTGCTGATGGGCCCACTCCTTCCCAAACCTCACGTCATCTTAAGGACTCAACAGAACAACAAAACAACACAGACAGGTAGGCATTTTTGTCAGAACCTTGTCAAGAACCAGGGGGTCTGGTCTGCGTGTCAGTCTTGTTGTTCAGAGTAGGAATGGGGAAGAAATTCAGTAAAGTAAAGTTGAACCTACCTGTCCTCGGAAACAATATGCAAATCAAAATGCAGACACCCCCTGAAATTCGCAATGCAGGTCTCCAGTCAAGTAATACTTTAAAAATCACATATAGTATGTATGAAATACGTTAGCGATAATGACATCCATAGATCTGAAGGCAGCCCTGTTTAGGGAAGCTTTTAATATTTGATGAATTATTGTATTTTAATATTTTGTTGGAAGCCTCCCAGGGTGGCTGGGGAAACCCAGCCAGATGGGTGGCGGTATAAATAATAATAATAATAATAATAATAATAATAATAATATTGATTATATCAGAGAAAACTGTGTAAACAATGTGTATATTAGGAGAACAAAGGAAGCAGCCTCATATCGGCTCTGAGCACTGGTCCAAATAGCTCAGTACTATTTACTGGCTTGGACACGGGTGGCGCTGTGGGTAAAACCTCAGCGCCTAGGGCTTGCCGATCGCATGGTCGGCGGTTTGAATCCCCGCGGCGGGGTGAGCTCCCATCCTTCGGTCCCAGCTCCTGCCCACCTAGCAGTTCGAAAGCACCCCTAAGTGCAAGTAGATAAATAGGTACCGCTTTATAGCGGGAAGGTAAACGGCGTTTCCGTGTGCTGCGCTGGTGCTGGCTCGCCAGAGCAGCTTCGTCACGCTGGCCACGTGACCCAGAAGTGTCTCCGGACAGCGCTGGCCCCCGGCCTCTTAAGTGAGATGGGCGCACAACCCTAGAGTCGGACACGACTGGCCCATACAGGCAGGGGTACCTTTACCTTTACCTATTTACTGGCTTGGCAGAAGCTCTTGAGGGATTCAGTCTGTGTGCTATTGCAGGGCGGATGTTCCCGTCCCGATACCGCAGAGGGGCTGAAGGGGACGTGAAACACTTGGAGCTTTTGGTTGTGGTGGGCCCAGATGTCTTTCAATTCCACAAAGAAGATACCGAGAGGTACATCCTCACCAACGTGAACATTGTGAGTTGCTCTCTGGCTGTATGCAGTTTTTTTTCCCTCCTCTCTCTCTCTCTCTCTCTCTCCCTTCTTTTCCTGATCCGGTGGCAGTTTGTATCTTTTATGTGATGGTACACTAAATTTTTAAGGTCCTGCTGGATAAGGCAAAAAGCCTATCTAAGAACAGGATTCTCACATCCCATGGGCCAGCCTGATGCCCTAACAAGAAGTTTGCAAGCAGGGCATGAACGCACTAGTAGCTAGAGCACAAAAAATAGGTGTGACGCAATGATATCTATGCATTGGTAACATCTAGCAAACTCTGCCAACATCCTGATAGCGCTGGAAGTTTGCTTCCTCTCCTCCACCCCCAGTAAAACCCCTGCTTCATCAGACCAAATGTTTGTTTTATTTTAGCACTCTTTTTCACTTCCATGGTGGCCATCCATGGGCTTCCAAAAAGCCAAGCCTCCTCCTTTGCTCTTCCTCCTTTCCCCCCAGCAACTGGAATCCAGAGATAGTCTGCCCCTGGATCTGGAGGTTCCATTCAGTTAAGCATTTGTTGTGTATTGGGTTTAACACATTTTATGTTACAAGGCGTGTTCTAACCAATCATATAAGCGTTGGTAGACAAACGTTCTAATGGCAAGTAAGCACATTCACTTTCAACTGTCAACTGTCAACTGTCAACTGTCAACAGTCAGTTCATGCTTGGCATTATTATCGCCCAGTCAGTTTGGTTCTTGTGTTCCTATAAGTGAGCTGTTGTCACTGACAAATGCTGAATAAACTTAGTTGAGGAACTTATACTGTCTAGGGCTTCTGACTTTTTCTGAACATTTAACAGCGTTTCTGAGACTGTTTCAGCTCTCACATTTATTGCAACAGAGAATGCAAAAAACCAGTGTTTAAAAGGTGGCCCTTTCCTTCCAAAGCTTCACAGAACAAGTTGAAATGGCATGTTCTGCACTGTAATTCATCTACAGCTGTTGATATGAAGCTCATAGCTTTGTCTTAAACCAGGGACTTGTAGCCCTCCATGTAAAGTTAGATTAAAACTCCTTCCATCTATGACAGTTGGCTATGCTGGCTGGGGCTGATGGGAGCTGTAGTCCTACGACATCTAAGAGAGCCACATGTTCCCCACCCTTGCCTTAAGCTTTCTTTCTTTTTCTCAACAGGGAGCAGAGCTTCTTCGAGATGCGTCACTGGGAGCGCAGTTCAGGGTTCACCTAGTCCAAATGATTGTCCTCACTGAACCTGAGGTATAAATAAATAAAGACCATGTCAGCTCTAGGCATGGGCAATGTATTGATTAATCACCCGAAAACAGTTTTGAAACCTGCATCACAGTGACAAATTGACGATTTTAGGCAAGGCAATATACTGTGAAAGCCAGCAGGTGTCACCAGTGTTTCATGCATGGCCCCCTCAGTCCTCAGCTCTCCTCAGAGAGCTATGCAAGGCCACCTGAGGCCCACTCCCTCCCTCCCTCCCTCCACTGCCCAGCCATCCCCTAAGATACTGGAGTTGTCCTGGAGGCAGCAGCCGTGCCTGCACCAACCTCTTGAGCGCTGCGCTGGCAGGCAAGCAAGCGCATGGCCAAGTCCTTTGAGCCCCTGAGGAGGGAGCACACAGGGAGCAGCGGCAAGAGCAGTGCTAGCTCCTCTTCCTTGCCTCCAGACCTAGGCCTTCATAGTGGTTTGGTGGTAGCGGCGGTGGCCATTTCCCCTCAAGCGGCTGCCCGAAAGATGGAGGTTGTGGAACTGGTTGTGGCGCTGGCACCATGAGGCGCAGCGTGAAGCAGCGAGGCCCATGGGGTAGACTAGAAGGGAGCCGGTGCGTCTCCTTGGGGGCAGTGAGAGGCACTGAGGTGAAGTGATGCTGTCAGTATATGCTGTCCCATCAGTGCAGATGGAAGCTACAATGTGGTACAAAGGAGGAATGGCTGTGGAGGGCTGGCTGGCTACTGTACTGAGATAGTTCAAGCTGCTTTGAAGTCCTCCTTCCTCTTCATTTTCAGACATCATTATATATATATATATCCCTATATCACAATGTTTGGCTGGTGATACATCACAACGTTGAAAAGCAGATATCACCCAGCCCTAGTCAGCTCCAGGTTTTAGTTGACCCTGACACATGACACCCTCCATAGGGACCTCTCGCACAGTGAGTCTCCTAAATGCATCAGGTTCTAGGGACTTTTGTCAGTAGCGTGCCCTACTGGGAACCTCCTGGCCTATTAAGCTCATATGGATCTGTGTACACTCAGATTCAGAACCCTCGTCAGGCAGGAACAAACTAGCACTTAGATTACAATATTAAAGTGAGCTGTGGGCCAAGCTAGGATCAATAACTCGTGAATGGTAAATGAAATGATTCCAACTTATGAATGACGTCCGTAATTGGGTGGTTGTTGGCCATTGGGATGGGTAGGGGGAGGCCAGGAGCCCAAACAGTAGGTGGAGCCCTAGTCCATGGCAAGCAGAGCCATAGCCATTGAGAACTAGAGACAACTAATTCTCGTTTGTGCCCATCCTTCTCCCTGCTGAGTTTTACAAGGGCACCCCTGAGACTAAAGTGGCCTCAGTGAACACCCTCTCTCTAGGAAGGCATCGACATCTCTACCAACATCACATCCTCAATCATCAGCATTTGCAAATGGGCTGGGAAAGTCAACCCTGAGAATGATTCGGATCCTCACCATGCAGATCTAGTTCTGTACGTGACCAGGTAAATTAAGCTCTCTCTCCTTTCTTTGAGTGATGTGTAATGCAAGGTGGACCATAGGCCCAGTGTGTTTCCAAGTTGTGCTTGCCTGAACCTCTCCTGTGAGCACATGGTCCCTACATGGATGGTGTGGGAGCACCCAGTGCTGGAACTTAGCAGTTCACTAGGTCTTGCAATGCCCATGGAACTGCAAAGCAGCTCTTGATAGCCTTGTCCAGGGACAGAAAAAACTGTGGCCCTCCAGACTCTTAAGTCCCATCAGCCCCAGCCAATACAGCTAGTGGAAAGGGGATAATGGGAATCGTAGTCCAACAGCATGGGGAGAGCCACTGGTTTCCTATCTCTCCATCTGCCTGGGCTCCTCGAGACAACATATTTACTGAGCAATTGCCCTGATCTGCTTGCACAAAACTTACACAGAGGTTAGACAATGCTTGCCTTTATTGAACATCCATCTTGATTTGCTTGCAGGAAGTTTATATGTCTTTCCATTAGTCATTTCTTAATGCTGCACTTTTCAATGTATTTCCGCCCCACTTTCCTAACTTCAAAAAAGTCAAATTTTGTTTAAAAGTAGATTTGTTGTGCTAGGGCAACAGAGTTCTTTAATCCCACTTTAATTGTGCACACCTAAATTTTCCAGTATGCACTTGCACTCCCACAAAATACATTCTGGAGGAGCTCCCCCCCCCCCCCGCCATTGTTGTAGTGTTCTTCCTCTTTACCTGTTTTGCTTTAGATTTGACCTGGAATTGCCTGATGGAAACAAGCAAGTGCGTGGTGTCACTCAGCTGGGCGGGGCCTGTTCCAGTTCCTGGAGCTGCATCATCACCGAAGACACTGGATTTGGTCTAGGAGTTACCATTGCCCACGAGATCGGTCACAGGTCAGTGGGCAAGGAATTAATCTCATCATTGTTATTTATTGAATTTGTATACAACCCTTCATCCGAAGATCACAGGGCAGTTTACAACATTAAAAATACCAAATGAAAACACAAAATCCATGATCAAAAACAAATCAATAACCCCCCCCTTTCATAAATGCATTGAAAAGGTCATAGAATGTTTAATCAGCCAAAGGCCTGGTTTTAGAGAAATGTTTTTGCCTGGCACCTAAATATATGTAATGAAGGCTGGAAGGCCTCTTGTGTTTTGAGGGAACATACAAAGCTAAGGGCAGATCCACAGCATACATTTAAAGTGCATCTAAAACACACAACTTTGCTCAAAGAATCCTGGGAACTGTAGTTTGCTGAGGGTGCTGGGAAATGTAGCTCTGCAAGGTCTGCTTTGTGCTTTGTATACAGCCTCTAATATTTTTTCTATGTGACTTCTGGGTGGTTTTATTGCACTTTTCTAATTTAAAACCATGCTATACAATTCAAACAGTAAAGAATGAACAATTTATTTTAATATATGGTGTGAATACAGCCAGAGTGCATGATCTGTCTTCAACCTGGAAAAACTGGGGGTTGGGGGGGGGAGTTACAAGCATCTGTCTGTACCCACGTACATATCCAGCACTCACATGTATGCATACACACATTACAGAGATGTTGAGTTGCGTTCGAATCAAGGCAAACAAGTGGATGGTGTTTTTGAGATCCCCAGCTGAGCTCCAAGGCTGCCTCTTGAGAGAGAGTGCGTGCGTGCCTGAAACTCATCTGTGTCTCTCTTTTTATTGAATCTTACAAAAGCATGGCCACTCATATGTTAGTGGCTGATTGGTTAAAATACAAACAAAGAGGCTAGTTCCTTATTGGTTAACATAGGTATAAGGAGGGGTTACCCAAAATCCATTAATCTCCAATTCTTCAAAGGGTCTTTTGCTAATGGACCTTAGACAAGTATCTAAGCTTTTAATCCACCTAGATTTATGATTGATTATATTATGTCTAAATCAATTACTAATGTTATGATCAGAATATAAAAACAAACAATTAATTATACACTGAAGGAAAACAGAACAACTAATTAATTATACACTGAAGGAAAACAGATCATTGTAAACTTAATGTGACCTGAGTGAAAAAAGAGTGGAATGCAAAGAATGGAATTTGTGTGTGTGCCTGGCACATCTTTACATAGGTGTCTATGAGAGAGAGAAGCAGAGGAAGATTTTAAGGTTCAGAAGTAGCTAGGAAAAGTTTCCCAGAATGCCACAGAAAAGAACCAGTGTTTTACTATACTGGCACATAAAGAGAACATCTCTACACAGAGAGGTTTGGGATCTTTTGCTGGAGTTATAACGTGTGTCCATTTACGAATATGTGTTTTACCCATAAACCTATACCCATAGAAGTTCTTGCACAAAGGAATAAAGCTTGGTTTATTATACGAAACGAAAGTGACAGAATATATAAATACTACTTCAGACAGCAAAATTACTGTCCAAGCTGCCAGCAAATTCTATCACACCTTGATCTGAAGAGTGAAAGATTCCCCAACTGTTTTAAAAAACCTAGAAAAGTAAGAATGACTATTTTCCTTTAGAACTCACACTGAAAGTAAAGCAGAGAGCAAGGGGAGAGTACAAAGCAGGCATGGGAGCGCTGAGTAAGTTCCTTGGTGTTGGAGCTATGAGAGCTATCTAACTTGAAAATCTAGGGAATTTTAAATTCATCCAATGCCCTCCAGTGGAGAAGGGGGGTGGGGCTTGAGATGAACAATTCCTAAAATTCCAGTTATTGTGCTATTGATTTTATCTCAGTTTCTTGACTGCTTCTCAATCTCTGTGTTTTGCTTAAAACAAAAGGTTGAAAGAATATGTTCCAAGTGAGCAATTGACTAAACCTGGCCATCCGTTTTTTCTACCTGCTGCCTTAAAATTATCTCACCATTAACTTGATGCCATTCATTCAGGTGTTGAACAGACTTTAGTGGCAACTTGATTCCCTTGTGCTGACCTTGGCTTTCAGAATATGTTTGTGATAAGGCTGGTACCAGGGTCAACCAAGGTTCATGCCATGATTTGCAGTAATAAATCACAGAATTTAAGTTCAGATTCATCCTCTCCCCCCCGCTCTCATACCTATTCACATTTCCTTCCTTCCTTCCTTCCTTCCTTCCTTCCTTCCTTCCTTCCT